>NC_062220.1:14515830-15140830 GCF_902686445.1 Sciurus carolinensis
AATGGTAAGAAATTAGCTGCTTGGTTTTCCACCTTTTCCTATTATAAATTAGTGCCTGGGGATGATCCATTTAGAAGTCTCTCTTTCTCTTTCGACTTGTTGCTCTCTCTCTTCCTCTCCCCCATCTTCACATTTCCCTCTTCATACCCTCTCACAACCATGTGCCTATAATTTGCCACCTAAATTTAACTTTCTTACCACATGTTAGAGCAGGAAAGGACTTGGAGGTTCCAGAATCCAATCCCATATTTTACATATGAGGAAACAAAGTCCTCTTTAAGAATGTATGCAGTCTCTCAAAAACAGCAGACGTCCAATGAAGGCATAAGAATAAGTTCCCCTTCTGTTCACACATACTTCCTCTTCTCCCTGCATATTTCTTAGAGCAATAAGTTTGAAAAGTATCTGCATTTAAATAAACATTTGTGATTCTAATGTCTAACACCTAGATGTGGATAGGTGTGGTGGTGGTGGTGATGGTGGTGGTGATGGTGTATATGCAAAGTCAAACTAACCAGACTCTGTTTAGCATTCTGCTAAACTATCTACTGATAGTGGAGAAGGGAAAAATAATTTTTAACTGACAGTCCAAAGTGGAATATACAGATCAACCCTCTAAATGATCCTCACCAACTCTATAGTAAAAGAACAGGTAAACTGACCTTCTAAACAGAAATAAGGCCCTTGACTTTGTTGACTGAATAAAAAGAGCTCACCCCTGCATTCCCTGACCAGTTGACTCCTGATCCAGTTGATACAAATATGATCTCCTGAGGAAGAGCTCACACATAGCCACCACTTTGGGAAACTGAGCCAGAGTGGAAGCTCCTTTAGGACAAGGATCAACCGCACTTCTGTTCTCCCCAACACCTAAGAAGGAGCTCTGCACACAGCAGGCATCCAAATTCAACTCTGCTCCACCCTTGCATTTGTTTCCTGAGTCCCAGAGCTCCCCTAATCACCAGCCCTCCCTGGCAAACTGTGTTTCAAGATGATTGGGGACAATGATGTGTATGCTTATAGCCTATCAGCAAACATTTAACATGTATGCATAGGGATGCATGTCATGTACACAAGACCATGGGTATTTGTATGGGTTTATTTGTGAACAGGTATGTCTGGGATTCAAGAGTTTTAATCAATCAGCAAACAGTTTTCAGGACCTACTAAATACAGAGGCCCATTTATTTTAGAAATTGAACAGTTCCTGGAATGTATAAGGTTTGCCTGTCTGTGGAAGGTTTGCCCCCTCTTTTTCCCACAGCACCCAAAGCCTTCTTGTACCATAGAACCAAAACTAATTAAACTATCTCATTTTTTACATACTCAATCTTCCCTTTTGTGCTTTCTAAGGGCAAAGGCACTTCATGGCACTCACTACCTTGTGCTATATTATACCTTGATTAGTTTTATTAGATATTATTTTTATTCCACAGAGATGTATTTATTATATCTTTCCCACACCCCTACCCAGAATGTAAGCTTCTCCATTTTACCCAACACTGTATCTGATGGCCAGCCCACAGGCCTTCCATAAATAACTGTTGAATGAATATTTCCTTCATGTCTATAAAACTTCAGGATCTACTTCAGTGAGCAAAGTAAGCCCCAAAATTATATGACAAAATGTATAAGAGCTTTATTAGTGGAGCTCAAAACAAGGTGTGCAAACCACTTTAATTACCTTAATTTAGAATTAAGACTCTTACATACTTTAAATTTTGAAACAGGGTCTTGCTAAGTTTTGCAGGCCAGGCTCGATCCTGCAACCCTCCTGCCCCATAGCCTCATGAGTAGCCAGGATTCTGAATTGTTTTTAATGGAATTAGGGAGAGGGAAAGAAGAGAGAAGCATGTGAGAACCTTGTAAGTTGATGATGGAAAATTAATAAAATACAGATTTAGGATAAATGACCATGAACTAAAACCTTCTGCAAACATTCCAGAAGCAGTTTCCTAAAGTGTAGAATAACAAACTGAATTTTGAGCACAAATTAGCATGCAGGTGTTCTCATGTGAAACAAAGAATGTACTTGTTCTTTTTAGAGGCTTTAGGATCTATGTGGTGCTCCCCAGAACTTTCTGTGGGAAATATTCACTGCAATCTGCACTGTCCAATACAACAGCAACTGACCACATGTCCCTGATGTATCTGTAATGTGATCAATGCAATTAATAAAGGAATTCTTAAATTTTGTTTAATTTTGGTTATTTTAAGTTTAAATAGTCACACAGGGTTACTAGTTACCCTATTGGGCAGCACAGCCACAGGGGGTTTGATATACAAGCTCCTTGATTGGGTCCTTGTCTGCTCTCTAGCTTCTCTTTTGCTCCTCTCTCTCACCCCAGAAATCAACTCTTGCAAGGCCAAACTGCTGTTTCATACCTCCATGGCTCTGCAGACGCCAGCCCCTTTGCCTGAAATACCCTCCCTATCCAATTGCAGATTTCATCAGAGTCTCATTTAGATTTCATTTCCTTGGGACAACTTTCCCTAACCCCCTTATCTCACCTCACTGCTGCCACAATCTACCGTTGCCTCCTCTGTTTCTCTGAATCCATTTCCGTTACTACTCTCATCATCCAGTAGTTGCAATTTGTTCTCTGTGACACTAAGGATTTACAGTAGTTTTGAAGGCCAGGTCCCATTCATCCTCCATCCTAGTGGCATGTGCCCATCCATCACATAATACATTGCATAATACTCAAAATACATAATATATATTTGCTGATAACATCATTCATTTTTAAGTATGCATACTGTTCTATTAAGATGATTTTCTGAGTATTGACAATCACTCTATGGTGATGTTAATTATTTGGGCCAATGTTTATTAAAAGGCAAATCTTCATACTAATAAAAAGTTCTTAGAGTAATAGTTAAGGGTCTACTTATCTTAAACCCTATCAACATAACAGTTCAGTACATACCAAGAATATAAATGTTCCCTGGGAAAAAAAAATCTTACCTATAGCTGCTTCTCCTGAGGGTAAGTCTCTTAGATTTCAAAACCTGATCTTGCCATTGATCTGTCCCCAGTGGCTACAGTGACTTTTCAGGGAGACAGGGAAGAATCAAGAAAAGAGGACCTGATTTAAGACTCTCCATGCACATGGTCATGGGAATTTAAAATAAACTATCTTTGCTGCACCCCCATCCAATCCTACCTCCAAGAAGGAAATACTTAAATCTTTTTAAACATGGAAAATAATGACTTGGATGATATGAGTCCATCCAATGCTATGTTATCCAAAAGGAATTGTGTGTTCTCCTAATTTTTTGGCAAGCTTTTACTCAAGAAATCTTCCTAAAGGTACCATCATGCATCTTTTGTAATATTAATCTGGCCCAGTAGCCACACTGACTCATCTTTTTAAATCATGATTTTCTAAATTTTTTATTTGAATTCCCACACAATTATTCCTACAGAGTTAGCTCTTGGTGGATACATTGCTGTAAGCCTATTTTGTATAATTCCCAAATATCAAACATCTCATGAATATAGCTTACAAACTTCTTCTGCCCTCCAGGAGAGTACAGTTCAGTAATGCAAACAAGAAAGTATACGGTGACCAGATATATACATGCTTGTGGGCACAGCAATGGCAGCAGGCAGTAAAGAAAATGAACTTCAGGATAAACAAGAATCTAAAGTAGATATAAATTTGACTTTTGTTTTACTAATTTGCAGTTTCATTTTCTTTTTAAAATACACAAATGGTACTTTTGAATGTAATGAATGATGATTTAATAAATGACTCAGGGCTCTATGATCATTTAGATAAATTTTACTTTAGATAAATCTTATATTTTTGCATAATACTGGTAGATTTTAAACAATTTTTTTCCTGGTTTTCCTTTTCTCTTGCCCAAAACAAATCACCCAGCATCTTAATAGAACATGTTTCAAAAAAGACAAAGCCAAATATATCTTTTGAGGATCCTGATGAATAATGTGAGATAAGATGTCCTAAATTTAAAATATAGAGACATCAATTTCTTTTTTTAACTTCCTTATAAAATCTGCTCATCTAGAAAAAAAAAACACTGATTAAGTCTAGAAATTGTGTTCTATATTTTATTGGACTTGCCTATGTATTACAATATAAGATACGCTTATTTCCAAAATGTATTATTGCTACTTGGAAAAGGCAGATCTGGTTTTCAAAGAATATGCTTTAAGGTTAAAAATGAAGATAGTGACCTTAAATCTCTCACTATTTGTAAGGCTGGCATGTCATCTATCTCAATAATATCTAACAAGAATGTCAAATGGACAAAAACAGCCATGGTAAGCTGGTGCTTGAAGCTGACAGTGATTGCTGTATTTGGGGTGATGGGGAACAGCATTTCCATTAGTTCAAGTGAAATACAATGCCCTGCCAACCCTAGGTATCAGTATATTCAATCCCCCTGCTGTGGGTGTCCATTTTCCGTTGCTGCAATTAAAAATCAGTTGATACAAAGTCAAAATGTTGTACATTCCTCCCCTATCCCTTTCCCTGTCACTGTTTCCAGCTTCACCGGAAGAACATGTCACTATGGTAACCAATCCCTCTGGTGCACAGACCAAGTCAACCTTTCTAGTCAGATTGCCAGGCAGAGTAACACAGAGGCCTGGATGGAGCCACCAGAAGCCATGAATTCCATTCCCTTTTCTCTAAGTGGAGTTAACCAATACCAGACAGAAGGGGTATCTTCCTGTTCAGGAAGGTGTTCGAGAATGTCCTTCAGCAAATCCTGCCTTGTTTGCCAGTCATTATTAACATGAATTCTCCCCCATGTTTCAGCTAACTTCCTACCATTTCCATTTTAAAGAAAGCCAAAAAAAACAGATGAAATAACACTTAAGAAATCTGAAAACTGTTATAAAAGTCACCCATTGTCAAAACAACTCTACCTCCTTGTTTTCCTACTTTATCAATCCAAGCCCAAGTTGCTCTCTTCTGAAATCCCCTAACATCCTGTACATCTTTATAAAGTTGTAGAGCTCCAAATGGGTCACCGGCTCTAATAAGAACCTTGTCATAAAGCAGATGGGATATCTGTAGTATGAACACACCCTTAACTAAATCAGCTGAAATCCCTAGTCATTCTAAGGAAGCTACAAAGCAAACACCAAGATGGATTCTCTCTCTGAACCCACCTCACCTCCTAAATGTGAACTGGTCTCCTAGACTGTACCCACTGCCTGTTTTTCTTAAATAATTGACTTTTTTTTAATTAACAATTTTTTCCAGTGTTTCAACACTTTGGTAAATCAAAGGACATCGGTTCTTAAAAATGCTATTTTAAAACATCAGTAATCTCACGGCATTATAATAGGAGACATTAAGAATTGCCTTATGTTCTGGGCTCAAAGCACCTTGCAGATAATAGCATCATTGTCACCTTAGTATCAGTATTAGTAGTTGATGACAATAAAATATTGGGGGGGCATGACTCACAAAATCTGCATATTTTCTCAGGGTGCAGCCCTGATATTTCTTCAATCAATATTAACACACATCACATCCAAAGAATATTTCAGTGGGCCGATGGAATTATGATTCACAACATAAAAATCATACAAAATTTACAAGTTGCAGAATTTTTCATTTACGTTATCATGTTAATGTGTTAAATAAAATTTTATCATTAGCAAATGCAGCTTGTTTTCTGTTTCGGTGTACTTTGGATATTTTTTATGAATATCCTCTGAAAACCACATTTTTTCCTGAAATTCCAACTTTCGTATTACTTTTGTTGTGCTTATTAGACCCTGCTGATATTTATTGCTCACAAGTCACTTTTTGTCAACCACTTTTTCAAAAATAGAAAAAAAATTTTAATTGTGATATGATGTTACCGGCCAACAGGTTTTGAGCAGCTACAGGCAGGAGTTGGTGATTTATTGATGTTTATATGGCCAATGCCTGCACCATGCCTGATAAAGTACAGCACTTAGTCAACGTTTCTGGTGCGAATAAGGCCTTCTCTGTAAGATGTTTCCCTCTGTTTTCCTTGATTGAATCAGTTCAACATCTAAAAGATTAAGAATCGAAGACTATCATCCAGACACATCACTCTTAGAAGAGGGCTTCTTCTAAGAACAACGATATAGATTCCCTTCCTTCTCAGAAGCTAATGAAGCATTAACCTGGGTAACAACCCTGGACCATGAGATTCCACGCGAATCTGGACAGACAAGAGCAAGACAAGAGGTGAGCAGAGAAGCCTCTACTATCTCTATTACCAACTGTAGGAAGGTAAGTTCGGGCACTTGGAGGCGCAGACAGGCCTGGGTAAATGGACTGCCTGGAACCAGGGAATCCGATTGCGGGTGGCTAGAAGGAAAGGCAAGGGGCTGCAGGGCCTACCTAGAATCGCCAGGCTCTCCGCAGCGCCACGCCTCACGCCCCCCGCTTACCTTTCCGAATGAGGGCGGCGATCTCCGGGTCGAAGCCCTGCCGGTGGCACTTCCTCCAGAGGCCCATGTTGGTGGAGTTGTACTGTCGGCTGCACTCGTCCGCCGGGCTCATGGCGAAGAGCTGCCGGCGATTCCGGGCCCGGAGGAGTTTGCCCTCCCAGCGGTCCAGGCGTGAACGGCTCGCCCGGAGCGGCAAGTTGTTGTTGTTGTTGTAAATAAAGCCAGGGTCGACCCGGCGGGTGTTGAAGGCCTTGCACCTGTCCCTGTGCTTCCTAGCGTCGGTCTCGTACCAGTGGTCGGAGCAGATGGCCACGGCCAGCATGCCCAGGGCGCAGAGCGCTAGCGAGAGGCCCGTGTAGAGCAGTAACCTTCCGGCAGCCATGCCTCCGCTTCGCGGCTACACCATGGGCATGATCCGCCGCAGCCTCGCCTTCCCTCCGCGCGCCCGGAACAAAGCGGCGGGCGACCGAGCTGGGGGATGGGGACCAGAGGGGGACTCAAGCCTCGGCGCCCCCTGGGCCCCCGCCTACCGGTACACCACCCGGGGACTTCGGGGATGGGGGCGGGCAGCCTAAAAAGTTCTGATCCGGCGAGACTCCTGCGGGCTCCTGGGCATCCTCCGGGTCCGGTGCAGCCTCCCGCGGCGGCGAACTCGACACGGCCGCTTCCCGCCCCCTCCCCGCCACGCAGGAAGCTACTGCTCCAAGGCAGCTGCCTCGGCGCTCGGCCGAGTTTCGGGAGCCACTGCCCTCGGCTGAGAAACTAAATGCCAAGTGTCCGCAACCGCGGCGGAGCTTGCTGGGATCTCTTTGTGCAGCGTAGAGAGCCGACCGATTCTCCTGATTTTCTGGGGAAGATGAGGGTGGGTGCTGTCCAGAGAAGCCGCTAGTCGACCGACTGAAACACCCCCGATGTGGCCGTCCGGCGAAGGAAACCTCCAGATGCCAAGGACAACTGTCCTGAGTCTCGCCTGGGTCTCCCTTTCAGGGACTCTTCCCCCTTTCCGGTCTGTAAGCGAAGACCTGGGATGCGCACCCAGAAATGTTCTTCCTCTGTATCGGGTCTTTTTAAAAATTCCGTTCCCTGGTCACCAGCAGGTCCCTTGTTCCTTCTGGTCCACGCGGGGCTCTCAGAGACCGGTTTCCCGCGGACGCACGGTCTCTGCCCACCTTACCGCGCGAGCTTCCGTGTTGTCTGCCTCTGGCCTCGCCATTCAGGCGTCCCCTCCGGCGGACGGCGCGAACACTGGAGCGGCGTTATCGGACGAGTTCTGGCCCGGGGTTTGCAGAGACTGGGCGGCAGCTGACCCGAGCGGGGGGCGGGCTGCGCAGAGGAGGGCGCACCGTGCAGGGCGAGCGGCGCCGGGCGCTCGGAGCTCCGCGCACAGCGCCTTCAACACCATGGACAGGGTCGCGCAGTCGCCGCGCGCAGTCTGCCCTCAGCTAGCCCACTGGGCGTCTTGCTGCTCTCTCCAGCGCGGTCTTCTCCTTGGAGTGTCCACCGAATGCCTCCAGACCCTCCTCTGCCTCACTTCACCTGGCTTCCTGCATGCCCGAGAGCGTGCCGCCCAGGTGCACCGAAATTGCTGCAGGCACGGAGGAAAACCGTGGTCCCGGCTCCTCAAAACAACCCGCCCCCTTCTCCTGCTACCTGAGTCCTGGTACTCTAGCACCGCAGCTGCGCTGCCCAACTAGGGTCAACCGCTCTCAGATTGCACCATTTTCTTTGCAGCCCACTCAGACGCCGACAGGCCGGCTCACTCGCCAGCGTGCCCAGAATCCCGTCCCAGCCTCGGCTTCCGACGATCAGGTCCCTACGCGCGACGGTCGCCGAGGTGAATGGGGCGGGGGTGGGGGAGGGAGGCTGGGTCGCTCGTCTTCCCCTCCCTGCTTCCTGCTCTAGCCGCTGCAGCTCCGAGGCCTCCCAGGCTTGGCAGGTACCCGGGAGGAGGGAGAGCTCTGGATGCACCCCGGGGGCTTGAGAAATAGCATCGCCCGGGTGTGGGCGCCGGAGGAAGCCGCTGCCGGGCTCACTCGCTCGGGCGCCGGGCGCTGCAGCCTTGGCTAAAACCCACAGACGAGAACACGGAGCGCGCAGCCAAAAGCTAGTGATGTCATCCGTGCAACGTGAGCCTCATCTCTTATTTTTCTAGCCTTCTTAAAGATAA
Source organism: Sciurus carolinensis (assembly GCF_902686445.1). Lineage (NCBI taxonomy): Eukaryota > Metazoa > Chordata > Mammalia > Rodentia > Sciuridae > Sciurus > Sciurus carolinensis. The sequence continues at coordinate 14,524,407 of NC_062220.1, forward strand.
ACTGCACCATTTCCCAGGCACGAAATGTCTAAGCCTTATTCTTTGACCAGGCAAGTCAATGGTGTCTAGGTAGGTATGTGCCCAACCACATCCATATGTATGCACATATACATATATGTCGCATGTAGCATGTTTACGTGCATTATTATAAATTTGGGGATGTTTCATTTGAGCCATGGAAAATTCCTTCAAATTCAACACAGTTCTTTTAAGAAAAGACTTCCTATTGCAGAATCGGTTTTTACAGGAGCTGAGGAAGCTCCCTGCGTCCAGGTTTCAGTCGCTGGTGTTTGGGTTTGCCTTTGATCGTTGTCATCCCCTGGGAAGCTACAGGCACTACCTTCCTAGCTACAGGCGTTTCCACCCAGAGCTGAGCAAAGAGTGACCGCCGGGTTCACCGCCCAGCCCCAGTCCAGCCCCAAGCTAGCGCCCTGAACCCCGACACACACACACCTACACCTGCCCTCCCTCCTCAGCAGGAAAAGAAACAAGAAATTTGATCTATCCTTTCAAGAGCAGCAAAAGAATTTTAATAAGGGGGAACGGTTAGTAAATATTTTGAAAATGTTGAGGGGCTTGCGTTTTGAGGGGAGGTCAGGTTAAAGGCTATCTCGATGCAGGATGTCATTATCGGAGAGGGACGGCTGGGTTTAGGCTCTGCAAGGGCTCTGGGAGGTAATGCTGGACCCCAGACCTTGAGCGGGTGGCCCCCAGGTAAGCTCCTTTCATCCCAATCCCCGCCCCCTTCTTCGCTCACGTGAGACCGCGCCGCAAAGGCTGGGAGCGTCCCTCCCAGATCCAAATACTGGGGTTTTCACTCGTAACGCTCACCATTCTTTTTCACACTCACTCCGAAGACGAGGTCTCGCACTGCCGAGTAAAGAGCTATCCTGGGGAAAAGACAGTGCCAGGCACCCTGCTTTGCACAACGGGGATTGTAAGTCAAAATGAGCACACCTCCACCATGTTCTTTTTGTCTTTTTTTCTTCTTCCTGCATTTTGAAAATTGCAAACAAGGCGTTTCAGTGCCATCTAGTGGGGGAGGGGCGTGCCTTGCTTTTCGCCCCTGGATTCTGCAATGGGATTTACTGAAGGGACAGCAGAGACTGAGAATGCAGCTGGGTTCTTAGGTACCACGCTAGTTAAGGGGTCGCAGACAGGTGCCCTGTGCCAGATCCTCACCCTCGGAGTTCCCTAGGATGTCGCTGCACAGCCAAGTGACTTTGGCCACAGTGTCTTCTCACCTTCCTTTTTACTCTCCTCTTACCAATTCTTCCTCTCCCCTACCCCCGCCCTTGAAAATAGGGAATCACAGCGCAAACACCTAGAACACCTGAGGACATCTTAAATTTCTAAAGCTATTTTCTTCCCTAAAGTCAAGAGCATTTTTAAGCTAAGAGGGTGCCTGCACACCATAACAGAGAGGAAGAAAAGGGGTGAAATAACACCGACAAGGTCATTTGGGAAGTTCCACCCAGTCAGCATTACAGCCTCACTCTTCTGATTCCCAACTCTCCTCCCTCCTTAGAACCAGCTCCTGAGACCTTCCGCAGGCAGGCCAGGCAGTGCCTACTCAGAATAAGTGTACCTACTCATTTGTCATTGGCTTTCCTCCCTCAAGGGTCCGTCCACCCTTTCTTTCTTGCTCTTGCTTTTAACTTTCTTCTGGCCCTGCCTTAGGCCTGCTTCCAAGGATGTGCCTTGTGTACTCACCCATGGACCTCAGCAGTCTTGTGTTTCAGGCCCTGCATGGAAAATGGACCTAGATGGGACACTGTTCTCCTCTTTTCCAAACATCACTAACATTCCAATTTTTGTCCTTGGTGAAATCCTAAAAATCCTATGAATGATGTTGATCAAGATCTCCTTTGATGTGCAATTATCTGGGGTCAGTCTTACACCATTTGGGGATGATCCTGGTCTTTGGAGCTAAGAAGATGGTGGATTCTTCTGTTAGACAGGAGATATGGCATGGGGAAGGAACTACCCCTTAGAGTTCTTAGCTCCACCCAGGGCCTCCATCCCTATCCAATAATCCCCTTGAAGTTCCTTCCTGTGAAGGAAAACTGAGTCATCTTGGGGTAAAAGGGAAGAAGCTAGAAGACACAAGGGGAATTTCAGACCAGGAAGGAAAAGTTCCCTGTCTTGGACATGTGCAGTAGCCCAAAGGACTGATCTAAAGTTAACTCGTAGCTAATTAACATTTAACTTACTAACATTATGGTTTGCTCCCACTTTGTGCAGGGGGAGGGGCGCTTAATCATGTGCAATAGAGAAGAAATTGTTAAATTCAGCTGTCAATCAAGGTGCCAATCAACCCCACATTCACTCCCTAGAAGCGGGAAAATTAGCCTAGTCCAATAGAAGCAAGCTCCACTGTGTGGACCTGGCGTTGAGCTACTTCGCAGTTTGACCCACTCTGTTCTCCCAGAGTGTTTTCTTTCTTTCACGTTTAGTGGTGTCTCACTCAGTTCTTTGCTTGGGATGCCAGGAACCTGGACAGGAGACCCCTTGAGGAACCTAGCCCTTGTGCCAGTAACAGTCATTCTACACTATATGACTGCATGGTTCTTTTTTCAGTTGAGTGATCTAGGTTTCTGCCCTCTATTTTCTTCCAGTTCCTTCCACTCTGTTATTACAGTATCACTGTCTCCATGTTTCCAAGCCATTCCTTCCCACTGACACCAACACTGTCCTATGTCATAAAATCTCAAAATCAAAAGAGACTTTACTGTCCACCACACAATAATGTATAATTCTCTCTCAAAACATTTCCCAGAAAGTGAATGGCCAACTTCTGCTTGCATACTTGAAGTGATGGGAAATTTAGCAAGCAGCCCACCCCACTACTGGACAGTGTAGATGATAGTTAGATTGTGCTTCCTCATACTGAGTCTTATTCTAGGTCCCTGTAACTCCTACCCATTGGCCTTATTTTTGCTCTCAGATGATATTGATTCATCTTCCAAATAATATTCCTTCTCATACTTGACATTAGCCATGAAAGTCTTCTTTCCTCCACGCCAGATGCTCCTGTTCATTGCTGCCTCTGCTTGCTTGTCTGTGGTTTCTGATACCTCCTTTGAGTGCTCCTTTTAGTTAAATACCTCCTCTATTTACCAGTCTATGAAGAGGAAAACTTGATCAGTCTGTCATGTTTTTACATGACTCGTGTAGAGTTCTGATGATCCTCACTTCCTCTTCTGGAAACCCATAGTCATGCCCTTTGTATGCTATCTTAGGATCTTGCCCCAAAATGGCTTTAAGATCACTGATGCAGTTTGTGAAATCTGGACTTTTTATGTTAGTAATTCTATTTGCTCACATACACCTTTTTTTAAAAACAATGTTCACATTCTGCAAACTTTCTCTAGATTCACCAACAGAGTTTGAGATGTTATTGAAAGTTCTCTCCATTTCCTGGTTCACCTAGAGTAGAGAAATGCTTTGCTACAGTTTGTTCACTCATTCTGCACTGTCTTCATCTGCCATATTTATTCTACCCCACATTCCACCTTCAGTCTGAAAATCCTCTTTGACATCATCAATTGGAAGCAAAATAAAAGTTGATAAAGTATGCTCCCTCTTTGTCATCTATCAATATACTACATGACTTTTCCAGAGAAAGGCCTCCTACATAATCTTACTTTTATTGTCACAATTGACTTTGCCCAGTTTGAACATTATGTGTAACCCAAAAGAGATTTTGAGCTTTTATCCTTCCAATGCAGTTCCTCAAGTCTGTGGCATGCTAGCATTTATGCTTGAACAGGTACACTTCTTTCTTTACAAAGATCTTCTTTCTAAATCTCAGCTCATTAGTCACATTGCTTCACTTCCCTCCTTCTCTTTTCCCTATAGGATCATTTGAACAAAAGGCTCTTTTCGTTGTGTTTCTGGACATCTAAATCTACTCTTCTTTTTATTTTCTTCCTCCTCCACCATCCCACCATATTGATCTTCTTAAATTCTACAGTTGTCTTTTATTTAAAATTCTGCAGTAGTTCACCTAGCTGCACAATCAAGCTCCAAGCCATTATACCCCTTACCAGAACCTGCACAAGTCTTCAGCCTGTTTTCTAAAGCAAACCTCCACACTCTGAGACACATCTTCTAAACATGTTCTGAAAAGCCTCATACTGCATCATTCCTCTGCCCATAAATATTTAACTGCTCTGCTTTTTAAAGTTCTTACAATTACAGGTGCCTTATATCAATAGGTCAAAGAAATATCATTTGATCATCTCACTAGAAGCTGAACAAACAACCCATTAAGTCCAACAAACAAGCTTGATATTTAAAAGCTCTTCCTAAACTAGAAAGACTTTAAAGTGAATAAGATCATCTTCTGCATAAAGAGATATTTCAAATTAGTAGGAATAAAACAACACAACATAAAAACAGGCAGAGTTTATAAAAAGACAATTTACAGAAAAGGAAATTCAAATGGAAAAATTAACATAAGAAACAACCTCTCTAGTAATCTGTAAAATAAAAAAATTAAATATTGATTTTACCCATCAGATGGAGAAAAAAATGCATGTCTGTCAATATCAGGTTTTGGCTGTGGCATGTTGTCATATGCTTCTGTAGGAGCATGAACCTTTGCAGCCATCCTGGAGGCTAAGTGACTATTAAAATGAAAATGACACATTTTTTTGACCCAGCAGATGTGCTTCCAGGTATCCAGACCAAAGGCAAAGAAAGAGTACCTTTAGGATACCACCTAGACTGTGCCCTGGGGCTCCTAGGGCTAACTACCACAAACTTCATGTAGTGAAACATCAGAAATGTTTTGTCTCATGGTTCTGGAAGCTGAAGTCCAAAATGAATATGTTGGAAGGGCCATGCCAGTTCTGAAACTTGTAAGAGAAAGAACTTCCTTGTCTCTTCTGGCTTCCAGAGTTCACTGACAATTCCCTCCATTCCTTGACTTAGGGATGCTTCTCTCCAGTCATTGCCTCTGTGGTCACATGACTATATTTTTTCATGTCTTCACATCATCTTCCCTCTGAACATCTTTGTTCTCCAAATTTCTTTCTTCTCATAAAGACACTCATTGTATTGGATTGTGACCTATCCAGATACAGAATGTCCTCATTTTAACTAATTATATCTATGATAATGCTACTTCTAAAAAAGGACACATTCTTAAGTACTACGCGTTAGGATTTTAACATATCTTCCAAGGGGATACTACTCAATCAATAACTCTAGAGAAGAAGGTGGCATAAAGAAATATACATGTATTAGCTGATTTATGTAATACGAAAGAATAATGGGAGACCCAACAAGCCAAGCAGGCAACAGGAAATTGACAGCAGGAAGCTACTGCCACGCTGGGCTGAGGTCAGATTTATCTGTAACATTCAAAGAACCAGAGCAACAGATGGAGGCCCACATAGTCTATGTCCAAACATTTAAAAGTTGTAAGTCAAATGACAGATTGTTAAATAAAAATGTCTCTCTACCTTACAAATATCTTTATGATGACAACATTTTGAACTATCAATAGTTATGTTTTTGTATGAATAAATGTTGGTAAAATGGCAGCCAAATTAATTATAACGTTATGTGTTGATGGGCCAGCAATGTTCAAAAAGTAATAAAATAAAGGTAATAGGTTATTATGTATATTTCATACAACATTTTTCTTGACTTTTATTTAAGAAATATCATTCATTCTATTGTTAAAATCAAGATATTTCACATAACTTACATTCTATTATTGGTAGTGCCTGATGTTTTTGACAATCATTTTCCATTCATTGTAGTTTTTAGAAAGTTTTGTTTTTTAAAATTAATTTACATTTGGAGAAACTTCACTCTACTGAGGGAATAACCATTTTATAAGAAGTGTCAGTAAAATTCTTAATATCTATATTTGGAACTTTATAAGTTATATTCAAACATAACAATCATACATGAAAAGTTGTTATTAATACAGAAAATACTATCTCTCACTTTTATCATATAAATCATTATCACATGTATCACTATTTTTACTATCTATACATCCATACAACATTTCTAAAGTTCTTATAAATATTCCAAATCTTGAGATAAAGAAAACTCTAAACTGGAAATACATTTCTTAATTTGTCCTTATCTCTCTTCAATCAAGATCATATCTTGATCTATAATGACTAGAAAATCATTTCAATAGACATTACTTTGGGATTATGAACCTTCCTTAAACTCATGAAAACATTTTGATTTTCTTGTTTTTGTTGGTGGTGCTGTGGTTGGGGACAGGGTCTTGCTACATTGTCCATTCTGGCCTTGAACTACTGTGCCTCCCTCTTGAGTAGCTGGGATTATAGGCACATGATGATGTACCTGGCTCTTATTTCATCTTTTTTAAATATCACTTTGCTCTTATAGGTAGTTTATTTTTATTTTAAATTTTTTTCTTTAAAATTTTAAGTATCTTTTTAAAATTCTTTTAAAGTTAGAAAGTAGAATACTTGAATCTGCTTTTGTTTACATTATTTTTTTTTATTATTGTAAACAAATGGGATACATGTTGTTTCTCTATTTGTACATGGAGTCAAGGCATACCATTTGTGTAATCATAAATTTACATAGGGTAATGTTGTTTGATTCATACTGTTATGTTTTTCCCTTCCCCCCTCCCACCTCTCTTTTCCCACTATACAGTCCTTCCTTCCTCCATTCTTACCACCCTCCTTATCCCTAACCCTAAACCTAACTCTACCCTAACACTAACCCCTCCCACCCCCATTATATGTCGTCATCTGCTTATCAGCGAGATCATTTGTCGTTTAGTTTTTTGAGATTGGCTTATCTCACTTAGCATGATATTCTCCAATTTCATCCATTTGCCTGCAAATGCCATAATTTTATCATTCTTCATGGCGGAATAATATTCCATTGTATATATATATATATATATATGCCACAGTTTCTTTATCCATTCATCAACTGAAGGGCATCTAGGTTGGTTCCACAATCTGGCTATGGTGAATTGAGCAGCAATGAACATTGATGTGGCTGTATCTCTGTAGTATGCTGATTTTAAGTCCTTTGGGTATAGGCCAAGGAGTGGGATAGCTGGGTCAAATGGTGGTTCCATTCCAAGCTTTCTGAGGAATCTCCATACTGCTTTCCAGAGTGGCTGCACTAATTTGCAACCCCACCAGCAATGTATGAGTGTACCTTTTTCCCTACATCCTCGCCAACACCTATTGTTGCTTGTGTTCTTGATAATCGCCATTCTAATTGGGGTGAGATGAAAATCTTAGGGTAGTTTTGATTTGCATTTCTCTTATTACTAGAGATGTTGAACATTTTTTCATATATCTGTTGATTGCTTGTATATCTTCTTCTGTGAAGTGTCTGTTCATTTCCTTAGCCCATTTGTTGATTGGATTATTTGTATTCTTGGTGTAGAGTTTTTTGAGTTCTTTATACATTCTGGAAATTATCACTCTATCTGAAGTATGAGTGGCAAAGATATTCTCCCACTCTGTAGACTCTCTCTTCACATTGCTGATAGTTTCCTTTGCTGAGAGAAAGCTTTTTAGTTTGAATCTATCCCAGTTGTTGATTCTTGCTTTTATTTCTTGTGCTATGGGAGTCCTGTTAAGGAAGTCTGATCCTAAGTCAACAAGTTGAAGGTTTGGACCTACTTTTTCTTCTATAAGATGCAGGGTCTCTGGTCTGATCCCGAGGTCCTTGATCCATTTTGAGTTGAGTTTTGTGCAGGGTGAGAGATAGGGGTTTAATTTCATTCTGTTGCGTATGGTTTTCCAGTTTTCCCAGCACCATTTGTTGAAGAGGCTATCTTTTCTCCATTGCATATTTTTGGCCCCTTTGTCTAGTATGAGAAAATTGTATTTATTTGGGTTTGTGTCCATGTCCTCTATTCTGTACCATTGATCTACCTGTCTATTTTGGTACCAATACCATGCCATTTTTGTTACTATTGCTTTGTAGTAGAGTTGAAGATCTGGTATTGCGATACCCCCTGCTTCACTCTTTCTGCCAAGGATTGCTTTAGCTATTCTGGGTTTTTTATTCTTCCAGATGAATTTCATAATTGCTTGCTCTATTTCTGTGAGGTACATCATTGGGATTTTAATTGGAATTGCATTGAATCTGTATAGCACTTTTGGTAGTATGGCCATTTTGACAATATTAATTCTGCCTATCCAAGAACATGGGAGATCTTTCCATCTTCTAAGGTGTTCTTTAATTTCTTTCTTTAGTGTTCTGTAGTTCTCATTGTAGAGGTCTTTCACCTCTTTTGTGAGATTGATTCCCAAGTATTTTATTTTTTTTGATGCTATTGTGAATGGGGTAGTTTTCCTAATTTCTCTTTCTGAAGATTCATCACTTATGTATAAAAATGCATTAGATTTATGTGCATTGATCTTATATCCTGCTACTTTACTGAATTCACTTATGAGATCTAAAAGTTTTCTGGTGGAATTTCCAGGTTCCTCTAAGTATATAATCATATCATCAGCAAATAGGGATAGTTTGAGTTCTTCTTTTCCTATTCGTATCCCTTTAATTTCTTTGGTCTGTCTAATTGCTCTGGCTAGAGTTTCAAGGACGATGTTGAATAGAAGTGGTGAAAGAGGGCATCCCTGCCTTGTTCCAGTTTTTAGAGGGAATGCTTTCAGTTTTTCACCATTTAGAATGATATTGACCACGGGCTTAGCGTAGATGGTCTTTACAATGTTAAGGAATGTTCCCACTACCCCAATTTTTTCTAGTGTTTTGAGCATGAAGGGATGCTGTATTTTATTGAATGCTTTTTCTGCATCTATCGAAATAATCATGCGATTCTTAACTTTAAGTCTGTTGATATGGTGAATGACATTTATTGACTTCTGGATGTTGAACCAACCTTGCATCCCTGGGATAAAACCCACTTGATCGTGGTGCACTATCTTTTTAATATGTTTTTGTATGCGATTTGCTAAAATTTTGTTGAGAATTTTTGCGTCGATGTTCATTAAGGATATTGGTCTGAAATTTTCTTTCCTCGATGTGTCTCTGTCTGGTTTAGGTATTAGGATGATACTGGCTTCATAGAATGAGTTTGGGAGGGTTCCCTCCTCTTCTATTTCATGGAATACTTTGAGAAGTATTGGGATGAGCTCTTCTTTAAAGGTTTTGTAGAACTCGGCTGAGAACCCATCTGGTCCTGGACTTTTCTTTGTTGGTAGGCTTTTGATGACCTCTTCTATTTCATTGCTTGGAAGTGATTTATTTAAGTCATTCAGTTTAGGTAATTCATATGTCTCTAGAAACTTGTTGATGTCTTCAAGGTTTTCTGTTTTGTTGGAGTATAGATTTTCAAAATAGCTTCTAATTATGTTTTGTATTTCACTCGTGTCTGTTGTGATATTTCCTTGTTCATTTCGAATTTTAGTAATTTGAGTTTTCTCCCTCTTTCTCTTTGTTAGTGTGGCTAAGGGCTTATCAATTTTGTTTATTTTTTCAAAGAACCAACTATTTATTTTGTTAATTTTTCCGATTGTTTCTTTTGTTTCAATTTCATTGATTTCGGCTCTGATTTTAATTATTTCCTGTCTTCTACTACTTTTGGTGTTGGTCTGCTCTTCTTTTTCTAGGACTTTGAGCTGTAGTGTTAAGTCGTTTATTTGTTGATTTCTACTTCTTTTTTTGAATGCACCCCATGAAATAAATCTTCCTCTAAGTACTGCTTTCATAGTGTCCCAGAGATTTTGATATGATGTATCTTTGTTCTCGTTTACTTCTAAGAATTTTTTTATTTCCCTCCTGATGTCTTCTGTTATCCATTCATCATATAATAGTGTATTATTTAATCTCCAGGTATTGGAGAAGTTTCTGTTTTTTATTCTGTCATTTATTTCTAATTTCAATCCATTATGATCTGATAGAGTACAAGGTAGTATCTCTATCTTCTTGTATTTGCTAACAGTAGCTTTGTGGCATAAAATATGGTCTATTTTAGAGAAGGATCCATGTGCTGCTGAGAAGAAAGTATATTCATTCTTTGTTGGATGGTATATTCTATATATGTCAGTTAAGTCTAAATTGTTGATTGTGTTATTGAGATCTATGGTTTCTTTATTCAATTTTTGTTTGGAAGATCTATCCAGTGGTGAGAGAGGTATGTTAAAATCGCCTAGTATTATTGTGTTGTGGTCTATTTGATTTCTGGAATTGAGAAGGATTTGTTTGACGTACGTGGATGAGCCAATGTTCGGGGCATAGATATTTATGATTGTTATGTCTTGCTGATTTATGCTTCCCTTAAGCAGTATGTAATGTCCTTCTTTATCCCTTCTGACTAGTTTTGGCTTGAAGTCCACATTTTCTGAAATGAGGATGGATATTCCAGCTTTTTTGCTGTGTCCGTGTGCATGGTTTGTTTTTTCCCATCCTTTCACCTTTCTTTCTATGAGATGAGTCTCTTACAGGCAGCATATTGTTGGATTTTTCTTTTTAATCCAATCTGCCAGCCTATGTCTTTTGATTGATGAGTTCAGGCCATTAACATTCAGAGTTATTATTGTGATATGATTTGTATTCCCAGTCATTTGACTCATTTTTGTTTTTTGACATGATTTGGTTTCTCCTTTATTTGGCTATTCCTTTAGGCTAGTTCCTCCCGTTGCTGATTTGCATCGTTGTTTTTCATCTCTTCCTCATGGAATATTTTGCTGAGAATGTTCTGTAATGCCAGCTTTCTTTTGTAAATTCCTTTAGCTTTTGTTTATCATGGAAAGATCTTATTTCGTCGTCAAATCTGAAATTAAGTTTTGCTGGGTATAAGATTCTTGGTTGGCATCGTTTTCTTTCAGGGCTTGGTAAATATTGTTCCAGGCCCTTCTAGCTTTTAGGGTCTGGATTGAAAAATCTACTGATATTCTTATTTGCTTCCCCCTGAATGTAATTTGATTCTTTTCTCTCGCAGCCTTTAAAATTCTGTCTTTATTTTGTATGTTAGGTATTTTCATAATAATGTGCCTTGGTGTGGGTCTGTTGTAATTTTGTATATTTGGAGTCCTATAGGCCTCTTGTACTTGGTTTTCCATTTCATTCTTCAGATTTGGGAAATTTTCTGATATTATTTCATTGAATAGATTGTTCATTCCTTTGGTTTGTTTCTCTAAGCCTTCCTCAATCCCAATAATTCTCAAATTTGGCCTTTTCATGATATCCCATAATTCTTGTAGATTCTGTTCATGATTTCTTACCATCTTCTCTGTTTGGTCAACTTTGTTTTCAAGATTAAATATTTTTTCTTCAATGTCTGAGGTTCTGTCTTCCTGGTGTTCTATCCTATTGGTTATGCTTTCTATGGAGTTTTTAACTTGGTCTATGTTTCCTTCATTTCAAGGATTTCTGTTTGTTTGTTTTTTTTTCAGTATCTCTAACTCTTTATTGAAATGATCTCTTGCTTCCCGTATTTGCTCTTTTAACTGTTGATTGGTACAATCATTTAATGCCTGCATTTGCTCTTTCATCTCCTCCTTCAATGCCTGCATTTGCTCTTTCATCTCCTCGTTTGCTTCCCTGATTGTTTTAATTATGTACATTCTGAACTCCCTTTCTGATATTTCTTCTGCTGTGCTGTCATTGGGTTTTATTGATATAGTATCTAGGTTTGTTTGGGGCATTTTCTTCCCTTGTTTTCTCATATTGGTCAGATGTCAATGGGACTCTGAGATATTGCAGATTTCCTCTATTGGCTTATAGTGTCCCTATAGATTTCCAGTGTATCACCTCCCAGCCTTCAGTAGCCTGAAGTCTTGGAGGAACTTGATAATGCAGTGCTTCCAAAGAAAGCTGCCCCTCGCCCGCTACTGGTTCCAGGGCTTGGAGCTGGCTCTGTGCAGAAAGGCTCTCACTGGGGGGGCCTGCTCCAAGAAGCTGGCCCTGTGGGAGGAGCCCACTGCCGGAGTGAGCAGCGCTACCTGGGGAAGACTCTGGCTGCCCTGCCCTGCTCTGATAAGCTGCCCCTATCTGTGCCTGCCACCCAGACCGAGCTTCACCCGGTGGGGGAGACTCACCCCATGGCTCTATTTTAATCCAAGTCTCTCAATGCCTCCCCTTCTTGAATCCTGGGTTCTGGAGTGACAGAAGATGCAGTCACCCTCTAATCTGCCATCTTGGATTGCCCCGTGGAAAGAGCCTGCAGTCGGAGTGGGCAGGGCCACCTGGAGAAGTCTCTGGCTGCCCTGCCCTGGTCCCAAAGGCTGCCTGCAGGTCAGAGCTCTCTGTTGGCTCGGGGACTTGTGGCTAGCTCTGTGTAGAAAGGCTCTCACTGGGCGGTCTGCTCCGAGAAGCTAGCCTTGAAAGGCACCTCCTGCTGGAGGGAGCCGGGCTGCTTGGGTAAGTCTCTAGCTGCCCTGTCCTGGTCCCTGAAGCTTCCTGCGGGCTGGAACTCGCCGCGCTGGCTCCGGGACTTGGAGCTGGTTCTGTGCAGAAAGGCTCTCACTGGGGGGCCTGCCCTACTCTGATAAGCCGCCCCTATCCGGGCCTGCCGCCCAGGCCGAGCTTCACCCGGTGGGGGAGACTCACCCCTTGGCTCTATTTTAGTCCGAGTCTCTCAATGCCTCCCCTTCTTGTATCCTGGGTTCTGGAGTGACAGGAGATGCAGTCACTCTCTAGTCCGCCATCTTGGATCACCTGTTTACATTATTAATAGCAAGTAATAGTTCACCTCAAAGAACTATGTATAGAACAAATCCTAGATTAATTTCATTTTTCACAGAAATTCATACTTTGCTCTGTATTTGAGCATCTTCTGTTGTTTCATTTAGCTCTCCTAGTGCATCTTAAATCTTTTCTAAATTAAGTTTCATGACATTAGCAGCATTTAATCAGTTTTTCCATCATGTATCTTAAAATGACTATCAGGTCAAATTTCACTGTGTTTCATCTGTAGATAGATTCAAGATATAGCATAAAAAATCTTTTAGTTTCTCCAAAAATTTCATGACTATTGTTTCAAATTGAGGCTACATCTCTAGTAACACATTCAAATTATGCACCATATGTGGTGTTAGCATGTTTCTAAATTTTAAGCCAAAATTCAGGTTAGGTCTAGAAATACACTTATAGGTAAGAGCAAAATGAATTGTTTCATAGTGCAAAACATTCCTCAGTTACTGTGTGCAACTGTTGCAAGATGCCACCCTACTTTATGTGTAACTCCAGAAAGCTGAATTGGAACACAAAAGGAGGAAAGACAATGGATACTCATCACTTCTGGAAAATGATACTTCCATAGTCTGCTTGCACGCTATCTTGGAGGAAGGATTGACAAGTTAATTGTTTCTCTTCTCTTATATCTAAGTGCTTCTACCCTCGGATCCTCTCAGCACTCCAAACAGTGTCAACCCCCAACATCAGCAGCAACACAGCCCACAAAAGTTAATGGCATTCACAAGCAGTTGTCTTTGTTTAGAGGACAGAGGATGAGAGGTGTCCCAGAGCATTTCCCTTGGACCTGTACTGTACTTGCCAGAAGAGCAGAATATTCAGGGCCACCAGCCGTGATGTGCCAGCTCCGAGGCAGGATCCCAAGACACAGAGGCAACCATGGATTCTTCAATAGTTATTTAGTGTGTCTCTGTGATGTGTGGAGTCTTCTAAAATGTGGAGTTTGGGGCAGAGGCTCTTTTGCTATGGCAGCCTAGCTGGAGAAGAACAAAACGGAAAGGTAATGACCTAAACCCAGAAACAAGTTTCACCCACAGAAGGTAGGAATACAGAGACACCCATCTGGTCAGAGCTGGTGCCACAACATGCATGTAACTGCTTCTAGAATAGCTCCCTGTGGCAGAGAACAAGGAAGGAATGCCCCAGCCTCACCTCTGTCAGGATCACTCACTGACTGCCCCCTGCCAGAAGTCGCTGACGTGGGAGCCTTGGGACATGCAACCTGCCAGTTCCCTTCCCTGCAGGGAAAGGCAAGGAAAAATCTGAGGGCAAACAGGCCAGAGTGGCCTGGTACACATAGAAACCATAGAAACAGTCCCCAAAAATTACATCCAAATTTCCTCTACCACTGTAACTTAATAATTGGAGGTCAAGAACATGGTAAGGAAAAAAAAAAGTTATAGCCACTGGAAAAGGAATACAGAACTACTATATATGGATAATGTGACTGAAAACTCATAAAATACACTAAAAGAAACAACGTACTAATGGGTTCAGTAAGATGGCTGACTTAACATAGGAAAATCACACAGATAACAATACTTTCCAACATAATCGCCGTTAATTGTTAGAAATATACTGGAAAGTTTTTCCATTCACAATTCTAACAAAAACTCTAATACACTAAAGAATAGTAGTACCAAAAAAAAGAGGGAAAGTAAGGAGGAAACTACAAAACTTAATTACGGAGAGATATAAATGACTTGAAAAGAATACTGAAACTACCATGTTCCCAAATGAAGCAACTCAGTACTATAAAAATGTTAATGCTTTACAAACTCCTTTATTGGTTTTAAAACAGCTCTGATTGAAATCTCAATATTTTTATTTGGAGTGTGAGAAAATAATTGAAGTTCACCTGAGAAAAACACTAGCTAAGATATTATAAAGGGATAATTTCTCCCTCATAAGTATCAAAATATTTCTAAAAGGCACAATATTTTAAATAGTACGGTACTTACCTATACTTCATCTCTAGGAGCCCCAGTAATTCTTATAAATAAAAAGGGTCCAGACTAACCATTCGTTAAAAATCATGTTCTCCATGAACAGTATGAAATTAGAGCTCTTAGTGACTACATTTCCACGAGATCTGGAAAAGGGATGAGTGGACAGCAGCCTCCCAGACAGGCTGTGACCAATGTGAGTGTGCTATGATGCCACCTGGCTATGTAATGTCCTGGTGGCCTAAGGAGTCATATTCTGCTCCCCTGGCATCCCATGAGTCTGGATACTTAGATCCACTTGCTATACCATCTGCTATGGACTGAACGGTGTGCCCCCAAAATTCATATGTCAAAGCCCTAATGCTCAATATGATGATATTTGGAGATGAGGCCTTTGGAGGTAATGAGGTTTAGATGAGTCATGATGGTGGGGCCTTCATGATGGGATTAGTGGCCTAGAAGAGGAAGAGACGCTAGAGCTCTCTCCCTGCCACATGAAGACACAGGGAGAAAGTTGCTGTCTACATGCCAGAAAAAGAACCCACACCAGAATCAACCATGCTGGCCCTGATCTTGGACTTCCAGCATCCAGAACTCTCGAGAAATAATTATATCTCTTAAGCTGCCAGGTCTATGATATTTTTGTCACAACAGCCTGAGCAGTCTATGACACCATTGCTCCCACAGTAACTCAAAGAGACATACATTTGAACTAAAATGTGGAGTATCTCCCCAGTCATGTTTCTGGACTCAGTTCCTGAGTAGGATAATGTTAATGTCTGGATCTTAAATGTCCCCAAAAGCTTGGTCCCAGGTGACAGCACTATTGGGAGGTGGTAGAAACTTTGGGAGATGGGAACTTATTGGAGGAAGTAGGTGATTGGATGCATGCCTTTGAAGAAGGACCCAGGCTCCTTACCCTCTCTTCTCTCCGCCCCTCCCTTTCCCTCTTTCTCTGTCTCTCCCTTTCCCTGTCCCTCTCTCTCCTTCCTGAAGACCACGAGGTTAGCAACTTTGTTCCATCATGTGCTTCCTGCCACAACATTCTCCCTTACCAAGGGCCCAAAACAATAGATTCAGTCAACCATGAACTGAAAGAATGTGCTTATCTCACACATATTGTCATAACAATGGAAAGCTGACCAACACAGATAACCCTCAATTCCCCTTCCTTGACATTCAGTATTTCTTGAGGTTTTCCTTATATGACCAGCAGCAGTTCATTCTCTCCCTTCTCTCACTTTTTTTCCCCTCACCTTGACAGCCATGGTTGCTGACCTCATTCATTCATTCTTCTCTTCTTGATTCTTGGAAACATCCATGGAAAACAAAGACTCCTGCCCTCATGGAGCTTATACTCTACAGTGGGAGGTAAGTAATAACCAATTTTCTAATTTAAAAATCACCTAATATTTAATTTTTTGGGGGGGGTTACTGAGGATTGAACCCAGGGGCACTTAACTACTGAGCCACATCCCCAGCCCTTTTTATATTTTATTTAGAGACAGGGTCTCACTAAGTTGCTGAGGCTGGCTTTGAACTCAAGATACTCCTGCCTCAGCCTTCCAAGCCTCTAAGATTATAGGCGTGTGTCACCATGCCCAGTCCACCTAATATTTTAAAAGTTGATATATGCCATAGGAAAGAATAAATGAGGATATATGAATGTTACAGATCAAATGTTTATGTCCTGCCAAAATCCATATGTTGACAGCCTAACCCTCAATTTGACTGCACTTAGAGCTAGGATCTTTAAGAGGTAACTAAGATTAAATGAGGTTGTAAGAATGGGTTGCTGACCCAATAGGAGTGGTGACCTTAGAGGAAAGAGGAGGAAATAATCTCTTTTTTTCCTAGTCTTTTCCTTTCATTTCACGTGCCATGCGAGGATACATCAAGAAGACAATAGTCTGTGAGCCAGGGAGAGTCCTCCTGAGAAACCAAAACCACCAACACTTTCATCTCCTCCTTCTAGCCTCCAGAACTGTGAAAAAATAAATACCTGTTGTTTAAGTCACTATTCTACCTGGTATTTTGTTATGATAACCTGAACTGGCTAAGAAAAAAATGGAATCATCAAGGAAAAGAAATAAAATTGCCTAGTCCTTGAAGGGTACCCAACAATCTCAGTGCAGGAGACTCTTTATCTACCCTCTCACACACACATGCATATACACCCACAAACACACCTGGCTCACCACAACATGGCCGGCTCTCACCCAGCCAACCCCAGACTCCAGCTTGGCAGTGAGGACCATTCTTACCTAGGAGAATGTTGGGTATGGATGTTTCTCTTTCTCCACCACTTCCTGCACATGCTGGCTTTACTTAGAAGCACCCCACTTAGAAAAAAAGATATTGTTTGTCAATAGAAGCAGGTGCAAGCCCTGGGGACACAACCTAGGGCATCACTTCAGGGGTGCACACATGGTCGCAGCCTGCAACGGCTGACACAGGCACAGAAAGTGAGCTCATTTATAACATACCAGTGGCTGCCTTTGGTCATGTTTACCACCTCATAAGCATCACTGATACCAGAAGGTAATAGGAGCAGTCCCGCCATTGCAAATCCTCCACCAGAAGCATCATTGTCATTTAGCCCCACTGAAGTTGACCTTGATGATGCTGCATAAATAGCAGCCAGGGCTCAAGTACAGCCAGGGGAACTTGGAAGTACGAAGTGCCGAAAAGGAACCTATTTTAAGAGTGTAATTGGATAAGTACTCAAAAATGGAGGATCAAATATTTACAGTGAAGTATTATTTGCAATAGGATTCACAAATATCCAACAACAGGGGTTGGCTGAATAAATCATAATATAGTCATTCAATAGAATGATAAGCAGTCATTAAAAATACCATCTGGGAGGAATGGTTGAGAATATAGTAAAAATAAAGCCAGGCACAGTGGCTCATGCTCGTAGTCCCACTACTTGGGAGGTTGAGGCAAGAGGATGGTGAATTTGAGGTCAACCTAGGCAATTAAACAAGACCCCATCTCAAAAAAATGTGTGTGTGTGTGTGTGTGTGTGTGTGTGTGTGTGTAAACACTCAAAAGATATAGGTAAAAAGGAAAAGAAAAAATATATATACACATATATGTGTATAAACACTCAACAGATACAGGTAAATAGGAAAAGAAGGATATAAAACTGTGAATGAAATGTGATCCAAATTTTGTGAAGAAAACTAAACACCAAAATGTTAAGATATTTTTCTAGGTTATTTCTCTTTAAAGGTTTTTATGTTTTCTAAATTTTCTATAATGAGTATGTATTATTTAACTGTCTAAAAACAATGCCCACATTAAGACAATAAAGGTAATCATTTTATAAATGTATGATTAATTCTCCATGTAAGGAGACTTCCCTAAGTTCCAACTGAACAAATTCATTCGAAGGCACAAAATCTATAAAATAGCCTCAGACATCCAAAATTAAAAGTATTCTCCTTAGAGATAATTCTGCTTCTAAGTGCTTTGAACTGTGTATTTTTCCCTCGCTCTTTTCAACACTGAAGAGTCTTTACAGCAGAAAAAAATCATGGTTTTTCCAGGGTTCTCTCCTCATTGCTTTAAATTTTCCATCCTTTTATGACATTTTAAGTGGCTGAGGCCATCTCCTCCCTCAGCTAGATCATTGTTTTGATCATAAGGGCACATGCTAAAAAGAGGCACAGGTACAGTACAGGACTTTGACTTTGCCAAGGTTAGAAAGCCAGCTATGGAAGGATTTGATGGGAGCAGAGCTCAAATTTGAGCCAAGCTGGGGCAGTAGGAAGAGTAAATCACAACCCCAGAATTAGTGAAGTCACAGGAACAGAATCAAGAAGCAAAATAATGAGATGCAAAGCATTCACGACATAAGGAAGGAAAAATAGGACAGAGAGGAAGCAAGAATTTCGGGCAAAAAGCAAGATTCTGTAATAGCACAAGGATAGTCCTGCAAAGAAAATCAGAACCCGTGGAACCAACTCAGATGACTGAAAGGAAGAGGGCAGTTCAGCCCAATAGCAATAATCACTCAATTCCCATGGATTGATTGCATGCTTATGCCTGGAACTATGCAAATGACTTTTTATTTAATCCTCACAACAATTCCATGAACTTGTACTGTCCTCATTTATTAGATAAAGAGAGGCACTCACAGATGACTTGTCAAGTTCATCCAGCTGGCAAAGAAGTGGGGTAGGGATTCAAATCTAGATGTAGCTGATTCCAAATCCCACTTTATTTCTACTAAGAATCTGTTCAGGCCACAGAATTAGGGGACAATAGGAGGGAAGGTGATTTCTTAGAGTAGAGGTGGAGAATACATGGGACAACTGTGGCTGTAATAGTCACATAGTGGTCAACCAACCCAACCAAGGATCAACTGACATAACGTGCCGTGACTGTGTATGGACTCTGACAGGGGTGGGGGGGTTCTAACTGAAGTCAAAATAAAACAGCTTAACAAATAAAGTATTCCATTTCAAACTCAAATCAGAAAATGTCTCTTTCCAGAAACCAGGTAGAAGGTTGACAGACAAGTCAAAGAAAATAAAATTGATTAAAGCCATAGAAAATCAAAAGCTATATGTATAGACTGTGTGAAAATCTGCAAAAACTAGATTAGTCAGAATTGATACTATAAATATCTGTACTTTGAACTTTCAGCAATGCGAACTCTGTGTGTGTGTGTGTGTTTGTGTGTGTGTGCATGCGCACGCACACATATTACCACCTGATAGAGGTTCTACTTAGGCTGATGTCAGAGATCTCAAGAGAAACTCCTTTGTCCATTGACATCAGCAATTATCAGAGTTTATACAAAATGAGTCAGTGGGGCTGATGTGGGGACAGGTTTTCATGCTGCTCTGTCTTCTGTATTTTGCCTGCATAATGGAAATATCAAGCTTCCTGGACACTCCACTAGGTCAAACCACCTGGACACTCTACTAGTGTCCCCCTCAACAGGGTACTAGAAGAGAAGACTTGTGGACTTACCCTCTTTAGCTGTGACTTTTGTTTCTTGTTGTTGTTGGTTTTTTTGTTTTTTTTTTTAAAGATAGGGCCTCTCTAGCCAGGTGTGGTAGTACATGCCTATAATACCAGTGACTTGGGAGGCTGGCAAGACTGCAAGTTGGAGGTCAGCCTCAGCAATTTAGTGACACCTTGTCTCAAAATAAAAAATAAAAAGGGCTGGAGGTGTAGCTCAGAAGTACAGTGGCCCTGGGTTCTTTCCCAATACCACCACCGAAAAAAAAAAAAAAAAAAGGTCTCATTATGTTGCCCAGACTGGCCTAGAACCCCTGGGCTCAAGTGATCCTACTGCCTCAGCTTCCTGAGTAGCTGGGACCATAGGCATGCACCACTAGGCCTGACTTAACCTGTGGTCTTAGAACTTTTGTCAGTAGACTTTTGCCAAACCAAATCATTTTTTTAAAAAGCATTTACATGCTTTTTTTAGAAAATTTTATAGAATACTTAGAAAACTCAGAGCAGCTAGAAGAAAAAAATAGAATTCATCTGCCAGCATTTTTCTGTATAGATTTGGAATAGCTAGATATAAAAATAGATATTTATAAACTGCAAAAATCATTCTCAATGTACTATTTTATCAAGTGTTTTCTCTGCGACTATATATATGATCATATGATTTTTCTTCTTTAACCTGTTGAGGTGATGGATTACATTAATCAATTTTCAAATGTTGAACCAGCCTTGCATACCTAGAATAAATCCTTTTGACCATAGTATAGTTATATTTATGCATTGTTGGATTTAATTTGCTAATATTTCATTCAGGATTTTTGCAGGATTTGTTCATGAGACATACTGGTCTATTTACCTTCTCTTTTTCTGGTTTGGCATTGAGGAAATATTAGTCTCATAGAATAAGTTAGGAAGTGTTCCCTCTGTTTCTGTTTTCTGGTAGACTTGCAGAGAATTGGTATAATTTCTTCCTCACATGTTTGGGAGAATTTACCAGTGAACCCAAGCAGGTCTGGTGCTTCTTTGTAGATTGATTGCTGATTGAATTTTTTTAATAAAAATAGGCCTATTCAGATTGTCTACTTATTCTTGTGTGAGTCTTAGCAGCTTGTGTCTTTCAGGGAATTGGTCCATTTCGGCTAGGTTATCAAATTTGTGGATATGGAGTTGTCCATAGTATCCTTTTATTATTCTTTTAACATCCACAGGATCAGTTTGATGACTCTTCTTTCATTTCTGATATTAGTAATTAAATATCATCATCTCTCTTTTTTTTCTTAGCCTACCTAGAGGTTTATCAATTTTATTGATTTTTTTTAAAACATTTGGTTTCTCTGTTGATTTCCTGTTTAAACTCTCATAGATTTCTACTCAAATTTTTATTCTTTCTATTCTTATGCTTACTCTGGATTAATTTGTTCTTCTTTCTCTGGAAACTTAGATTATTGATATTATATTCTTTTTATTTTTACAGGCTGCATTTCGATTCATTGTACACAAGTGGGGTACAAATTTTCATTTCTGTGGTTGTACATGACATAGATTCACATTATTTGTGTAATCCTACATGTACATAGAGTAATGATGTCCATCTCATTCCCCTAGCTTTCCTTCTCCCGCCCCCCTCCCCTCCTCTCATTTCCCTCTACACAATCCAAAGTTCCTCCATGCTTCTCTTACCTACCCTCCACCCATTATGTATCATCATCCACTTATCAGAGAAAACATTCAGCCTTTGGTTTTGGGAGATTGGCTTATTTCACTTATATATACATTCAAGGCTGCAGATTTATAAGCATGGCTCTCACTGCACCCCACAAATTATATTTTTGTTTCTGTTTAGTTCAAAATATTCTTTATTTCTCTTTGATTTATTTAGAACTGTATTAATTTTCAAGTTATCCTTCTAGCTACCTTTCTGTTTTAGGAATTAAACAATTCCATTGTGGTCTGAGACCACACATGATATGAATTCTGTTCTTTTAAGTTTGTTAAGGTGTGTTTTGTGGCCCAGAATGTAGTCTGTCTAGATGAATGTTCCATGTGAGCTTGAGAGAAAAGTACATTCTGCTGTCCTCAGATGAAATATTCGACAAACATCACTTAGATTCAGTTGATTAATGGTGATGAGCTCAACTGTGTCCCTACTGATTTTTTTACCTGCTGGATCTGTTTATTCTTTTTTATGGGTAGGGGTGGTCAGTACCAGAAACTAAATTCTGGGGCACTGGGCCACTGAGCCACATCCCCAGCCCTGATTTTTTTTTTTTTTATTTAGAGACAGGGTCTCACTGAGTTGCTTAGCACCTCACTTTTGCTGAGGATGACTTTAAACTTGCCATCCTCCTGCCTCAGCCTCCTGAGCTGCCAGAATTATAGGTGTGAGACACCATACCTGGCAATCTGTTTATTCTTTGTGAAGAGGTTCTGAAGTCTCCAACCACCATAGTGGATTCATCTACTTTTCCTTGAAGTTCATTCAGTTTGGGGCACATACACATTAAGTATTGCTGTATCTTCTTGGAGAATTGACTACACATTAAGTATTGTTATACCTTCTCGGAGAACTGGCTATTTTACTATTATGTAATGCTCCTCTTTATCACTAATAATGTTCTTTGCTCTGAAGTTTACCCTCTGAAATTAATAGAGCTTCTCCTACTTTCCTTTGATTAGTGTTAACATGGTATATCTTTCCCCAACTCCTTACTTTTTAAATCTGTTTATGTGTTTATATTCAAGGTAAGTTTCTTGTGGGAAACATGGTCTTGTTTTTACCCACTCAGTCTTTGTCTTTGAACTGGTGTATTCAGAACATTGACATTTAAAGTGATTATTAATTAATATCTACCATCTTTGTTATTGTTTTCCATTCATTATCCTTGTTCTTTGTGTGGCAGGTTTTTTGTTGTCTTCCACTTTTTATGTCCTCTCTGGTTTTAACTGAACATTCATATGATTTTATCGTATCTGCTATCTTAACATAAAATTATACTTCTTTTGTTTTTTACATTTGTATTATAGTTTTGCCCCAGCACTTAAAATATTCACTTAAAACTAATACAAGTCCACTATAAAATAACACTGCACTCCTTCACTGGTAATGGAAGTACCTTATAACAAAAGTATTCCCAATTCCTCCTTCCTATAACATTAACACCATTCTTTTCACTTATTAGTAAGCTATAATGAAATACATTGGTGCTCTTATTATTTTGAACAGTTATCATTTAGACCAAACAAGAAACATTTTTAATGTATCTTTATTCATTCCTTCTCTAGCACTTTTCCTTTCCTTATGTAGACCCAAGTTTCTGACCTATGTCATTTTTCTCTTTCTGAAGAATTTCTTTAAACGTTTCTTACAAAGCAAGTAAGGTAAGTTGTGGTGGACAGAAACACATTCCACAGCCCCAGGACTAGTCTCAGTCTCCCTGAGCCTATGCTCCTCAGCTGTGCCCTTCTCCAGTGTGCCTCCCCAACACACACACAAGACAGAAAGACAAGAGTGGGTGGACTTGTGTATTTTCCTTCCACCATGTCAGTTAGGAGCTGGGTTTTACCAAGGTAATAATGAGCTGGGAAAAGTTTCCCTTGATGGTGGTTTTGAGGGAAGCCTTTTGTTAAGGAGAACAGAATGGGCAAGTGTCAAAAGGTTAATTTTCCCTTCCTCCTGCCAAAGCTCAAGGGTATTTTCCTCTGATCTATACCTAAGAACCTGATGAGGTTCCCAGAAGTAAAACTTATTAAGAGTGAGGAACCCCATAAAGCTGGAGTTTTTAACTTTCAAGCTTGTCCAAACTAAATCTCCAAAAATGTATCAGTTACAGCTTAAGTTTCCCTGCCCAGATGCTGACTTTGGAAGCAGACTTCTGCTCCTGGGCTACTGTAAGCTTGTAGTTCTCAGTCTTCATGTATCTCCCTAGTTCTATGGACAATGGTTTGCCCTATAACCTAAATTCACTGATAAATCTAAGAATTGTTGGTTTTCAGATTGTTTCAGTTTTTTATTGATAAAAGGATAAGAATAATACCCAAGCTCCTTACACATCAGAACATAAATCCAAAGTCAGTGTATTTTTGTATCCAGTTTTGCTTAACTACTCCCATGAGTATTTTTGTACTGATAAAAATCCTTCAACAATCCTTCCTTTTTAATGACTGTGTAGAATCCCAATTATAACAAAGAATTAGAAGCTGCCTATTCTAAAAACAATGACTCTTTACTTAAGCCTTCAGATGCCTCACAGGTGACTAAAAGCAGGATAAAGCTTGGTATCTCTGCCTTCATTTTGTATGTGTCTTCAGATTCCTGCTCAGCTTTGCACATAGGCATGTTAATCATTTAAGGAGTGATCATATAAAAACTGGAAACACAAGGTTTATTAGGCCCTAAATTCACCTAACCTATCTCATCCCTTCAAGACTGAGGCAAAATTTGCAGGGACTTTTACAACTTCCTGTCTCAGACCTCAGGAGCATCAATAGAAGTCTCCAGTCTTTGCCCTATGCCTTCTAAGAACAGCATATAGCCTTTAGGTACATCACCCAGAATGAGACTTTCTCCCTACACAGGAATAATAATCTCATGGGAACCAAATGACTCCATTCCAGGATCACAGGTTGCATAAATAAATATCCTGAGCAGCAAATGGAGACTGCCCCCTCAATGATAGGGAATTTTCCAGAGCAACCTCACAGAACCAGAAGTGAGAAAATGATCAACCAGACCACACTTTGAACAAGACTGTTTAATTATGCATTTACACTTCTTGCCCCTGCCCCACTTCTTCTATTTAAACCTAAAGCTCACGTCAGCACCACAAAGCAAGACTGAGATGATTAATCTCACTTTGCCGTCCCAATATGGCCATACTGATAAAGTTCCTTTACTGCTCTTCACCTGTTTGGTTTCTGGGGTGAGTGGCTAGACCCCAGAGTCGGTCCTCTGGCTTAGGACTCCAGTAACACATTTATGGATATGCTAGAGCTTATGCAATCTGTTCTCTATTTGAGGTCAGTAAGCTCCAAATTTTCTTCAAAATGTTTTTAAATAATTTTCTTTTTAGGCCAGGCATGGTGATGCAATCCTAGAAACTCAGGAGGCTGAGGTAGAAGGTTCACCAAATTCAACGCCAGCCTCAGCAACTTAGCAAGACCCTGTCTCAGAATAAAAAATTAAAATGGCTGAGGATGTAGCTCACGGATTAAGCACCCATGGGTTCAGTCTCCAGTACCAAAAAATAATAATAATAATTTTCTTTTTAAATATTATTGTTATTATGAACATCCTTTTGATTGTCTTTACATACAGAATAAATTCTGTTTATAGAATTGATGAATGAAATAAATGATAGGCAGAATCCTAAGGCTGTTTAAAACTGTACTAGTTTCAAACAAAAAAAAGTTTAAACCAATTTCCATTCCCATAAAAAAGTGTGAGAGTTCTTGGTTCTTCATACTCTTGCCTATCCTGAGTATAAACTTTTTTTCTTTGTGGTGCTGGGGATCAAACCCAGGGCCTTGCACATGCTAGGCAAACACTCTACCACTGAGCTGCATCCCAACCCTCTTTTAAATCTCTGTCAACCTGATTGCCAGGGGGGCAGGAGGGAAATCACATAAACTGTTACACATACCAAATATAATGTCAAGTATGACTATTTCTCATTTCATCAGAAAGAAGGTCAATATCCTAAAAAAGTGTTAATGAAAATATGGGTATACAGAATTCTCATCAGTTAGTTTAAGCAAAAAAATGATTTATTAAAGAATAGTAATAGTTCACAGAATTATTTGTAGGGCTAGAGAAACAGTCTCAAGGCTCAGCTCTGTGACACAAAATTGGCCTACTGAGTCATCTTTTGCTACCACCAACCACTAAATGCCAGATTAAATTCCTGATCCACAATTACTAATGGCAGGAGTGGTTGAAATTAAAAAAAAAAAAACTTGAATTCAACTTAACTCAACTTCTGCTCAGAACTGACATACTGGCTCTTCCACTGACCCAAGAAAGTCATATGACCAAGTCTGAAAACAGGTAGAGTACAACACTTCACCTTTAGGGAGGTACCAGGCACAGGGGACAAGCAAGGATATGCAACCCTCTGTGTTAGTCAGTTTTCCAGCACTAAAACAAAATAACTCCCTCACTCATAGTTTGAGAGGCTGAAAGTCCAAGATTGAGCTGTCTCATTTGTTGACTCTGGTGAGGACCCTCTCGACTACCTCCCAACATAGTTCACAGCATCAAGGTTGGACAGGAGCACGTGTGAGGGGGAGAGATCACATAGTGAGACAGGAACAAAGAGCGAGGCGGAAGAGGCTAGTTTTGCTCTTTTTATAACAAATAAGTTCCAAGAACTAAATGACTTCTTGAGAGCAGCATTAATCCTTTCTGAGGACAGTGTCCCCATGATCTATTCACCTTCCACGAGGCCCCACCTCTTTAAAGTTCCATCACCTTTCACATCAACACACTGGGGACAAGCTCCCCACCCATAAACCTTCAGGGACACACTCAAAATATATCCAAACCCTATCACCCTCTCAGAGAGCAGGAACCAAATAGGAAGAGTAAAATAATCTACCTATTACCAACTGCCACTAACCAGATGACTGCTAACTGGATAAAATATTTAACTTATCTTTCCTTGGCCTCCACATTTTACTTAGAATTCTAAGTAAAATTTTACATATTAAGTTAAATAGTTCACTCACTAGGAAGAATATTAATGAGAAGTATAAAAGAAGCTTTGTTTGAAGGGAAAAAATATTTTAAATGCAAATAATCTTTCCCTCAAATAGCCATTTCATAAATCTTACTTCTCAAATACCAGCTTCTCTTAAAGTGAAATTCCTTTAAATGTTGCTGTTTTTCTATATCTGTGAGTACAGAAAATCTAAAATGTAAATGTCAGTAAACCAAGAACCTCAGAGAAAGATCAACTTTTCGTTTTAAAATAAACAAGTAACTAGAAGATTTCCAAAATTTTCATTTTGTTTTAGTGATCAAATATATTTGGACCCATAATTCACTCAGGAGCATGGGTATTAGGTTTGAAAGCTTTCGAAAAAAATCTGACAATGAAATGCTAGGGAAAGGAAATAAATTGCAATAGGACATATTATCACAATAATGAAATACATTTAATCCTTGGCACTGGGGATTTCACATTCAAGGGTTTGTCTACTACTTAATGATCATAAAATCCACATCATGTAGTAATATAAAATTTTGCTAAAACATTAAGTTTCAGAATCCTGTGCCCCAAGCATCTAGTACATGACCCTCAGCATTCACATCTCACTACAGACTTTTTGCCCTTGACTTGTTGCTATGGACATATTCACTCTCATATGCATTGAGGAAGGAATTATGTGCTATAATGTTAATTAATAATTAAAGATTCATAAAGGTCTCTGGAAGTTCTCCAAAACCACAAAGGTTTACTATATTTTTAAAGAAGAAATAAGTAAAAAGGATTTTTAAATATTTTTTAGTTATAGATGGACACAGTACCTTTATTTTATTTATTTATTTTTATGTGGTGCTGAGGATCGAAACCAGTGCCTCACACATGCTAGGCCAGTGCTCTACCACTGAGCCACAATCCCAGCCAACGTAAAAATATTTTTGAAGAAAAATAAAATAAAAAACAGTAGCATAAGCTACTACGGATAACACAAAGGTCCATGGTCTGATTGTCAGATGTGATGCCAGTTAAGACTCTTCCTTTGCAAGTGACAGAACCTCAACTCCAATTGTCGTAGGCAAACAGTTTTGGCTTATTGAAGATTCCCACCCATGAAGCATTTCAGGCCTGACTTTATTTAGGAGCCCAGGTGATATTGTCAGGACTCAGTTCCTTTCATCCCTCAGCTGTCCTGCACTCTGCTGACTTCACTCTCCTTCTGGACCTGCCAGCTCGAGGCTGCCACCCTGCAAGATGGTATTTGAGCAAGGAAAAGCGCTCCCTGTCTCACTGTCTCTTGGATAGGTCCCTGGATCCACATGGACCAGAACATGGGTCACCTGCCCATTCCTGATTAGTCAGGCCTTACCTATGCATGAAAAAAGAAGTCCCATCAAATTCACAATCCACATGAATAGAGTCAGAAAGAAACAGTTCTGCAAAGGAACTTCAGGCTATCCTGACCCAGAAGAAAAGCAAATGTATAATGGGTACCAAAGCAGTCAATTTTGCCTGCTGACATTTAAGAAAAAGCTGAAAAAATCTGCAGCTTCCAAGTATGAGGGCTGGATTCTAAGCAAGTGCAGTGTCAGACCCTCCCTGTGTGGAAGGCAGGGTGAGAGCCCAGGGCCCTAAGAAAGAAAAGCATGGTTGCTTTGTGGATCTCCAGAAAAATGCTTAAAACTGCATTAGTAGCTGTTTCCTCTTTTTGTTCAGAAATTTAACAATTAATGTACTGGTCAGAAAAACTCTGCCATCAACTTAGTTTTATATGCCTGAATTCATAACTTCAGTTTCCACTGAGCTAGCCTTTGGTATTTCCAACGTGTTTGTTTGTTTATTTATTTATTTATTTATTTGTAACTGGCAAAACCCAAGAGTGCCTACATTTGTTAGATATCTATATTTGAGCTCTTAAATATATCTTGGAGTGAACAGTTAAATAGATTTCAGCAAAAAAGACTTATATTATGCTATTCAAATTCTTGAACTGGAATTAAACTATGAAGAAGATTGACACTATGCATTCAGCATCTCTGTCTCAACTAGAAAAACAACCAGGATGTGTACCCCTCTTCTAGAGAGAGTCCACCTTTATCTCAAAGACATCGATAACTCAAAAAGTGTTCGGAACCACCAGCTCAAGCCCACAACTCACAGCACCATTGTGTCCATCTCAAACAAGACACAAGGATGGTGGTGACATGCCAGGGCTAGGAGGAAAACCTCGGCGTTTAAGCCCCAGCTCTACCCTGTGACCTTGGTCAGTTGGTCTCTCTCATTTTCCTCGTTGGTAAAGAAAGCGTAATAATCACTCCTACCTCAAAGGAATATGGCAGAATTAAAAGAGATAATTTGTGTCAAGTATTTATATCAATAACCAATCTGTAGTATTAATAAGTGCTAATTATTAATATAATAACTATGAAAAACTACATATATTTGGTCTTCATGTTTCTTTTCCCTGAATTTTCAAACTGTTATAATAAAATTAATCCATAGTTCATCCAACCTAAAGATGTCAATTACCCACCATTTTTAATTACACAATGAGGACATTGCTCCTGCAAATATCATAGACTACTATGTGCTGAGCTATAATTAAACACTTTACTATAAATCCTAATAATAATCCTGTGAGGTAGGTTCTGCCATTACCCTTCCCTTACAGATGAGGACACTGAGCCACGGAGAAATCAAGTAACTTGCCTAATGAAACAAAGCTGATAAACATTAAGAATTTGAACTCAGTTTGCCAGCCTGCTTCCAGACTCCAGTCTGCTTTTTTTTTTTTTTTTTTTTTTTTTTTTTTTTTTTTTTTTATGGGGTCTCACCATGTAGTCCAGCTCCCTGAACTCCTGGGCTCAAGTGATCCTCCTGCTCCAGCCTCCTCAGAGCTGGGACTCTGGGCAGGAGTCACCTCTCCCAGCTCCTTTTGCTTTTCATCTCTGCTTAATTGATGGAGAAGGAAGGGATGGAAAAGAGAGAAAATAGTCATCAACTTCTGTCACTTATTAAACACCTACCATCCTTCGGCTTTCACGCCTAATCTCCATTAATACTTTTAAGAACAATCATTATAAGATCTTTATAGAGCACTTAGAAGCCAGGGATTATTTCATTTAATCATCTACTAGCCCTATGAAGTAGATGCTATTGTTATTGCCATTTTACAGATAAAGAAAGTAAAGCTTAAAAAGATTAAATGACTTGCCCAAGGTCAAGCTAGGCCATCTGGCTCTACAACTCTTGTGTTTAACTGCAACACTCTCCTGACTCTCTGACCCCGTGGCAAATGTATGATGCTATTATTATTAATAAATCACATGAATCTTTATGCAGACTCCATTCAGAGGACACTGACCACTGACACTATTATCTATCACTTTGAGGATGGGAAAATGAAGCCACAGAGGCGAAAGAGATCCTAGAAAGCTTCAGCGAAGCGCCAGTCTAGTCACTAGAAAAGCTAACTGCCGGCAAATTTGTGAAGCAAATGAGTGTTTCTCCTTTGGGGTTCCCAGACTCTCTTTCAAACCTCTTTCTCTTATCCTGGTCACTATGATTCCCCTTGGTGCTACTGGAAAATAATATATTCCCTCTAAATTATTATGACTCAATTAAGAACTCAAAATGGGTTTATACAGAAATATAAAGGTGAAGTTCTCAGAATGCTAATGCTGTCCATAGAAAGTTCAAAGCAAGATGTTTCAATAAAATAAGAATTTCTAACATTTTTAATTTATACCCAAGGATAAGAACTCTATGTCACCTGGAGCAAAATTATGGAAACTTTGAGAGAACCTTTGGATTCAGATATTAAGAAATATGGGCAACAGTTTAAAAGCAAATAACTCAGGGGTCTGAGCTAATGTTAATGAATATCAGAGATAGTTTAATTGGTGGAATTCTAGTTGAGCATGGTGGTATGCCCCTGTAGTCCCAGACACTATAGGGAGGCAGAGACAGGATGATCACTTGAGCCCAGGGGTTTGCCTGAGCAACATGGTGAAAACCATCATATATATATAGAGAGAGACATTCCATAAATTTATATATATACATGTATATACCATTATATATGTATATAGAAACCATCATGTGTGTGTGTGTGTATAAATTTATGTAATTTCTGTTGACCAAATCCAGAGATATTAAGGTTCAGGTAACTCCTAGGAGATTCAACCTAAAATTCAAAGGAACAACTAATGGTAAGCACTTCACATAATTCAGATATCATGCTTATAAATTCTCACAGATGCCTTGCAAGGTAGCCATGATCAACCTGTTTTATTGATGAGGAAAAAGCCTAAAAGTATCTAAGTGTCTTGGGTAGAAGAAATAGAATTCATACCTACTTTTGATTCCAAAGACTTTATTCTCTTTCTTTTTCTTTTCCCCCACTTTCACCAAGATGCACCTCTGGAGCAGAAAAAGAAGACTGCCTCTCTCAGGATTGCAAAATCCACCCTCATCAGGGGATACAAAGGTGCACTACCAAAGGTTAAGGGCAGAGGACCCAGTCTAACAAAAATAGTATGACTATAATTTACATATGGCATCATGCCCCTTATATGAGAGCCCTTCCAAGTGACTTCTTGGCTCTGCTAGTCTGTGTTAATCTCTGGGACACTGCCTCTGACCCAAGAAATCAGAATGATAAGATTCCTGGACATTGATGGGGACACATTTTTCAATGACATCAGTATCTTTGGATACTTTTCCTCTGGTATTGGCAGGTGACTTTTGTTCTATCAGAATCTTAAATTCTAATATTTGAGTTTGGGTTTGGGAGTAAAAAGGCCATATCCTGCCAGATTACCATATTCATGAACCCTCAGATAAAAGTACCAGGATAATGTCACTCTAATTAGCAACTAATTACACGGTCCCAAACAAGCTATGGATTTGGGGGTTTGCTTTTTAAAAATAATAATTGTAAATTTTAGATAGACTTTATTTCTAAGAGTAGTTTCATATTCACAGCAAATTTGCCAATTACACCATAATATAACCCCTACCCACACTTCAGAATCTCCCCACCAGGGTGGTATATTTGTTATAACTGACAAGCCTAACTGACAAATCATTATCACCCAAGATCCATAGTTTACATTAGAGTTCACTTAGAGTGTTGTACAGTCTGTGAGTTTGGACCAACGTGCAATGGCATGTGTCCACCATGATGGTATCCTCTGGACTCCATCTATTCATCTCTCTCTCCCCTCAGTCATTGGAAAGTACTCATCCTTTTACTATCTTCATAGTTTTGCCTTTGAAGGATGTCACATAGTTGGAATAATACAGTATATAGTCTCTTCAGATTGGCTTTTAGGCTCCATGTTTATAGTTTCCTCAATGTTTTTTCAGTTTATAGTTCACTTCCTTTCAGTGCTGAATAATTATTCCATTGTCTGAATGTACCCACAGTTATTTATCCATTCATCTACTGAAAGGCATCTTGGTTGCTTCACAGTTTTGTTTTAAATAAGAAAAAGAGTCCAGATATTTTAGACAGAAATACATATGATGTCCAGGATTTCCTTTAAAATAATATTAGAAGAGGGAGTAACAGGGAATCGAGTTGGTATCAGCTGGGAGTGGGTGAGGAGTACATAAGGGATCATTATTATATTACTTTCTCTAGTTATACACACATTTGAAATTTTCTATGATAAAAACATTTTAATTGCATCCCTGCCACCAAGTTTTGGTTTATAACATTCTCACAGCCTGTACACACTTCTTTTCCTCTCCCTGAAAACTCAGGTGCCATCTTCTCGGTGACTCCTTCCCTCGCCGCCCCAGCCTGCAGGGTTCTCTCCCTCCTTAAAAGTCATCATTTCTTTGAATGCACATATTAGAAAAGAAGAAAAGTAGAAAATCAATACACTAAGCCTCTATGTTAAGAAGTTAGAAAAAAAGCCAACAAATTCAACCTGGAATAGAAAGATGAAAATAATAAAATAGAAAGCCAACATACTGCAGAGAGGATTGTATAAGTCAAAAGTTGATTCTTTCAAGACTGATAACCTATGGCATGTTGTGCCAACAAATTTCTAGAAAATATGAAACTGCCAAAATTGACATAAGAATAAAGAAAACTCTGTAGAGTTAGTTTTGGAAAGGCAATGAATAGAATTGCAAAACTAAAAAACTAGAATAACAATGATTTTTAAATGAATCTATAATTTAAAACTTTGCTACAAAAAGAAATGTAAAGACAGATAATTTCACATAATCAGTGAATTCTAAATATCTGTGGAACAAATAATGCGAAATAATCTCAAAACTATTCCAGGGAACAAAAAAGGGAAACGTGGTCCTGCATTATTTTGTAAGTTAGCTTACCTTTTACACCAAAACCTGATGAATACATTTTGAGAAAGTAAAATTATAGACTAATTACACTCCCAATAGAAATGCAAAATTCCTAAACAAAATATTTGCAAACTAAATGTAGAAATATACAAAAATAATTGTATATCACAACTGAGCTGTGTTTATTCTGGGAATAAAAGGTAAATCATTCATTGTAATTCATCACATTAACATAAAAGATCATATGACCACCTCAATTGACAAATAAAAATATTTAATAGATTTCAACACAGATTGATGATGATATTGATGGGTTAATGACAATGTTGTGCTTCTAGAAGTCCTATGAGCAGAAAGAAGCCAGGATTTACAAGAAGGATTGTGGTCATTATCCTATTAGTGAAATATTTTAAAAAGAGAGAGAGGTGAAAAACCTGAGCCAGTGTGTGCTTGGGAAGAATCTATGATCATATGGTGCCTGATTAACAGAAACGGGCTAAGGACCCAGAAGCAAAAAGAATTGTGTTAATGGAATTAGAAACAGTTAGAAAAAAAAATATTTTTTCAGTCAAGCTAGCTTCAAGAATATCTTCTAATTCATACATTCCTTCAATCAATCTGTAAATTCAGATTGAATTTTTGCCATTTTTGTATACTAGTCTTGAAGCATATAATTACAAAGTTGTACACAATTTACAGCCTACAGGAGCCTAAACTGCAGAATTTAAACAAGAAATAATAACAATATAAAGGAAAGAATGCTGCTTTTTATACAGCTAACATTCCGTGAGCTCTCACGTTGTGACACTGTCCTAAGCTTTATATTTACATTGACTCTTTTGGATCCTCACAACTTCTTTTAGGAAGGTTCTGTTATTATTGCCATTTTACAGGTAAGAAAACTGGATTATGAAGAAATGAGGTCACCCTAAGTGACAGGGAAAATGGCAGGGCCGTGCCTCTCACCCAGGCACTCTTGAAGTGCTAACCACATTGGTGCCTGCGTGCGGCGCTGACCCTCTGCTATAGCTTGCAAATCGTTTGTTCCCTCCAAAACATGCTGAAGTCTGGTCCTTTGTAACAGTATTACGAAGTGGTGAGACTTTTAAGAGCTTATTGGGTCCTTAAGAAGGGTTCATGCAGTGCTCACAGGACTGATTAGTTCCATAAGAGCAGGCTTCACAAAATGAGGGAGCCCCCGTCTTCTGTCCTTCTCCCACGCACCTACTGGTCTTTCCACTTTTCCTCTGTTATCGATGCAGCCTGAGGGCCCCACCAGATGCCACTGTCCAATCTTGGATTTCTAGCCTCCAGAACTAAATAAACCTCTTTCCCTTAAAAATTACCCCTCTTGGTTATTCTATTAACAGCAACAGCAAACAGACTAAGATGCCATCACTACAACACACACACACACACACACACACACACACACACACACGAGTTACCAAACACTTGTTAAGAGCATTAGAAAAGGCCTCCTCAAACTGGAAATCCATATGTAACAAAATGAAATTAGATCCCTATCTCTCACCCTGCACAAAACTCAACTCAAAGTGGACCAAGAACCTAGGTTAGACCAGAGAACCTGTACCTACTAGAAGAAAAAGTAGGCCCAACTCTCTATCATGTCAGATTAGGAGCTGAATTCCTCAACAAGACTCCTAAAATCAAGAAGTAATATCAAGAATCAATAAATAGGATGGATTCAAACTAAAAAGCTTCTTCATAGCAAAGGAAACAATCAAAAACATGAAGAGAGAATTTATAGAATGGGACAAAATCTTTGCCACCTGCACCTCAGATACAGCATTAATCTCCAGGATATGCAAAGAAATCAAAAACCAAAAAAAAAACCAAATAACCCAATCAACAAATGGGCAAAGGAGTGAATGGACACTTCACAGAAGATATATAATCAGTCAACAAATATATGAAAAAATGTTCAACATCACTAGCAATTAGAGAAATACAAATTAAAACTACACTGAGATTTCATCTCCCTCCAGTCAGAATGACAATTATCAAGAATACAAGTAACAATAAATGTTGGAGAGGATGTGAGGGAAAAGGTACATTCATACTGATGGGACTGCAAATTGGTGCAACCACTCTGGAAAGCAGTATGGAGATTCCTCAGAAAACTTGGAATGGAACCACCATTTGAACCAGTTATCCCACTCCTCAATTTATACCCAAAGGACTTAAAATGAGCATGCTATAGTGATGCAGCCACATCAATGATTAGAGCAGCTCAATTCACAATAGCTAAGCTATGGAACCAACCTCGGTGCCCTTCAACAGATGAATAGATAAGGAAAATGTGGTACATATACACAATGGAATATTACTTGGTCATAAAGAAGAATGAAAGTATGGCATTTGCCAGTAAATGGATGGAACTGGAGACATTATGCTAAGTGAAATAAACCAATCCCCCAAAACCAAAGACCGGTTGTTCTCTCTGATATACAGATGCTGACTCACAATGGGAGCGGGAGGGGAGATTCACTAGACTGGAAAGGGCAAAATCAGGGGATGGGAAGGGGAATGGGAGT
Source organism: Sciurus carolinensis (assembly GCF_902686445.1). Taxonomy (NCBI): domain Eukaryota; kingdom Metazoa; phylum Chordata; class Mammalia; order Rodentia; family Sciuridae; genus Sciurus; species Sciurus carolinensis. The sequence goes on from NC_062220.1 coordinate 14,559,597, forward strand.
GGGAAAGACAGTAGAATAAATTGGACATAACTTTCCTGCATTCTTATATGAATCCACGACCAGTGTAACTCCCCATCATGTACACCACATAAATGGGAAGTTATACTCATGTACATGTGATATGTCAAAATACATTCTATAGCTATGTATAACTAAAAAGAACAAAGAAAAAAGAAAAAAGAAAAGACCTCCTAAAGAAAAAAAAATACTTCACCTGAGAACAAAGAGGGATTAGCCAGAGGAGAAAAGAAAACAAGTGTTCTAGGCACAGGTACATCCTGAAACTGAAAGTGGCTCACTAAAACTGGAGTGAGGATTTTGATGGAGGAGTGGAGAAACGTGACGCTGTAGACACAGAGATCTGTAAACAGTGGGAAACCACTGGAGAATACTGGGGTAGGGTGACAAAATCAGATTTGTATTCCAGAAATTAATCATTGCTACAATGAGGAGAATCAGCTGGAAGTGGGTACGCTGAGGGAGGAGACCAGTGAGGAGGTCCTATAATACTATGGGTGAGAAATAAGGATGACAAAGACTTGGAGAATGGATGTGGGGAAAGGGGAGAACTCAGGGGTGGTACCCAGACTTCTGACTTGAGCATCTAGAATAATGGTGGTGCCACTGACTGGGATGAATAACAGGAAAGAAGGAATAACCAGGAGTCAGGAAAAGAGAGAGGGAGATAATGAGGTAAATGATGCACAATCACAAGAGTAATCCAGAATATGCATTTTAGGAGCTATTTCTCCCCAAGCTTGATAAATCTGATCAGATGAAAGAGTAGGTGTGGAGAAACAGGAATATTTATACATTGCTGATGGGATATAAATTGGTACCGTTTTGAGGTTGTTAGTGACCCCTAACTGAAAGTCATACCCTTTAAACCAGCAATAACATGGTTAGGTACCTCACCTAAAGAGACTCCAAAACACAACTTGTAGAGGTTTGTTCATTAAATCGTTGTTTCTGATAAGGAAAGACAAAAAAAATTGAGACAACTATCCCTTTAGTGTAAAAATGGTTGAATAACCATAATTTATTCATATTGAGGAATACTCTACATAAATTAAAATGGATGAATTATATCTGTATATATTAACATGGATGAATCTTAAAAACACAATTTCAAGTGATTAAAGCAAGCTGTTAAAGACACACACAGAATAAAACCATCTATGTAATTTTTAAATAAAAAAGAGTTGTTTGTATACTATTTATGGATATGTAGATATGTCCTAAAATGAAAACATACACATGGGAATTATACATACCAGCTACAGAACAATGGTTATCTCTGGAAGGGGGAAAGTGAGAGGGAAGGTAGGAGGTTTAAAGATTTAGCTGTATCAGTACCATTTTTTACAGAGCAAAATCTAAAATTTTAAAAAGGAATAAGTAAAGGAAGCATTCATTCAAAAAGCTATAAAAAGAACACCTCTTATTTTAAAATTCAGGTTTATTTAGGTATAATTTCCATACCATAAAGTTCAGTCTCTCTAGGCATGCAGTTTGATGAGTTTTGACAAATAGGTACAGTTGTGTGAACACTGACACAATTGAAAAACATTTTAATTACCCAAAAAAATTCCCTCATGGCCCTCTGTGGTCAACCCCCATTGGCAAAAACTGATCTGTACCTATAGTTCTCAGTTCTTATGGCGTACCTTTTCCAGAATGTCATATAAATGGACTCACAGCATGTACCTCTTTGTGTCTGTCTTTTATCACTTAGCATAATGCTTTTGAGACTTACCAATGCAGTTGTATGCATCAATATTTTATTACCTCTTATTACTTGGTAGTATTTCATTGTATGTAGGTGCCACAATTTGCTTATGTTTTTAATCAGTTGATAGGCATTTCAGATGTGTCTCAGTTTGGACTACTACAAGTAAAACTGCTATAAACATGCAGAAACACATCCTTCTCTAAACATATTTTTTTTCATTTTTCTTGAGGGTAGTGAAATTATTGAAACTTTTGGTAAATACGCTCAACTTTATCATAGCCTTCAAATTGTTTTCCAAAGTGGATGTACAATGTTCTAATCCCATTAACTCTGTGGACATCCACTCTAGCACTTTTACTATTTTAATTTTAGTCAGTCTACTCAGTATGTTGGCTTTAACTTGTATTTCCTTGATAGTCTATGATAGTAATCATCTTTTCATGTGCTGATTTACTATCTATATTCTTTAGTCAAGTGTCTCTTCACATTTTTTGCCTACATTCTAAATGGGTTGCATGTCTTCTAGAGTTGTAAGAGTTCTTTATATATTCTGGTTCTATGTCCTTTATTAAATATATGTGTTGCAAATATTTTCTTCCAGTTGTGGCCAATCTTTTCATTTTTTCAAGTGTATTTCAAAGATCAGAATTTTAAAAATTTTGATAAAATATAAATTATCAAATTTTTTTCTTTTATGGTTTATGTTTTTCATGTCTCATTCAAGAAAATTTTGCCTATTCCAATGTTCTTATATGTTTTCTTACAGAATTTTTTAGTATTAGCACTTATAGCTAGATCTATGTACAGAACTGTCTGATTCTAGCCAAGCTGATTGCCTGCTAAAATAAACTAAAAAAATCATCATTCTCCAGAGAATTTTAACAGTCTTGAGAGAAAATTTAATATCCAAATTGTCTAGAATACCATCCACAATTACTCAACACACAAAGAACCAAGAAACTGAACAATTCTCAAGAGAAAAAGAAATCAAGAGATCACAACCTCAAGATGACCCAGATGTTGGAAAAGGCAGACTTTAAAGCAGCTATTATGTTCATGTTTCAAGAGGTAAAGGTAAACACTTCCCAAATGAATAGAAATACAGACATTATCAGCAGAACAATAACAAAAGTCAAATGTAAATTTTAGAACTAAAAAATATATCTGAAAAAGTCACCAGATGGGCTCAGTAGCAAACTGAATATAATGACAAATGAGTCAATGAATCTAAAGTCAGATTAATAAACATCCAATCTGAAGAACAGAGAGAGGAGGAAAAAAAAGGATAAAATACTATCAAATGATCTAATGCTCATTTCATTACAGTCCTAGGACGGAAGTATTGGTGCAAAAAGAACACTTGGAGAAACAATAACGAAACCATCTCTAATTTGAGGAACAACATAAATTTCCAGATTAAAGAAATCCAGAGAATCCCAAACAAAACTATGCAAACAAAACCACAGCCAGACACATCAAAATCAAATTTCTGAACATCAAGTTTACCCGTGTTGTAGAATATGACAATATCGCTCAATTCTTTGAATTTCCTCTGAGTTATATGCAGCAAATTATATAGAAATCTGATACAAAAATATGTATAATAACCTGTCAACTGACAGGTTAACTGGTTCCTTCTTCAATTTTTCTGAAAACCAAGAACTGTTTTTCACCTGATTTTTAAAAGAATCCATAGTCATAGTCATTCACTTTCACAATGTCTGGGAAAGTTAAAACAATGCCAAGATTTGCCAGATCTATATTTGTTTTATTTTCATGTAAAAGCATCTTGTTTTAGCTGAAATAACTCTTGAAGAGCTAGCAAATTGGAAATATTGTTAATTTTGATACAAAAAAAAATTTTTTTGCAGTACTTGTAATCAAACCCAGGGCCTCACACATGCCAGACAAGCACTATACCACTGATCTACAGTCCCAGCCTAATAAAAAATATTTTTATAAAATCCTTTTACATTATCATGTAATATATTTACATATTACATATGTATACACACACACACCAAACTGTGGAGCTGCTATAGATATGACTTATTCAGTTTATAGAAAATATCCTACTGGTCACATGCTCTAAAGCCAATCCTGATTGTTAAACCAATCATCTAGATCAGATTCACTTTGAGAAAGAGACTAACTTCATTTTCAATTCAAATAAATGTATTAGAATATGTATTTTGAGGTTTTTTTAAACTGGGAAACATTACCAAATGCATCACATAGCATAATTATTAAAAGCAGTAACAATTAAAATGATGTCAAAATTAATAGAATTAGGGGTGGGGACATAGCTCAGTGGTAGAATGCTTGCCTAGCATGCCAGAGGCCTGGGTTCAATGCCCAGCACAGCAACAACAAATAAAAAATAATAAAATAATTTTATTTGCTTTTATGTCCTAAAAGCAAGAACTAAGCCTATTGGTTTTACTCATTACTTAAACCATAATAATAAAATATAATGTGTCAATAAAATAAACATTATTTATGAATTAGTCTATAATTAAAGACACAGTATTCCTTTAGTAAGTATGTCTGTGTGCACAATGAACTTGGTTTTCAGTTTTTAGAAGAACTATACATAAAAATTCCAGATTCACTCTAATCAATTTTTTGAAAATCATCATTCAAAATATTTCCTGCATGTTTAAAGAAAAAGAAAAATATGTGCCATTAAAAGATTAATCAATATCATGCTAAGTGAAATAAGCCAATCCCCCCCCCAAAAAAAACCAAACAAATGTTTTCTCTGATATGCAGATGCTAATTCATAATTGAGGTAGTGCTAGGGAAGAATAGAGTTACTTTAGATTAGGTAGAGGGGACTGAAGGGAGGGGAGCAGGTATGGGGACAGGAAGGAGAGTAGAATGAATTAGACGTCATTACCCTGTGTACATACATAACTATACGACCAGTGGGATTCTACATCATGTGTAAACAGAAGAATGGGAAATTATACTTCGTTATACATGATGTATCAAAGTGCATTCTACTGCCATGTAAAACTAATTAAAACAAATTTAAAATTTTTTTTTAAAAATTAATCAGTCCAACAGACTGATAATTTTATTTTTATTGATAAGAGACAGTATTATACATATTAAAAGATGAAATAAGGTCAGAATTGAAGAATTTATACACTTCATAATAGGATTTGGTAAGCATGTCACCCCAGATAAGCTAGGTCATGAGGCAGTGACCAACAAAAAAGATGTGTGACTTAAAACAGCAAAGGCTCATTTTTAACCCAAACTTTTTTTCCATCATGCCTGGAAGAAAAGGACCAGCCTCTCATAAACCCTCAGGAGCTCAGGCTGACAGAGCAGTAACTCTCATCTCACTGGCCAGAAGGTGACATTTTTGCTTCTGCTCATAACTGTCAGCCAGAAAGTCATAGGACCTCACCCAATCCCAGTATTGCATGAAATGTAACCCGACCACCAAGGAGGGGAAATGGAAAATTCTTAACTCTATCAGTGATTATCACTATAACTTTTAACCTTCATTGGACAACACACCAAATTTAAATAAATTATGTATGATTTTTTTTGCAGGTAATTCTAGTATAATGTGAAAATTAGGAAGGTCCCTGAAAATAATCCATATTATATCTATAATTACAACCTCCTCTACTTCAGCTGTCCAAAGCTCTGCTTTTATTTCCAGATAATGACACATCCTATGGATAAACACTGAGAATAGAAGGAAATAATTGTTTAAGTTTTGGGGAAAAAACTCTGACAGTTCAATATTTTATTCTGTGCTGGCTTTCCTTTGTTCTCACCAGATTCTCCTTCAATAACTGTACCCTGCTTAACAGAAAATGGAAGAGAGGTGGTGATTAAAGGAAAATTAGTATTACTCCCATCACTAACACTCACACACTATATCTGATTTCAGAAAATCACAACAAATATCCAATTGCCATACTTCTGACAGCCATACTTCACCCTAACTGGAATATATGTGAGATGGGAAGCAATAAGAAGGGTTTTCAGGTGCCCTACCTGATCCTTAATGGGCGCTTCCTCCAAAACAGTTTGAACTGCCTTTTGTTTGTCATCCTGGAGGGTTTCATACACTGGGTGAGAGATGTACCTTTCTTTTGTAAAGTGAGAGAACCACAGTAAATTCAAAAGTGGAAAGAACCTATACAATGCTGAGTACTTTTAGAAATAGAGGATCTATAAATTGATTTACTTAAAGCAATAAGCATCCACCTTCACCAGTACTACACCACATAATAAAAACTTGAAGTTGATGTGAGCTGTAATTCTTACTCTGCCTAATAGCAAGGAACATTTGCCACAGATAATTATGAACAATAAAATCACTTATAGCAGATTTCCACTTCACCACAACCAAGAGTAAGAAGTATATTTTACATTATGATCCAATGCACACATGCATATTGCTTCATGAAACAATAGTTACCCCCACTACATGCAATGAACTCTGACATCCCCTACTCCAATGTCTTTTAATTCTTGTCTTGGCCTCTTAGGTTGATTTCATAGCCAGCTTATGAAGAGAAAAGGTTTATTTTCATCCACAATTTTAGAGGTTTCAGCTCATGACTACTTGGCCCCATGGCTTTGGCCTGTGGCAAGGCAGCACATCATGCAGGGAGCATGTGGAGGCACAAAGAGCCAATTCGCCTCATGGCTCGGATGGGACAGAGGAAGTGGAAGGGACTGGGGTCACATTAACCCTTTCATGAACATTGTGTTAGTCAACTTTTCATCACAGTGACCAAAATACCTGACAAGAACAACTTAGAGGAGGAAAAATTTATTTGAGGCTCATGGTTTCAGAGGTTCAGTCCAAAGTTAGTCAGCTCCACTGCTCTGGGTTTGAGGTGAGAAAGAACATCATGGCAGAGGAAAGCTATGCAGCTCATGACAGCCAGGAAGTAGGGGGAGAGAGAGAGTTCTGCTTACCAAGGACAAAATATAAACCCCAAAAGCATGCCCCTAGTGATCTACTTTCTCCTCCCACACCCTACCTGCCTATTGCCACCCAGTAGAGTACTCCTTCCAAATTGTTAATCCACCAAATGGAGACACCTCATATCCAAAACATACCAGGCACACTCTCAGTGACCCAAGAGCTCCCACTAGGCCTCACATCTTAAAGGTCCCACTACCTCCCAACAGCTCCAAGCTGGGGACTAAGCCTTTAACACATGGGCCTTTGGCAGACATTCCGGATCCAAACTACAGCACCAACTCATAATCCCAGCCCACAATGTAAAAACCATAGATGACAGAAAATAGAAATAAATAAAGCAATATCTGAGTTATAAAGCAATTTCTGATTATAATAAGTATTCTTTAAAAAGTATTGACTTGGAGAAGCAAGTGGGTGAGATGCAAGTGGGTGAGCCACAGTCTGGTGAAGTCAATGTCCTTAGAAAGTTAAATTTTATTCTATTACATTAGTTTTTCCACCTGTAATATTCCAACTTTCCTCTTGATCAGTAGCAATCTTTGGACAATTTCATGGGCTTGCCACTTCTAAGTCCAAAATAGGCCAAAAAATGTTTCCTAAAGATATCAGGTCCTGATCCCTGGAATCTTCAAACTTCATACTATATTGTAAAAGGGCCTTTAAATATGTGGTTGAATTCAGGATCTTGAGATGAACAGAGTATCTTTGATTATCAGGTGGGTCCTAAATGCAATCACGTATATCCTTACAAGATGGAAGCAGTGAGTGGGAGATCTAACACACAGAGAGGAACAAGCAATGAGAAGAGAGGCAGAGCAATATTTGAAGACGCTGGATTTGAAGACTGAAGTGATGTGGCCACAAGCCAATGAATGCCAAAGGCCACCAGAAGCTGGAAGAGTTAAAGAAAGGATTCTCCCCTGGAGTCTGGAGGGAGCATAGCCCTGTCAACATCTTGACTTTGAACCAGTGATACTGAAGTTGAACTTATGACCTCCAGAAACATGAGACATAAATTTCTGTTGTATTAAGTCACCTAGTTTGTGGTATTTTGTTATAGTTGCCTCACAAAACTAATAAGAACCATGTGAACTTGACTCAATGAGAATCACAGTACAAAGCGCCTAGAGTAAATAGCCATCTGTAACTCTTTGTAACTTCCGCTATGGTTTAGAAATGGTTTGAGTGTATTCCCCAAGGGTTCATGTGTGGAAATGTAATTCTCATTGTGAGTTCTTAAGATAAGTGAAAACTTAACTTCAATTCCTTTTACTCCCAAAGGTGAGGTCTTTAGGAAGTAATCCTTAGGATTAGGTAAGGCTATCACAGAGGAGTCACCATAATTGAATACTGGTGGTTTTATAATAGAGAGACCAGAAAAGACAGGCAGACATATGCATACACCCTGTCTCCTGCCATTTGATGCCCTGCACCATCTAGAGACTCTACCAGCAAGAAGACTAACACCAGATGTGGGCCCTCATATCTTTGGAACAGAACCATAAGCCAAAATTAACCTGTTTTCTTTATAATTTAAGGAATATGTTACATTCGGTTATTAACAACAGAAAATGAACTAATACACCTTGCTATGCTTCAGGAAACATTTGTGGTAGTTTATGGAGATTCACAAAACATGTTGTTAATATATAACAAATAGGCAAAAATGTAAAAAAAACAAGGACAGATATGCAACAAGGTTTATATGACCACAGGTGGCCCTCCATACCCACAGGTTCTGCATTTGTGGATTCGATCAACCATGGATCAAAAACATTCAGAAAAAAATATTGGGTTTGTAATGAACATGGACAGACATTTTTCTTGTCATTGTTTCCTAAACAATACAGTATAACAACTATTAACATAACTTTTACATTAAATTAGGTATTTTAAGTGAAGTAGAAATGATTTAAAGTACATAGGAAGCTGTGTGTAGGTATATGCAAATACTATATTTTATTTAAGGGACTTGAGCACCCCATGTATTTTGATATCCATGAGAAGTCCTGGAACAACGCCCTACTGATAGTGAGGGATGACCACGTATGCATGCATATGTATACACACACACACACACACACACACACAAACAGATATACATACATGACTGTGTATATTCCTTGCCACAAGTCTACAATTGGCTTTTAACTACAAATTTGGCTTTAAACTTTCTAGTAGCCAACATGTAAAGGAGGTCTTGTTTATATGACTCTGGATTTTTGGATAAAAAGAAGACAACTCCACAGAAACATAAAAGACAAGGTAAAATTTTCTCCCAAAAGTTCTGTAACCAAGGATATGTTTTTTGGACTGTTGTTATACATAGGATTCTCATTACCCTCAGTGTAAATGTTACTATAATCACTAGATTCAAGGTGATTAGACTGCTTACTATGAGTTGATAACGTATCAAAACTTAACTTCATAAACACAAAATCTATAGGGGGGAGGACAATGTCAAATGAATAACTTCTTAGTATACAACTTACTGATTTGCCTTAAATTCCAGGGTAGATTTTAGGGTACTTATGAAAGACCTTGAATAACGCTCAGAAAATGCTGTTTTCTCAACTGATCAAACATTCGGTTAGTGCTGTAGACAATGTCTATAAAACGTTGCTTGCTTGAAAGCAGATTTAGCAAGGAGGAGGGGAGTGGCGCCTCAGGGAAGTGTGAAAGCCTCTATTGTCAGGTAATGCCCTTGGAATACCTAAGATCTAAGCTGGATGAGGGGAAGAAAGGAAAGTGGAAGAAGGGGGTGATATCCTCCCATCACAGAGTCCTGTCGGGTCAGCTGACGTTTGGATCGGAGAGCACAGGCATCACACGGCTTCAGAGCTTGTGGAAGCCGCTTTTTAGACATTCCCCACAAAACCAAGCTGGCGAACCCTGCAGGACCTTCCAGGAACACCAACCACGCTCTCCCTCCCACCCCACTACCTCCCGCAGGCCTCCCGCGGGCAGAGGCGCTCGCCTCAGTGCGCAGGCGCTCGGATTGACCGCCAAGGCCTCGCCCCTGAGAGGTAGCTAGTCTTCCGGGTCGTCACCCGAGCTCCGCTCTAGCCGCCAAGCTTCCGTGTCTCTACTGCTCCCCTTCGCAGCCAGCGGGAGCTCGGAACGGGCTGGGGGCGGGCCTTCCGGTACAGGGGCGCGTGGGTGAGGCGGGTCGGGACCAGGTAAGGCTGTCCGTGACGTTTGGGGGTCTGCAGAGACAGCGGCGATGACCGGAGGTCCTGCGGGGTTCTCCAGTCGTGTAGAGTCGCCGGGGATAGGACCAGTCCACTTCATGAGTGGCCATCCCACAAACACCTCGGCCTTTTCCGGCGCCAACCGGCGAATCTACCGGTGAAAGCCGCCTGCGTTTCTGCTGCCGCTGTTCCCTCTCCGGCGCAGTTAACTCTTTTCCAGATTAGTTAGCAGATACATGGCTCACTTTGCTCACCAGACGGCCGGCTGCGTCGCAGCTTGTGGGGTGGGGCGGGGGTAGAGGTTAATTTTGACATCCCCTTAAGAAAATACCTGTGTAACACCCCAGCCATCCAGACGTCAGTTGACCTGACAGTACTATAGCTTCCGTCCCAGGGAGGGGTGATCGAGTCGGACACAGGAGACTCAGGGTCCTTCTTGCTGAACTGAGTAAAGCTAACTTATATTCACCGCCGTCCATGCACCTGCGACTTAGTAAAATAATCGGTACCGGGCTGTGCGCGGTGGTGCTCACCTGTAATCCCAGCGGCTCGGGAGTCTTGGGCAGGAGGATCGCAAGTTCAAAGCCAGCCTCAGCAACTTAGCTGGTCCCTAAGCAACTTGGCAAGACCCTGTCTCAGAAGAAAAAATAAAAAGGGCTGGGAATGTGGCTCATTGGCTAAGCGCCTCTGGGTTCAATCCCCAATACCAAAAAGTAAACAAGCATTCTGATTGGGTTGTTTTTCTGTGACAGCCCGTGAGCTCAGTGTGTGCACGTTCCTGGGGTCCTGATGAGTGGGCATTGTGCCATACTTTTTGCATGTCAGTCCCACAATTCAGTGAGGTGTATGACTGTCCCCATTTAGTAGGTGAGAGAACCGAGACAAAGAATAAGGACTACTACAAAAAAACATGGTCATTAAAAAACAGGCAAGATTCCAGTCAGCTGGAGCTCTGTGCCAACCAGTGGTTTTTGAGAAACAGGAGAAATCTTTCTTCCCAGCAAAACTTAAACAACATGCACATTTCAGTATACGGCTTTAAAGATTCAAAAACAGACATATCCAGGTTAAAAACTTCTGCACTTCATCTTCACCTTTGAAAAAGACCAGCCTAATTCAAAATCAGTTATTAAAATAAAACTGACCTTTTAAATGCATCAGACTTATTGAAAGATCAAAGAATCTGGCCTTTTTATGTCCAAGCAAAAATATGGACTTTTTCTTCTTGTGTGGGCCTAAATTGTTTTGCTTAGCATATTTGAGTGTTTTTTCTTAGCATTTCCTGTTTTTTCTCCATACTGTGATTTTCTTTAGTTCTTATTTAAAGAGAGATACCATTTCAAAGTGACTATTTTATACTCCATAGAATGGTTTTATGTGAATCAAAATCTGACATGTAAATTATTTTCTTTTTATTTTAACATCAAAACAGCCATCATATTCTCTTTTTTTTTTTTAAAGAGAATTTTGAAAGATTCTATAGGGAAGTATGTGAGGGTCCTAGAAAGGACCAACACTTTGAATTTTTTTTAAATTTGAAGCTAGTAAAAAGTGGCAGTTTGGCAGTCTTAGGACCTGTACTTAGGGACAGCAAAACCTTTTATCCTGTTTGTTTTATTGTTTTGTTTCATTTTGTTTTGTTCTAAGAAGTATGCCAAGCTGCTCTGTTTTTCTCTATCAGAGATATATGTGTCGTGCTTTGTGGAGGGAAACTATAAAGCAGTAGTGTTAATAACTAAGCATTTTCATTTTCTCCCTGTTTAGCAAGTGGTTCTTTGCTTTGAGTAAAGGGACCTAGATTTGAAGATGCTTATTCCCTTTTTCTGTCATAAATTTTTTAGGATTTAGGTTTTGTTACAAAACCATGTTCCAATAGATTATAATCTGACCTTATTACTTATGAGTTATGTTTCCCAGTAATCTGCTTCATTGCAAAGTGAGCATGGAGGTAACAGCCTCCTGTGATAACTTAGCCTCAGGGACCACTATCCTAGTGAGTCCCTTCCTCCTGTTTGCTACCTGTCAGTTTACCAAGGTACTGGTTCCGCTGCCTGTTTCTGGGCTGTATGGCTTTGTAAGTGAGAATACCATTCCAGGAAGGTACAGGTCTGACTGTATGGATTATGTATCTTTTTTTTTCCCATGAATAAGTGAGGACGAGTAATCAAAATTGTGTGTGTGTGAGTTAGAAATATATTAACACCAAACTTGCAAAGATGTTTAGAGTTTTTCCTTTTTTTTTTTTCCTTAGGTACTATTTACTGAGTGCCACTTTCTTACTCATTTCTCAGTCTTGCAAACTTTCTTTTCAGAAAAAGGAAATTCAAATCTAGAAAAGATAGGTAACTGTTCAGAATAACCCAGGTAATAAATGACAATAGAGCCAGTCCTTAAGCCTAAGCCTTGGGACTCGATGCTGCCTCTATTTAAAAGTAAAGTGATTTGGAATTCAGACCATGTTTTCCTGAAAACTTGCAGCAGAACAGTAGTTCCCAGACTAGCTTCCAAGTGTCTACAGAAATACTGTGTAATTAGACAAGGAATCTATTCGATGCTATAAGGGTAATTAAGCAAAACAAGGTAAAGTTAATGAAGAAACAGTTTGTTGTTATTAAACTGGTGTTTGGGAAAAGATTACTTTGAAGATGGAAGGAAGAGAAAAGGAACTTTTTTGCTTCTTCCAAAAGTGACTTCTGGATATTTGCAAGGCCTTGAGAGATTTATGGCACAGGTTTGTTACTATTTTTCTATTAAGACATTAAATTGTTAATGGCCTTTTTTTCTCATTGATAAAAGCAAAACCTTAGTCCTAACAGGTCCAACCCCAACCGATATGCATTCACATAAGGCACCTAGAGTTGGGAGAGAAGTAAAAGGAAAAGGAAAAGGGAAGAGCAAGTCTTGTAGATCAGCAGATTGGGGGCTGTGGAGGGGGCGGGGGCAGCCTTGGATCCAACAGTTCTCTCCTTGCTGGCCTTCAGGTGGCACTGTTGACCCAAGATTGCTTGGTTGGTATTCAGAATGCTAAATGGTTTGAGGCTAGCATTCTACAATTGGTTTACAGTCAGCCTGTGTTCTTTTAATGGATCTTGAAATTGGCATTAAACCCTCCTTAATTTAATCACTGTTTGTTTATTTTCTTGCATGATTTTGAAATTTTATCAGATGATCAGAGCCCCTGCCCCACACCTGATATGCCTCTTAGCTTGTGTGTGGGAGATTCATTTCTCTGCTAATGGCAGTTCTGTTGGCATTCTTATTTCTTCCCACTCTCGACATTTTCATTTTGTACCCTTTTCTCTTTGATAATCTGATCTAAATAATCTGTAATTCACCATTAAGGGTAATGTGTGAAAATTTGAATAGCTCTTTTAGCACATTCCTGTTTTAGAGTTTTTGGTGTAGTTCTGTGGTTTTTCAAGATGAATTTATGCCTTTTTCCCTTTGAAATCAGCTCCTTTTTATCCCAGCTGAACTATCCCCTAAATAGCCTCTTAGTCAGTAGAGATTCTCATCTCGTTATTAGAATTTCACATAAATTGAAATATTCTGTAAGCAGTAACTCACATCTGATCTAGCATATAATGACATTATTATTCCACCAGCAACAGTCTGAATTTTTATATATCTCCTATGTACTTTTTGATGTCTCTTTTTTCCCCCTTGTGGTACTGAGGATTGACCCTTGTGGCATTCTACCATTGAGCCACGTCCCCAACCCTTTTTATTTTTATTTTGAGACAGGGTCTCACTAAGTTGCTGAGGCTTGCTTCAAACTTGCCCTCCTCCTACCTCAGCCTCTCGAGTTACTGGGATTACAGGCATGTGCCACTGCACACAGCTTTGATGTCTGTTAGCTGTTATTTTTGTGTATCATGTTATCAGGTGTGTGTGCATGAGCGTGTTTGCTAGGATTGAAGCCAGGGCCTTACATTTGATAGGGAAGCTTTACCACTGAGCTGTGTCCTTACCCTTGTGGTTATCATTCTGATACCTATTTCAACAGTCTGTGCCCTGAGGAAAAGGTTACTGTTTTCAGCCAATAAGAACCTAGCTAGTTTGCATTAAGACTGATAAGTAACATCACAATTCCCAAGTGCCTTCTGTGCAGGAATAAAATGAAATTTTGAAATGTTGATCCTTATTTGAGCTGTTGAATTTTTATTTCTATAGGACTACTGTCTTTTCCCTGAGTGACTCTCAGTCTCTAGGCAGAATTCAATCCAGTAACCTAGAGGCCAAATGACCTCATAACTCATTAGCAGTTCTCAGAGCCATCTGGTGCCCTTGAGGAGAATAGTGTTCAAAAGCCTGATAATAAAGACAACAACAGCGTAATTATTTCTCTGCCATGATTACACCTTTAGATGGCAAGCAGTCAGCATATTTATTTGCAGATTGCTTAGGTGGTTTTTTAAAGGTATAATAACAAAGCTGTAGTAGAATAACTTGTTTCCCTGTCCTCTTCATCCAGCCTTCAAAATAGATAAACTATCAGCAAATACCTACTGAATCACAAAGTTGTTCATTTGTAAAAATGGCAGTATATCAAAGAAATGATAGTAAATGAATACAAAATGTGAAAATTCCAAATGAAAAGCATGCAAAGGAAACAGCTGTTTGGACTGTGGTTATTTCTCAGTTCCAAAGCATGTCTTGCCAGTAGGGTGATTCATGTGTGGCTTGCTATATCTTCATTGTCTAAAGTGTTCATTAGATAATCTCTGAATTTCTTACACTAACCTGTTTTTCTTCTCATTTTCTGTAGAGAGTCTCCTAGCTACTCAAGAAATGTCTTCACTTTCAGAATATGCTTTGCGCATGGCTCGTCTGAGTGCCCGGCTCTTCAATGATGTTGCCCGACCAACTGATTCCAAATCCATGAAAGTAGTGAAACTATTCAGTGAGCAGCCACTGGCCAAGAGGAAGGAGACTTACGACTGGTATCCAAATCACAACACATATTTTGGTCTCATGCGCACACTCCGTTTTCTTGGCCTCTACAGGTGATGACAAAAAACACAGAGGGCCCTGTGAGAGATGCTCTTAGCAAATTATCAAAAGAAAAAAATCAGCCTTTCAGCTAATAAGGTGACCTCTTTATCCTTACATTTCTGTGGTTCTTAAAGAGAGCCCAGGTAGTTCAAAAGGTGTGGTTTGTGGGAATAGGTTGCTGTCAAAATATCTATAATAAGCAAACCAAACAGGAACTACATGCTTATTGGCAAATAATTGTGTCTAAAACATGACTAATATTGAAATTATACTGAACTATAGAGATATTTTTAAATATTCATTAATCTAAGAACTCTAAAGAGGATGCAGAGAAAAACTGGTCCAAGTGCTGAGGAAGAAACCCCAGGATTGCCCTGGTTGCCCAGGCAGCAGGATCCTGGTGAACAGTCCCTGCCCCACACCTGATCCGCCTCTTAGAGGGTGTGTGGGAGCCTCCTTTCTCTGCTGGTGGCATTTTTGTTGGAATTCTCATTTCCTCCCACTC
Organism: Sciurus carolinensis; assembly: GCF_902686445.1. Taxonomy (NCBI): domain Eukaryota; kingdom Metazoa; phylum Chordata; class Mammalia; order Rodentia; family Sciuridae; genus Sciurus; species Sciurus carolinensis. The sequence goes on from NC_062220.1 coordinate 14,574,983, forward strand.
ACTTCTGACATTTTGTGCCTTTTTGATATATTAATTTGATCTAATTAAGCTGTAGTTCACTTTAAGGGTAATGTATAAATCACATAAGCTCTTAACACCATGCATTTGTATGTTTGGGCATGTTCAGGAAGTGAGTGCTTAGGACTGTACAGCTCTCTAGAAAGAAATCAGATCAACTACCTATGTAATCATTTTTTTAAAAAATATTTTTAGTTGCAGGTGGACGCAGTACCTTTAGTTTATTTATTTATTTTTTTATGTGGTGCTCAGGTTTGAACCCAGTACCTCACTCTACCACTAAGCCCCTATGTAATCATTTTTCTTTTCAGATTTTTTCTTTACCAAACTAATACATGTTCTCATTACAAAGATTTAAAACATTACATACTTATATAGCATTAAAATACATAGCGTCTTTTTAAAAATTTAACATGTTTTCATTGAACTTATCTTTGGGCAATAATACAAAAATTGAGACCATTCTTTCTACTGTGATTAAAATTTTTAATGCAGCATGATATTCCAGAGAGCTAAAGATTAGTGTATTCATTTATGCAACAAGTATATCTTAAGTTACATGTGCAGGTACTTAAGATGGGAACTAAGGGAACAGCAGTACACAGAATGGAATAGGTTTTCTTAGTTAATATATCAGAGATTATAGTCCATGATCTATTTTGAATGTCTGGAATTGCTTGGGACTATCTCCCTTCCCATTATTCTGAGCTCAGAAAATAAAAACTAATCTTATCATTAGATCAAATAAAATATTGAGAGCCAGATCTTCTGAGTATAAGATTATAACCCATAACAAAATCACATTCGACTATTTTAATGTCTGTTTGCAGCTGAAGAACAAACATCTGGCTATGTTTGGAGACAGGGAAAAAAATACTTAGCACTTAGTTATCCAAGGAAAAGCAAAATTATTTTCATGTATTTAGTCACTAGTTATAGAAAATGGCACCTCTAATGTAAGCCTCCTGTGACATCAGGCAGGATTTAACTACACAGTTCCTTCAGTAAACAAAATCTGACTCAAAGGCCTGTAGATGAGGGAGGGAAGCACAGGTTCCCAGAAATAATTGATTCAGTTAACAGGTGCTGGGTTGTATTGTCAACAAAGACAAACCTCCCTGCTGTCTTTCTCTCCAAGGGTTGACAGGAATGGGGAAGGGAGAAAAACATAATAAGTAAGTAAATTATGTGATATATTACAAAGTTAAAAACACTATTGGGTAAAAAGGCAGAGCTGGCTGAGCAGGATCCAGAGGGCTGACAGGCCCTAGTGGGTGGGGAGAGGCATTCAACAGGACAATCAGGTCAGCTACATCAAGGAGATGAAATTTAGGCAAAGACTTAAGGATGGTGAGTGAGCCATGAGGAAGAACTTGCAAGGCAGAAACAAAGCAGAGCAAAGGCCCTGAGACAGGAGTATGCCTAGAATGACCCAGGAGTAGTATAGGCTAAGGAAACAGTAGGGGAGGCAGGAGACAGGTTATGAGGGTGGGTCTCAGCTCCTGTAGGGACACAGGAGGCAGGTGACAGGAGTCTGTGGGGTTTTGCTCTGGATGAAAGGGGCAGCTATCTGCAGGATTGTGAACAGAGGAGTGACATAATCTGATATATATTTCAGAATTGCCCTGACTGGTCTGCCGAAAATTATTTGGCATTTACAGCTAATCCTGAAGAAGTCTGTTGTATGCTGTCCATTGTGTTCATGGAATGAAAGATCAAATTCTATAAAGCCAATCTATTTTAAAACAGCCTAGGGGGTTGAAATTTGGGCCAAGCAAACCTTTCTAACATTTAATTCATACAACATTATTATTCATACTTTGCAGATGAGGAAACTAAGATATAGAGAGATAAGGTCACTTATCCAAAGTCACGGAGCTAGCAAATGGTGGAGCTGTGATTTGAACCCAAGTTCCAGTGGATTTCATAGCTTAAATATTTAAGCACATGTTTTTATTCTTTTTTTTTTTTAATTTTGAGACATTTTAATTTTGAGACAGAGTCTTGCTCAGTGGCTGAGATTGACCTGAACTTGCACTCCTTCTCCCTCAGCCTCCCAAATTGCTGGGATTACAGGTGTATGGTCTTAAGACGTAGGCATTTTAAATAGTTTAGCAGTCTTCAACTTGTATACCATCCATATGCATAAGTAGTTGTAGCTGCCTTGATTTCTACAGTATCTGTCTTTTGATCTGGCTTCCTTCTCCCTGAGGCTTTCCCAGCAGCCTCTTTATGTGAGGTGTCTACTACCATTAAACCCACTTCCTCCAGACCTCTGCCCCTTTTAGTAGATATTGATTCCTAGGGCAGTCAGGATCTCTGTAACTACTGTTCCTCTGAGTTTTTAGTATTAATGTAGGAAAATTTGTAGTTACTAGTGAATATCATAATTACATAGGGTTACCTGGGCTGGCCTGGGAGGTTAACTGCAGTGTGTGGCATTGTTTCTGTAAGGGAAGACTGGCTTATACATGAAGTTTTGCAACCCAACCCATCTCTGTGTTGGGGACCCCTTGTATTTTCTGTTCAACAAACTGAGACTGTACCCTGAAAAGTCAAGAGTCAGTAACCAGAACAATCTAAGAAACAGATAGGTTGGTGTGGTTTTTCAATACAATAAAAAATAACTGGTTGATTATTTTTCCTTCATTCAGAGATGAGCATCAGGATTTTAAGGATGAGCAAATGCGTCTAAAGAAGCTTCGTGGAAAGGGAAAACCAAAGAAAGGAGAAGGGAAGAGAGCAACAAAAAAGAAGTAGTGTTGGCCCATCAGGAGAGAAAATTTCAACTGCGAGCCAAAATAAATCTTTTCTCTATTAAAAAAAAAAAAGACAGAAAGAGAATTTCTTCCTCAGTGATTATGAGAAGAAAGTATTATCTTTCCACGTATTTGTGCAATGTGATCTACCTCAGTGAAGGTTACTTGGAGAGACACAATCCCCCTGTATTGAAGTCTAATTCAATTAAATGGTGACTGGTTACCAGGTGTGGTGGCACATACCTGTAATCCCAGCAATTTCGGAGGCTGAGAGAGAAGGATTGCAAGTTCAGGCCAGCCTCAGCCAGTGAGCAAACTCTGTCTCAAAATTTTAAAATATGAATAAAAATAAAGTACTGGGGATGTAATTCAGTGACAAAGTACCCCTTGGTTCAATCCCCAGTACCAAATAAAATAAAAATTGTGAATGGTTTATTCAACACATTCTAATTCCACAGATGTCCTTGGTTTTGTAATCTGAGGTTTTCCTGATTCTCGAATGAATGAATACATAAATTATTGTTTAATGACTTGTTTGGGTGGGGATGGGATGTTGAGGGAGTGGAAGGGAAACCTCATTAAATGGGAGCCCTGCAATCCCTCATCCCTCCCTCTTTCTTACCCTCTAAACTTCTTTCATCTTTCTGGCCACTCATCCACTGTCTCCACCACCAAGCTCACAAACTTTATATGCTTCTCCACCTGCTCCTTTGAGGACTTCTAAGTGGGATAAAAGGCCATTCTGGGAAAGGGAATATTGAATCCCTACTGTATAGTAGGTACTAGAACCCTAGTAACCCAGTGGTTAAAAGAAAAACAGTCCCTAACTTGTGAAACTTGCTATCTTGTGGGGAAGGGTAATATAATTAAGTATAGTTGTATTAAATGATACAAAGGAAAAGGCTGGACTTCTGTGAGAGTGTGTGGATGTGGATCCAGAGAGATTACTAAAGGCCCAAACCTTATTAAGGAGTTTAAAGAGGGTCTTCCTAAATAAATCATATTTAAACTGAGCCCTGAAGGATAAAAAGATTCAGATGAAAACTGATGAGAAAAGTGTTTGAGGCAGAAAGAACACTATTTGTAAAGAACTAAAGTAAGAAACTATGTTGTTAAAAATTGAAAACAGACCATGGACTGGTTCATGATTGGTTATAAGGAAATAGAGGCTAGAAATAAAGGACTTCACAAGTTTGTAGAAAATCTCAGATGTGACCAGCTTAACTGGAGATCAGTGTGTGTGAGACATTATTCCTATTGGAGATGACTATTACACACATCTGGGTAGCTAGTTCTGATTTTATTGTATTCTAGCCCTGAGAACCCAAAGAGATTGTGAGGGCCTCTGATTTTTTTTTCCCCTTCAAGAGTTGTTCTGAATCTTTAGCACTGTCCAGTAAGTTCTCTAAAGTATTTTTTTCTCAGTTGTGGAGCTATATACATGTATAAAATACATATGACAAAATTTAGCATCTTAACCATTTTTAAGTGAGCAGTGCAATAGTGTCAACCTGTACACACATTGTAACCTGTTTCCACCTCTTGAACAAAGAAAGCATTGTACAGGCTGGAGTACATGTAGCAGCTACTCTACCTAGAGTTGTCTTTCCCTGCAACACTGAATGACTCCTGATCCCAGTACATGTATGTAGACAGACATTACTTTTAAAAATGCATAATCTAGTTGGTATGGCTATGGCTTATATTAGATCCTGTTTATTTAAAAAAAAATTACATGGTGGTGTACACCTGTAATCCCAGTGGCTTGGGAGGCTGAGGCAGGAGGATCTCAAGTTCAAAGCTAGCCTCAGCAACTTAGGGAGGCCCTGTCTCTACATAAACTATAGAAAAGGGCTGGAGATGTGGCTCAGTGGTTAAGTGCTTCTGGGTTCAATCCCCAGTACCAAAAAAACAAAAACAAACCAAAAAAAAAAAAAAAACTACCTAAAACTGGGTGATTTGTGTCTGATAGAAGTGAATTCAAACAGAAAGCTGAGAATCCATTCGTGTAAAGCTCCTCTCAGCACCTGCCATATATCCCTGACACACAACAGTTGTAGAGAATATAGAAACTAATAGATGTGGTCCATAAGATCATGTGAATGATTGTGTGGTGTGTGTGTTTTGTAAAGTATTGGCAAGAATACTTGGGAATTTGCTTAGCAAAGTGCAAACACGTTATTATTGGCCAATGTAGCTGAATCAGGGGTAGGTGAATGTTGGGCTGAGGAACAGGATCTCAGCCCAAAGTGATTGTTCTGAATTATGTCATCTTTTGAAGTGCAAGAACCTAGGAGAATTGGCATGATTATTTTGGAGAGTAACTGCACTAGATGCCAACAGCCGACCTGAGTCAGGAAAAAATTTAGAGAATCAGTGTACTAGTTTAGTTGATGGAAGAGCCTCCAGCGAGACTTTTGTACCCTAAAACTGTGAGGAGCCTCAGCAGTGTTCGATGGGAAAGTTTTTAAATAACCCAGCTGTAGATAAGCGTCCACTGCTCCATGCTAAAAATCAAAAACTAAAGCTAAAATTTATTTGCATATAAATTGTACCCTCAAACCAAATATTAGAATGCCACAGGATTCATACGGTAAAACTGCAGTGCACCAGTTGGGAAGTAAGATGAGAAGGACATTTCAGGACAGCAGTGCCCAAGGGTTCAGATGAGGATAAGTACAATCAGAAAAAAATCTCTTCACTCCAGGTTTAGACTAGCCAGATTGTTTAGCTGGAGCTTTAGTCAAAACTTAAACTGCTTTCTCTTCAATGTTTGGTACTTAGGTGTGTGGAGAATTTTGCCCTTGATTTCAGTATGGCATAGCAAAAAGAGACTGGGTTTTTTATTCAAAAATCATGGGCCTATGACAATTTACTTGCTGTGTGATCCTACAATACCTTCTCTGAATCTCTCTGTAAAATCATAATACTTTACTGGATTAACAAAATGTCAAGGTATTTGTGAAAAGGACTGTGTAGCAAAAGTTTACTCAAATGTTTTTATTATATAGAGTACTTTGTGTGACTAGTAAGAATTGCTCTTCTTAGCAGATTTTTCCAAGGCAGTGTTGACAGATATCTGCTAAAAATATATAGCTTTTAGTGCTGGCAGTACAATTCAGTGGTAAAGCACTTGCATAGCATGTAAGGCTCTAGGTGTGAGACCTGGGCTCCATCTCCAGCACCACACACACACACACACACACACACACACACACACACACACAAATATTTTTAATTAAATATTTTTTCTCTACATTTAAATGGAGCATGGTAGGTTCTGGAAGAGAATGTAGGTTGGAAATATTTAAATAATTGTTTATAAAAATTCATTTTTTAAAAGCACAACATAATAAGTAAAAGCATAATAATGTTTTAATTTATAATACATTTTCAAAGAAAAAATACAGCAAAATTTTAAATTCTACTTTCTTCACCGCATCCCTATTTCCTCACACATTTCCCCCAAAGCTTGTAAGTGCCTAATGTTAGAGATTTTTTGCTGTGAACAAACTTCAAGAGCAACAGATAGGACAAAACATCTTTTAACCTGCCAGCCTCATTCATGACCCTTTTTCTTAAGTACTCAAGAAAAGTTGAATTATTTCTTTTAAAAAATATTGAAGCTCTGGACATGTAGCTTAGTGGTATAGCACTTACCTAGCATGTGTGAGGCCCTGGGTTTAATCCCTAGTTAAAAAAAAAAAAAAAAAAAAAAAAAAAACCCGAAGCCAGAAAGGTGGCACACACCAGCCCTCCTAAGCAACTTAGCAAAACCCTGTCTAAAAAGAAAAAGATAAAGTCAGCCAAACAAACAGTGATACATTCAAGAAGACTTAGATAAAACAGAAACAATAAAACCCTAGTTATTGAAATAACTGGAAAGACAGTAAAACATTTACACTGAACTTAAAACACTAAGATGCTTTTTTAAATGATGCAGGCAGCAAAATGAAGATAGAGGTCATAAAACTGATATGAGGACTGGCCAAAGAAACTACCCAGACACAATTTGCTAAGTTACCTGAAGATGTGGCAATACAGGTTCATATTAATCCATTTTGTCCCATCGTCCTGGATGTGCAACATCTATAAAAACTTAAGTATAGTATATAATGTAATTATATAATGCATAATGTAATAATAAGAATATAATTATAATGTAATATTCATATGCATAAATTCTAGATTATGATTTCCAACCTATTTTAACATACCTGTGTAAGTTTTGTTAAAATAAGTTACAAAACTGAGAAGTTGGAACTTGATGGGGTGAAGAAACTAGAGTTAAGCCAAAGTAGATTGTAAGACCCTTCTTCATTCAACTTAATGTGTCTTCTGAGAGAGAACAGATTCATTTATGGAGAGCTTTCTGTATCCCTGGTACAGAAGACCTAATCTCCTCCTAAGTGAATTTAAATTGGTGCTGAGTGCAGAATAATCTCAAAAAAGTCACATTGACGCACTGTGTTTAGAATAAAAATAGCTTTCTATACAGATACTGAAAGCCTTGGAGAAAGTACGGTTTGACCTTAAAGGAATTCCAATCTAAAAGTATCCATGAGAACTAGCTGGTGCATTAAGCACCAAACTAGTAACAGAAAAGTTAATGTAATTATTTAATAAAGAAGTTAGAGGTAGGAGAGAGAATTGTGACTCCCAAGCACGGAATGAGATGAATACAAGTATGTCAGCCTTTCCAGAGCTCTCATCACGTTATGCATTGTGCTTCATAGGCCATCTTATTGAATGCCCTTCAATGATAAGTGTCCCCATTTTACAGGAGTTAGGCTTAGATCTTGTGTCCAGGATCACACAGCTTCTAGTATCTATACTGAGCTTTTAAATTCAAAACACCAGCTCCAAAGTCAGATCACCATTCTCATATGTAGGATTTTTCACAAGTATAGAAAAAGGTTTAAAGCAAATAGTGTGTACACAGATCTGTAAACAACAATAAAACCTCATGTTGGTGAAAGTTATAAATGGCATGGCAACCTTAGAATCACAACCTTAGTGAACTAACACTGGATCTTCAAGTTCCCAGTGTCCTTTCATGGCCTGATGATGTGGCCCTGATCTCTAAGTCTGAGAATTATTATAACAATAATTACCATTTGTTGAGTGGGTTGCCATTTGCTAGGTACTCTACTTAACTTTTTCTACAAGTTATCACATAATCCCTACAGTATCCCAATGAGATTAAATATTGTTTCCCCATTTTATATATAAACTTAAGTTCAAAACTCTGGTTATGCATTAGAACCACATGGGAGAAGTTGGAAGATTCCTGTTCCTGGTCCCTTTTCAGACCAATTACAGTTGGGCAGGGAGGGAGAAGTATCACAGGCATTGGTATTTTTTAAAAGCTCCTTAGGAGGCTCTGATGTGCAGCCAAGGTTAGGAAACAGTATTTCTCAAACATGAGTATTCCTCACTATCATCTTGATGGCTTGTTAAACACAGATGAGTGGACTGCCTAGGGTGTTTTATTCTGAAGGCCTCTGGTGGGGCCCAATAATTTGCATATGTATAGGTTCTCAAAGGTTGCCGATGCTGCAGGTCTGGGGACCATACTTTGAGGACTGGTTTAAAGTATCTTGGCCAAAATCCCCAGCAGCTAAATTATTGTGGCCCCTAACTCTAATAAAATCTCTAGCCACCCTGGAGACTCTTCCTAACCACGAAGAAGCAAGTCTTTTAAAAACTAACAGCAAAATACAAGATGTCACACTTAAGAACAATATGAAAAAGTTCGTGAAACTAGTGGAGTGTTATAAAAGAAAATTTGAATAGATATCACATATACATAAAGAGGAAGATTAATTATAAAGATAATGGCACCCCAGAGCAGGGTGCCCATTCAAGCTGCATGCTGCTGTAAGGAAGTCACATCTGCTCCTGCAACATCCCCATGGCCAAGGCTGTTGCTGATGCTATTAGAATAAGCCTTGGACTACAAGGAATTGGGAAAATTATTCATGATGCAAAAGGTGATATGAACATTATAAATGAGAGTGCTACAATTCTGAAACAAATGCAAGCATCACATCTAGCAGCCAGAGTGCCGGTGAGCTGGGGTGATATACAGAGGCCAGAGATGGGGGCTGGGGATGTAGCTCAGTGCAACAAACTACCTAGCACAAACACAGCCCTATGTTCAATCCCTAATACCAAAAAGAAGCAGCAGCAGCAGGAAGAGATGGCACCACATCAGTGATCATTACTGCTGGCTCTCAAGATTCCCATACTACATTTCTTCCGAAAGGGAGAAGGGGATTCTTCTGGAGTTGTGTACATGGCTCAGCAGTAGAGCATGTGCTTAGCATGCACAAGGCCCTGGGTTCAATCTCCAACATTAAAAAAAAAAAAAAGAAGGTACTCACCTAAGTATTATTTCCAAGTCATTCCAGGAGGCTTTGGAAAAGGGTACTGAAATCTTGTCTAACACATCTTGACCTATAGAACTGAGTGACAAAAACTTTGTACTAGTGCAACTTCATAAAATTCAAAGGCTGTCATTCAATACTCAAGTCAACATCCTCTTATGAGTATAAATGCAGTGATGAAAGTGACTAACCAATCATTGCTACTAGTATGGATATGAGAGGCTAAAAAGTCAAGTTGGTGAGACAATTGATGACTTAAGCTGGTGAAATGGGTGGTTCTCACGCAAAAGGTGGCAAATTCTGCCATAACAGGAGTTGAAAAGGCTCAGATTGGGCATACTCCATTTTAACTGCTATCAAAACAGATGTGGATAACCAACTAGCAGTTCCTCACTGCTTCCAGATGGCTCAAGGCATGTGACAGAAGAGAGCCTAAAGCAAGTGCTGCAAGTTTAAAAAATGGAAATTAATGTCCTCATACAGAAGGACTCTAAGAGATGCTCCTAGTGATCTTACATTACATTTCCTGAACAGAGTGGAGATTATGGTAGTTGAAGGATACTGAGAAAGAAGACTTTGAATTCACTTGTAAAATAACTGGAACCAAGCCTGTCATTTTTTTGACCAATTCATACGGACAGGCTGTGTTCTGCTGCACTGGCTGAAGAGGTCAATTTAAATGGTTCTGGCAGACTGCCCAAGATTACAGACTGTTCAAGCCCTGGAAAAAGTTATAATTGTTCATGGTTCTAACAAATTTGTATTAAAGAACTGAGCCCTCCATTCATGACGCCCTATGGGTTATGTGCTACTTGGTGAGGAGAGACCTAATTGCAGGAGGTAATGCCTCCCAAAAAAGGCAACCCTTTAGTTAACTGAATATCCGTGAGCATTGAGTGGTTTGGAGTCCTACTGTGTGCCTGTCTTTCAGATTCTATGCAGGTCATTCCATCTACACTAGCAAAATTGCTGGCTTGCATTTCCACAGTAACAGAACTAGAAAATCATCGTGCCCAGCTGGGAAGAAACTACTGCGTTAATATCCAAAAGGTGGTGTTTCCAACATTTTAGAGAAACTGGTTGTCTGGCTTTTGTTGATGTCAGGGAGCAAGCCACTGAGCTAGACCGCCAGCCCTCAGTCAGTGCTGTGGAACATTCTGCAAGTGAAACTGGAACATTCTGAAAACTAATGGTGTAGTAAACACTTGATAATCTGGATACTACTTGCTGGCCAGCACTATTCTGTACTCTCATGGGTGTGACTGAAGCGGAAGAAGCGTCCTTGTTTGGAAGATTGTTTCCTCTATGAATTCTTTTTTTTTTTTTTTTTATTTATTTTTTTACGTTTACATAGGGTAATGATGTTTCTTTTTTTTCCCTTCCCCCCCACCCCTCCCACCCTTTTCCCTTTATACAGTCCTTCTTTCCTTCATTCTTACCGCTCTCCTTAGCCTAACTCTAAACCTAACCCTAAACCTAATGCTAACCCCTCCCACCCCCATTATATGTCCTCATCCGCTTATCAGCGAGATCATTCATCCTTTAGTTTTTTGAGATTGGCTTATCTCACTTAGCATGATATTCTCCAATTTCGACCATTTGCCTACAAATGCCATAATTTTATCATTCTTCATTGCGGAGTAATATTCCATTGTATAAATATGCCACAGTTTCTTTATCCATTCATCAACTGAAGGGCATCTAGGTTGGTTCCACAATCTGGCTATGGTGAATTGAGCAGCAATGAACATTGATGTGGCTGTATCTCTGTAGTATGCTGATTTTAAGTCCTTTGGGTATAGACCAAGGAGTGGGATGGCTGGGTCAAATGGTGTTTCCATTCCAAGCTTTCTGAGGAATCTCCACACTGCTTTCCAGAGTGGCTGCACTAATTTGCAACCCCACCAGCAATGTATGAGTGTTCCTTTTTCACCACATCCTCGCCAACACCTATTGTTGCTTGTATTCTTGATAATCGCCATTCTAATTGGGGTGAGATGAAATCTTAGGGTAGTTTTGATTTGCATTTCTCTTATTACTAGGGATGTTGAACATTTTTTCATATATCTGTTGATTACTTGTACATCTTCTTCTGTGAAGTGTCTGTTCATTTCCTTAGCCCATTTGTTGACTGGATTATTTGTATTCTTCGTGTAGAGTTTTTTGAGTTCTTTATAGATTCTGGAAATTAGCGCTCTATCTGAGGTATGGTTGGCAAAAATATTCTCCCACTCTGTAGGCTCTCTCTTCACATTTCTGATAGTTTCCTTTGCTGAGAGAAAGCTTTTTAGTTTGAATCTATCCCAGTTGTTGATTCTTGCTTTTATTTCTTGTGCTATGGGAGTCCTGTTAAGGAAGTCTGATCCTAAGCCAACAAGTTGAAGATTTGTACCTACTTTTTCTTCTATAAGATGCAGGGTCTCTGGTCTGATTCCAAGGTCCTTGATCCATTTTGAGTTGAGTTTTGTGTAGGGTGAGAGATAGGGTTTAATTTCATTCTATTGCATATGGTTTTCCAGTTTTCCCAGCACCATTTGTTGAAGAGGCTATCTTTTCTCCATTGCATATTGTTGGAACCTTTGTCTAGTATGAGAAAATTGTATTTATTTGGGTTTGTGTCCATGTCCTCTATTCTGTACCATTGATCTACCTGTCTATTTTGGTACCAATACCATGCTGTTTTTGTTACTATTGCTTTGTAGCAGAGTTGAAGATCTGGTATTGCAATACCCCCTGCTTCGCTCTTGCTACTGAGGATTGCTTTAGCTATTCTAGGTTTTTTATTGTTCCAGATGAATTTCATAATTGCTTGCTCTATTTCTGCAAGGTACATCATTGGGATTTTAATTGGAATTGCATTGAATCTGTATAGCACTTTAGGTAGTATAGCCATTTTGACGATGTTAATTCTGCCTATCCAGGAACATGGAAGATCTTTCCATCTTCTAAGGTTTTCTTGAATTTCTTTCTTTAGTGTTCTGTAGTTCTCATTGTAGAGGTCTTTCACCTCTTTTGTGAGATTGATTCCCAAGTATTTTATTTTTTTCGATGCTATTGTGAATGGGGTAGTTTTCCTAATTTCTCTTTCTGAAGATTCATCACTTATGTATAAAAATGCATTGGATTTATGAGCATTGATCTTGTAACCTGCTACTTTACTGAATTCACTTATGAGATCTAAAAGTTTTCTGGTGGAATTTCCAGGTTCCTCTAAATATATAATCATGTCATCAGCGAACAGGGATAGTTTGAGTTCTTCTTTTCCTATTCGTATCCCTTTAATTTCTTTGGTTTGTCTGATTGCTCTGGCTAGAGTCTCAAGGACGATGTTGAATAGAAGCAGTGAAAGAGGGCATCCCTGCCTTGTTCCAGTTTTTAGGGGGAATGCTTTCAGTTTTTCACCATTTAGAATGATATTAGCCATGGGCTTAGCGTAGATTGCCTTTATAATGTTTAGGAATGTTCCCACTACCCCAATTTTTTCTAGTGTTTTGAGCATGAAGGGATGCTGTATTTTATCGAATGCTTTTTCTGCATCTATTGAAATAATCATGTGATTCTTAACTTTAAGTCTGTTGATATGGTGAATGACATTTATTGATTTCCGAATGTTGAACCAACCTTGCATCCCTGGGATAAAACCCACTTGATCGTGGTGCACTATCTTTTTAATATATATTTGTATGCGATTTGCTAAAATTTTGTTGAGAATTTTTGCGTCGATGTTCATTAAGGATATTGGTCTGAAATTTTCCTTCCTCGATGTGTCTCTGTCTGGTTTAGGTATCAGGGTGATATTGGCTTCATAGAACGAGTTTGGGAGGGTTCCCTCCTCTTCTTTTTCATGGAATAGTTTGAGGAGTATTGGAATGAGCTCTTCTTTAAAGGTTTTGTAGAACTCGGCTGAGAACCCATCTGGTCCTGGACTTTTCTTTGTTGGTAGGCTTTTGATGACCTCTTCTATTTCATTGCTTGAAATTGGTTTATTTAGGTTGTGTATGTCCTCCTCGTTCAGTTTAGGTAATTCATATGTCTCTAGAAATTTGTTGATGTCTTCGAGGTTTTCTGTTTTGTTGGAGTATAGATTTTCGAAATAGCTTCTAATTATGTTTTGTATTTCACTCGTGTCTGTTGTGATGTTTCCTTGTTCGTTCCGAATTTTAGTAATTTGAGTTTTCTCCCTCTTTCTCTTTGTTAGTGTGGCTAAGGGTTTATCAATTTTGTTTATTTTTTCAAAGAACCAACTATTTATTTTGTTAATTTTACCAATTGTTTCTTTTGTTTCGATTTCGTTGATTTCGGCTCTGATTTTAACTATTTCCTGTCTTCTACTACTTTTGGTATTGGTCTGCTCTTCTTTTTCCAGGGCTTTGAGCTGTAGTGTTAAGCGTTTATTTGTTGATTTCTACTTCTTTTTTTGAATGCACCCCATGAAATAAATCTTCCTCTAAGTACTGCTTTCATAGTGTCCCAGAGATTTTGATATGATGTGTCTTTGTTCTCGTTTACTTCTAAGAATTTTTTTATTTCCCTCCTGATGTCTTCTGTTATCCATTCATCGTATAATAGTGTATTATTTAGTCTCCAAGTATTGGAGAAGTTTCTGTTTTTTATTCTGTCATTTATTTCTAATTTCAATCCATTATGATCTGATAGAGTACAAGGTAGTATCTCTATCTTCTTGTATTTGCTAACAGTAGCTTTGTGGCATAAAATATGGTCTATTTTAGAGAAGGATCCATGTGCTGCTGAGAAGAAAGTGTATTCGTTCTTTGTTGGATGGTATATTCTATATATGTCCGTTAAGTCTAAATTGCTGATTGTGTTGTTGAGATCTATAGTTTCTTTATTCAATTTTTGTTTGGACGATCTATCCAGTGGTGAGAGAGGTGTGTTAAAATCGCCTAGTATGATTGTGTTGTGGTCTATTTGATTTCTGGAATTGAGAAGGATTTGTTTGACGTACGTGGATGAGCCAATGTTCGGGGCATAGATATTTATGATTGTTATGTCTTGCTGATTTATGCTTCCCTTAAGCAGCATGTAATGTCCTTCTTTATCCCTTCTGATTAGTTTTGGTTTGAAGTCCACATTATCTGAGATGAGGATGGATACTCCAGCTTTTTTGCTGTGTCCGTGTGCATGGTATGTTTTTCCCCATCCTTTCACCTTTAGTCTATGGGTGTCTCTTTCTATGAGGTGAGTCTCTTGCAGGCAGCATATTGTTGGATTTTTCTTTTTAATCCAATCTGCCAGTCTGTGTCTTTTGATTGATGAATTCAGGCCATTAACATTCAGGGTTATTATTGTGATATGATTTGTATTCCCAGTCAATTGACTCATATTTGTTTTTGGCATGATTTGGTTTCTCCTTTATTTGGCTATTCCTTTAGGCTAGCGCCTCCTGTTGCTGATTTGCATCGTTGTTTTTCATCTCTTCCTCATGGAATATTTTGCTGAGAATGTTCTGTAATGCTGGCTTTCTTTTTGTAAATTCCTTTAGCTTTTGTTTATCATGGAAGGATCTTATTTCATCGTCAAATTTGAAGGTAAGTTTTGCTGGGTATAAGATTCTTGGTTGGCATCCGTTTTCTTTCAGGGCTTGGTAAATGTTGTTCCAGGCCCTTCTGGCTTTTAGGGTCTGGATTGAAAAATCTGCTGATATTCTTATTGGTTTCCCTCTGAATGTAATTTGATTCTTTTCTCTCGTGGCCTTTAATATTCTGTCTTTATTTTGTATGTTAGGCATTTTCATAATAATGTGCCTTGGTGTGGGTCTGTTGTAATTTTGTATGTTTGGAGTTCTATAAGCCTCTTGTATTTGGTTTTCCATTTCATTCTTCAGATTTGGGAAATTTTCTGATATTATTTCATTGAATAGGTTGTTCATTCCTTTGGTTTGTTTCTCTAAGCCTTCCTCAATCCCAATAATTCTTAAATTTGGCCTTTTCATGATATCCCATAATTCTTGTAGATTCTGTTCATGATTTCTTACCATCTTTTCTGTTTGGCCAACTTTGCTTTCAAGATTAAATAATTTGTCTTCAATGTCTGAGGTTCTGTCTTCCAGGTGCTCCATTCTATTGGTTATGCTTTCTATGGAGTTTTTAACTTGGTTTATTGTTTCCTTCATTTCAAGTATTTCAGTTTGGTTTTTTTTCAGTATCTCTAACTCTTTATTGAAATGATCTCTTGCTTCCCGTATTTGGTCTTTTAACTGTTGATTGGTGCGATCATTTAATGCCTGCATTTGCTCTTTCATCTCCTCCTTCAATGCCTGCATTTGCTCTTTCATCTCCTCATTTGCTTCCCTGATCGTTTTAATTACGTACATTCTGAACTCCCTTTCTGACATTTCTTCTGCTGTGCTGTCATTGGGTTTTATTGATGTAGTATCTAGGTTTGTTTGGGACATTTTCTTCCCTTGTTTTCTCATATTGGTCAGTTGTCAGTGGGACCCTGAGATATTGCAGTTTTCCGCTATTGGCTTATAGTGTCCCGGTAGATTTCCAGTGTATCACCTCCCAGCCTTCAGTAGCCTGATGTCTTGGAGGAATCTGATAAAGCAGCGTATCCGAAGAAAACTGCCCCTAGCCCCCTACTGGTTCCACGATTTGGAACTGGCTCTGTGCTGAAATGCTCTCACTGTGGGCCTGCACCGTGCAGCTGGCCGTGTGGGAGGAGCTCACTGCCGGAGTGTGGAAGGCTACCTTGGGAAGACTCTAGCTGCCCTGCCTGGCTCCGATAAGCCACCTCTATCTGGGCCTGCCACCCGGGCCGAGCTTTACCCAGTGGGCAGACTCACCTGTGGCTCTATTTCAGTCCCAGTCTCTCAATGCCTCCCCTTCTTAACTCCTGGGTTCTGGAGCAACAGGGGGTGCAGTCTCCCTCTAGGCCACCATCTTGGATCGCCCCGAGAAGAGAGCCTGCAGCCGGAGTGGGCAGAGCCGCCTGAAGAGGTGTCTGGCTGCCCTGCCCTGATCCCAGAGGCTGTTTGCGGATCGAGGCTCTCCGTTGGTTCGGGGGCTTGTGGCTGGTTCTATGTAGAAAGTCTCTCACTGGGCGGTCAGCTCCGAGAGGCTAGCCTTGAACAGCACCTCCCACCGCAGGGGTCCAGACTACTTGGGGAAGTCTCTGGCTGCCCTGTCTGGACCCTGAATCTGCTTGCGTGCCAGAGTACGCTGAGCTGTACTGGCTCTGGGACTCGGAGCTTGTTCTGGTCAGAAAGGCTCTCACCAGCGGGCCAGTTCCGTTCCGAGAACCTGGAGAAGCTGGCTGTGTGGGCAGGGCCCACCGCCGGAGTGCGCAGGGCTGCCTGTGGATGACTCTAGCTGCCCTGCCCGGCTCCGATAAGCCACCTCTATCTGGGCCTGCCCCCCGGGCCGAGCTTTACCCAGTGGGCAGACTCACCCGTGGCTCTATTTCAGTCCCAGTCTCTCAATGCCTCCCCTTCTTAACTCCTGGGTTCTGGAGCGACGGGGGTGCAGTCTCCCTCTAGGCCGCCATCTTGGATCGCCCCGAGAAGAGAGCCTCCTCTATGAATTCTTGAGTGTAGTTTTTGAGGTGGCATTTGCCTGAAATTTTATTGCCATGATTTAGAGAAAATCAATTAAATTTATTAATAAAAATATTTTAAAGATAATGCTTAATTTGTATCCTTTATAATTCTACCAATATTTCAAGGACATTCTTGGAATGTGGTAAAATGGTTCAAATTTTCAAAATCCCTTTGGAAGAATAAATATGAAAGAACAAGAGAAATTCTAAAATATAAGAATAATGTGGGACCCATATCAGATTTGAAAACATTATAAAATTAAAATTCATTTTCAAAATACTGATATCAGCAGTCTTGAAGAGAAATTTGTATACCCATGTTCATCATAGTGTTATTCACAATAGACAAAAAAGATCAAAGCAAACACAGTGCCCAATGATGGATAAATAAATAGGTAAAATGTGGTACAAATATATAATGGAACATCATTCAACCTTTAAAAAGAAGGAAATTTGGCATACTTTACAATGTGGATGAACCTTGAGAACATTATACAAAGAGAAATAAGTCCATCACAAAAAGGAAAATACTTTGATTCCATTTATATGAAGTACCTAAAGTCCTCAAATTTGTAGACAAAATGTAGAACAGGGCTTGGTGGTGCACTCCTGTAATGCACAGTTCCAGGAAGCTGAAATAGGAGGATCCAAGTTCAAAGCCAATCTCAGCAACTTAGTGAGGCCCTAAGCAACTTAGCAAGACTCTGTCTCAAAATATAAGGAGGACTGGGGATGTGCTCAGTGGTTGAGTACCCCTGGGTTCAATTCCTGGCAGAAGGGAAAAAAAAAGTGTACAGCGGTTGTTGCCAGGTGTTGAAGTAGGAAGAATGGCATTGTTGTTCATTGGATGTAGAGTTTTTCATAAGATAAAAAGAGTTGAGGAGATTGGTTGCCTGACAATGTGAATGAACTTTATACTACTGATTATACACTTAAAAATGGTTAAAAAGGTAAATTTTATGTGTATTTTACAGTTTTTAAGAAAATTTAGATACCAATATTGAAGAAAGAAGATATCATTGGGAATAAAAAAAGATATAACACAGAAATGGTTTCTACAATTAATAAATATCAACATACCATAAAGGATTTTTCAAAAATTAGGTAATAAGTGACACTGGGACAATTCATTGGCAATTGAATAGGAATAAAAAGCAATTTTGGTCATAACCTAATACCATATACCAAATAAATTTTGGATGGGTCAGTAATCAAACAGGAAGAAAAAAACATCTAAATTGGAAACTAAGTTTTTCACACAAGGTTACTTCTCTAAATTCAAAGTACCAAAAGAAACCCAAAGGAAAAAGCAAGACAATTCAAAATGGGTTGTTGGGAAGACGATTCCAGTAAGTGACAAAGTAGGAAGGATCAGGAATCTGTCTTCCCACTTAGAGGACAATTGTACAGGCAGAATCTAGAGTCTACCAAAGACTTGCAATGTCCAAGGGAAGGTTTAGATAACAAATTGCAATTAATCTGGGTCAATTTCAGCTCTTGGTACAGTAGCAGTTACCCATCCCCTCACCCCAACCCCCTGGCAGGGAGCTGAGCACATGTTCCTAGAAAAACTACACATGAATTGCAGGAACCAATGTGATCAAAAAGGATCCTGTGCTCCAATCACTGCTTCTGAATACAGTGGTGCAGATAAAGAAGTGGGTAGCCATTACTAGTTACAAGCTCCTCTCCATCCAGGAATGCCCAAGGAATTTAAAGGGCTAGTGCCCCTTTTCACCCCCTCTTTAATTTCCTTCATTTTCATCTTTTGGAATTTAGACAATAAAAACCAGCACACTCGAAAGCAACTGCATATATAGGGAAAATTGGAAAGTGGCCACATATGCCCAGGAAAAGGTACACGGTCAGATATAAATGGATTTAATTTTCCAAATAAAAGATACAGATTAGCAGATAAAAACATATGATCTAACTATGCTGTGTGCAAAAGTCTCACTTTGGATCTAAAAATACCAATAGATTGAAAATTAAAAGATGCAATAAGATATTCTGTACAAATAGTAACTAAAGGAATATGACCCTGCTGTCTAGAACTGGACTCAGTTGGTATCACTGAAGTTCTATAGAATGAATGGAATATCCAAACTCACTTGAATCAGAGAATAAATGACTTTTATAAATGTATTTTTTCTCAGTATATTGGCAAGAAAGCAAGAATAAAAAGGGGGAGAAGGAGTAGAGGGAATGAGGAAGAAACATAAATGAAAATTTACCTGAATTGACAATAGGATTTAGTAAAACTGGAAAATTGTTTGCAGCAGTGTATTTGGTATAATCTTATTCAAAAAGAATCTAGTGCTTGGTGCAGGGCCATATATCCATAATTCTAGCTACCTAAAAGGCTAAGACAGGAGGATTAAGGCAAGTTCAAGGTCAGCCTGGGCAACTTAGCAATAAACTATCTCAAAATAAAATTATAAAGGGCTGGGAATACACCTCAGTGGTGGAACACTTGCCTGGCACACTTGAGGCTCTGGGTTCAATGCCTAATACCACCAAATTAATTAATTAACTAATTAATTAACTAAATAAAAAGAACCTGGTAACTCGTGTATATACTAGTACATATACTAAGCCATTTAATAACATTCATGGGGCTGGGGTTGTGGCTCAGTGGTAGAGCATCTGCATGTGAGGCCCTGGGTTTAATCCTCAGCACCACATAAAAATGAATAAATACAATAAACGTATTGTGTCCATCTGGAACTTTAAAAACTTTTTTAAAAAAAATAACATCCATACTCCTTGATCCCAAAATACAACTTAGCTCCAGATTTTTTTTTAATAGACTGCATTTTGATTCATTGTACACAAATGGGGTACAACTTTTCATTTCTATGGTTGTGCATGATATAGATTCACACCATTCATGTAATCATACATGTACATAGGGTAATGATGTCTCTCTCATTCCACCATCTTTTATACCCCTGCCCCCTCCCCCTCTCATTTCCCTCTACATAATCTAAACTTCCTCCATTCTTCTCTCACTCCCCACACCCCCACCTCCATTATATATCATCATCCACTTATCAGGCAAAACATTTGACCTTTGGTTTTTTGGGATTGGCTTATTTCACTTAGCATGATATTCTCCAGATCTTGATTTCTAAAAGCAATTCTCCAATAAAAGGAATCATGTCTCCTTGAACAAACAGTGGGTTCCAAGGCCAAAACAGGTAAGAAAACAGGTTATGCCAGAAAGCAAGGAAGTCCCCTCCCCTCAAAAGAGGATGGAGGACTTATTGAAAGGGCACAAGGGCCAACCTAAAAGAGTTCCTAATTGGAGCAACAAAATAAAAAGATAATACCATATTAAGCATAGTACTATATTAAAATAGTACTGGATTAAAGTACAATGATTAAAATAAATATCATTGGGTCCATACTGTATAAATAAATAAATTGGGGAGAAGGGACAGCTTTACAAAAAAATTCTAACTTTAAAGAATGAGAGAAATAGAAAATAATCATTAGAACACCACAGTAATAATTGCTAATGGAGGCTAAAATTAGTGGGCAAAAGTTTAAGAAAAAACAGAATATTCATATGCTCTCAAAGTATCTTCCCCAAATAAATATTATTAGCAAAGGAAAAAAAGTCATAACTTTATAGTGGAGAAACCAAGCAGACACTACCCTAAGCAAGCAGTCCAAGAGGTGTGAGTCTTACTGTGCTAATAAAGTAAAGTTAACTGTGGGTTACTCTGGTGATTATTCCACTCATGCATTTGCCCCTCACCTCCTGGAATTTCCCTTTATTACCAGGGAAAATCTTTCATATCATTATTTTCAGAAGAGTGGAGACCCTGTTCTGTCTGGTTTGCTGGCATTTCTGCTGACTCCATAGTCTTGGAAGGCTGAGTTAACTTTCCCAGACTCCCATCTCCTGGTGTCTGTGTTATCTCACTCCCATAGCCTTGACAGCACTTAGGGCATTTTTTAACTCCTGACTTTCTAGTATGGCTCTTAAACCCATAAGACTGAAAACTGGCTTGGCTCTTATTATCTTTTGAGGTGACCCTTAGTCCTAAGGGATACTGTTTTTCATGGGGATACCTGACTGGGTCACCATGAACATGATTTGTCTGACCACAAGATATTTTTAGAAACTATGATTTAATAGCAATATTTAAAATTAAGGATTCTTGGAGCTGAGGATATAGTCCAGTTGGTAGAGTGCTTGCCTTGCAAGCACAAGGCCCTGGGTTCAATCCCCAGCACTACAAAAAAAAAAAAAAAAAAAAAAAAAAGGAAAAAAAAAGGGATCTTACATAAAACCCAGCTATCTAGCTTCTATTTTTTAAAAAAAGAAACAGAAGTCATGGGAACACTGAGTCCACACAACTGCCCTTTAGGGGAATTCGAGCTTTCTAGTCCTTCCAGCACAGAGAAGCCAGTGGCCATCTCCATTTATTATTGGACTCTTTCCCTGACTATCTCATTTCTGTCAACTTGTAGGCTTTCCTGTAGACTTTCCAGTCTTTAGACTTATCTCAGGACCCCTGTGAAGCAGCCAAGTCCATATGACAGCCTAGACCTGAGGTGACAGGTGTCTGTCCCCGATCTACTTGCTGTCAAAGGAGAGGGGCTACTCTGAAGCCCTCAATACCACTAAAGCATCCAAGTTCCAGTTCCCACAATCCCTAATGTCAGAAACTGAGAAAAGATAGGAAAATGTGTCCTGAGGAAGGGACAGCAGATCTGGATTGTTTCTGCTCTGTCCTGAGCACTTCTCGAAGCAGTTAGACATCTTGTTTTCTCCTCTTTGTTCCCCAGCATTTTGTGACAGTAAGATAAAAAATAAGACAATAGAATCCAGTGGACTTTTTATGGAGAAAATGGACATATGTGAGAACTGGGGCCGAGGTGGGAGGAAAAAGGGATTGAGTGTCTCAGGACAGATAGCTGTCAGGGACCAGAAGCCTATGAACTTCCTGTCTTGTGGTGTGAATATGCATTTTATCTGCTCTGGTAGAAAGTACAGGTCAGATTGCTGGCTGTGGAGCACAGGTTCCAACTAAGAGAGTCCTCTAGATTCTGGTCAGTAACAGCAGAACCCAGCCAGGTGGGTGGGTGGCCAACAGGACAGGGGGAACTGGTCTGACAAGTGGTGCACCCTGAGTAAACAAGGGGCTGGGTCAGTCTGGGTCTCCAGCCCAACTTGACAGGTTAGCCAGGGAAAATCAGTGGGACAGACTCAGGGAGAGCCAGGCCCTCAGGCAGCAGAGTGACCCCCAGAAGTCCCTGTGTGGGAGGGAGCCCCCCAGCTGAACCAGGGATCTGCTGCTGCAAAGCAAAGGGCAGTGCTTTTGCTGTTTTTCACAAGCAATTCAATTCTGGGTAGAGAGGGAGGTGGAGTGGAAAAAGTGAAGGTGATAAAGTCCCCCCCAGTGAACATCAAAAGTGGGTATGATTTAAGTGAAGGGAAACTGAAGATGAATACAGTAGCCCCCACCTTATGCTCAGGGGTTACATTCCAAGACCCCCAGTAGATGCCTGTAACTATGGACAGTAGCAAACTCTATATACTATGCTGTTTTATCTACATTACATACCTATGATAAAATTTAATTTATAAACTAGGCACAGTAAGAGATTAACAATAATCAAGTAATAAAATATAAATACATATATAAATACAATACATTACAAGTCATTTTAAACTTATGAATTTTTCTTGTAAACTCTGTTGATCATAGTCAACTGAAAGTATGGAAAGAAAACTGAAGAAAACAAAAGACCAACTTTCTTGAAGAACACTGGGGAGAGCTGGCTGTGCCTAAACTGAGTTTCTGCATTTCGTAAGCAAACTACTGCTTTATAAAATGCTTTTTAAAAAAAATTTTTTTAGTTGTTGGTGGACACAATACCTTTGTTTTATTTATTGTTTTTATTTGGTACTGAGGATCCAACCCAGTGGCCAGGCAAGCGCTCTATCACTGAGCTATAACCATAGTCCCTAAAAAACGCTTTTTTGAGTGTAAGTACCAAGGTAGAATGACTACACCTTCTTTGTACAACAGTCTGCCTGGAATGACCGTAAGGCACAAATTAACAAATAATTTGTTCATGCCACCTTATCAAACTAAATCAGGAGCACCTGGACACATGGGCATCCCAGATCATATCAAAGACACCAGACAAGGGAGTTTATTCACTCACCAGACACAACCCCCTCGCCCAGGACCTTAAAAGCAGGAGTCCCCCAAGAATAGACAAGATGGCTCTCCAACCCCATCACCTTAATTTCAGCTCAGTGCAGTGTCTACTGATCAGCCCACTCCAAGAGGACACCTCAAGTTGATACTCCAAGTGGATATTCTGAAGCTGCCCACTGTCTAGACCCTCTGCCTTAATGATTCAGTGAAATTGATTCTTTAAAATCCTTATCTGACCACCTACTGTGACTGACTCTGCATTCACATCTGCTGTCTGCCTGTGTTCTGGACATAGGAGCCTGTAACCCTTCAGCTATCTTTAACCCTTTTTCAGTCTTTCTGTAATATATATATATATATGTGTGTGTGTATATATATATATATATATATATATATATATATATAGTGTGAAGCATATGTGACTTGAATATTATAGATATTAGAAATCAAGATTGGAATGGAATAAAAGAACTTGTGATTGCCTGGTTTATGACTACCAGGTGATCCATAAGTATTCAGTGGATTGCAACTACTTAAAGTGGTGTAGTTGGGGAATTTATTGTTATTCCATGAATTCTGACACTGTAGAAAGACACAGACGTGTTTTGTCTATGTCAATAGCATGGCCCACTCATAACATAAACCTATTTTGTAAAAATCGAGGCTTATCTATACTGTGTTTTCCTTTCTCTGGACCTCTTCTCTTCTTTGTGCTTAGCTCTTGGTGGGAGACCAGTGGGAATAAAAACATGATTTCCTTTCCTACTGGCACAAGACCTGCAGTGATTCTTTTTTCCAAAGTACCTTGTCAGTGTGTATCCATTAAGGGCATAACACCCCTAGGATGGGCTCAACCACTTCCATCAGCATCATCTCCAGGGACTTCTCTGAGTTAGCTGGCTAGAACACAGCCCAGGAATTTGCATTCCCAATGAATTTTTCCAGAGATGAGTACATACTCCAAAGTATGAGAATCCCTGTTTTTGAAATTCTAGTGGAATCACAACTAAGAAAGAATCCTCAGTTCCAAGGGGCTTCCTTAGTGAACCACAAGACATAGGTGTCCAGATGCCTTGGGTTCTGACCTTGTGCTGGGAACATATCAAAGATGTCTTGAATTCATTTTGCATTGTGGTCCTCATAACCATGTCTCCTTCAGCCTCTGATTTTATCATTCTTTCCAACAAGCTCAAACATCTGTCTGATTTTATTCTTGGTGAGTCTTGATGTTAACAATTGCTTAGCATCCTAGTATGATCTCACCCTCTGCAATGGTCTCTATGTGGGTCATGTTTAGCACCCAGCCCCTGGTGCTAAATTTCAGCCATGTGGTCTACTCCAGATCATCTGTGGAAGGTGTAGACTTCATTAGAGAAAGAAAGGCACGAACAAAACTACCTTTCTTGTGAAAAATAATCACTTGATCTTTCTTCCTCCTTCATTAGTCTTCTGAAGTTTCTCCACTACATTCACAAACAGCAGGGAAGATGAAAGTGAAGGAGAGCTTAGCGATCTCATTTGGAGATCACAGTATGCCTCTCACACAGCAGGCAAGCCTTCCAGCTTTTCCCTGACCGCAGGTTCTGATTGCCACATCAACAAACCCTCACTGGCGCCAGTGCCCCAATAAAGGAGGGCAGAGCAACCAGGAGAAGCAGGGAAAATTAGAATAAGTGGAAATTAATCCAGACTAATTATCAACTATGACCACCCCACAATGTCATTTATTGTCAAATGTTCTGCATTTGAACAAATATAACTTCTATGATAAAAAGAAGTCATTTGTGTGTGTGTGTGTGTGTTTTTATAGAAAGAACAATATCCTTAATTCAAATCAGGGCATCCCAGGTTGTGTAGTTATTTTCTCAAAAAAAAAAAAAAAAAAACTAAACACCTGAGAAAGTATTATCAAAAGAACTCACAATGGGGATCTGGGTTATGTTTTCCTAAGTAGTATTCTCAAGGAGCTGCAACCAGTTTAAAAATGAATGACAATTCAATGTGTCCTACTTTCCTTCTCACTTCCCACGACAGCCCCCAGACTAAGGGCTTCAGCACTGCCCAGCTACCTGGACAGGAACTGGTCTAGCCAGTCTAAGCCTTTCCTTTACCTTCCCTAGGGTGCCAGCTCCCATGTCATCTGTGCAGGTGACCTACAGGATGAGTCATTCTATCTATATCCCTGGCTGATTCAGGTATAAAGACGAATCTGAAATGCTGTAGTCTCAAAAAGAGAGACTTTAAATACTTTTAATTAATTTGCTCATAGCAGAAGGCAAATTTGTTGTACTCTCCATCTTTCTCTTAGGTTGTGCAAGTTAGCAGCCCTGCTGAAATAACAGTTTAATAATGACTGTGCTTATACCCTTTCTACTCCAAGTATGGTCTGTGAACCCCCTGGAAGCTTATTGAAAAAACAGAATTGCGGCCTACCCCAGACCTTCAGAATCAGAATCCATATGGTAAGGAGATCCTCAGATGGTTTATAAGCACATAAAAATGTGAGACCTTCTGGCCTAGGATTTATACTAACCTTCAAAATTCTCAGAGGTCACAAGTGTGCCAGGGATCCTTTCTGGCTTCATTCGTACAATTCATTATTGTCTCTGCCTGGAAATATCTTCCATTATGTCTCAGTGACCTAGCCAACTCCTACTCATCCTTCCATGCCCAGCCCAAAGATCATATCCCCACTGAAATCTTGCTGATACCCTGCATCAAAATTAATTATTCCATCTCCTTTCCCTTAATATTTTAATCTATATTCCATTATTTTAGAGTTGCATAATAGTAAATCTTTTGCCACCTGAAGATTTTCACATTTTAACCTTCTGTCTTTAAAAACTATTATATTTTATATATTTTTAATTGACACATAAGATTTTATGTATTATGGCATATCATGTGATTTTTTTTTTTTTTTTTTTTTTTTTTTGGTACTGAATTGAACTCAGGGGCACTTAGCCACTGAGCCAAATCCCCAGCCTTATTTTGTATTTTATTTAGAGACAGGGTCTCACTGAGTTGCTTAGCACCTCACTTTTGCTGAGGCTGGCTTTGAACTGTGATCCTCCTGCCTCAGCCTCCTGAGCCAGTGGGATTACAGGCGTCATGCGATGTTTTGATACATGTTGTACATTATTTAATGTTCAAATCAAAGTCAGGTTATTTATTTATTTTTGTATTTTGAGATGGGATCTTGCTATGTGGTCCAGGCTGGTATTAAACTCCTAGGTTCAAGTGACCCTCCTGCCTCAGCTCCCTAAGTGCTGGGACTACAGGTGTGCACCACTGCACCCAGCTTCAGAGTGAGCACATTCTTGTTTACAGTAATCATTCAAAACACTTCCATTGACCTGGAAACAATCTCTGAGCCTGTTTTACTGGGGAAACCATTTCTGCCCCTGCCCTTGCACACACCCCTCTCCCAAAGCACCACAAATCCCCTGCAGATGAAAAACTGTCTGACAGAGCAAATATTTTTAGAGAGGAGGTGGGTGGCATAACAAGAAAAATTATCATTGTATTTTCATTTACATTAAGCCTTTCTTCATAGCTCCAATATTTTCTTGCAGATATATAGTTGATTTTATTGAATCAGTTGTGAATAAAAGACAAGAAAACAGCAAAGAGAAGCAAGTAAAACAGAAGATAAGTAGTGATCCAAGAGTCACAATAATTAATAGCTGTATTCTTAAACACACCAGAAAACATGCAAGTAATTAAGAGCATTTAACAGGGTTGGCATAACCCCCCAGGTTAACAATGAGTTCCTAAGAGACTGCAGTCATGTATCAGCGTGCATGAGAGAACACAGCCAGCAATGTTCTCATTAATACACAAGGGTGGCAACACTGCTCTGTGCTGGTCAGCAGTCCACAGTGGGAGGCAGATCACCAGCCATGAGAATCATTCAGATGGTCCACAAATTGGTTTCAGCCATTGTTCACACATTCTGAACACATGGTTCTGGCAGTGGTAATGAAGAGAAGCTATTTAGGTGAACTTTTGCTTTCTAAAGTGGTCCTTGCCATATTTATTAACTGTGAATATCCTCTGACTCAGAAATTCCACGTCTAAACCACAGAAATAGTAACAAATACACAAAAATGTCAATCACTGGGGTTTTTTAATAGAAAAAGGAAATAATTTACATGTTCATCAAAAGGAAAATATTAAATAGATTGTACTACACCTAGACTCTGGATATAATATACAAAGCTTAAAAAAATAGGCACATGTATATATGTACTGACATAAGAAAATATCAATGACACAGAATTTAAATTCATGTAGCAGGATATTCTATTGTAGTAGTTAAGTATGAACCTACTAAAAATTACGTGTAGGAACACACAGAGAGACACAAACATATACATATATTTGTATATGCATAGCAAAAATGTAGAAGGCTACTCACTAAACTTCTCAAGGATATCTAGGGAAAGAGAGCAAAAGAATTTGAAATCACTTTCCCCATTTACAAGAGATAAACTTTCGTGTGTGTGGTGCCGGGACTGAACCCAGAGCCTGTGTGTGCAAAGCAGGGACTCTACCAACAGAGCTATATCCACAGCCCAGGTGATAAACACTTTTATATTGAGTTTTGTCAATTTTTATTTTGACAAAATTTCAGATTTACACTAAGTTGCAAAAATAGTACAATTATTTTATATCCCTCACCCCAGTCAGACTCCCCAAATATTAAAATTTCTCCCCTACCTCCTTTCTCTCTAATCTCTCTCTCCTTGTGTGTGTTGGAAGGGTATGTGTGTAAATTTTAAAAACTGACAGTGAGTTGCAGATGTGCTTCCTCTTTACCTCTGAGTACTTCAACATGCCTTCCCTAAATACAAAGACATTCTGTTACATAACCATGACAGGATTACCAAAATCAGGATAATCATGAAATTAACATTGATAAAATATTATTAGCTAATCTAAAAACCATGTTTAACCCAGAAGAGACTCAGCACATCTGTAATTCCAGCTACTTGGAAGGCTAAGGCAGTAGGACCACAAGTTCAAGACCAGCCTCAACTACTTAGCAAGACCCTATCTCAAAAAATAAAAGGGGTTAGGGGTATTGTAGTTCAGTGGTAGAGTATTCCTGGGGCTTCAATCTCTAGTATCATAAAACAAATTAAATTGTACCAATTGCCCCAATAATGACTTTTATAAGAAAAGAAAATCCCAGATAATGAACAGGATTCATTTGTCACATCTCTTTAGTCTCCTTAAATTAGAAAAAGTTTCTCAGTTTTTCCTTGTTTTTCAGGACCTTGACATTTCTGATACAGTCCAGTTATTCTAAAGAATGTGGCTCATGTTGAATAAATACTACATGAAATTTTTCTACATTATTTGTACAACTTTGTGTAAATCTATAATTATTTCAAAATGAAAAGTTTAAAAAAAGAATGTTCCTCACTTTGGGTTTGTCAGTCAGGTTTGGGCAGCAATATCTCTGAAGTGATGATACATTCTTACTGCTTCTGAACAGGAAATATGGGATATCTCATTTTGTATATATGTAAAGCACTGGGAACTGCCTGGCATACAGTAAGTGTAACATGTTAGTTATTATTACTAATATTATTTCCCCATCATTAAAAATGAGGTACAAAGGAACTGGGAACAGTGGCTCATGCCTGTAATCCCAGCAGCTTGGGAAGCTGAGACGAGGAGGATCACAAGTTTAAGACCATCCTCAGCAACGGAGTGAGATCCTAAGCAAATTAGTGACACCCTGTCTCAAGGAAAAAAAAAAAAAAAAGCTGTAGTTCACTGGTAAATTGCCCCTGGGTTGAATCACAGTCACCCCCATTCCCAAAATGAGGCGGGAAAAATAATGATATTAGAAATATTATAAAACATAGAAATAAATAAAATGTAGACACTACTGTCTACTTTCTCTCTGGTGATACCAATACCATTATAAGTAATTTTAAAATTCTTCATGCTTCTCTAAGGTTTCTAATTTTTCTATAATCATCATGCATTACTTATTTAATTAAAACTGTTTTAAGAATAATAAGTAAGTGCTATGAAGCAACTGAAAAAAGTGGATTTTTCTTTCCCAAGAACACAAATGCAAAAATCAAATTGTTAGTGTCTAGGACTCAGATTCAATGGAACTGACTTGGTGATTATAATTTCTTTACATATGTAGTTATTGCATTATTAAATATAAAATTCAGAGGCCTATTTGAGACTGTAACAGTTACTGCCACTTCAATTTCACTCAAAAAACTGAAATTTTGTTTTTCCTGTAATTAGGCTATATGCCACCAGGTGGCAGTAGTGCCCCAGTCACAGGTGGTTTATTTGTAAGAATTTTACTGCCAGAGGGTGTTGTAGGGTCTGGGAGTGTGGTTCAAGAAAAGTTGAAATTATTTCTTTTAAAAAAATATTGAAGCACTGGAGATGTAACTCAGTGGTAGAGCACTTCCCTAGCATGTGTGAGCACCTGGATTTGATCCCCAGCACTGCAGGGATGGGGAGCAGTTACATGTTATTATTCTTCACAACACGTGAATATTTTTTATTAAAATGTTTGAATTTAATTGAATATGGTAGATATGCATATATATATATATATACATTTATATTTATATTTTAGTTGTAGTTGGACAAAATGCCTTTATTTTATTTATTTATTTTTATGTGGTGCTGAGGATCAAACCCAGTGCCTTACACATGCTAGGTGAGCGCTCTACCACTGAGCTACAACCCCAACCAGGTAGATATGTCTTATATAACAAAATTTTTAAAGAAAACAGAAAAAAATATAAAGGTCAAAAAAAAAAAAGAGAAATCACTTAATAAAGACAGACAACCTTAGTGATACCAGTTAGACCATGTGAGCTACTTATAGGCATAGCACTGCTTTGTCTTTCTAGAATCCCTACAAATAAGAGGTTCTGGGCTGTTTCTCATAGCTCTCTTGATTTGCCATTTTCATATGATTACAGAGATCAAGAAAAGCTATGTTTATTAGTCTCTCCTTTGCAGAATTTTTAAAAATCCAA
Source organism: Sciurus carolinensis (assembly GCF_902686445.1). Lineage (NCBI taxonomy): Eukaryota > Metazoa > Chordata > Mammalia > Rodentia > Sciuridae > Sciurus > Sciurus carolinensis. The sequence goes on from NC_062220.1 coordinate 14,604,919, forward strand.
GTTTTAAAGTCCCAGAGTTTAGAGATTTAGCCAAAACCCCCATGTTACAGCTGACAAAATTGGCATGTCAAGAGCTAGATGTTTTGAACAAAATCCCTTGAAGACGTAGAACTAGACCCAAGTTATGTAGGACTCTTGACAAACATGCCTAAACAGGCACACGTGTCAACTTGTGAAATTTGTGGTCACTTCATCAGACCAGGCTCACAAAGCCAGCTCGTTACAAATCAAGTAGTTCCTCTTAGTCACGATGCTTGCAGTTCAGATAGGTTAAAGAACAAAGCCTACTTAGCAGCTGTTAGACCAGTCAATTAGGATTTTTCCTTTTTCCAAAGGAGAATGATTATGGGGACATATGTTATAATTCAGCTAAAAAAAAAATGTGCTTGCCGAATGTATAACCAATGCAAATATTTAAATAATCAGCAATGTCAAAATAAAAGTAAGCAGGTCAGTCAAAATAAAAGTAAGCAGGTCAGCTTTGTAGGTTTCACAACTACACAGCTTACTTTCTATGCCCCAAGACTTAATTTTCCATTTAGTGAGCTGCTGGGAAGACCTGAGGCAGCTCTCCTCCTGTTCTTTCTTTTCTTTTCTCTTTTCTTTTCCTTCTTGTTTTTCCTTTTTCTTTTCTTTTCTTTTCTTTTTTTTTTTCCTTTTCTTTCTTCCTTTCTCTCTGCCACTAGGGATTGGAGCTAGGGTCTTCACTCATACTAGGCTAGTATTCTATCAGCCCTCCTCCGGTTTTTAAGTTCCTTTTGAAAATAAGCAACACTGTATTCTGCAAACCACAACTATCTTACATCATCATTCCTTAGATCCGTGGTTGCTACAAATTTCTTCTAGATACTCACATATACACACACACACCAAACAAAAGAACAGAAAAGAAAGAGAGAGAAAATGGAGAACATGAGTGTGAAAGTTTGTCTCTCCAGGATGAACTTAGTTTCAGGAAAAGAATTCTCTAGCCATCTCCTTCCTGTCACCCGCGACTCTTCATGATCAGCAATTCATCCCCAGTAATGAGTGTTTTGTTCAAATGCTTCTATTGGAATATGCAGTTCAACTGGTTCTTAGCAGAGGACAGCTTCAACTTCTTAATGAATCATTACCTTTGCTTTCTTCAAGTTGATAGTGATATAGTCAGACTTGGGGGTGGGTATCTTTGTGTGTTGTGCATTTAAAATAGTTTATGTATACACAACAAAAGAAAATAAAAAGAATCCATGTGCAGTGGGCATGCCTGTTGTTCCTGTGACTCAGGAGGCCAGGAGGCCAAGGCAGGAGGATAGCAAGTTCAAGGCCAGCTTTAGCAACTTAGCAAGCACTAAACAATTTTGCAAGACCCTCTCTCGAAAAAGAAAGGTCTGGGGATGTAGCTCAGTTGTAAAGCACCCTGAGTTCAATCCCCATTACCAAAAATAAAGAAAGAAAGAAATAGAAAAAGAAAGCTTCATTCATTAAATTTCAAAACTGGAGATAACTTTTTTTTTGGTGGGGGCGGTACTAGGGATTGAACTCAGGGGTACTTGACCACGGAGCCACATCCCCAGCCCCATTTTGTATTTTATTTAGACACAGGGTCTCACTGAGTTGCTTAGTGCCTTGCTTTTTCTGAGGTTGGCTTTGAACTTGTGATCCTCCTGTCTCAGTCTCCTGAACCGCTGGGATTACAGGTGTGTGCCACTGTAGCTTTCTAAGGCTAAAAATAATAAGAAAGGGGGATGAGGGTATAGCTCAGTGGAATCATGTGCTCAAGGCCTTGGGGTTGTCCCAGCATTACAAATATTAATAATAATAAAAGAAAACAAAAGAATTGGGGTGTAATTCAGTGGTAGGACACTTGCCTAGCATGCTTAAAGTCCTGGGTTGGATCCTCAGCACGGCAAAAAAAAAAAAAAAAAGAAAGAAAGAAAATAAATGAAAGATTGAAAAGTTGAACTGCATCAAATTTCAAATTTCTATGTACAAAAAGATATATGTATGAAATATAAGTAATCATTTGAGGGAAATGCTAAAACTAACAATACAGTCTAAGGATTAAGTGAGCCTGTACAAATGAGTCAGATAAAAAACAATTCTAAATTCTCATTTGATAATGGATAAAGATATGAATAGACAGTGCACATGCAACTGAATGATAAGTAAAATGATCAACTTCACTAATAACCAATATCTGAGAATTAAAACTGCAAAGATATGATATTTTGCCTATCTACCAAGTTAGCAAGGATGCATTCAAGTGCAAATGTCCCAAACTGACATTCTTTCATATACCATTGGTGGTGGAACACAAATTTGGAATATGAATTTCTCAGTGTATTTAAAGAGGTTTTAAAATGACCACCTTGGTAGCACACCAGGAAACCCAGCAGCTTGGGAGAATGAGGCAGGATGATCACAAGATCAAAGCCAGCCTCAGCAACTTAGCAAGACCCTAAGCAACTTAGTGAGATCCTGTCTCAAAATTTAAAAAAAAAAAAAAAAAAAATTAGAAGGACTGGGGATGTAGCTTAATGGTTAAGTGCCCCTGGGTTCAATCCCTAGTACCCCTCCCCCCAAAAAAGGAAGAGACTGTTTAAAATAGTCTATTTTCTGATCCTGTCATTCCAGATTTTAAGAATCTATACTAAATAAGTGACCCAGAATATGTACAAGTATTTTTATATTAAGATAATCAATGCAGCATTTCTCATTTAAGTGAAAAATTATTAACTCTAACATCTAATAATAGGGGTTTAGGCAAATTCCATAAATAAAACATTAGTTAATTTTTAAATAAGAAAAATGCCTATCCTGTACTATTAAGTATAAAAAGCAAGGAATAACTGTTTTTTTTACGTTCATGGGGAAGAAAAAATGGAAGGGAGTACAATTTTCAAAGGTTAGTAGTGGTCATGACTGGGAAGTGGGATTGCAATTCATTTTATTTCTGCTTCTTTATGCTTTTCTGCACTTTAAAAACCTTTTATATTCAGCATGTATTCTTTTTTTCAGTGAGAAAAAATAAGATATAAAAGGAGAGAAGTCAAAGACAAGATAAAAATTAACAAAAGTATTTTGATTTTCCCATCTTCCTGGGGAAAGAAGTTCTTCTGAAGACCCTACAAAGCCACCCTGTAGGTAGTGCTCATTGGCCTGATGTTTACAGAGAGGAATTGGTTTATTGCAATATTAATGTGGTAAATTGAGAAATGCCCTAGTTCCTGCCACATGACTTTATAGGGTGCTGAGCTCTCTGCAATAACATGCATAATAATCTTTTTAGCAATCCCTGCAATTAGGGGGTTGCCAAACTGGAATTGTTACTTTGAGACAGGTACACACACACATATGCATGCAAACACAATAGTAGAGATGCAGAAGAAACTACCCCCTTGAAGAAAGACAGTGTAATTAGCTCTCCTTTAGATGGGAAGATAGTCAACAACCTGAATATAAACAGATTTGGTACTTTCTTTTCCTTCAGAAAAATACAGATCACCGATTTCCACCACATGTTAGTCAGAAGTCATAGATGATACCATCTTCTCCACAGTATCTTAATGCTTTGGACCCTGGGATGAACTAAATTGATGAACATAGAGACTCACTCAACTTTAGAGTTGAATAAGCAGTGAAGGAAGTTCTTAAGCTGCACCGTGAGAACCAGTTTTCTCAAGCATAACTTAATTACAAGTGTACAATTATCAAAACATTTATGGAGAATGCTAATCTTACACCCACTGCTAGGTTTCTGCTAGGCTGATTTCCTTTAAGTGAATTGTTTCCATCCAGTGTGAGTGAGTGAGTGAGTGAGTGAGTGAGTGAGTGTGTGTGAGAGAGAGAGGAGGCAGGAGAGAGGGAGAGAGAAAAGAAGTAGAGAGAGAGAGGGAAAAAGAGGGAAAGGGAGGAGGAAAGAGAGAGGAGTTGCAATGCCTGCTATTTCTGCTCATTATGGACAATAACAAGGTACCTCTCCCACCTTGCTTATAAGGTCAAATATTTTCTCTCTGATGAGAATTCAAGCAGGACTACATGTTATGGATCATCCAGTACTAGTCCAGCTTTTGTTTTAAATACAAGAAAACTACTGTTTTCAAAGTTATATAGCTAAATAGTGGTAGTGGTTTTATGGGAACCCAGTTATATTCCATTGTTCCATTGCCTTAGGGGTGTGGTATCCTTGAATCGTTTCACCCCCTACCACTAATGAGCTGTATAAAGACACAATATTTAGATGTGCCTTTGAGTAAAGAAAAATAGAAAATTAAGACAACTAGATAATTCTCTATGGGGGAAAAATCACCATTTGTGATATAAAGGCATCTCATTGCTCTGGGATAACCATCTTGGGACTGATTTAGAGACGATCCTTGCTGGGGGTGTAGCTCAGTGGCAGAGTACTTGCTAGCATGTGTGAGGTCCTGGGTTCAATTCCCAGCACTTCTGGGTAAAAATAAACAAACAAACAAACAAACAAAAACAGAAATGATTCCTGCACCAAGGATCACAATCCATACAAACGAGGAGGTCACACCCACTCTGGGTCAGGAAAGAAAAGGAGCCATGACCAGGTGAATGAGCATCAAGGAGAATCAAATGATTTGGGGGAAAGGATGGATGTAGGTGCAGCAAAGAATGCAGCACATAGGCATCAAGCATTCTGTTTCAGTCCAATGCATTATTTGGAGGTAGGGTTGTGGGTCTTCAGAGGGACCACAGGAGGAAAGTGAATGAGCACCAGTGAGCCTTTGCAGCACATGGATGCGCGCACACACATACCAAGGCATCTCTGCCTTATAGCAGTGCTATGCAAACATACCCTTTGGCCTCTTTCCTTTTCCACATGCAAGTTTTCTTTACTGCTCTTATCTGAATGACTTTTTTTTAAGTTGTAAATAGACACAATACTTTTTAAAAATTTTATTTTTATGTGGTGCTGAATTTTAAACTCAGTGCCTCACACACGCTAGGCAAGCACTTTACTACTGAGCTACAACCCCAGCCCCTGAGTAACTTTTACTTGACCCTAAACACTTAATTCAACACTCTTTTAAAATATCTTATCTGAGCTACCCCATTCCCTCTGCCCTCACCCAGACTAGATTATATACTCCTCTGGCTCTCACAACAACATAGATGTATCCTACAAAAGGGTTTTTCAGACTGCATGCCAATTGTCCATTCATTGGTTGGTCTCTCCTAAAGGAACCCTAAGCTGTCAGAGAGGCAAGGACCTTGACTTCTCCCTGTAGGTCCCAGAAAACATAAAGTAGATTGAGTAAATGAATCCATTCATTCAACACATGACCACTGAGCCCCTACCCTGTGCTAGGCTCTAGGGACACAGGGCAGGAGGACAAAGTCCCTGCCATCACCAGTCATGCATCCTATTAAGGGACCTTGATACTCCAAAAGCTTCTCTGAAGAAATTACAGGTAATAAGATGGACAGATGTCAGATCAGTCTGACATAGAGTATATAAATAAATTCCTATTCCATGACAGTGGTACTTCAATTCAAAACAGACCTAAGAAGACACCCTTACTATGATTTGGGTTTTCTTGGATGAGATAAATTTTATAAGGAGTGCTAACAGAGAGATAATACAGAGAAGCTGGCCTGGGACTGGCTATCAAACTTCCACAGCAACACCCCAAAGACTGGCATCATATTCATGTAGTAGGAGAAAGACAGTCATTTAATTGAATTCCCCCACCTCCCGCCCCCTGGGATTGAACCCAGGGCCTTGTGCATGCTAGGCAAGTGCTCTCTCCTGAACCACATTCCCAGTCCTGAATTCTGTTAATTTTAAATTAGTGACTCACTCACTTAGAAACTTGGCTGACATTGGGCTGGGGCTGTAGCTCAGTAGTAGAGAACTTGCCTAGCATGTGTGAGGCACTGGGTTCAATTCTCAGGACCACATGAAAATAAATAAATAAAATAAACATTGTATCTATCTACAAGTTAAAAAAAATCTTAAAAATTTAAAGAAAAAAAGTAACTTGGCTGACTTTGCCATATATTTTGACATTACAGTTTCCAGAGAAAGTCAGTAAAAATAATGAACCGTCAAATAGCTCTTCAAAGTTTATAAGTTTTTAATAAAAATATTAGGGGGGATGCTGGGAATTGAATCCATGACCTTGCACATGCTAAGCATGAGGTTTACCACTGGGTATACTTCCAGTCCCAAGTCTTTCATATACATTATTTCATTTAATATTAAGACTGTAACTACTGCCACCTTTGAGTTCTTGTGAGCTTTAGCTATTCTCAGTAGGGTGTATTAAAGAGTCGTGTCCTTCTTATAGTCTGGATGCTGAATGTTCCCCCAAAGGCCTGTGTCTTGGTCTCCAGAGAGGCACAATTGGAGGTGGTGGAACCTAGTAAGAGGTGGGACTTATAAGGAGGTATTTAGGTCATTGGGATCTTAATTCACTACTTATTTTCTCTTATCAGATCAAAATTGGAGAAAATACCTCTTTTCAACCAAGACCTCAAGGCTATATAGATATTTGATGCCAAAATGAATGTTGAGACAGATCATCCTAAAGTAGATATTTGAAAACTGGTAGCATGCCTCTTAAAACTCCTTTACCACATTAAGAGCATAAAGAACAAATTGTTGAAAAAGAATTTCCAGAAAACTTTATTTGCATAAAACCATGGTGGTGTTATCTCTCCCAAATTAGGGGAGTAGCACAGGGACCTTCTCCCTTCATATCAAGTGAGGAAGAAAACACAGTGTGAACTTGTACCTGCCTTCCTCCTGGAAAATCCTAAAGCAGAGGAAGGCTGTTATTACATCCAAAAGGTGGTAAGAGTCGGGAGGAGGTGGCTTGTGCTCCCAGAGTATTCAGAGCAAAGGACATTCACTATGGCCCTCAGTAGAAAGTCAACCTGGAATCATTTTAAAACCTTCCCTAGGAACCCCCAGGGAATGAAGGGACATCAGAAAGCAAGAGTCTATACCCACACAAACCTTCTAAAAACAGAGAGAAAACTAGCCAAACTGGAAAACACTTCTCCCACAGCATGCAACAAAATGTCCCCAGGGGAGGCCTCTGGAGATCCCACCAAGAAAAGTCTGGTGGGAGGAATATCGGTTTTAAGCACCTGCCAGGCTGAGTTAGAAAGTCATCTTCCAAGTCTACTAACAAAATAAGAACTTTCTTGTGGTACCATGTCATGCCACATTGAATCTACCAGGAAAATATTGGTGCTGACATATATACACTCAGCAAAATATCCTTCCATATTTTAAACCGATTTGAAAAGTTAATGAAGGCTCTACAATCAAAAACATTAATTATATATGCAGTCATGAGTAGCACTGTCTATTTACAAACCACTGTAAACCCTCATAAACCCACACATCAAGGGACATAATGCCTGATGAAACTTGGACTGATCAGAAACACTGTACCCACTGCATGATAACTCAAAGCCATGAAATGAAAAACAATGCTCTTTCTTTGTTTACATTTTTGTTATTCTGTTCATCCAATTTTCTGCATAAATTTAGACTTTTAAAATATGCACTCTTATTTGACTCTTAAGCCCCTTACATTTTGCACCTGAGGTGAGTGCCTCGCTCTCCAGCCCTACTTTCCTGCTCCGTTTTCCTTCTTTCTTTACCACCTTTGCCACTGGAGAAACCAGAAACCTTGGTCTGCAAGATGGAGTTGGGGAGAACAGAGGTGAAGAAGGCCTCCTTCTACCCATGACGGTTTTTGCTGGTGGAGAAGAGTGGGAGGCAAAAATAAAGATTCCATCCCATAAGATCAGCTTGCTCCATGTATTGATTACATACACATTACACAAATGCCTGAAATTAGGACTTCAGTTGTGGATGGTCAGAGAAACACCCTGCATGACTGTTATTGCTTGAACCTAGATACTTCCCTAGAGCTCCAAAGGCTTGGTCTCCAGCTGGTGGTGCTATTGGGAGGTGGTGGAAACTGCAGGAGGTAGGTACTAACTGGAGGAAGCAGGTCACTACGGCATGTCCTTGAAGGGTATATCTTGTCACCAGCCCATAACTTGCGTCTCTCTCTCTGCTTCCCAGCCACCATGAGATGTGCTGCTCTCTTCCACCACATGCTCCCTGCCTCTCCAGAGGCCCAAAGCAACAGGTTCAAATGATCAGAGACTGAAACCTCTGAAACCATGAATCAAAATAAATATTTCCTCCTTTAAGTTGATTTTTCTCAACTATTTTGTCATAGCAACATAAAACTAACACAGTGATGTAGAGTAGGAATTTGGGATTCAAGCTCAAAGACCAAGGTCTACTCCTGGCTTCTCTCTCCATAAGTTGGAAAAATATTCTGGCAGCCCCAGTAATTTATCTATAAATTCAGGGAATATTATTGTCTATTCCCAGTATGTTAAGAAGACAAAATTAAATATTTTGAAGGAGGCATATGCAAACAGTCAATGGCCATGTATACAATAAGACATAGGATAGAGATATGTGCAGGATCCTATGGCAATTGACCCCAGAGAGCAGATGCCCCAACTAGGAAAGTTAGGAAGGTGTGGACTGAGCTAAGAGGGTAGAAATAGTAAGAGGTTATATGAAGCTGCAGAAGAATGCCTCAGCTGGAGAGAGCTGAGTATATAAAAGCAAGTAGAGAAAAGAATCTAAAATAAGCTCCTGCAGGTAGTGAGCAGAAAGGTGGTTACCAGGGCTAGAGGAAGGGATAGGAGGAGATGCTGGTCAAGGGGCACAAAACTCCAGTTATGTAGAATGAATGGAGATCTAATGCACAGCAGTGTGACCATAGTTAACAATACTGTATTATATACTTGGAATTTGTTAGGAAGGTAGATCTTAAGTGCTCTTACCACACACAAAAAGAAAATAGTAACTATGTGAGATGATAGATAAGATAACTACCTTTAGTGTTGTGATTATTTCACTGGATATATGCATATCAAAACATCAAGTTGTAGTGTATGTGCTGTTGCTAGCCTGTAATCCCAGCACCCAGGCTGAGGCAAGAGTGCGAGGCCAGTCTGGGCAACATAGCGAGACCCAACCTCAAAACAAAATAAAACAAAACCTAAAAATCTAAACAGAACAAAAAAATGCACATTAAGTTTTAAACCTTAGGAACCGGGATTGTAGCTCAGTGGTAGAGCACTCACCTAGCACTTGTGAGGCACTGGATTTGATCCTCAGTACCACATAAGAATAAATAAATAAAATAATGGTATTATGTCCATCTACAACTAAAAAATATTTTTAAAAAGTTTTACACCTTAAATATATACAATTTTTATCTATCAATTAGAGTTTGGTAAAGATTGGGGGGATGAAGCATGGAGGACAGCCATAGTAACTTCACTGGTTTGATGTACAGATTCAGTGAGGTACTATAATTAAATGCTGTATAAGCCGCAAAGTGCTATAAAGAGTTAACAACTATCACCCTCATTGCACTGTCCTTGCTGTTGTTCTGTCTTTGCTGGCCAAGACTCAGGGCTGTCAAGGACACTGGTGCTGGATAGTGGTACCCATAAAATATACAGGCTAATATCTTGTAGGGAAATAAACTTAGAGACCTCTTTGATTTGATTCTTCTCAGGAAAAGACTGTATCAGTCAACTTTGTGTTGCTGTGACCAAAATGCCTGACAAGAACAACTTAGAGGAGGAAAATTTTATTTTGGCTCATGGTTTTAGAGGTCTCAGTTCATGGACCACGATTCCATTGCTCTGGGTCCAAGGTGAGGCAGAATATCATGGTGGAAGGGTGAGGTGGAGGAAGTAGATAGGGGAAGGAGCCTCAAGAAAGAGGGATCGTTTCAGAGCCTGCCCCCAGTGACCTCCTCCAGCCATGACCCACTTGGTCTATTGTTAACACCCAGTTAGTTCATTCAATCTAGGAGGGGCTGATTATGTTCAGCCCTTAATCTAATCATTTACCTCTGAATATTCCTTCGTTAACACAGGAGCTTTTCAAGGGATACCTCACATCTAAACCATAACAAAGACAAACAAAGCCTCAGGGCTCTTAGGGTCCAAGCTGCCATTGGCATGCAGGGAGTAAGTTAATAAAAAGAGAGGTAATGCCCAGCAGGTAAGAAACAGTAATTAACATGAAGCATCTAGATATGGCCTTCTCCTGTAAACATACTTTAGCCTATGTAAAACCTGCCTATGCTGATGACAACCTTAATTGTATAGTGTCACACAGCACCTGTGAAACTGACTACCATGGCATCTGTCTATGACCTGCCTAAGGGTGACTGCAACCACAGGGCAGGCACAACCCAGAGGTCTATGATGTTTGGCATTGTCCACATGGACTCTTCTCTTACCCATCAATGCAATTGTCTAGACATGAAAGATGGCCCAGGAAAACACTTCAGTATACTCTTTAGTAGGCCAACACGTGGAACCTTGCCCCAGGTGGAAAAAATCACATTTTCTCAGTTGATCATAGTGTCTTAGTCTGTTTTCTGTTGCCATAACAGAATACCTGAGATGGTTAGAATGGAGGGTTATTTTGGCTCATGGTTCTAGAGGCTGAAAAGCCTAAAAGCATGGTGCTGGCATCTTCTCTCCTTCTTGTGAGGGCCTTGTGCTGTTTAAACTGATGACAGAGAGCAAAAGGGCAAGTAGGCACACGTGGAAGAGGAAATATGCTTTATAAAAAAACAGCTCTCAAGGTAATAATCCCGTCTTGCAAGAGCAAGAAGTCACATGCTCCTGAAAGACAGCACCGATTGCTTAATGAAAGTGGAACCCTCATGACATGACACCTTTTAAAGATCCCATGATCTCTCAACACTGGTACATTGAGGATCAAGCCTCAACATGCATTTTGATGGGGACAAACCATATTCAAAACATAGTACAAAATAGGCCCCCACAAAAAAAATGTAACAACAAATTCTACCAATATGTGTAACTATAATGCACAAATAAAGAAAATATAGGTTCCTTACATTGAATGTGGCAATGATTTCTTAAATATGATGCCAAAAGTATAGACAAGAAGAGTAAGAATAGATAAACTAGACTGCATCAAGATTAAACATTTCTGTACATCAAAGGACACAATCAGCAGAGAGGAAAGCCAACCTATTAAACGGGAGAAAATGTTTGCAAGTCATATATCTAATAAAGGATTAATACCTAGAATATAAAAAGAATTCCTACAATTCAACAACAACAAAAAAAACCCACAACATTATTTAAAAATGAGCAATGATCATCAACAGATTTTTCTCCAAAGAAAATACATAATAGCCAAAAAGCACATGACAAGAGGCTCAACTTTAATAATCATTAGGGAAATGCAAATAGAAACAATAATGAGATTACCACCTTACACCTACTAAGGTAACTACTTTTAGAAACAGTAGTCGGATAATAACAAGCATTGAAAAGGACATGGAGAAACTGGAACCATTGTGTACTGTTGGTGGGAATGTGAAACTGATGCAGCTGCTATGGAAAACAGTGAGGTAGTTGTTCAAACAATTAAATACAGAACTGCCATATGATCTAGCAAGTCCACTTCTGACTTTATACCTAAAAGACCTGAAAGCAGGTCTTGATGAGGTATCTATACTGATGTTCATAGCAGCACTCTTCATAACATCCAAAAAGGTTGGTGCAACCCAAATATTCACTGATGCATGAATGGATAAACAAAATATATTAATTATATACAATGGAATATTTTTATTTTTTATGATTTAGTCATTCTCTTGTTTGTTTTGAGACAGGGTCTAGGCTGGGCTAGAACTCTGGGCTTGAGTAATTCTCCTGCTTCAGCCTCCCAAGTAATTAGGACTAACTGAATACTCCACTGTGCTCAGAAGCAGAATATTTTTCCAGCTTAAAAAGGAAGGAAATTCTGCCACATGCAACATAGATGAACCTTGAGAACATTATGCTAAGTGAATGAGCCAGTTACAAAAGACAAATACTCTATGTTGATTTCACTTATATGAGGTACTTAACATGGTCAAATTCATAGAAAGAAAACGTAGAATGGCTACTACTAAAGACTGGTGGGGGAAGTAATAGATAGTTGATTTTTAATGAATGTAGAGTTTCAGTTTTGCAAGGATGAAAAGAAACCAATTCTGGAGACTGGTTGCACAACAATATGAATGTACTTAACACAAACAATATGAATGAACTATACTCTTCAAAATGATTAAGATGGGTAATTTTTAAATGTCGTATCTTACCACAATTTAAAAACAATTTTAAAACAGGGAAGACGAACTATGTACAAAAAAAAATGTAGGTTCACTAAAAGAATTAAAATAGAGTCTGTTATTTCCAAAGCAATGGAGGAAAAACAAAAGATGTAAACAATTTTAATATCTGAAAAAAATGAGAAAAAATTTTAAAAAGATTATAAGTAGTAAATACAAAATAACTGGAAGAAGAAGGCTACTCTAATCCTAAAATAAAGGTAATAGATTATGTGTACCTATTAAAAGATATAAATTTTGAGAATTGACTCAAAACCAAAATCCAAATTTATACATTGTACAAGAGATAACACCTAAAACGAAACCACAAAAAGTACTAAATGAGTGAATAAAAGTATACACTGAATTCATCTTAGGAGCACACATAATGGAATCTAAGTTAAAAGTCTTCTTCTTTTAAAAATATTCTTAGTTGTAGATGGACACAATACCTTTATTTTGTTTATTTAGTTATTTTAATGTGCTGCTGGAGATCAAACCCAGTGCCTCATGCATGCTAGGCAAGCACTCTACCACTTAGCCACAACACTAGCCCATGTTAAAAGTCTTAATGGAGATAAAAAGGGATACTTGATAATAGGAAAACCCCACTAAGAAGCTGGGAATAGTAGCACATGCCTATAATTCCAGCGATTTGGGAGACTGAGGTAGAAGATTTTAAGTTTGAGGCCAGTCTCAGCAATTTAGCAAGGCTCTGTCCAAAAAAAAAAAAAAAAAAAAGAGAGAGAGAGAGAGAGAGAGAGAGAGAGAGAGGAAGAAAGAAAGACAGAGAGGTTAAGAGAGGGGATGTAACTCAATATTAGAGCATCCCTGAAACAACAAAACACTATGAATATTCAATCATTGTAAATGTACCTTCACTGAAAATCTAGCCTCAAAACATATAAAAGAAAAAAATGTGAAATTTTAACTTCAATCAGATGAATAGGCAAGAAAAATTAGTTCAGAATAAAGAATGTTGAACAATAACAGGCATGATTATGGAGATCAATGTCTCCCTCAATATAGAATATAATATCAATGGTACAAAATAAAGAAAATATTATCAATTGATCACATGTGAGGTCACATAGGAAAACTTTTTAAAAAAGTTTTACAGACTAAAAAAAAATTAAATCATCCTGATTTCCCTTAAATGCTAGTTATAATCATAAATGACTAGAGATTTATGTACTCATCAGCAAAACTCAATAACATTAAACCAGTCATAGACAAGTCAGCTTAACCACCCTACTTGCTTTAAAAAGAAGTTAATGTGGACTGGAGTTGTGGCTCAGTGGTAGAGTGCTTGCCTAGCATGCATGAGGCACTGGGTTTGATTCTCAGCACCACATATAAATAAATAAAATAAAGGTTCATTGACAAAAATATTTTTTTAAAAAAAGAAGTTAGTGTATAATAGAAAAATCATGAAAAAGGCAAAAACATCCCCTCCTCTAAACTTTATAAACTGTGCTGAAATAGCTATGAACAAGACTTTTTATAACTTTCCATTTGAATGCTCCTAACTTTGCAATCTGACCTTTTCTACACACAATATTTTCCCCCCAGTCTCAGGTATAAAACCCAGGGTCTTGTGCTTGCTAGGCAAATGATCTACTACTGAACTACATACCCAGCCCAATGTATAATAAACTTTTTAAAAATTTCTAATTTTATGATTTTTTGATAATTTCTGGTGTCAGAAGTGGGATCCAACATGAGATCCAAACTCTGAGATCAGTGAGTAACCAAAGTGCTGTTACTCACAGAGCCCATTGTACTCACTACTTTCTTACAGGCCATGGATGAGCTCTAGGTTAAGTCTCTCTCAGATCCAAGCACTAGCCTTTATGTTTTGAGCTCTCCAACTTTATTATATGTACCTGTGTTTGTTTAAGCTTTTTGGTAAGCTACAATTTCCTATTAAACAAGGAGGACAAGGAACACATATTTCCCGGAGTCCCAGAATAGTAGTTCTATTGCCTAGACTCTCCATTGCTTACTTAGCATCTGAGGGAAATCAAATGCAAAGATGGGTTATACTTGGTCTAATAGGACAGAGTCTTACGTCTTTCTAGAAAACTGAATAAACTTTACAGCAACAATTTGGAATTACAGTGGTCACTCTGAGGAACTTTCCACTTGGACAAACTAATTTATCTTAGAAAAGCCATTGGAGAAAGATGACCCAAGGTAGAATACACCTTTTGATTGGTATATAAAAGCTTACAAAAGACAGAATGACTCCAAAAATGTCTCCCTTTAAAAACAAGCAAACAAACAAAAAAAACCTCTCCAGCACATTGACAAAAAATTATAGACTGGCTGGGAGTGTACCTCAGTGGTAGAGCACTTGCCTGACATTTGCACAGCCATTTGTTTGATCCTCAGAATGCATGTGTGTGTGTGTGCATGCACACACGTGTGTGTGTATACATCTCGATCTCATAGGCTGACTCAGACTCTCAAATATGGATAAGGAAATTGTGAAGAGGACATTGAACCCTGCTCTAAGTTACTCCACAATTTATAGAGTAGTAGTTTTCTGACTGTGCCTGAAACTAAAACTGAGTTACTCTACTCTATGAAGTAGTAGTTTGCCATGAATGACTCCATTTGCAGTACAAGTGCCAAGGTAAAATGATGCTACACCTTCTTTGTATAAGTAAACAACCACTATCTGCCTGGCACAACCATAAGGAACAAAGTGACAAATAACTTATGCCAACTTATCAAACTAAAACAAGACATGGGCCTCCCAAATCATGTCAAGAACACAAGGCACAGGAACTTATCAACCTCACTAGATGTAACCCCCTCATCTAAGACCCATAAAAGGAGGAG
This sequence comes from Sciurus carolinensis, assembly GCF_902686445.1. Lineage (NCBI taxonomy): Eukaryota > Metazoa > Chordata > Mammalia > Rodentia > Sciuridae > Sciurus > Sciurus carolinensis. The sequence goes on from NC_062220.1 coordinate 14,619,981, forward strand.
CTCCTCAGACTGGACATGGCAGCATCCTGACCCCATCGTCTGGTCACCTGTCATCAGCCTTGCCAGAAAAATCGTCAAAGCAATTAATTATTTCTGTTCTAGGACTTTGGTTCAGTGCATTTTCTCCTGCCTGTGACAACAAAACAGCCCACTCCAAGATGACACCTCAAGCTGACACTCCTAGCTGATGCTTTGAAACTGCCCACCATCTGAGCCCTTTGCCTTAACAACTCTGTGAAACTGGTTCTTTAAAACCCTTATCTGATCACCTACGTTGAATCTTTGACTTTGCATTCATCTCTCTCCCTGCCTGTGCTCTTGGCACAACATCCTACAGCCACCTTAACTCTTAGTCTTTGTGTGACCTATATATATCATTGTGTAAAGTATGATGTGTGACTTGAGTGTTATAGATGTTAGAAATTAATATTGTAATGGAATAAAAGAACTTGTAACTGCCTGGCTTATGACTATTGGGTGAATTGCAACCATTGAAAATGGTGTACTTTGGGAATTTATTGTTACTCAATGAACACTGACATTGTGGAAAGACACAAACATGTTTAGTCTCTGATAATGGCAGAGTTGGCTAAAATAGTCATCATTTGCATGAGGCTCAAGAACACAATTGGGGTGAAGAAAGTATTTTTATCTGTATTGTGGAGGAATACACATGTGTATAAATTCACCAAAGCATAAGTGTATGCTTAAAGTAGTGAATTTTCTTATATGTGAATTTATTTCAATAAAGTGGATATTAAAATATCCAATAATAATAACAACAAAAAAGATTGAGACTCTTGAACTTTAGGCCTCCCTACTCTCAAAGGACTCACATTCTCCCTAAAGCACATGCCTAAGGGTAAACAAAAAGATAAGAGTAATTGGAAATAAACTATCTTATCCACTCAGATGGGCTCTGAAAACATTCCACACCTGTAAAAGTCGTTGCAGTTATTCACCTAGAACTTAGTCTATGGCTTCTATAACACTGAATCTCACAAAATGCAAATATACCCCAAAACTTCTTTTTAAAAACACTTGCATCCTTTCTCCATGCCTTTGAGATATAAATTTTCTACCATTTCTTTCAAGACCTGAAAGAGCCATCTCTTTGAAATGCAAACTTCAGGAAGATGACTTCTCAGAATTGGGGGGCTCTTTGGGGTTTGTGGGGATGGGGGGAATTTAGAAACCAACTACCAAAGGAAAAAGAAGTTTAAATCTTTCCCACAAATAAAAAGCTTTGACTATCTATGTAAGTAACATTAACTGTCAGAAACAGAATTTGAATCCAGTTATTCTTTCAAAAACTAGTAGTATGGTAAAATTTTTGAATAAAAATCATAAGATCATATCTGCCTATATATATCTATATTATGTATGTATGATATTTTCCTATCTCAGGATAATATTGTTAAAAGTAATTTATAGAAGAAGTTAACTGAATTGGCTTTAAAAATAATGCTTTTAAAAATTAAACTATTATTGGTTTGGGGGGAAAGACATCTTCAGAGTTGTCTGCATTAAATATAACACATATACATCATTTTCCACCTAGGTTTACTAGTAAAATTAATTCATGGTTATCTCTATGTCATAAAACTCATCAGAAAGAAAAATAACTTAAGATGATGGCTAACTGTTTAATATTGAACAAAATTTTCATGAGTATCCAGCATAACTTTTAAAAAAATAAGCAAATTAAATAGATATAAGTAAAATAAAAGTTTAAACAACCTTTAAAATTTAAAGGAGACAAAATTCCTATGTGACTGATTGTGGAGGCTGGGAAGTCCTGTGATCTGCTGTCTGTAAGCTGGAGACCCAAGAGAACTGGTGGTGTCCAAGTCTGAAGACCTGAGACCCAGGTGAGCCCAGGAATAGTGTAAATTCCAGTCTGAGGGAAGAAGATGAGATGAGATGTTCCAGTTCAAATTGTAAGGCAGGGGGAAAAAAATAAAAGAGGAAAATTCTTAAAAAAAAAAAAATCCTATGTGAAAGACAACCACCCTATACAAGAAGTAACCTTCTTATCACCATGGATTAAAAGTTGAGGTTGAGGAAAATCTGTACAAACCAACCTAGTAAAGCTAACCCTTATTTTTCTAGTAATTTCTCTATCCAACTAACTATCCTAGTCCAAGCCTCCTTGCCTTGTCACATTTTCATAATTTACTACTCTTTGTCTAATTCAGCCCTAACAGAATCTTTGGGTCTTCATTTCCTTACAAGGGTTCCCATGTCACATAACATTTATATTAAATATATGTGTATGCTTTCCTCACATGAATCCATTTTATGTCAACTTAATTCTCAGACCCAGACAAAAATCCTAAGAAAGCAGAGATAAAAATTCACCCCCCCAATGCAGAATAAATTCTTTAAAAATCATGCTATATACATATATAAATATGCCACAAGGAATTTCACTTTTATTCATAAGTAAAAAGAACCAATCAAATACGAATAAATAGATAAGCAAAGGAAGTCTAGTAGAGTAGAGGAAGGAGAATGGAAGAGGGGAGGGAGGGTAGGAGGGGAAAAGGAGAGGGAAAAGGAATGGATTATGAACTGAAATCAAATTTCATACATGTATGAGTTTGTCGGGATGAACCCAACTACTATGTAAAATTACAAAGCTCTAATAAAACAAAAAAGAATATACATTAGTGGGTTTTGGCATCAGATCTGCCCCCCACCACCACATTTACAACCCAGATCATCAGTCACTGTGCTGCGTTCTTATCTCCAGCCAACTCTAGTCTGTGACCTTGGGACATCTTGGACACTGACTTGGCTGTATCAGTCTCCACCATGGGATCTGGGTCCTCCATTCTGGCAGTTTCACCCCTGGGGTGTCTACTAGACAATCTTAAGCCCTTTTACCTGACCCCCTGGCTTAAAACCACTAAAACTTATGCTTTAGATAATCAATCCAAAATGGCCACGTAAAGGCTGTGAGCTATCCAGCAGATGGAAGGGGATTCCTTTATCTTCAAGCTTTTTCTTTCTTGCACACTAACCTGATCTTTGCTCTTCCTGCAAACCCGAACACCTCCTTTTGGCTTCTTCTCCCCCTCTTATTCCCTCCTCCTCCTCCAACTCTGCTGATGAACCACCCCCATACCAGTCCCCTGAGACCAAGGCCCCTCCAGCCCCTGCTCCTCCATCTCCTTTAAAAAGCCCTAAGCAATTTCCCCTACCTAGCTTTGCTGAAGCCTACATTGGAATTTAGGCTGCAGCAGGCTTAGCAAGGGACCAACCTGAGACTGAAGGAAAAAAAGTGTCCATTTTAAACTTCTCCTGGGCTGCAACATAGAAAAATGGTTTTAAGACTCACTTTCTCCCTCTCCCTCTCTCTCTCTCTCTGCCTTTCTTTCTCACTCCCTCATGCTATTTTATTAAAATAATTAATGACCATTATCATTTTTTCTTCTAGGACTCTTGTTTTGTTTTGTTTTCCTTAAATGCTATATTTTTTAAGTTCACAATTTTGCTCCTACATACCTGGGTTAATGTTTTTCTGATCAGTTCTATTTTTATTCAACTCTAGAGTGTTTTTGAACATCTATTACATTACAATGGAGATTCACCTATAAAAGACTACAAGGTCTTTGCTTTTGTGTTATGTGTATATCGTGTTGTCTAATGTCATGTTGTCTATGTATGTACATGATAACAAAATTGATATAAATAACAAGTGCTCATAAAATTAAAATTTAAAAAATGGATCCAGACACACAAGTTCTGGAGCTGGTAGACACACAGAAATTCACCAACCAATCAGTCAATCAACCATTTCACCTTCAAGACTACCAGCCCCTGACACCCAAAGTTGAGACCTGCAATTCACTATTGACACCTCCGGCTCCAAAAACTCTGCTCCCACCTAAAACCCTCCCTAATTCCCTTTTTTTACAGGAATGAGACTCTTTGCCCCTAACCAGCAGGAAGAAGCTACAGAAGAAAGACCATTGTCCCACTCCCAGTATCTCTAAAAGCAAAAAGGGAGGAATATTGGCATCAGATCTGCTATTTTGATGCTGCCAGTATTCTACCCCACCCCCACACACCATTTTACAACCCAGATCTTCAGTCTGCAAACATCCTAGCCAGCCATTGGACCATTGGCATTAGCACACAAAATTCCACTACTTAAGAATAGCTCCACTGCCATTCTCTCTCTCTCTCGTCCTCACTCTCTCTCTCTTGCTTGCTCTCACTCTCTCTCACTCACTCACTCTCAACTCACTCTTGCTCTCTCGCTCTCTCTCTCTCATTTTCTTTCTCTCTCACCCTGTGGGCAGACACTCTGCCTGTCCACTGAATTAAATCTCTTGCATGAGTTCCTGCATCCGGAGTGGTTTCTGGGTGCTTTCAGTAGGGATAAAAGTATGTCGGAGTTTCAATATCACCAACATATAGACATTCTTTATACATTGTCATCTGAATTATTTTCACATAAATAAAAATAAATACCCATGGAAACATGAAAAAATTTGCCTCCCCTACAGATTCTTCTTAAGTTAGTAAAGATATTTGGTTCTATTCATATATCCTTTTTGCTAGAGTGAGAATTTATACTAAGAGGTGGCTATACTGGTAAAAGTATAACATAATATATCCATAAGATTTACTAGGGGCTGGGGTTGTAGCTCAGAGGTAGAGCTTGCCTAGCACATGTGAGGCACTGGGTTCAATCTTAGCACCACATAAAAATAAATAAATAAAATGCAAGACTTTCTACAACTAAAAAATATTTCTTTAAAAAAAAGATTTACTAGTTTGCTCAGAATGCTGATGTAACATTCTGTAATTGAATACTTTCTAATTTTCTTTGTAAAAGAAATGCTACTGACAGTTAAAAAATCATAATCAATAAATGTAACTAAAACTACTAAAAATTACAAAGGTGAAGGGAACAACTTATACAAAAGTATTCAAAGAAACTAAGATGTGTTTGTGGGGTTTTTTGCTTAAGTGTATGCAGTTGTCTTTTTTTGTTTGTTTTGTTTTTGTTGCTATTGTTGTTTGTTTTTCAAGACAAGGTCTCACTAAGTTACCCAGCCTGGCCTTGAACTCATGATCCTTCTTGCTTACCCTTCCCAGTAGCTGGGATTATAGGTGTGCACTCACTCCCTACTGTACTGGGGATTAAACCCAGGAATTTCTACTACTGAGCTACATCCTTAGTCTTCTTTAAAATTTTATTTTTTATTTTTTATTTTTAGATAGGGTCTAAGTTGCCCAGCCTGGCCTTAAACTTGTGATCCCTTGACCTTAGCCTCCTGAGTAGCTGGAACTAGTGGCATGTACCACACTTGGCTGTTATTAATTATAAATATATAAGATATTTTAAAAAGTATTTTTGTTAAAATAAAGAAAATAGTTTTTGTTTTATAAAACAAGATAGCTCATTATTACAGAAAGAGACATAGAAAGACTTATTATCAAAAGTACAGTGATATAAATAAAGCTAGACTTTTGTCTTTCCTCTCTTAAAATGACAAATTTTTCTTAGGTTATTAGTGTGTTCATCATTAGAGATTATAAAAAGGTTTCTGTTTTGTTATTTTTTTTCCTTTAAGTTATTTACATAAGAAAAAAATATTGTGTTTCATCAGGTCTTTGATTATTTAAGAAAATAGTCTTCTAAAAGAACTAAGGTTGTTTATTTTCTTTCCTTTTTCTTTTTTCACAACTCCAAAACTTTCTGTAGTTGTCTTTGATTCTGTAGTTTATGGTTTGACTTCAACTTCAGAAAAATCACCATAGTAGTTCACATATGAACAACTTTCATGCGTATTGCTATGTGGGCCATAGAAAAAGTTTACTTGAATGCACGACATCACCAGAGACACTCAAACTTCAAACCAGGAACATTTATTTGACTAGAACTGTCATATTGAAAAAAAAATTTCTCTGTCAGTAAGTTAGGAATTATAACCCAAAATAGAGATATTAAAAAAAAAAAAAAAGTCCTGGTATTCCACCAGATTAGGGAAGTACAATCAATTGATCTATTTAGTTGATCAAATCTTGGCTCTTGGGGACCTTGATATTATCTTCTTATTAGTCATGTTGGTAACCTCCCTGTACATTGTATTCTCTCCAGAATCTTGAATGCTTGTCAGCAGTCACTAACTTGACACATGACCTCTGTGAGGTTGAACAGGACCTACAAGAAGAAAATCACTGAATGAACCTACTGAGATCCTAGTTGAGACATCTGAATGTCTATGGAAAAGAAAATAACTTGTGGTGATGATTAACAGTAGCACTAAATAGTTGGTCATGCAGTTCAATTGAGAGAATGACCAAAATAGGGGCAGGAGGACTGTGAAAGAAATATAAAAGTAGAGGTCACAGTTTAGATATGCCCAAGGCAACAAACAAACCACACAGCCAAAACCTGGCATCCTGATTTCCCTGAAACACAGACTCCACTTTATCTGATATGAGGATGGAGACCCCTGCTTTTTTACTGAGTCCATGTGCATGGTATGTTTTTCCCCATCCTTTTACCTTTAGTCTGTGGATGTATTTTTCTATGAGATGAGTCTCTTGAAGGCAGCATATTGTTGGGTCTTTCTTTTTAATCCAATCTGCCAGTCTATGTCTTTTGATTATTGAGTTTAGGCCATTGACATTCAGGGTTATTATTCTAATATGATTTGTATTCCTGGTCATTTTGGCTTATTTTTTGTTTTTAACTTGACTCGATTTCTCCTTTGATTGACTTTTTCCTTTAGGGTAGTTCCTCCCTATGCTGACTTGTATTGTTGCTTTTCACTTCCTCCTCATGAAATATTTTGCTGAGAATGTTCTGTAAGGCAGGCTTTCTATTTGTAAATTCTCTTAACTTTTGTTTACCATGGAAAGATTTTATTTCATCATCAAATCTGAAGGTTAGTTTTGCTGGGTATAGGATTCATGGTTGGCATCCATGTTCTTTCAGAGCTTGAAATATATTGTTCCAGGCCCTTCTTGCTTTTAGAGTCTGGACTGAGAAATCTGCTGATATCCATATTGATTTCCCCTTATATGTAATCTGATGCTTTTCTCTCGCAGTCTTTAAAATCCTATATTTATTTTGTATGTGAGGTATTTTCATTATAAGGTGTCTTGGTGTGGATCTGTTGTAATTTTGTGCACCTGGTGTTCTGTAAGCCTCTTGTATTTGATTTTCCATTTAATTTTTCAGGTTTGGGAAATTTCCTGATATTATTTCATTGAACAGGTTGTTCATTCCTTTGGTTTGTATCTCTGTGCCTTCCTCGATCCCAATAATTCTTAAATTCGGTCTTTTCATGATATCCCATAATTCTTGGTGGTTCCATTCAGGACTTCTTAACATCTTCTCAGTTTGTTCAACTTTATTTCAACTTTATTTCCAAGATTAAATATTTTGTCTTCATTGTCTAAGATTCTGTCTTCCACAAGATCTATTCTGTTGGTGATGTTTTCTATTGAGTTTTTAATTTAGTTTATCATTTCTTTCATTTCAAGTATTTCTATTTGTTGTTTTCTTCAGAATCTCTATCTCTTTATTGAAGTGTTCTTTTGCTTCCTGCATTTGCTCTTTTAACTGTTTACTGGAATGGTCATGCATTGCCTGCATTTGTTCTCTTATCTCATCTTTTGCTTCACGGATCATTTTAATTATGCGGATTCTAAACTCTTTTTCTGTCACTTCTACTGCCATGCTGTTATTGGATTCTATCACAATATCATCTTGGTTTATTAGGTACACTTTCTTCCCCTGTTTTTTCATATTGTTTCTATATATTCCCCTCTAGCAGTGAAAATCAGTGATACTGAAGTACCCCACCTGAAGGCTTATTATGATCCTGCAGTTTTCCACTACCTCTCCTTTGAAGGGGAGATCAACACCAGTAGCACCCAATACAGAGAAAATGCAGCCCTGAACCAGAGAACCCCTATAAAGACTTTAACATTATTGTAAAGAACAGGATCAGTTCACTGACTATTTATAGTATTTCTAGTTGTGAACAAGAGGATGGGGAAGGGTGTAGGATGTAAGTGAGTAAATAGAAGTACCTGTCAAAGGGCCTCCAGTCTCCTGTAGGTGTCTCAGGAAGGGAGTCGCCCTTCCAATGATGATGGCCATGCCCTCGGGAATAATTCAGAATGCCTGCACCAGCCTCCAATGAAGCTGGGAAGCCCCAGTGAGGGTGTGCTGAGTCAGCACAGAGGCAGGCACAGTGTCCCTCAGCAGTAGGGGGGCAGGCAGGCAGGCTCAGTTACTGGCCTCCAACCTCAGTGGGTGGGGGAGGGCGAATGGACTCAGCACCAGCGTCTGACCTCGGTGGGGAGACGGGTGAGCTCAGCAATGGCGTCTGACCTCAGTGTGGGGGGCCTAAGTGAGACTCCTTATCACTTGGTTTGAGGTCTCCTAGTTTGTGAATTATTTTTTGTGCATAATAAACTTAAACTTAAAAAAAAACTTGATCTGATTTCATTTTTGACAACAGAATGCAAATGAATTAGAAATCAACCAAAAAGAGATTTTCTTAATAACCTCTGCTTTGAAACCTTTTTTTTTTTTTTTATAAGCACCAAGGGGCATGCTACCTTTTAAAATTTAATCTGCAACAGAATCTCATTAAGTTGCCCAGGGTAGCTTCCTAAGTTACTCACAAGTTAAAGAAGAAGTTACAATATGAAATATAAAGTATTTAGAACTGAGTGAAATGAAACATATCAAAACTGTGGGCTAGAGATAAAGCAATATTTAAAGATATATTTTAGCCTTTACTTAAAATATGAAGAAAGGAAAAGATTAAAAATCTGTTAAATTAAATGTTATTTCTAGACAAAAGTAACAGAACAAAATAAGAAATCAAGAAAGAAAGGGTAGAAAAGAGTAAGAGAATGTATAAATTAGTAAAAATAAAACAAAATCAAGTACTGTTCTTTAAACAAAAAGACTAATAAAGAAGAAAACCTCCAAATAAAAGTAGAATGTCACAAAAAAGACAGAAGACACAGAGAGTTTCAAGATGGCAGAATAGAGCAGGTGGCTTTCCTGACTGCTCTGTGGTGTGAAACCAAGAAAGCAGACAGGTCGCTTCTCAGTAAAGTGGGTGAACTAAAAAAGAAAGAAAAAGGTATAGGGGGGACTTTACTGAAATTTAATACTGGACACTCAAAGCAGATCGGGGACTCAGGAGGTTGGATATAATAAAATAAAGAAGAAATCTCCAGTGCCATAGTCACTGCTGTGAGCACAGTGGAGGGATAAGGGAATTAAAGGAACCCACATTTTTAGGAGGACTGAGGCATATCTGTGTACAGAGAGTATAAAGATCAAAGATACTGTCCAACTAAACTGGCATGCCCAATAGCCTTGTACAGGAGAGAAATTGCATCTCTCCCATCCAAGTGTGTAGGACAGAGGAAGGAACCATTTTGCAGCCAAGGCCTGGGACCAGCAGGTGGGGGAGCTGAGTTCTGGAAAACCCAAGCCTGGCCCAAAATACAGGCCTGGCAAACCCACACTGCACCGACATAAAGTGTGCTTAAGTGACCAGGAGAAAATCAAATGTGGAGAGAGGTTTATATGAGGGACAACTACTCAGGGAAACCCACGCAGCTCTCCCCCTCCCCCTCCAATTCAGCTGCTTGCAGGGCATGCTGGGATGGACACACCTGGCAGGGAATTCAAAAGGACAGGGGCAAGAGAGACTGAGTTTGGAGACTGAACTGAGACCAGGAAACTTAGGGTCCACAGGTGACATAGAGGACTAAGAACTGACTCCTCTACCACATGTGAGGAACCCAGGGTAAATCCTGGGGTACAGTCTTCCTGCATGGATCAGCAATTGTTGGCCCTGGAGGTGCTCTGATTTAGAATCTCCAGACCAATAGACATTAAGTAAAGAGCCTGGAACCTACCTAAGCCTAAGCCCCGCTTCCAGGAGTTCTGTCTATAGGATTACCTCTATCACCCCAGAAACCCCACCCTGAGGGTGGAGCAAGCATCGCTCCAGACAACCCCATCTTACTGCTGAGAAGGAAAGCTGAGACTCTTTTGAACTCCAACAAAAACATTTCTTTAACTTTTCATCAAGATTTTATTTTCTTTTTTCTGCTTAATTGTGATCTTAATGGTTAATGGACATTTATACATATTCATATTTTTTTCTTTTCTCATTTCTAGCATTTTTGAAACCAGTAGTTTTCAAAGATAAGTTTTTGGAAGAGGAGGAAGTTTGATTAGTATACTTAAATTCTGTTTTGTATTATTTTTAAAATTTTAACTTTATAATTTTTTTCACTTATCTGTTTCCCTTGAATCTCTTGCTCCCTTTTCTTTTGTTAACATTCAATCTCTATTGTTCTCTCTTTCGCTCTTCCTTTGAATTTTTACTTCCATCCTATCTCTTCCTCCCTCATAATCATCACATCCTACATCACTTCTGTTCTCTCCCTATGCACCATTCAAAATTATAAACCGTTTTGGAAACTTACTGTTTTTATTGTAAGCAGTAACTGATCATATCACTTCTGTTTATTGTGACAACACGTAGACATCACTGCAGGAACTATTTGGTTTAATGCTGTATATTGTTTACATTGGTGGTTGTTATTATTTGTCTCCTCCCCTAAAGAGTGAGGTACTGGAAACCTTCAGGGACACTATAAGTCTACACAGTAGAAAATCCCTACATCCCAAACAACATAAAAAAGCAAGGGAACAAATTACTCCCCCAAAACAAGATACTTCAATAACAGAATCCATCACCACCACAGTGGAAGAAATATCAGAAAAGAAGTTTAGAATGTACATAGTTAAACTAATCTGTGAGGCAAAGGATGATGTAAGAAGTGGTATCAGAGAAAAAAGATCACTTCACTAAAGAGATAGAGATTCTGAAAAAAAATCAAGCAGAAATCCTTGAAATGAAGGAATCAATAAACTAAATTAAAAATTCAATGGAAAGCATCACCAACAGACTAGACTACTCAGAAGACAGAGTTTCAGGCAATGAGGATAAAATATATAATCTTGAATATAAAGTTGACCATCAAAATATATGAACAGACTTCCAAGAAATACAGGATAACATAAAAATTTAAGATTTATTGGAGAGATGAAAACTTGGAGATGAAAACCAAAGGACTCCATAATCTTTTCAATGAAATAATGTCAGAAAATTTCCCAAACCTAACAAGTGAAAAGGAAAATCAGATACAGGAGACTTATATGATGCCAAATATATAAAATTACAACAGACTCACACCAAGGAATAGTATAATGAAAATGCCTAAGTTACAGAATAAGGTTAGAATTTTAAAGACAGCCAGAGAAAAATGACAAGTCACATTTAGAGGGAAATCAATCCAGATCGCAGCTGATTTCTCAACCCAGACCCTCAAAGCTAGGAGGTCTTAGAATAATATGTATCAAGTTCTGAAAGAAAATGGGTGCTAGACAAGAATACTATACCCAACAAAATTAAGCTTCAGAATTGATGATAAAATAAAAACCTTCCAAGATAAACAAAAGCTAAAAGATTTCACAACTGGAAAGCCTGTTCTAAAAAACATAATAAAATATTTCATGAAGAAGAAATGAAAAATAAAAGTGAAAACAAGCAAAGGGAGGAATTACACTGAAGAACAGTCAATCAAAGGAGAAACTAATTCAAATTAAAAACCAGAAATAAATCAAAATAACAGGGAATAAAAATCATATCTCAATAATAATATTGAATGTAAGTGGTCTAAACTCATTAATCAAAAGACCCAGACTGACAGACTAGATTAAAAAACAAGACCCAACAATATGCTGACTCCAAGAGACTCACCTCATAGGCAAAGACATTCACAGACTGAAGGTGAAAGAATGGGGAAAAAACATATCATTCACATAGATCTCATAAACAAGGAGGGGTTTCTATCCTCATATCAGATAAAGTGGACTTCAAGCCAGAGTGAATCAGAAGGGACAAAGAAGGACATTTCATACTGCTTAAAGGAATTATATATCAACAAGACATAACAATTATAAATATGCCCCAAACAACTGAATATCCACATACATCAAACAAAACCTTCTCAATTTCAAGAATCAAACAGACCACAACACAGTAATACTGGGTGACTTTAACATACCTCTCTCACCACTGGATAGATCTTCCAAACAAAAACTAAATAAAGAAGGTACAGACATAAATAATACAATTAATAATTTAGACTTAACAGACATATATAGAATATTTCATCCATCATGACTGAATACACTTTCTTCTCAGCAGCACATGGATTCTTCTCTAAAACAGATCATATCTTAGGCCACAAAGCAACTCTTAGCAAATACAAAAAAAAAAATTCTCTCATATCATAATGAATGAAATTAGATATCAATGATAAAATAAAAATAGAAGCTACTCTAACACCTGGAGAATAAATAATAAGCTATTGAATGACCAGTGGATAGCAGAAGAAATCAGGGATGAAATAAAACATTACCTAGAGGTAAATGAGAATAGCGATACAACATATCAAACTCTCTGGGACACTATGAACGTGGTCCTAAGAGGAAAGTTCATTGTATTGAGCTTATTTATTAAAAGAGTAGAAAATCAACAAATAAATAACCTAACATTATATCTCAAAGCTCTAGAAAAAGAAAAAATCAACACCAAAAGTAGTAGATTACAGTAAACAATTAAATCAGACCTGCAATTGATAAACCGAAACAAAAGGAACAACCCAAAACACTGACAAAACAAAAAGTTGGTTCTTCAGAAAAAATGAATAAAATTGATAAACCCTTAGACAAGCTAATGAAAAGAAAGGAAGAAAAAACTCAAATTACTAAAATTCACAATGTAAAAGGAAATATCAAAATGAGCAATACTGAAATACAGATGCTAATCAGAACCTATTTTGAGAATTTATACTCTAATAAAATAGAAATCTTGAAGACACTGACAAATTTTTAGAGACATATGACCTACCAAAACTGAAGCAGGCGGAGATAAATGAAATTGAAGATGCCATCAAAAGCCTACCAAGAAAGAAAAGTCCAGGACCAGACAGATTCTCATACCAGACATTCAAAGAACTAACACTAATCCTCCTCAAATTATTCCATGAAACAGAAAAGGAGGGAACTCTTCCAAACTCATTCTATGAAGCTACTATTACCCTGATACCAAAACCAGGCAATGACACATCAAGGAAAGAAAATTTCAGATCAAATATCCCTAATGAACATAGATACAAAAATTCTCAATAAAACACTGGCAAATCACATACAAAAACATATTTAAAAGATAGTGAATCCCATGATCAAATGGGGTTCATCCCAGGGATGCAAGACTGGTTCAACATACAGAAATCAATAAATGTAATTCATCACATTGATAGACTTCAAGAATCACATGATTATCTCAAAAGATGCAGAAAAAGCATTTGACACAATACAGCTATCCATTCGTGTTCAAAACACTAGGAAAAATAGAGGTAGGAGGAACATACTCAACATCATAAAAGCTATCTATGCTAAACCCAAGGCCAACATCATTCTAAATGGAGAAAAATTGAAAGCATTACCTCTAAAAACAGGAACTAGACAGGGATGCCCTCTTTCACCACTTCTATTCAACATAGCCCTTGAAACTCTAGTCAGAGCAATTCGACAAAAGAAAGAAATTAAAGGGATACAAATAGGAAAATAACTCAAACTATCCCTATTGGCTGACAATATGATTCTACATTTAGAAGGTCCCAAAAAGCCCACCAGAAAACTTCTTGAACTCATGAACAAAATCAGCACAGTAGCAGGATATAAAATTAACACCCAAAATCAATTGCATTCCTACACATCAGTCATGAATCAACAGAAAGAAATTAGGAAAACTATCCCATTCACAATAGCCTCAAAGAAAATAAAATATTTGGGAATTGATCTAACAAAAGAGGTGAAAGACCTCTACAATGAAGACTACATAACACTAAAGAAAGAAATTGAAGAAGACCTTAGAAGATGGAAAGCCCTCCCCCCATGTTCTCGGATAGGCAGAATTAATACTGTCAAAATGGTCATACTATCAAAAACGCTATACAGATTTAATGCAATTCCTATTAAGGTTCTGATGACATTCTTCATAGAAATAGAAAAAGCAGTCATGAAAATCATTTGGAAAAATAAAAGGCCCAGAATAGCCAAAGCAATCCTCAGCAAGAAAAGTGAAGCAGGAAGCATCACAATAACAGACCTTAAATTATACTACAGAACTACAGTAACAAAAACAGCATGGTATTGACACCAAAACAGACATGAAGAACAATGGTACAGAATAGAAGACACAGAGACAAACCCACATAGTTATCCCATACTAGACCAAGTTGCCATAAGCATACATTGGAGAAAAGATAGCCTCTTCAACAAATGTTCTGGGAAAACTGGAAATTCATATATAACAAAATGAAATTAGACCCCTATCTCTCACCCTGCATAAAACTCAATTCAAAGTAGATTAAGAACCTATGCATGAGACCAGAGACCCTGCACCTAATAGAAGAAAAAGTAGGCCCAACTCTCCATCACATCGGCTTAGGAACCAAACTCCTCAACAAGACTCCTAAAGCACAAGAAGTAAAACCAAGAATTAATAAACGGGATGGTATCAAGCTAAAAGGCTTCCTCACAGCAAAGGAAACAATCAAGAACATGAAGGGAGAGCCTACAGATTGGAAGAAAACTTTTGCTACCTGTATCTCAGACAAAGCATTAATCTCCAGGATATATAAAGAACTCAAAAAACTTAACAACAACAAAAAAATAATGCATTCAATAATGGGCAATGGAACTGAACAGACACTTCAGAGAAGAAATACAATGGGTCAACAAATATATGAAAAAATGTTCAATATCACTAGCAATTAGAGAAATGCAAATTAAAACTACACTGAGATTTCATCTTACTCCAATCAGATGGCAATTATCAAGAATATAAGTAACAATAAATGTTGGTGAGGATGTGGGGGAAAGGTGGATTCATACATTGCTGGTGGGACTGCAAATTGATGCAACCACTCTGGAAAGCAGTATGATTCCTCAGAAAACTTGGGATGGAACCACCATTTGACCCAGTTTTCCATTCCTCAGTATATACCCTGAAGACTTAAAATCAGCATAATATAGTGATGCAGCCACATCAATTTTTATAGCAGCTCAATTCACAATAGCTAAGCTATGAAACCAACTTAGGTACCCTTCAACGAATGAAAAGATAAAGAAAATGTAGTACATATACACAATGGAATATTATTTAGCCATAAAGAAGAATGAAATTATGGCATTTGCTGGTAAATGGATGGAATTATCATGCTAAGTGAAATAAATCAATCCCCCAAAATGCAAAGGCTGAATGTTTTCTCTGATATGTGGATGCTGACTCACAACAGGTGGAGGAGAGGGTGGTGTTCACCATATTGACAGGGCAGAGTTGGGTGGGGAGAGAGGAAGATGTGAATGGGAAAGACAGTAGAATGAATCAGACATAACTTTCCTATTTTCATATATGAATACATGGCCAGTACAACTCCATATCATGTAAAATGACAAAAATAGGAAGTTATACTCCATGTATGTATGATATGTTAAAATACATTCTACTGTCATATATAACTAAAAAGAACAAATAAAATAAAGATGACACAAACAATATTAGGAATGAAAAAGAGATATAACTATATAGGACCAAATTTTTTTTTCTTTGTACAAGGGATTGACTCCAAGGTGCTTAACCACTGAACTGTATCCCCAGTCTTTTTAAAATTTTTTGTTTTGATACAGGATCTCACCAAGTTGCTTGCGGCCTCACTAAGTTGCAGAGGCTGGCTTTGAACTCAGGATCCTCCTGCCTCAGCCTCCCAAGTTGCTGAGATTACAATTGTGCACCACCATGCCTGGTCCAAATCTTTTAATAACAAAAGAATTCTAAGACATCTTTATGCTAATATAAGTAAAAATTTTAGGTTTAAAAATATACTTTTGAAAAGAATACATATTTTAAAAATTGACTCAAGGTAAATTATTTCTTGTCAACAGAAAGTTTTATGAGAGAATTTTACATAGACTTCAGGGAATCTCTATGCTATACAATCTTTTACAGAGAATTTTTAAGAGTTTGAGTTAGAGAATGCATTGTACCAGATATGGACTACCTGCTTATTCCAGAACTTTTTGTGGCTTGAGACAAATAATCCTGTTTAACAGCACACTGAAGTTTTGAAAATTCAATCTCCAAAGATAACCTGCAATCCTGGGGTTGGGAGTCTATGAGAGTGAAAAAGTCAAATGCTTCAGTACCTCACCTGAGGTCCGACAAGTGCAGATATGAAGCAACAGGCATGACAGGACATGCCTGGGAGCCCAGAACCTAAGAATTCTTGGTTAGATGGAGAAGGGACCAGTTAAAGAAGATGGGATTAAGGATGTTGTCCTCCTTACTATTATTAACAATGTCTCAAGGCAGTGTCCAAAAGATTCTGAGAGATGGGGACTAGAACAGCACAAAGGCCAGCCTAAGAGCCAAAAATGTCCTGCTCTCTGGAACAATCTTAGCCATGGTCATTTGCACAGAGAATTAACAGGAGATAGATAATCCAGAGTTCTACTAGGTTTAAGAGAAAATTACATTGATGAAAAAGAAAAACAGAAAACATGCACACAAAAACCAAGACCTGATAACAGACTGTTATAATGAACTCCAAAGAAATTTCTGTGCCCCTAAATATTGCCAGCAGGTGGAGAAATGCAATAGAGAGTTGATAGGCACTGATTCAAGTCAGGGAGGAAACTAGGGGAGGGCTGCCAGACTGGCCAATCGAGGAATTTGTTTCACTCCCGGGTCACAGTCTCCTCATTGTTCTTATTCAGTAGAATTTAGTAATCAGCCAGCAAATACAGAAAACTGTGAGGTAGTAACTAAAGGTGGTCTGATCTAGTCTTAATTGCTAACCCTCTAATCTTTTGCCTGCTAGATTATAGAGGCTGTAAAGTTATTATATGTATTAAAAATAAACGTTTAGGCAAAGTAAATTTAACATTTTGTATGAGCAAAGAATAATTCATGAATAGGGCAGCACTCAAAACTGAAAGAGGTTCAGAGTGAACAGTGAGCTCTCAGAGTCTGAATACTGAAGTAAAGCAAAGAAATTACTCAATTAACTATTGCCAGGTCTTTGCCTTATTTGGGTATCGTCCAAGAGGAGGCCAATAGTTATATAATCAATCAGCTAGTCAGCTGTTTGTGATTGGCTGGGCCTCAGTCTTTGAGGTTTTTTTTTTTTTCTTTTTTTTTGCTTTTGTTTTTAAGTCAATTATAAGAAATGCAGAAATGCTTCTAAGTTAAATTTATGTTTACTAAATTCTAAGGACTCAATCCCAGAGACAACCTCAGGGTAATCACCTCCTTTTTACTTACTTTAACATTACTCTTCCTTGATGACAAGGGTGGCATGTAAAAACAATTTTTTTTGAATGAGGAATAAGTAGAAATATGCTGGGGACTTGAGAAAAGTTCTTACATTTTTTTATTCTTAAAAGAAACTAGGTTTCTCTATGATCCCCAGGCTAGTCCTGAAATCCTGGGCTCAAGGGATCCACCTGCTTCAACAGTGCAAGCAGTTGGGATTACAGGCGCATGCCACTGTGCCTAGCTTACACTTACTTTCTTGGTACATGATTTCTGTTTCTCTTTCTTCTGGCCTAGAATACAAACTTGAAGGTAGAGGTATAGCAGCCACCTCCCACCCATGTGGAACAAGATGAAAATATACTAGAAATGGTGGGGAGAGAAGGAAGAAAAGGAGACACAAGAGAGAAAAAAATAAAGAGTAGGCCAAGCCAGAGTTCTAAATGCCTTAGTTCTAAATGTCATTATTAAGCAGCTACATCAGCTCAGGACAATTTATCAACTTATTATATTAAAGTACAATAATAAAAAGCTAGGAATAGTGGTGTATATCTATAGTTTCAGCTACTCAGAAGGCTGAGACAGGAGGATTAAAAGTTTGAGATCAGCCTGGGCAACATAACAAGGCCCTGTCTCAAAAAAACAAAATACTCCACAACAATAATGATGATGTCATGTATTTAAGCCTCACAAACCTTCATGTTCAACACTAACATTCAGGGTTATAAATAAGGATAGTGAAATGCCCTTTCATGTTCATTAGATGGATGGAAATTAGAAAGTCTAACTGTATTCGATGTTGACAAGGAAGTGGAGAAACAAGGGTTTTCATACATTGCTGTGGAAAGTAGCAACCACTTTGGGACACAAGGTGAATAAAGCTAGAATAGTTGAAGATGGGCATAAAAAATCCACTTCAAAAAAGATGCAAACCCTAGGCCCTCACTATTTAATAAGTGGTCTGTAGATTGACCACCTATTAAACACAAGAAGACACAGGTAAGCATGTTCATTGGGGTATTGTTTCTAATAGAAGAAAAAGAGGAGAGGACACTTACTGCCCACAAAAGGATACATATATAAATGTTGTTAAACTCATTAAATAGTGTTTTTATATCCCATTTATACCCATTTATATAAATGTCTAAAACTTTCAAAATCATTCTTTATCTTGTTTGTTGGCATTTATATACACTAAGTGTAAGCACAAAAAGTGTATGGGAAGGGCTGGGGATGTAGCTCAGTGGTAGAGCATTTGCCCAGCATACAGGAGGCACTGGGTTCAATCCCCAGTACTACACACACACACACATACACACACAAACATAAAATTCAGGATAGTAGTTAAACATGGGGAAGGAGATAAGGTAATAGCATAGGGGCTTTAACCATGTCCTTTATTTTTTAAGTAACTTTGAAGCAAATAGGTAAAATAGGAATGGTTGATAAAGGTTGGTTGCAGATACCGTGATAATTTATTATTGTCCCTATTTTTCTCTGTGTTGGTAATATTTCACAATGCAAAAAGGGAAAGATTCAAGGCAAAGACTAGAACAGGAGCCAGCTATCTCAGAAAGAAAAATACACAGACTGTCAGATGAAGAAAACCACACCGATTAGGAAAATGACAATCACCAACATCAAATGCCAACACTTCAAATGCTCTAAATGCTGAAAACTGTCTGCCTTCCAGTCAATTAACTCAGTCTCTTTTTGTGATTTGCTAGATCAGAGAAAAGAATAAAGGCCTTTTGATGTTAAACTTTATTTGAGACCCAGAGTACTTAAGGCATGAACACACCCTGGGGAAGTTTTTAGATGCAACCCTTTATTCAACAAACTTGATAATAACTAACATTTATTTTGCACTTACTAAATAGTAAATACATAAGGCACTATGCTAAGGACTTTGTGTAGACTATCTCATTCCACTTCACAACATCCCCATGTAGTAAATAGTGTTATTATTCCCACATAAAAATGAAGAAACTAAGGCTAGTCACAGGCTGGTAAGTGGTAGGGCTGTGATGTAAACTGACCAGTTAACATGCAGAGGCCTCATTCTAAACCACCTTCCAATGTGCCAGGCACAGTCAGGTGTAGAGAGTCCTGGACCTCATTAAGTTTCAAACAAAAGTGAAGTCAGCCATAAAGAATGAAATTATGGCATTTTCTGGTAAATGGGTGGAACTGGAGACTATCATGCTAAGTGAAATAAGCCAATCCCTAAAAACCCAAAGGTCAAATGTTCCCACATGTGGATGCTGACATACATTAAGGTGGGGAGGGGTGGGGAGAATAGAAGTTCATCGGATTAGACAAAGGGGAAGGGTGGAGGTTTGGAATAGGGAAGAAAATAGAATGAATGAATCACACATAACTTTCCTATGTTCATACATGAATACTTGACCAGTGAAACTCCACATCATATACTACCCCAAGAATGGCAATTAGAATAAGTTATACTTCATGTTCTAAAACGAAAAACAAAAAGCAAACTTTACAAGGGCTGGGGTTGTGGCTCAGTGGCAGAGCGCTTGCCTAGCATGTGCGAGGCACTGGGTTCGATTCTCAGCACCACATATAAACAAATAAGTAAATAAAATAAAGGTCCATTGCCAACTAAAAATTTTTAAAAAAGCAAACTTTACTAACATGCTCAATTCTATTTCAGAATCCTTCTTATTCAATGAAAGAGTTATATAAAGGTTAGAAGATTCAATACTATAATATTTAACAACACATATGCAATAACAAAACAAACAAATCATTAAAATGGAGGTGACTCTGTGTGGGTTTGTCTCTGTGTGTTCTGTTCTACTACATTGGTCTTGGTCTTCCTGTCTGTTTTTGTCACTATAGCTCTGCAGAATATTATGAAATCAGGTGTTGTGATACCTTCAGGTATTGTGATGCCTCCAGCATCACTCTTCTTGCTCAGTATCGCTTTGACTATTCTGGGTCTTTATTCTTCCATATGAACGTTAGGACTGGTTTTGTTTTTTTATTTTTATTTGTTTAGTTCTATGAAGAATGTCATTCTTATTTTGATAGGCTTTGAAAATTGAATCTGTATACTGCTTTTGATAGTAAGGCCATTTTGACAATATCAATTCTGCCTATCCAAGAATTTGGGAGGTCTTTCCATTTTCTAAGGTCTTCTTCAATTTCTTTCTTCAGCATTTTATAGTTTTCATTGTAGAGGTCCTTTAATCTCTTTGGTTATATTTATTCCCAGGTGCTTTTCCTTGGAGACCACTGTGAATAGATAGTTTTCCTGTTTTCTTTCTCAGTGGGCTAATTATTGGAGTATAGGGAAACCTATTGATTTTTGTGTGTTGCTCTTGTATCGTGCTACTTTGCTGAATTTATCAGCTCTAAAAGTCTTCTGGTGGAGTCTAATGGGTCTTCTATGTATAGGATCGTGTCATCAGTGAACAAACACTGTTTTTAAAAAATGGTACTTGGAAAACTGGATATTCATATGTAGAAGAATGAAATTAGATCCCTATTTTTCACCATGAACAAATGTCAACTCAAAGTAAATCAAAGACCTAGGAATTAGAGAGGAAACTTTGCAACTGCTAGAAGAAAACAGGGTTCACACTCCTTCTAATTGGCATAGGCACCAATTTCCTTAATAAGATCCTTAAGGCTCAAGAAACAAAACTAAGAATCAATAAGTGGGATGGCATTATATTCAAAAGCTCCTGCACAGCAAAGGAAGCAATCAAGAACATGACAAAAGAGCCTACGGAATAGGAGAAAATATTTGCTAGCTATTTGTTCAAAAAGGAGTTCATATCAAGAATATTTTAAGAACTCAAAAAACACCCCAAATGCAAATAACTCAATCAATGATAGGACAAAAGGACTAAACAGATACTTCTCAAAAGAAGAAATACAGCTGGGCATGGTGGGTCATGCATATAATCCCAGTGATTTGGGAGGCAGAGGCAGAAGGATTATAAGTTCGAGACCAGCCTCAGCAAATTAGTGAGACCCCAAGAAACTTAGTGACATCCTTTCTCAAATAAAAAATAAAAAGATCTGGGGATTTAGCTCAGTGGTAAAGCACAACTAGGTTCAATTGAAGAAGGAAGAGGAGAAGGAGAAGCAGCAGAAGCAGTAGTGGGAGGAGGAGAAAGGGGAAACAGGAGGGGCAGGAGAATGGAAGGGGAAGTGATGAGGAAAAAGATGGGGTAGGGGGAGAGTAAGAGGGAGAGAAGGAAGAAGAGAAAGAGGTGGAGGAGGGAGAGGAAGATGAGGAGGAAGAGAAAGAGGAAGAAAATGAGAAAGAAGAAGAGGGAAAAGCAGGAAGAAACTACACAGAACAAAAAAGTCTATGAAAGAATGCTCAATATCTCTAATAATCAGGGAAATGCAAATCAAACCAAAATTGAAATTCATCTCAGTCCAGTTAGAATGGCAATCATCAAAATACAAATAATAATAAATGCTGGCAAGGATGTGGTGATAAGGTACACTCATACATTGTTGGTGGAACTGCAAATTAGTACAACCACTTTGGAAAGCATTATGCAGATTCTTCAAAAAAAAAAAAAAAAAAAACTAGGAATAGACCCTATCAGTGTATAGCAGCACAATTCACAATAGCCAAGTTATGGAACCAGCCCAGATACCCATCAACAGAAAACTAGGTAAAGAAAATGCAGTAAATATACACAATGAAGTTTTACTCAGTCATAAAGAAGAATGAAATTATGTTATTTGCTTATAAATGGATGTAACTGGAAAACATCATACTAAGTAAAATAAGCCAGACTCAGTAAGTCAAAAGTTGAAATTTCTCTCATATGCAGAAGTTAGAGAGAAATAAGGAAATAAAAGGGGAGATCCCATGAAAACAGAGGGAGAACAGTGAAGTACAGGAAGGGAATTGAGCAGGGGAAAGGAAGAATTGGAGCATGAAATTGACTAAATCACGCCATGTTCATGTATGAATATATCACAGTGAATTCCACTTCTATGTGTATTTATAAAGTACCAATTAAAAATAAATAAATAAATAAATAAAAGAAAGACAAACAGTAGAGAAAAGGGAGCAAAGCAGGTGAAGGGAAAGAAGATATACTGGGAATTGAAATGGAGCAAATTGTATTACATGCTTGTATTACTATGTCAAAATAAACCCCACTGTTATATGTAACTATAATGTACTAATAAAAAGATTTTTTAAAAGAAGTAAAGTTTATTCACGTTAAACTTTCTCTTCTCCCTCAAGAAGCAGAATGCAGTGGGAAAAGATGATTCTAATTGATTTCTGTTTCTCCACTTTCTCCTTCCCTTTTTGCTAACTACTCAGACAAGGTTTCTGTTCCCTCCAGTTTTGGGATAAGGGGAAGGATGGGAAACATGATAAGAGACAGGAAAGACATTGTCTAATACTGTAAATGTCATCTTAACTTAAAATAATCTTTTAGATGAGTAGCAACTTAATTTCAATAGTTTATGACCATGTTCCTATAAACTTCATTCGCTCACTGCTTCTTTGTTCTGTTGTTGCCATATATATGGTGTATGTGCATCAACATAATTTATAATTATTGCTTTATAAAACTGTATTCTAATCAGATAGGTGAAAGAGTTATAATCAAAAAAATGTATTTACACTGTCTTTTATACTTTCCTGTGAAGTTACCTTTGCTACTACTCTTTATCATTTGGATTCACATTCCTGTGAAAGGTCTTTTTATTTCAGTTGAAAAGATTACTGTATTATTCAAGGTTCACCAGAGAGAAAGGATCGATATGATATAAGTATGAGAGATCATTTATTAGGGGAATTGGTTAACATGGTTATGGTGACTGTGAAGTCCTGTCACAGGTCCTTTGTGGACTGGAGACCTGTGGGATGCCAATAGCATGACTCCAAGTCTAGGAGCCTCAGAACTAGGGAAGCCAGTGGCCTAAGAACTTGGAGGATTGTTGGTATAAGTCCTGGTATAACTTGGAGTTCTGATGTCCAAGGCAAGAGAAGGACCTTCAGTGAGGGGGAGGGAGGAAGGAAGGAAGGAAGAGGAAGGAGAGAGAGACTAATTTGCTTTTCATTTCTTTTGTTCTATCCAGATTCCCAGCCAATTAAGTGGTGCCCAACTTGGTTGAGTTGGATAATCTCAACTGAGCAATCTTTTTATTTTATTTGTATTTTATTTAGAGACAGGGTGTCTCACTGAGTTGTTTAGTGCCTTGCTGAGCAATCTTTAAAGTTCACAGATTCTTTCTTCTGCCTGCTCAAATTTCCTGGTGAGCTGTGCAAGTAAAATTTTCATCTCAGTTACTGTGCTTTTCAACTCCAGCATTTCTATTTGTTTCTTTTTTGTAATTTGTATCATCTTATAGGCATTCTATATTTGGTAATTCTCATATTTTCTCTAAAGGTCTTTAGACAAGATTTCTTTGATTCTTTGAATATGTTTAAATTAACTGACTTAAAGTCTTTATCTAGTACGTCCAACATCTGAGCCTCCTTGGGGAGAGTCTCTATTGAATGTTCTTTGCTTACGGGCTCTGTTCAAGTATAAAGACATGACTTTAACACTCAGCTAGGCAGTTTTCAACTATTCCTAAGCCTTCAATTCATTCTTGGACAAGGCGTCAGGGTTAGCCAAAGATGAAAGTTTAGTACAATCTCAAGTCTTTCCTGAGCATGTACACCTGCTGGGGTATGTGCACAGATCTATACATGAGTATGTCCTTCCAGATTACAAGGAATGTGTTAAAGCTTTTCAAAGTTTTTTAGTTAGTCTATCATGAGCTCCGACTATTATTCACTGCCATAGGCAGCCTGGTGTTAAACAGTACTTCTGATAGTTTTGAATGAACACACAGGGAAAAGGTTATATACATTGGGTAAATACTGAGTCAGGTTAAATAAAGACTATTTTTTGAGTAGTGTTCCATAGGGAACCATGATATATGTCAAACAAATATCATTATCTGGGAATGGGACTTTGAAGAAATCCCAACCTAGTTCTTCTCCCTCAAGCAGCTACTAGGCAGCTGGTTTCATGATTACAGGCTGTTTTCAGGACTACTGTGGAACTGGGAAATGGAAATGAGAATAGAGACAATTAAAATGCCACAAAACTCACTGTTCTTATAAATTTCCCTGGTTTCAGCAAACTCTTGGCTAATTTCCAGAATTCTGAAAAAGTTTATTTTGATAATTTTTGCCAAAGTTCTAATTGCTTTTATGGAGGATAGGATTTTTAGAGGAACTTACTGCACCATGTTGTTACTGATGTTACTTATAATCAAAGATAAAAACATTCTAAGATCCTGGTATTGTCCAGAAAAGTAATAGGTATGTTAGTCAGCTTTCTGTCACTGTGAAAAAATATCTAAGATAAGCAACTTAAAAGGAGGAGATATTTATTTTGGCTCATTGTTTCAGATGCTTGGTATGGCTGCTTTTAGGCCTGTGGTGAGGCAGTACATGATGGCAAAAGGACATGGTAGAGGAAAGCTGCTCACCTCACAGTGGTTAGGAAATAAAGAGATAGAGGAGGGGCCAGGGTACCAATGCCCCCAAGCACATGTCCCAGTAATCTCACTTCTTTCCACTAGGTCCTATCTCCTAAGGTTTCTACAACTTCTCAATAGTGCCATAGGCTGGGAACCAAGCCTCTGAAAAACCAACTTTTGGGGGACATTTAAGATCCAAACCATAACAGTAGAGATACTGATTAACTTTATACTTTATTAAATATATATGTTAAACTTTGTGCATGTGTGTGATGCTGGGGATTGAATTCAGGACCTTGAGCATGCCAACCCAGTGTTCCACCACTGAACTATAACTCCATCCCTATATATTAAAAATTTATAGGAAACTACTAAGAATAATAACTAGGGTCTATATAAATTAAAGTATTAGGATAAAAATTGGAAGTAAAAGTTAATTATTTCAACAGAATATAAGAAAAAATAACATATCATTTAAAAGGAAGTAAAAATAAACCAAAATAATATCATATTCAATTAATTAGTATGACAATATATAAAATGGATTAAAATAATTGGATAAAAGCAGATAGTTTGCTTTTTTAAAAAGCTTTATGCCACTTTGGAGACATACCTAAATTATAGGTATACAAACTATTGAAAATAAAATGATGGAAAACAAATATTCTAGCCCACTATTAACCAAAAGGAGCTTAAGTGTAACATCAAACAAAACAAACATTAAGGCAAAAAGATACAAAGGCATCATTAGGAACAGAAAGTCCGGTATTCTTTATTCTCTTGGTATCCATGACATTATACTCTTAGTTTTTTACTGCTTTACTGTTTCCTCTTTCTCATTGCCTTTTATGAACACTATTTTTTTCTGTGACCTCTAAATATTAATGGCGAGACTTATAACTCTTTTCTCTTAACCAACTTTACCCTAAATTTCCGGTATCTGGATGTGAGTATGTACAAGCTGCCATACCCTTTTTCAAAATGGTTACTCCCTTGTACACTGCATCCCTGCCAACCTTCCTTTGATCTTCTTGTTCAAGAACTAGTCATGTAGGTGGGAGTAAAGAGGTATTTCATCGTAGCTTTAATTTACATTTCCTTCATAACTAGTGATGTGGAGGATTTTTTGTGTGCCTATTAATAGCATTCTTATAAAGTATGCAAGTCTCTTACCATTTTAAAAATTGGACTGTTTATCTTTTTATCATTAAGCTATAAAATTATAATATTTGTGAGTTAATATATTTGTGACTATATCCTCCCAGTCTGTGGCCTGATTATTCATTTTCTTAAAGGTATCTTTTTTTTTTTTTCTTTTTTCATACCTAGGATTGAACTCAGGGGCACTTCACCACTGAGCCACATCCCCAGCCCTATTTGGTATATTACTTAGAGACAGGGTCTCATTGAGTTGCTTAGCACCTCGCTTTTGCTGAGGCTGGCTTTGAACTCATGATCCTTCTGCCTCAGCCTCCTGAGCTGGGATTACAGGTGTGCACCATCGCACTCAGCTTAAAAGTATCTTTTGAAGAATAGAAGTTTTAATTTTTTATTTTAAAATGTCCAGTTTATTCCAAACACTTAGTCGGACACCACTGACATCTGAAGAAGTGAAGGCCATGAGGCTAATCTATGGTAAAACACTAAGAAATTTTAGTTCAATTTTACACATTCCCAGGAATTCCCAGACAAGTGTACCACCATGCAGAAATATGTGTGCCATTACTACATTTTGCATAATATAAGAAAGAAGTGTCAATATACTTCAGAAAGTAGGAAATTCACCTGGTTGTATGCAATTGTTACAAAGCCAGCTTTAATACAAAGCTGGGTATTAAATTGTTACAATTTAATAAAATTGTTAAAAGCCATTTCATTTTATAAAATGTAATTTTATTTTATGTTACTCTGCTGTTACATAGGGCATAACTTTTTCCCATGGTTTTTTTGGGACTATCGTCAATGATTAGCAATGCACAATAGTGGTTCAACTCTGTAAAGAAGGATGACTAGACAAACTGGATACCCTCTCACGTGTACATGGAATCTGCATGGAAAATCTGCATGGAAAAGTACTAAAGTTTTAAATTTGGACTTGTACTTTTATTTCCCCTTTCTAGCTTATTAAGAAATGACACACACTTTAATTTGCCAAAAGCAGTGCTTGTATTCTGGCAGGAACGTGCTACTTCTATTACATAATAAAGTGAGTACCAGAACTACAAAGGCAGGAGGCATACGTGAATTTTTAATGGGAAGAGAAGTTGTCAACTTAAACAAATGAAGAATGAAATTTCCTGTTGTCACAGACAAATGTGACCTCTCTTAATATGTGATTTACAAGGAGGCATTTCACTTTGTGACTTCCAGCTCAGAAATGTCAAATGCTTTCCCATTCAATCTAATATTTCTGGATTCCTACTAAAAAGCAATATAGTAAGAGTATGGAAAGATTGCTTACTGGGAAAAAAAAAACCTCAAAGAAAAATAAGGAATGGAATGTAGAAATTAAGAAGTTACATAGAACACTATTATTTATTTTATTTTTGGTACTGGGGATTGAACCTAGGGGGCTTAACCACTAAGCCACATCACCAACACTTTTTCTTTTATCTTTTGAGACCCGGCCTTGATAAGTTGCTTAAGGCCTCATTAAGTTGCTAAGGCTGGTATCCAACTTGCAATTCTCCTGTCTCAGCCTCCCTGAGTTGTTAGGATTACAGGCATGCTCCACCATGACTGGTTAGAACACTCTTTAAATTATAATTAATTACATTTTGTTATCTTCACAGTAATGCAAAGCACAGTCACTAGCAGAACTTGTTCAGATTACTTAAATACCAGACAGATTTTTAGTTCTCTACTAATTATTTAGAAGTTACTTATGTTTATATGAAATGAAGCTATTAATACTTATCTACTGCAGTAACTGCACATCAGGAAAGTCATGACAAACAAATCAAGGAATGGAGTTTACTCAAAGCAGCAGTGTGAAAAGATTACAAACAGTTGATTCCATACATGAATGGGTTCCTTTGCTCTAGGAAATCCAACCAGAATAAGGAATGGAGATGTGTGAAAAGGTTTCTTGGAGGGAAGGATGACACCCTGTTTGTATTTAATTTTTGGTCCCTTCTCCTGTTCTGTATGATATGCATAATGTTAAATTGTCTCTAATGCATAATGTTAAATTGTCTCTAAGCAGTGGCAGACAATGATGGTCTCCTTGCATGAGTCTTGTTTATCAAGTTTTGCAGTGGCCTCATCAAAAGTCTATTTAGCACTGTGCAGGAAAGCTCTGGGTTTTTAGGAATCTCAAACAGTCAAAAACAGCAAAGTTAAGAGCCAGCCTGAGGCAAACTGGGTGTGTGGGTTGTATGTCTTTCTGTTTATGTCAAATGCCTCTTGATAAGCTCCTTAGGAATTATCTATCGTTTGTTTCTGAGCATCACCACATGCAACTTCAGCAAGATACAGGATGTAATCTCCCTTCATTTTCAGATAGAAGGCATTACTCTTTGGATTAGTTGCATTGGCTATTAAATACTTACCAACAATTCTGGGACCAAGGTGCAGATGAATCTCAGTTCCAACTCCATTTTCTCCCAAATAGTCCTTAATCAGCTGCAACTTCTTGTTAAAGGTGTGAGTTTTATGCTCAATGGTGACCCTCCAGGCAAACCTGTGGCCCCCCACCATGTTCTTGTAGGCCACTTGAGAACAAGCTACACTCCTAGGTGGAGAGCTCTACGCCTGGCTGGGTCAGACTTCATGCAGATGGCCACGTTGTCATAGTGCTTGGCCTACTTGGCTAGTTCAGCCTTCTGGATCAGCTCGTACTTCTCATTGGTGCAGGAGCCAGGTCCTCTTCTCTGTGTCCACCACCTTAAAGTTTTATTGTCTAATTTATCAATCTGTTCTTTTATGGCTAGGTAAGTCTGTGTTCTAACAACTTTTGCTTACCTACAAGTCTCTTATGTCTTCTTCTGATGCTTTATAGTTTTAATTTTTGTGTTTGGGTTTATAATCAAGCTAAAATTCTTTTTTGTGTATGATTTGAGGTAGGTGTTAAGGCTCATTTTTTTCATACTGATGTTGAGTTGTTCTAGTACAATTTGTTGAAAAGACTTTCCTTTGATTTGTCATCTTTGTAGCAAATCAAACAAGTAAGTGTAAGTCTGTTCCTGGGATTTCTCTGCAGTTCTGCTCATCTCTTTGTTGAACTTTTTGCCAGCAATACAGTATCTTCATTATTTTAGATTTATTGTAAACACTGAAGTCAACTAATGTTAGTCCTCCAACTTTGTTGTGCTTTTGAAGGTTCCATTGGATATTCTCAACCCACCGGCACCTTTTTTTGCTTTCATATAATTTTTAGAAAAAAGAAAGTTAGTGAAATTATAATTGTGATTTTATTGAATCTATGGATGTATTTGGAGGAGAACTGATACTTTAACAATTCTGAATCAGTCAACCCATGAATTTGGTATGTTTTCTGATTTATCTAGGACTTTTAAACATTGTCTCAGTAATGTTTTGCAATTTTTAGCATAGAAATTTTACATACCTTTGGTTTCTTTCTAGGTGTTTTAGGTTTTTTATTTGCTAGTTCTGGATACCAGGATTGAACTCAGGGGCACTTGACCAAGGAGTCACATCCCTAGCCCTATTTTGTATTTTATTTAGAGATAGTGTCTCACTGAGTTGCTTAGCACCTCACTTTTTCTGAGGCTGATTTTGAACTTGCAATCCTCCTGTCACAGCCTCCCGAACCACTGGGATTACAGGCATGAACCACCACACCTGGTCTTAGGTTTTTTAATATTATTATGAATGCAATTTTTAAAATTTCATTTTCTAATTGTTTATTGTAGTATATAAATATACAGTTGATTTTTGTTTATGACCTTATATCTAGGATTTTGCTAAATTCACTCATTAGTTCTAATGGTTGCTTTGTGGGTTCACAGAACAGTCTCCATATTCAATCATATTATCTGCAAACTTAGACACAGCTGCAACACTTTATATAAAATTAGTATCTAATCCTAAAGTTACATCTGTACTATGGTTTCCTTACTGGCTTGCTCATTGTATAGCCATTAGGAATTCTTGGTATTTTCCCTATGCAATTTTTATTTTGGATTCTTTTAGATATGTTTTTTAGTTGGACACAGTGTCTTTATTTATTTTTATGTGGTGCTGAGGATCAAACCCAGTACCTCACCCGTGCTAGGCAAGTGCTCTGCCACTGAGTCACAATTCCAGCCCCTTATTCTGGATTTTTAACATGAAATTTCCATAACATCTGTCATTCTAACAATTTCCACAATTCAGTGAGTTTTCACATATTCATAAAGTTATGCAACCACCACCAACAACTAACTCCAGAACATTTCATCACACCAAAACAGAGATCCTGTACCCTTTAGCACTTGTTTACCGTTTCCTCCTCCCCTCAATCTCTAGCAACTACTACTACTCTACTTTCTATCTCTATTTATTTATCTATTGTGGATATTATGGACAGTTTATATAAAAAGAATCATATAACATATAGCCTTATGCACCTGACTTCTTTCATTTAGCAAAATGTTTTCTAGAGTTGGGGGTGTAGCTCAATGGCAGAGCACTTGTCTAGCATGTGTGAGGCCCTGAGCTCAATTCGCAGCACTGAAAATTAAAAAAAAAAAAAAAAGTTATCTAGTTAAGTCATGTTATAGAATGTAATAGTATTTCATTTTATGGCTGGATAATATTCCATTATGAGGACACATTACATTCATCAGTTGATCATTTATCTTGTGTTTCTTGTTATTATGAGTAATACTAATAAGAATTTTTCATTTACAAACTTTTGTGTGAACATGTTTTCAGTTTCTTTGATATATACCTAGAGGTGGAACTGCTGGGTCATATGGTGAACTTAATTTAACTTTCTCATAAATGGTTAAATTGTTTTTCATATTGGCCACACCATTTTACATTACCACTAGTCAAGTATGAAAGTTACTTTTCTCTACATCCTTGTCAACATCTATTTTTTTTTTTCTGGTTGTTTTTAATGATAGCCATCCTTATGAATGTGAGTTGGTATGTCATTGTTGTTTTAATTTGCATTCTTCCTAATGGCTAATGATGATAAACATCTTTTCATGTGTTTACTGGTCATTTACTTATCTTCTCTGGAGAAATTTCCATTCAAATTCTTTGCCCATTTTAAATTGGGTTTTTTTTATTGCCAAGTTGTAAGAGTTGTTTATATATTCCATATTCTGGACTCTTATGAGCTATATGATAGATAAGGAAATACTTTCTCCTATTTGGCGAGTTAACTGTCTTTTCACACTATTGATGGTGGTGTTTGACAAATGTAAGTTTTTTTTTTGTTGTTGTTTTATTTTTTTTTTCAGGGCGGAGGACCAAACTCAGGGTCTTGCATGTGCTAGGCAAGTGCTCTGCCACTGAGCTAAACCCCCAACCCCTAAAAGTTTTAATTTGTTAAGTTCTAGTCATCTCTATTTTCTTTAGTTGGTTAAGTTTTGGGTGTCATATTTAAAAAACACTGCTTGTCCAAGGTCATGAAGATTATACCTGTATTTCCTCCTAAGAAATTCATAGTTTTAGCTTAAACTTAGATCTTTAATATATTTTGAGTTAATTTGTTAATATAGTGTGAAGTAGGAACTAAAATTTATTGATTTACATAAGGTTAACCAGTTGTCCTACTACCATTTGTTAAAAAGATTATTATTTATTGAATTATCTTGACATCTCTGTTCCAAAAACAATGGACCAGTGATGCACAGGTTGCTCCTAGGCTTTTAATAGGTCAGGTGTCCAAAGAAGAACCCCTGATTTCCAGGTCCAGATCTGGTTCGACAGATGGCATGCAAATCATAAAGCTCACACACTAGCACAAGCAAGCTAGTGAAAAAACTAGGAGGAAAACACAGCAGAGAATGGGATGAAAAAGATGAGAATAGTAAGAAAGGGGGTCTGGTTTATATCACACCTTTTAGACCAAGATTGCAATTTGGGTTTTATTCTAAATGCATTAGGAAGCCATTGGATAGTTTTGAGCAGGAAAGTGATAAAATAAAAATGATTCACATTTTTAGAAGATCATCTGCCTGACAGGTAAACTCTGGAGCATAAAGTGCTAAGTTTGCTGTACTTTAGCTCCTTATCCTTTGTGATCTACTTCCTGGTGTCTAAAAAAGTCACCCTCAGGGTCATCTTTGTCAACCTGTGGCCCCTTTTGAGCTCATCTTCAGTCTGGTGTATGATTTTTGCCAAAGTGTTTGTCATAAATTTCTGGGCTGTATGGCACTTCCTTCTTAAACAATATTTGACACATATTGCCAAGTTTGAAGTTAGGTCATTGATGATGTATTTTCTTCTCTGTTCTTTAAGATTAGCATTCCTGGCAATAACAACACCCTTGGCCATGTGTTTGTGGTCTGTTTTCCATTCAAATGTTGACTTAATGGGTTTTCCTATATGCTGGAGGTAAAAATGTTCATTTCTACCTAGGGGTTAGCTGGGAATCTGCGTAAGTTCAGCCTTCATGGAGATCAGACAGCTAGCTCTGAGACTTCCCAGATTTCTCTCAGCACTTCCAGACACACCAGGGGTGAGGTGTATGTGTTGCAGTGGAGTCTTTGTGGAACCGATCCCTCCCCTCACAGTCATGGATATTCTACCATGATGCACGGACACCAGAGGGGAGTTGATACATGTGTTAGCAAAATGTGTGTCCTCTTTCCCCATATTCCTAGTGCTGGAACCCTAAATCAACTTGAGGTGCTTTTTCTCTTAAGGTAATGTCACTCTGAGGCCTGTTTCCACTGAGATGCCCATTGTCTCTGTGCATTCTCCCCTGTCAAGAGGACATTTAGCCTTATTTCATTGGGTGGTTTCAACTGAATAGCTGTTTTGCCACATTTCTAGAAAGTGCGAACACTTGAAGAATTTCATCAAAATAGACTTCACGTCAGAATATGGCCATTTGCCTCTGATATACACTCTTCCGTCCACATTTATTTTCCTCTCTCCTCAGGCTTTTCTGAGCAAGATCAAACTTTTCATGGAGCGGTTCTTGTTCATGGAAACCTTTCCTTAAAACATCTTGGTTTTGTTTTGGTTTTACCCACATTAATCAATTAGCCCTGCCCCTTCCCCTTAACAAGTTTCCATTTCAATAAGTTTCTTAAGTTTATGAAGATTTTCTTTTCTTCCCATTGTTCTAAAAATTCAATTAGGACTTAAATTTAACTCAATCCTGTTACAATTTGGGGTGAATTGTGGCAGTGAAAATCAGAAGTAGTTAGTGAGATGCTCCAGCTCACTCTGAGGGGCTGAGAAGTCAAGTTTTTTGCTGGACTCTGCCCAAAGACAATGGCTCAGGTTTATATACAACACTGTGTGCCAATGAGGTCCAGGCCAAGCAAAGGGCAGAGACATAGAAAACTGGTGTCCTCCTTGAAAAGATCCTTTGAGGGCAAAGCACAGGTAGCACAGTGCGACAGGACATGCTGCCATCCCTGTTGTTGTTAAGTCAGTTTTGAAATAAGATTCAAGTTCTCAAATTTATTTCAAATAGAAGCAGAAGCTTTGTGTCTTGAGTTAGTGAATTTCTTTCCACAATGTAGGGGAAGCTGTTTTTATTTATGAGAAGAAATTGTCCAGTGGGCTTCAGGGTTGGGGGAAGAAAATATTCACAAAAAACAGGTTAAAAAAAGAATTTTTTTGTCTCTAAAACACATTATTGATGATTAACAATAAAATATTTGTAACTTATAGAAAAGGGCATCATTAAGGCTGCTTTAACTTATCTTTGGCAAAATATTGGTTGCACAAACTATTTATATTGGGGTATTTCTGATCTCCTTATTGAGGAAAAAGTGATACTTTAATCTAGAGTAGCCGTTTGATTTTCATTGTATGACTATTAGTTTTGAGAACTTGTATGCCCAAGGTAAGTAGGATGAGAAAATATTGTGGACTGTGTTCCAATGAATTTAAGCCCCAAGACACAGCTAAACACATTTATGATTCCATAAAATCTAGTTAGGAAGCATTGTGAATATGATTTCCAGGAATCCATTTGTACTTTGAGTAAAATAATGTTTAAGAGATGTTTTGTGGTTTGGATTTATAACATATAAGATTTTTTAAAATGATCATTATATTGGAAATGTAACCCTGGTGAGTGAGATGATGTAACATTGGTGAGAGATATGATGAAATTCCCTGAAAGCTCTGGACCTGGGTACCATGCATTTTGCTATGTTTATGTCTCTGTGTATCAGGTCAGTCTTGTTCCTTAGTGTCCAGTAAAGTTGATTTGATTTTAGAGTTTAAATATGTAACAACAACCACCTCTTCATGTTGTTGAATGAAGAAAAGGCAATGTTTTAATATTTTATTCACAGAAATAACATTTTGTCTATTAAATTGTTATTTCTAGAAAAAAGATAATCAATTAAACAAGTATGGTAGTAGTGACAAGAGGGAGAAGGAGAAAGATTTGGGACATATCTTGGGGGTAATGATTTGGAAAACTCAAGGGTGATTTCTAAGTTTATGGCTTGAATAACTGGGTGGATGATTGCTAACTTACCTATATTGCTAAAACCTTTAAAACTAACAGAGGACAGAAACCAGTGTAGGGTTTTGGGTGAGCTAGGAATTTTTGCAGAGGACAAGCCTAGACCCTGAAATCCACAAGAGGCGTCATCACAGGTATAATTAAATAGAATGTGTTCATATGTGTCTTATATGTAGATAACCACCATATGTGACTCTCACACTAAGGTAAATAAAAGATGACTTCAAGCATGTGAGAAAGGTTATTTGGGATGGGAGAGGAAGAGGAAGAGGTAGGATGGAGAAGACAGGCTAAGGGGCAAGGAGGATGTGTTGAAGATAGAAGAGGTATGGGTATGTGTATATATGTAGAAAGGCTTATGTACTTTTCTCAATTCTGAATTATAGATTCTAGAAATGTCCACTGCTACACTGCATAATTAAGGCAGTCTTTGGGAACAAATTTTATATTTTGAATATAAATGAAATCACTAATCCACTGGAATCACACCTTAGAAATGTTATTGATAGACTGACCAATGGTGTAAGCTGACTTTGAGCAAGATACTTATAATACACATTAACAATGTTGTTAGGAAGAATAATTGAGATTATTATAATTTCTTTTCTGCTTGGCATATAGTACACTAAAATAAGTGATAATAATTATTATTAAATATAAAAAATCAGAATTAGCACATATTGATAGTGTTCAAAGGTGTATTTTTTTTACTGTAAACAAATGGGATACATGTTGTGTCTCTGTACATGGAGTAAAGGCATACCATTTGTGTAATCATACATTTACATAGGGTAATGTTATTTGATTCATTCTGTTATTTTTCCCTTTCCCCCCCACCCCTCTCCCACCCCTCTTTTCCCTCTATACAGTCCTTCCTTCCTCCATTCTTGCCCCCCTCCCTAACCCTAACTCTAACCCTAACACTAATCCCTCCCAACCCCTCCCACCCCCCATTATGTGTCATCATCCACTTATTAGCGATATCATTTGTCTTTTGGTTTTTTGAGATTGGCTTATCTCACTTAGCATGATATTCTCCAATTTCATCCATTTGCCTGCAAATGCCATAATTTTATCATTCTTTATGGCTGAGTAATATTCCATTGTATCTATATACCACAGTTTCTTTATCCATTCATCAATTGAAGGATATCTAGGTTGGTTCCACAATCTGGCTATTGTGAACTGAGCAGCTATGAACATTGATGTGGCTGTATCTCTGTAATATGCTGATTTTAAGTCCTTTGGGTATAGGCCAAGGAGTGGGATAGCTGGGTCAAATGGTGGTTCCATTCCAAGTTTTCTAAGGAGTCTCCACACTGCTTTCCAGAGTGGCTGCACTAATTTGCAGCCCCACCAGCAATGTATGAGTGTGCCTTTCTCCCCACATCCTCGCCAACACCTGTTGTTGCTTGTATTCTTGATAATCGCCATTCTAATTGGGGTGAGATGGAATCTTAGGGTGGTTTTGATTTGCATTTCTCTTATTACTAGAGATGTTGAACATTTTTCCATATGTTTGTTGACTGCTTGTACATCTTCTTCTGTGAAGTGTCTATTCATTTCCTTAGCCCATTTGTTGATTGGATTATTTGCATTCTTGGTGTAGAGTTTTTTGAGTTCTTTATAGATTCTGGAGATTAGTGCTCTATCTGAAGTATGATTGGCAAAGATTTTCTCCCACTCTGTAGGCTCTTTCTTCGCATTGCTGATAGTTTCCTTTGCTGAGAGAAAGCTTTTTAGTTTGAATCTATCCCAGTTATTGATTCTTGCTTTTATTTCTTGTGCTATGGGAGTCCTGTTGAGGAACTCTGGTCCTAAGCCGACATGTTGAAGCTCTGGACCTACTTTTTCTTCTGTAAGATGCAAGGTCTCTGGTCTGATTCCAAGGTCCTTAATCCATTTTGAGTTTAGTTTCATGCATGGTGAGAGATATGGGTTTAGTTTCATTCTGTTGCATATGGATTTCCAATTCTCCCAGCACCATTTGTTGAAGAGGCTATCTTTTCTCCATGGCATATTTTTGGAACCTTTGTCTACTATGAGAAAATTGTATTTATTTGGGTTTGTGTCCATGTCCTCTATTCTGTACTATTGATCCACCTTTCTATTTTGGTACCAATAGTATGCCGTTTTTGTTACTCTTGCTTTGTAGTAGAGTTGAAGATCTGGTATTGCGATACCCCCTGCTTCACTCTTTCTGCCAAGGATTGCTTTAGCTATTCTGGGTTTTTTATTCTTCCAGATAAATTTCATAATTTCTTGCTCTATTTCTGTAAGGTACATCATTAATTGGAATTGCATTGAATCTGTATAGCACTTTTGGTAGTATAGCCATTTTGACAATATTAATTCTTCCTATCCAAGAACTTGGGAGATATTTCCATCTTCTAAGGTTTTCTTTAATTTCTTTCTTTAGTGTTCTCTAGTTCTCATTGTAGAGGTCTTTCACCTCTTTTGTGAGATTGATTCCCAAGTATTTTATTTTTTGCGATGCTATTGTGAATGGGGTAGTTTTCCTAATTTCTCTTTCTAAAGATTCATCACTTATGTATAAAAATGCCTTAGATTTATGTGCATTGATCTTATATCCCACTACTTTACTGAATTCACTTATGAGATCTAAAAGTTTTCTGGTGGAATTTCCTGGTTCCTCTAAGTATACAATCATATCATCAGCAAATAGGAATAGTTTGAGTTCTTCTTTTCCTATTCGTATCCCTTTAATTTCTTTGGTCTGTCTAATTGCTCTGGCTAGAGTTTCAAGGACGATATTGAATAGAAGTGGTGAAAGAGGGCATCCCTGCCTTGTTCCAGTTTTTAGAGGGAAAGCTTTCAGTTTTTCACCATTTAGAATAATATTAGCCTGGGCTTAGCGTAGATGGCCTTTACAATGTTAAGGATTGTTCCCACTATCCCTATTTTTTCTAGTGTTTTGAGCATGAAGGGATGCTGTATTTTATCAAATACTTTTTCTGCATCTATTGAAATAATCATGTGACTCTTGACCTTAAGTCTATTGATATGGTGAATTACATTTATTGATTTCCTGATGTTGAACCAACCTTGCATCCCTGGGATGAAACCCACTTGATCATGGTGCACTATCTTTTTAATATGTTTTTGTATGCGATTTGCTAAAATTTTGTTGAGAATTTTTGCGTCGATGTTCATTAAGGATATTGGTCTAAAATTTTCTTTCCTCGATGTGTCTCTGTCTGGTTTAGGAATCAGGGTAATATTGGCTTCATAGAATGAGTTTGGGAGGGTTCCCTCCTCTTCTATTTTCTGGAATACTTTGAGAAGTATTGGAATGAGCTCTTCTTTAAAAGTTTTGTAGAACTCGGCTGAGAACCCATCTGGTCCTGGACTTTTCTTTGTTGGTAGGCTTTTGATGACTTCTTCTATTTCATTACTTGAAATTGGTCTATTTAAATTGTGTATGTCCTCCTCGTTCAGTTTAGGCAATTCATATGTCTCTAGAAACCTGTTGATGTCTTCGAAATTTTCTATTTTGTTGGAGTATAGATTTTCAAAATAGCTTCTAATTATGTTTTGTATTTCAGTCATGTCTGTTGTGATATTTCCTTGTTCATTCCGAATTTTAGTGATTTGGGTTTTCTCTCATCTTCTCTTTGTTAGTGTGGCTAAAGGTTTATCAATTTTGTTTATTTTTTTGAAGAACCACCTATTTATTTTGTCAATTTTTTGTATTGTTCTTTTGTTTCAATTTCGTTGATTTCAGCTCTGAGTTTAACTATTTCCTGTCTTCTACTACTTTTGGTGTTGGTCTGTTCTTCTTTTTCTAGGGCTTTGAGCTGTAGTGTTAGGTCATTTACTTGTTGAGGTTTACTTCTTTTATTAAATGCGCTCCATGAAATAAATTTTCCTCTAAGTACTGCTTTCATAGTGTCCCAAAGATTTTGATATGATGTTTGTTTCTTCTGATTTACCTCTAAGAATTTTTTAATTTCCTTCCTAATATCTTCTGTTATCCATTCATCATATAATAGCATATTGTTTAATCTCCAGGTGTTGGAGTAGTTTCTGTTTTTTACTCTTTCATTTATTTCTAACTTCAATCCATTATGATCTGATAGAATACAAGGTAGTGTCTCTATCTTCTTGTATTTGCTAACATTAGCTTTGTGGCATAATATATGGTCTATTTTAGAGAAGGATCGATGTGCTGCTGAGAAGAAAGTGTATTCGCTCTTGGTTGGATGGTATATTCTATAAATGTCTGTTAAGTCTAAATTATTGATTGTGTTATTGAGATCTATGGTTTCTTTGTTCAATTTTTGTTTGGAAGATCTGTCCAGTGGTGAGAGAGGTGTGTTAAAATCACCTAGTATTATTGTGTTATGGTCTGTTTGGCTTCTAAAATTGAGAAGGATTTGTTTGACATACATGGATGAGCCACTGTTTGGGGCATAGATGTTTATGATTGTTATATCTTGCTGATTTATGCTTCCCTTAAGCAGTATGAAATGTCCTTCTTTATCCCTTCTGACTAACTTTGGCTTGAAGTCCACATTATCTGAAATGAGGATGGATACTCCAGCTTTTTTGCTGAGCCCATGTGCATGGTATGTTTTTCCCCATCCTTTCACCTTTAGTCTATGGGTATTTCTTTCTATGAGTTGAGTCTCTTGTAGGCAACATATTGTTGGATCTTTCTTTTTAATCCAATCTGCCAGTCTATGTCTTTTGATTGATGAATTCAGGCCATTAACATTCAGGGTTATTATTGAGATATGATTTGTATTCCCGGTCATTTGGTTCATTTTTTAAATTTTATTTATTTATTTATTTATTTTTGACACACCTTGGTTCCTTCTTTATTTGACAGTTCCTTTAGGATAATTCCTCCCTTTGCTGATTTGCTTCTTTGTTTTTTATCTCTTCCTCATGGAATATTTTGCTGAGAATGTTCTGTAATGCTGGCTTTCTTTTTGTAAATTCTTTTAGCTTTTGTTTATCATGGAAGGATTTTATTTCATCGTCAAATTTGAAGGTAAGTTTTGCTGGGTATAAGATTCTTGGTTGGCATCCATTTTCTTTCAGAGCTTGAAAAATGTTGTTCCAGGCCCTTCTAGCTTTTAGGGTCTGGATTGAAAAATCTGCTGATATCCGTATTGGTTTCCCCCTGAATGTAATTTGGTTCTTTTCTCTCACAGCCTTTAAAATTCTGTCTTTATTTTGTATGTTAGGTATTTTCATAATAATGTGCCTTGGTGGGTCTGTTGTAATTTTGTGTATTTGGAGTCCTATAAGCCTCTTGAACTTGATTTTCCATTTCATTCTTCAGGTTTGGGAAATTTTCTGATATTATTTCATTGAATAGATTGTTCATTCCTTTGGTTTGTTTCTCTCTAAGCCTTCCTCAATCCCAATAATTCTCAAATTTGGCCTTTTCATGATATCTCATAGTTCTTGGAGATTCTGTTCATGATTTCTTACCATCTTCTGTTTGTTCAACTTTGTTTTCAAGGTTAAATATTTTGTCTTCAATATCTGAGGTTCTGTCTTCCAGGTGTTCTATCCTATTGGTTATGCTTTCTATGGAGTTCTTAATTTGGTTTATTGTTTCCTTCAATTTCAAGGATTTCTGTTTGTTTTTTTTTTTTTTCAATATCTCTAACTCTTTATTGAAATGATCTTTTGCTTCCCATATTTGCTCTTTAAACTGTCGATTGGTGCTATCATTCAATGCCTGCATTTGCTCTTTCATCTCATCATTCAATGCCTGCATTTGATCTTTCATCTCATTGTTTGCTTCCCTGATCATTTTAATTATGTACATTCTGAACTCCCTTTCTGTCATTTCTTCTGCCATGCTATTGTTGGATTTTATTGATGTAACATCTAGATTTGTTTGGGGCATTTCTTCTCTTGTTTTCTCATATTGTTCGGGAATCAGTGGGTCATTAAGATATTGCAGATTTCCTCTATTGACTTATAATGTCCCTGAAGATTGCTAGTATATCCCCTCTTATCCTTCAGTAGCCTGAAGTCTTGAAGGAAGTTGATAATGCGGTGCTCCACAAGGAAGCTGCCTCTCTAGGGGTGGTGATCCTCAGGTGGGGTATATTCCCTGATAGAGGGCAGAGGTGCCTCCACTTGTTGACCAATGGTCATCCAAAGGGGAACTAGGCTGCGGACTGAGGCAAGGCCTGTTTGTGCCTGTGTCTCTGGTTTTACCGTCCTTGTGGGAAAACGTCACCCGGCAGGGAAGACTCACCCGGTGGGGAGGTCTCTCTGGTCAGTTCCCCTCCTAGAGGTTCCCCTCAATCTACAACTACCGCCTGGGCTGGGCTGTCTTCCTCTGCAACGATCATTCCCAGGGGCCCGGACCTACCTCCTGGGCCTGGGAGCCTCACCCTTTGCAGACGAGTCTCCTTAGGCTGCCTCTCTTCAGAGAATCTGCCCGCAGTCCTGGAACCTTCACTCCGCCCTAGGCGTTTCTCTGTGCGGCTCTTCCACCAAGAAGCTGCCTAGGTCCTGGGACCCTACTCTGCACCTAATTGCCTGGCTATGCGGCCCCTCCTCTGAGTCGCCACCTGGAGCCCTGTACAATAGCTCCGAGACGCAGAGACCCGCCACACACCTCTTCCTGCGGACAGCCGCCTGGTTTCCGACGCAGTCACTAGGAGTCCAAGCAACTCACTTTGCATCTCCTCCTCCCGCCAACTGCCCGTAGCCCTAGGCAGTCACTCCGAGTCCAAGTGACCCGCCCTGTTCCTCCTCCTCCTCGGGGTAGCCCCCCAGGTGTTCAGGAGCGGTCACTTTGAGTCCAAACAACTCACCACTCGCCTCCTCCTCTGGCAAACCGCCTGTGGCTCTGATGCATTCACTCCTAGACCAAGCAACCCTCCGCGCTTCTCCTCTTCCTCCGGGCTGCCCCCCGGTGTTCAGTAGCGATCGTTCTGAGTACAAACAGCTCACCACGCAGCTCCTCCTCTAGCAGCCGCCCGGAGCCCCAGTGGTTGCTCTGAGTCCAAGCGCTGTGCTGAGCCGCCTCCTCTACGATGTTCCCAGTTGTCCATGTTCACCGCTCCAGCGGGGGGAGGGGCGTCTCGCGGAGCAACTCTACTTCACAAAGTTCCCTGCGTTCCGGGGCTACCGCCCCATCTGGGACACCTCCCCAACGGGAGAGACTCACCCAGCAGCTTTGAGTTGGTCCCAAGTCTCTCACTATCTCCTCTTTTGAATCCTGCATCCTGGAGCAACATGAAATGCAGTCGCCCTCTAGTCTGCCATCTTGAAAAATCTCAAAGGTGTATTTTGCATGATTAGATTCAATTTAAATGTTCTGCAAGCTGGGCAGCACACACCTGTAATCCCAGCCATTTGGGAGGCCGAGACAGAATTATCTCAATTTCGAAGCCAGTCTCAGCAACGGGAAGGCACTAAGCAACTCAGTGAGACCTTGTCTCTAAATAAAATACAAAATAGGGCTGGTGATGTGGCTCAGTGGTTGAGTGCCCCTGAGTTCAATCCTTGGTACTAAAAAAAAAATGTATTTCACTAATTTGGGGTGCTGTTCTCCAGTTTCTCACTGCAAAATTGATGCTTTCTACATTAAAGTATTTTTTTCCTCTGGCTGTTTAAGATTTTTTCTTGTGCTTTTACCTCACTCTTATAAACTTTCAGAAATGAAGAATGCCAGATTTCTTGACAGACCATTAGCTTTGTTGTTATTTATAATAAAACTAAATAGTTAAATGGAAAATAGAATTATGTTAATTGGTGGTACATTAAATTTTTTTTTATACCAGGGATTGACCACAGGGGCATTTAACTGAGACATATTCCCAGTCCTTTTTTATATTTTATTTAGATACACGGTCTCACTGAGTTGCTTAGGGTCTCGCTAAATTGCTGAGGCTGGCTTTGAACTCAGATCCTCCTGCCTTAGCCTCTCAAGCAGCTGGGATTACAGGCATGCAACACCATGTCCAGCTGGTGGTACATTAAATTTTAATATGCTAAACATGATTATTTAATGAATGATCATACATAATATTTTTGAACATTTTTATTTTTCTGGGTACTGGGGGTTGAACTAAGAGATCCTCTACCACTAAGTCACACCCCAGCCCTTTTTAAATTTTATTTTGAGACAGAGTCTCACTAAGTTGCTGAGGCTGGCCTCAAACTTTCAATCCTCCTACCTTAGCCTCCAGAGCTGCTGGAATTACAGGTATGTGCTACCAGGCCTGGCTATTTTTTAATATTCTTAATTTAGCAAATTAAATTATTAAACAAGCATTGCCTCTGTATGAATTACTTTTTGGTTTCCATTTTTTCCATATTCTTTCTTTTTTTTTGGTCAAAAATGTTTTCCAGGAGCCAGGTGTGGTGGCACATGACTATAATTCCAGCAACTCAGGAGACTGAGTTAGGAGGATTGCAAGTTCAAGGCCAGCCTCAGCAACCTAGAAGGGCCCTAAGCAATTTAGTGAGAGCCTGTCTTCAAAATAAAAAATATAAAGGGCTGGATAAGTCAGTGAAAAAGTGCCCCTGGGTTAAATCTCCAGTTACTCTCCCCTGGAAAAAGAAAATGTTTTCAGTCTATTTGAGATTTCATAGATTCATCATTTGGTTTAAAACCAAGGTCTTAACAAATCGGATCCATTTATCTCCTCATTTTAATTTTTAAAATCCTTCAAAAAATAAGAACCAAACATTACTACACACAATACTCTTTTTAAATTTTTTTATTTGGTCTAGGTGGTTATATATGACAATGCATATTTAACACATTGTACACAAATGGAGCATAACTTCTCATTCCTCTGACTGTACATGGTGCAGAGTTACACCTGTAGTGCAATCATACATATATGTAGGGTAATGATGTCTGTCTCATTCTACTGCCCCACCCCTCCCCTCACTCACCTCTGCATAATCCAAAGTTCCTTCATTCTTCCCTAACCACCCCCACTATGGATCAGCATCCCCTTATCAGAGAAAACATTTGGCTTTGGTTTTGGGGGATTGGTTTACTTCACTTAGCATAATGTCTCCAGTTCCATCTGTTTACTGGCAAATGCCATAATTTCACTCTTCTTCAAGGCTGAGTAATATTCCATTGTGTATATGTACCACATTTTCTTTATCCATCATCTGTTGAAGGGCATCTAGGTTGGTTCCATAGTTTAGCTATTATGAATTGAGCTGATATAAACATTGATGTGGTTGTGTCACTGTAGTATGCTGATTTTAAGTACTTTGGGTGTAAACGGATGAGTGGGATAGCTGGGTCAAATGTCGAGTCCATTCCAAGTTTTCTGAGGAATC
Organism: Sciurus carolinensis; assembly: GCF_902686445.1. Taxonomy (NCBI): domain Eukaryota; kingdom Metazoa; phylum Chordata; class Mammalia; order Rodentia; family Sciuridae; genus Sciurus; species Sciurus carolinensis. The sequence continues at coordinate 14,663,850 of NC_062220.1, forward strand.
TCCATACTGCTTCCCAGAGTGGTTGCACCAATCTGTAGTCCCACCAGCAACATATGAGTTTACCTTTTCCCCCACATTCTTACCAACACTTATTATATTGCTTGAATTCTTGATAACTGCCATTCTGACTAGATTGAGATAAAATCTTAGTTTTGATTTGCATTTCTCTAATTGCAAGAGATAATGAATATTTTTTCATGTTTGTTGATCAGTTGTATTTCTTCTTCTGTCTCTTCAGTTCTGTCTTCCCATTTATTGATTGGGTTATTTGTTTTTTTGGTGTTAAGTTTTTTGAGTTCTTTATATATTTGGAGATTAGTGCTCTATCTGAGGTGCATGTGGTAAAGATTTTCCCCCATTCTGCAGGCTCTGTCTTCACATTATTCATTGTTTCCTTTTCCTGAGAAGAAGCTTTTCAATTTGACTTCATCCAATTTATTGATTCTTAATTTTACTTCTTGTGCTTTAGGAGTGTTGTTAAGGAAGTCAGGTCCTAAGATGACATGATGGAAAGTTGGGCCTGCTTTTTCTTCTATTATGCACAGGGTCTCTGTTCTACTGCCTAAGTCTTTGATCCACTTTGAGCTGATTTTTGTGCAGGGTGAGAGATTGAGGTTTAATTTCACACACAATACTCTTGATAATGAAGAAAATTTTTCCCAGTACAAGTTTGACTATATGTTTCCCCCAGTGAGTGCTCTTGGCATGGTATGTCTGCTTAAGTAAACATATCTGTTTGGAAAAACCATGAGCATTTATTTTAAAAATTTAGTTTTAGTTCACTAATGATGATGAAGACTTAATTATACTTAACTCCTATCCCTTTTCACTTTTTTCCATATCATTTTCTGGTTGCATTGTAATTGTCTAATTTGCCTATTGTATGGATTGTTTTTAAATAAAAGTTCCTTTGACATTTCTAACGGGGAAATACACCATCCCTCTTTATCATCAAAGACAACTGGGAGATGTGTAATGCCTTATAACTTGGATTATTCTCTTTGAAAAACCTAACAATGTTAATAAACTATCAATCTAACCAGGGAGAAATAAAGAAAATAAAAATATACAGACTTAGGAATGAGAAAGGAGACATATCAGAGATAGAATGATTAAAAAAAAGACTGTAGGAGAATATCAAATATACCATTAAGAAAATAAATTTGAAAACTGGGAATGATTTCTTATGTAAACAAAACTGACCCAAGAAATATAGTAAATACAAATAGAACCAATTGTCATCAGTGGAACCAGAAAAGTGGTAATGCTAACATTGAAAAATGCATCAGAGCGTTTCCTGTTATAAATTTCAGTTGTAAGTTTAACTATTCCAGTTTATCAAAAAAGATAGAAAGGCCCAGCACCGTAGCACATGCCTGTAATCCCAGGAGCTTGGGAGGCTGAGGCAGGAGGATCACATGTCCAAAGCTAGACTCAGCAACTTAGAGAGACCCTAAGCAACTTAGCAAGATCCTGTCTCAAAATAAAAAATTAAAAAGGGGGCTGGATATGTGGCTCAGTGGTTAAGTGCCCTGGATTCAATACTGATACCAAAATAAAATAAATAAAAATTAAAATAAAGAATGAAAAAGGGCTGGGGATATGGCTCAATGATTAAGCACCACTGGGTTCAGTTTCTGGTACCAAAAAACAAACAACAAGAATTAAAAAAATAGAAAGTCCACTAACTCATTATATGAAGTTGATCAACTTTAAATCTAAACCTAATAACATAATACAAAAAACAGGAAATGTTAGACCAGTTGTCATTTATGATTATAGATACCCACTTCCAAGTTTATAAAGATGCATGATTCTAAACAATTACAATGAATTTAGCAATGAAATAAAATAAGGTTTTTAGATGGCTCAATTACAGGAAATCTCTCAATTTGATGCACTATACCAAAAAATTTAAAGAGAACCACCATATGAACATGTCAATAGGAGCTGAAAAGATGTTTGATAAAGAAATCTGCATACTAAAAATAGAAGGAAACAATACAATAGGCTATTTATCCAAACCAATCAGGAAATATCCTAAATAGCAAAACATCAAAACTATTTCACTAAGATCAATAACTAGTCAGGGATGTTAGATCAACAATGTTATATTTAACATCATCTGGGATAGTCCAATACATTTCAGTAATATGTGAAAAGTGGTATAAATATTAGGGGGAAAGAAGATGAAACTCAAAAGTTAAAAACACTAGAATTATTAAAAGAATTTGGTAATATAACTGAAGAAAGATATTTGAGTAATAACTCTTTTCTCTATTCTTTTAATAAGCTTCTAAAAAAGGAAATGAGACAGAATATTGCATCTACATAGGTAGAAAACATCTCCAGTTCATCTCAAGTGATAAATTTGACAAGAAAGGCAAAGAATTTAAATGAAGAAAATAATAACATATTATATCAGAACATAAGGCAAGTTCTGAACAAAAGGAAACATATTCATGTGTTTAGATGAGATTAATATTAAAAAGTATAATTTCTCAAAATGATGTATAGACATTTAGTGAAATTCTAATAAATAGTCTAATAGGGTATAAGTATGGGTTAGAAGTGGTAAAATATCTTTAAAGATTATATGAAAAAATTATTGGCTAAGAAAACCAAAATAAACAGTGAGGAAGTCATAGATATTAGAACACACTGAAAAGTTACTGTTACCAAATCATTATAGAACTTAGGGATACAGACAAATATCAATTGAATGGAATGAAAATCCAGAAAGAGATCTCAATGCATATATGAAAAGTAATACGTGATAAAAGTGTGTGGTCCAAAGCATTGTGGAAAAGATGCATTATTTAATAAATGGTGCTTGAAAACTATTTGTTTAAAAGAAAATAACCTCAGATCTATATTTCATGCCAAACACAAACATACATTGCAGATGAACTTTTTTGAAAACTTAAAAATCAATGAAACGAACAAAATTCTTGAAGGGAACAATATAGGAAAATATATACTTAATCTGTAGGTAGGAAAGCTTGAAAAGCCAAGTATTAAATACATGTGTGTGTGTGTGTGTATATATAATATGAATATATAATACACATACACTCATATATGCATAACATATATATACATAAATACACACACACAATTTTAGATACTAGGAATTGAACTCATAGGGCTCACAAACATTAAGCAAGCACTCTACCACTGAGCTACATCCTTGCCCTTTTTGTTTCTTATTTTGAGACAGGGTCTTGGTAAGTTACCCAGGCTGGCCTGGCATTTGTGATCCTGCTCTTTCAGTTTCCAAAGTAATCTGGATCACAGATGTGCAAAAGTTATAAAAGAAAAAAATAGAAATATATGACTCAATTCAAATTTTAAAGTTTTTGTATGAATAAATATGAAAGATATAATCAAAATCAATAAACAGGTAATAGATTCAGAGAAAATATTTTTAATATAGAAGGAAGAAAAATATCCAAAAACTATAATATTGAGATCTTACAAATTGAAGCAGAAAGAGAAGAAAAGACTAGTAAAAAAGCATAAGATACGAACAGACAATTCATTAGAAATGAAAATCTAATGTCCAATAAATATTTTAAAATACAAGCATTTTGCCAGTAGTCAGGGAAATGTAAATTAAAGCAACAAATGAGGTGTCACTTCAAATCTATTTATCAAAAAATAAAAAGTGATAATGCTTACACTTGGCAAGAATATGGAAAGGAGATTCTCCCACTGTAGTGGAAACAGGAAGTATTAGAGCCTTCTTGGAAAACAATCTGGCAATATCAATTCAAATTATACTTTTTTGTAAGTATCAACAGAACTTTTCTACATTCTTTATGAGTAAAAGCATCAAAAGGATTTTAGAAAAAAATAAGTAAATTAGAGCTCTTCCAGTTGATTTTGAAGAATTACCAGGTACTTCTGGTATTATGAAATGAGAAAAAGCAAGATACTTATTAATGTGGCCAACTTGCCACCACATGGTCATTGGTTTCCTCAATAAAGGGAAGCTCAGCATTTGTCTCTGTAGCTGGCAGGCTAGAAATTCACTGGCAGCAGCCATTCCAACAACCTTGATAAGCGGGAGGCCAGAACATTGAGGTCATTTGATCAAATGTCTGGACACCTGTGGCCCAGTCAGTTTGATGCATGAAATGGCCCACCCCTTATCAAGCTGGCACCCATACACATCTTCTTAAACTATATATAACTTCCAAATACAGAAAATAATGTCATAATTTTGCCTGATGTAATCATGTAACACGATACAATGATCCTGCATACAAGTGGAAACATTAACCCATTTCCCAGAAGAGGAGGCAAAGTCCTTGAGTGATCTTTACTCTTTTCCTTGATATCTCATAACTTAAATACTATCATATAAAATTAACGATACTTACCCAAGCACTGTGGTGCATGCCACTCAGGAGGCCTGGGACAGGGGGATTGCAAGTTTGAGTCCAGCCTGGGTAACTTAGCAAGACCCTGTATCAAATTTTTAAAAATAATAAAAAGGTCTGGGGAGGTAGCTCAGAGGTAGAACACCCCTGTTCAATTTCCAGTACCACAAAAATAAATTAACTACTTAATTCATTAACAATACTTAAATACTGTGATATAAAGCCAATATATCTTATGTTATACCATAAAAGAGTAAGAGAGGAAACAAAGATATTTGCATACATATTCATAACAAAATAACACAGAAATATTCATGACAATTACAGTCCCTCTTCTCTTATAGCTAGTCAGATGGTCATAGTTGGTATTTACCACCACTTTCCACTATCCATTCTGTATTTACTTTGCCTTCAGCAAGTACCTGGTTGTGATTCTTTATCAGTGGGTGATCCAACCATTCATTCCTGAGATCTGGCTATCAGTAGTCTTGCCTGGCCTGGGTTACTGTAATTTTCCACTGAACTTAGTCACAGGGCATGGCAATACTAAACTCTCCTGTATTCCAAACATATTCTTCCTTACTACCATAATGGAAGAGCAGTCCATTTCCCCCTTGGTAGTCAGGAACAATCATCCTAGCCAACACTGTATTTCCCTTCTTTGCTTGTTGATTCAAAGGTGTGAGGAGCCCAGAGTGGCTGAACTGTAATTTTTTTGTCCAAGGTTTGGGAGGGGCTCCACGGTGGTTAAAAGGCTGCCTAGGAGTTAGTGAGAGAGGCTCAGGCCAAAGCTCTGATGCCAGGATATGCAAAGAAGACCCATCTAAGGCCATACTGCTCCAGGGCCTTCTTGTAGGCGTGCGGAGGGTGACTCTTTTGAAGAGATACTCGCCCAGGCCAGCCTGGGGGCCTGCCAGACTGCAGAGATTCGTCAAGTGGTCTCCAATCTTCTTGATGAGCTTCACCTCCTCATCAAGGAAGTGGTTCTCCAGAAAGTCACAGAGATGTGGTTCTATGCGGGTAGAGCCCAAGGCATGAAGATCCAAAATGGCTTGGTTCAGGTTCTTCTCCAGGGCCAAGGCAGCTTCCATGGCATCCTAAGTGTTGCCCCACTCATAGTGAGAAGGTTTCTGCACGTCTTGGAAGAGGGCGTGGCCACCACGTTGGTTTTGTATCTTCAGGAGATGCTCAGAAGACTCTGAGCTTTTCCTCGGTCAACTCTCAGAAGAAGTGGCCCACGCCCTCCAGAGCCACATCATCACGGTGGAAATAGTAGCCCAGAGAGAGGTGGGCGAAGGAGGCCTGCAGATGTAAATTGACCAGGCGGTTGATGGCAGCCTCCACCTTGGTAGAATAATTCTGATGAATCTGGGAGGCCACGGTTGGTCGTCAATAAGGAGCTAACCACAAAAAAATGGAGTTAGCTGGTCCCGGAAGCAGAAGGTGGGTGAGAAGATGGTCCCAGAGATTGTAAATGGAGATCAGATTGGAAGGCGATTGGAAGCTAGAAGAAAAGGGAGTCCCTGGGTCTGTTTCGTCCACTGTTGAAGCAAGAGATGAATCCGTAGGACCTCCAAGTGCAATGGTTCTGAACTGTAGTCTTAAATTACATTTCACTGGAGTTAAAAACGTCTTCTGGTATAAGTATTTCTCCTTTTCAAACTAAGATTTCTAGGCAAGTACAACATAAGCAAAGTGAACAACCAGGTGCATTGTTCAAATTTCTGCCAACACAGAGGATCTCCCTTCACCACAATCCTCCAGAGATACCCCAGAAAGGGGCCAATATTCAGCTGTGTACTTTTGGGTAGTGCCTGTGTATCATATAGAACCAACTGTCAACCAGATCTATGTATAGATCTGTCTACTCTCTATGGAGAAATATGGATGCTAACAAACCCCAGGATGTGCGGTTGGCAAACTGGAGATTCAGGAGAGCCAGTGGTATAGTTCTAGTCCAAAATCCAGCAGGCTTAACATCCAGAAAGAGTCAATGTTTCAGTTCAAGAGCACAGGCAAGGGCTGGGGAGATAGCTCAGTTGGTAGCGTGCTTGCCTTGCAAGCACAAGGCCCTGGGTTTGATCCCCAGCACCGCAAAAAAAAAAAAAAAAAAAAAAAAAAAAAAAAAAAAAAAAAGAGCACAGGCAAGAAAAATACTGATGTCAATGAAGTTGAGCAGGAGGAAATTCTGCCTTAGTTGCAGGAAGGTCAGTCTTTTTGTTCTATTCAGGCCTTTAACTGACTGGACAAAGCCTACCCTCATTAGTGAGGGCAATCTGGTTTCCTCACACTACCAATGCCATCCAGAAACACCCTCACAGACACATCCAGATTAATATTTGACCAAATGTCTCTGCGGCCTGTGTCCCAGTCAAATTGACTCATAAAATTAACCATCAAATGCCTTAACCATATTGGATGCTCTCTGTTGGGTTGACATTGGACATGAAGATCTACACATTTTGTGCCAATCTTCATCTACCTATTCACATGTCTCTTCTCTAGATTTCGTTGTCTTTCATCCATCAGTCCTTTATTTCTAGGCCCTTGTTCATTGACCACTGTCCAGGAATCCACAAATATTCTCATCTATGGCCACTTCCTTCACAGAACGTGGATGACCAGTTTAACCACTCATAGCTTGTCTATGGGGAAAATATCCCTGCCCACTATTGTTCAGGGTCATCCCTAAAGGTTTATATACAATGTAGCCACCATTCATATTCAGTTTGAACCCACATTTCTTTTTTTTTTTAATTGTAAACAAATGGGATACATGTTGTTTCTCTGTTTGTACATGGAGTAAAGGCATACCATTAATGTAATCATAAATTTACATAGGGTAATGTTGTTTGATTCATTCTGTTATTTTTCCCTTCCTCCCACCCCTCCCACCCCTCTTTTCCCTCTATACAGTCCTTCCTTCATTCTTGTCCCCCTCCCTAACCCTAACTCTAACCCTAACACTAACCCTTCCCACCCCCATTATGTGTCATCATCCACTTATCAGTGAGATCATTCGTCCTTTGGTTTTTTGAGATTGGTTTATCTCACTTAGCATGATATTCTCCAATTTTATCCACTTGCCTGCAAATGCCATAATTTTATCATTCTTTATGGTTGAGTAATATTCCATTGTGTATATATATACCACAGTTTCTTTATCCATTCATCAACTGAAGGATATCTAGGTTGGTTCCACAATCTGGCTATTGTGAATTAAGCAGTTATGAACATTGATGTGGCTGTATCTCTGTAGTATGCTGATTTTAAGTCCTTTGGGTATAGGCCAAGGAGGGGATAGCTGGGTCAAATGGTGGTTCCATTCCAAGTTTTCCGAGGAATCTCCACACTGCTTTCCAGAGTGGCTGCACTAATTTGCAGCCCCACCAGCAATGTATGAGTGTACCTTTCTCCCCACATCCTCGCCAACACCTGTTGTTGCTTGTATTCTTGATAATCGCCATTCTAATTGGGGTAAGATGGAATCTTAGGGTGGTTTTGATTTGCATTTCTCTTATTACTAGAGATGTTGAACATTTTTCCATATGTTTGTTGATTGCTTGTAGATTTTCTTCTGTGAAGTGGTTTGAACCCACATTTCTTTTTGACACTTCTGGAAATCAAGTTTGGACTTTGGCTGGTTTATAGGACCTCCTCCTATAATACAACCATAGATTTGACCTAACAGAAGGGTACTTGTGCAACTACAGCAGCAGGTGACATGGGGGTATACCTCACCTGCCCCTACAATTTACTTGTGCCCTCTGGGCCTGGTCAAGTTTTATCTTGACTGTAACATTTCAAACTTTCTATGGACTACCCCTGGACCCACCTGTCTTTACAACTTGGCAGGTCTGACAAAACCCCTAACAAGGCATTTCTGGACCCATGGCCAAGTGTCCTGGCTCTCTGGGCCTAGACCGTGTCAGGTAATGTTTCTCAGAGGTAGCCAGGTGCAGAGGTGCATACCAGTAATTCCAGCGTTTCAGGAGCTGAGGTAAAAGGATCACAAGCTCAAGGCCAGCCTCGCAACTTAGCAAGATCCTGTCTCAAAAAAATAAATAAATAAATAAAGGGCTAGGGCTTTAGCTCAGCGAAGAAGCACCCCTGAGTTCAAGCTCCAGTACCAAAAAAAAAAAAAAAAAAAAAAGTATATAATTCTTTTCTTCTGATGTCATGGCTCTACTTCAGGACAGTTTATGTTTGTGTTTTTCCCATAGGAGATTGCCATAAGCTCCATGCTGAACAAATTTAAATTAAATGCAAGCTTTTTACAGATTTTCCTCAAAACTCAGGTATGATTAGGAATGGAGAACAATCTGAGTGATATTATACAGTTCTGAAAATCACTCCATTTAACATTGATTTATGATCCTTGACCCACCTACAAGATTACCGCAAGCCCTCATGCAAATGGAGTGTTGACAAGCAAGTCCCACCAGTCCTACAAATACACTTGAATCTGGAACACCTGAATCTTGAATTTGGGCTCCAGATGGGTCCCTGCTCTAACACAATCTCTGATTAGAGAGTTTCCCAGATGTTATTAAACCACAGGAATAAAATGAGGATATAGTAACTGAAAATTCAAAATCATAATGGTTTGAGTTTCTACCAGTTTAATGGTTTGAACCTCAGCAGCTCATAAAAAGCAGCCTATAATTATTTCTGGGAGTCTACAAAAGAGATGATTCCCAAGATCAGGCGGCCACATTACCCAATTCCAGGGGACAGGACTGACATTGCGTTCTAGGTGAATGTCACTCCTACAACTGAGTGTCACACTGAATAAAACGTAGATGGTGGATGACACTGGAATGGTGTAACATTGGCACTATGCCTTGCAGATGTTTAAAAACTAGTTCCCGCTTAGGATCCACCATGTTATTGTCTCCAGTTGACCCTGGCCATTGTCCACTGCCCTTGACACTGCCTAAAACAGAATCACTGATGTTATGTTGAGGGGACATTTCACAGGATCCCCACTGCTTATACCATGGTTGCGTCCCCCTGGTACTCCCAGAGCCATGGTTTGCACATTGCCAGAATGGGAGAGAAAGACCTGATTCCTACATACATGACACTTTCTTTCCAGATTCTCAAGCCCACATCTCACAATGTCTTTTACCAATATGTCTTGTTAGCATCTCCTCTCCATTCATTCTTTATCTCCTGCCTGCATCTCTCAATACTCTTTTTCTCTACCAACCAGCAGCTTTGGTATATTCTGTGTCAATATCTAAGACACCACATGCATTCTCTAAATTCCATTCAAAAAGACAAAGAGGCATATCTCTAAATAAGAACATTTAAGATCTGTGTTTATTGTAATGGTAACTTTATTTTTTGAGGAAAATAAAAAGGAGTTGCATGTTTGCTTATTATCTAGACCAACTCTAGAAATATAACTTCATAACTTTTAATTTCTAAAAATCTTTAGTTTGCCAAGCATATTTCATATTTCCAAAACAATTTTCTTAGGACCAATTCTTCCACAGAGAGTAATTAAGTAAATCACATCTAAAGATGTACAATTACCTGGATGCTGAAAACGTGACAATGAAGTAATTCTTCAGGGACAAAAAAAAAAAAAAAAAAAAAGGAAAATGGGCTTTACACGGCTTTACACCTCCTATAACTTCATTTCCAACCAACAGTAAAGTCAAGTTACAAGGACAAGCATCTTAAGGAAAATTACAATGGCCTTGAATTGTCTCAGTTCCCCATTATCAAGAAAATTTTAATACTGTTCATTGCTCACAAATACTTTTTAACAGGCATGTTAATTCCAAGAAAGGAATAAATAGGTATCTGCAGACTTAGTAAAAATAAGCTAGTTAAGAAGATGGATATTTCAATTGGATACTTCAATACTTAGCCATGTCAATTCTGGAAGCAAAAGGCTTCTACATTTCTTTATTGTCTGCATTTTACCTTTAACTTTTTTTTTAATTTCTTTATTAGTTCTTATTAGTTATACATGATTGTAGAATGTATTTAATACCTATATGGAGTGTAACTTCTCATTCTTCTGGTTGTATGTGATGTGGAATTACATTGGTCATGTAATCATATGAAATTTGATTATTAGTTTCTTTATTAGTTCTTATTAGTTATACATGATTGTAGAATGTATTTAATACCTATATGGAGTGTAACTTCTCATTCTTCTGGTTGTATGTGATGTGGAATTACATTGGTCATGTAATCATATGTGCATATAGCATAGTAATGTCTGATTTATTCTACTATCTTTCCAATTCCCATTCCCCTTTCCTTCACTTCATTCCCCTTTGTTTAATCCAAAGTCCTTCTATTCTTCCCTACTCTCCCCTTATTGCTAGCATTTGTATATCAGAGAAAACATTCAGCCTTTGTTTTTTTGTGATTGGCTTATTTCACTTAGCATGATATTCTCCAGTTCCATCCATTTACCAGAAAATATCATAATTTCATTCTTATGTATAATATTTCATTTTATATATATATATATTTTTTTTCCACCACATTTTCTTTATCCATTCATCTGTTTAAGGGCTAACTTGTTTAATTTTAGCTAAAGATCCCTATAAGTACTGTTTGGTTTAGGGCTGGGAGTTTCAACCTTGATCCATACATTTAAAAACTTCTAAAGGTAAAGTAATATAATAAAGCTGGTGCTTGTATTTATCAATATCCTTTGATCGAATAGCAGTAAAATTCAGCTGCTGGTTGGGTCCTGTCTGGCTGTCTGTACCACTACAGCCCTGTTCCTGCCAAGGATCTCCTGCTCCTAACTTTTAAATGGTAGTTTTAGCCACATATTCTCTTCAGCATATCAAAAAGCACTGGATCTAGTCTCATCTGGAATAATCTGGATGGAATTTTATGCACTTACAGTATGTTTGAAATGTATTAAATAACATGAAATTCAAAATGGTAGAATATTCAATCTTTTGATTAAAATAACAGTGTTTCTGGTTCCTGTTAACTTGTAACTTCTTTCACTATCTTAGCAACTAATAACCTTTTGTAGAGATTGAATGACTGTCCTTTACAAAATCAGGCAGGATATGTTTACATTCATACAAGAGAAGTTCTTATATGAATAGTATAACCTACAAAACCACACTAATTTTAATAGTATTAGAGCAATGTGTGTGTGTGTGTGTGTGTCATGTGTGTAAGAGAGAGAGAGAAAAAGAGAGAGAGTATTTGTGTGTGTGTGTATTTACACACACATAAACAAAGGGTCTAAATAATTTGTTCAATTTTTGTTTGGAAGATCAGTCCAGTGGTGAGAGAGGTGTGTTAAAGTTACCTAGTATTATTGTTTTGTGGTCTATTCGATTTCTGAAATTGAGAAGGATTTGTTTGACGTAAATGGATGAGCCACTGTTTGGGGAATAGATATTTATGATTGTTATGTCCTGCTGATTTATGCTTCCCTTAAGCAGTATGAAACGTCCTTCTTTATTCCTTCTGGCTAACTTTGGCTTGAAGTCCACATTATCTGATATGAGGATGGATACTCCGGCTTTTTTGCTGAGTCCATGGCATGGTATGTTTTTCCCCATCCTTTCACCTTTAGTCTATGGGTATCTCTTTCTATGAGGTGAGTCTCTTGTAGGCAACATATTGTTGGATCTTTCTTTTTAATCCAATCTGCCAGTCTATGTCTTTTGATTGATGAGTTCAGGCCATTAACATTCAGGGTTATTATTATTATTTGTATTCCCGGTCATTTGGTTCATTTTTGTTTTTTAACACGACTTGGTTTCTCCTTTATTTGGCTATTCCTTTAGGGTAGTTCCTCCCTTTGTTGATTTACATCATTGTTTTTCATCTCTTCCTCATGGAATATTTTGCTGAGAATATTCTGTAGTGCCGGCTTTCTTTTTGTAAATTCTTTTAGCTTTTGTTTATCATGGAAGGATTTTGTTTGTTGTTGTCAAATCTGAAGGTAAGTTTTGCTGGGTATAAGATTCTTGGTTGGCATCCATTTTCTTTCAGAGCTTGAAAAATGTTGTTCCAGACCCTTCTAGCTTTTAGGGTCTGGATTGAAAAATCTTCTGATATCCGTATTGGCTTCCCCCTGAATGGAATTTGATTTTTTTCTCTTGCAGTCTTTAAAATTCTATCTTTATTTTATATGTTAGGTATTTTCATTACAATGTGCCTTGGTGTGGGTCTATTATAATTTTGTATATTTGGAGTCCTATAAGCCTCTTGTACTTGATTTTCCATTTCATTCTTCAGATATGGGAAATTTTCTGATATTATTTCATTGAATAGATTGTTCATTCCTTTGGTTTGTTTCTCTGTGCCTTCCTCAATCCCAATAATTCTTAAATTTGGCCTTTTCATGATATCCCATAATTCCTGTAGATTCTGTCCATGATTTCTTACCATCTTATCTGTTTAGTCAACTTTGTTTTCAAGATTAAATATTCTGTCTTCAATGTCTGAGGTTCTGTCTTTCAGGTGTTCTATCCTATTGGTTATGCTTTTTATGGAGTTTTTAATATGGTTTATTGTTTCCTTCATTTCAAGGATTTCTGTTTGGTTTTTTTTCAGTATCTCTAACTCTTTATTGAAATGATCTTTTGCTTCCCACATTTGTTCTTTTAACTGTTGATTGGTGCAATCATTCAAAGCCTGCATTTGCTCTTTCATCTCATCATTTGCTTCTCTGATCATTTTAATTATGTACATTCTGAACTCCTTTCTGACACTTCTCCCATACTGTCATTGGATTTTACTGATGTAGCATCTAGGTTTATTTGAGACATTTTCTTCCCTTGTTTTCTCATATTGCTCAGGTATCTTCCCCTCTAGTGGTGAAACCCTGAGATATTACAGATTTTCCCCTATTGACTTATAGTGTCCCTATAGATTTCCAATAACTCACCTCCTCGTCTTCAGTAGCCTAAAGTCTTGGAGGAACTTGATAATGCAGTGATCCACAAGGAAGCTGCCCCTCTAGGGGTGGTAGCCTTCACGTGGGGTATATTCCCTTCTACTGGGCAGCAGCACCTCCACTTGTTGACTGATGGTCAGCCAAAGGGGGACTAGACTGTGGGCTGGGGAACGACTGGTCTGGGCCTAGATCTCTGGTTCTACCACCCCACTGAGAAAGCCTTGCCCCACAGGGAAAACTCACCCGGTGGGGAAGTCTTGTTGGGCAGCGCTCCTCCAAGAAGTTACCTTTGGTCCAGAACCACCACCCGGGCCGGGGAGCCTCGCTCTGTGCAGAAGTCTCTCACTGGGCGGCCCTCCTCTAAGAAGCTGCCTGTGATCTGGAACTACTGCCTGGGCTGGGGAGTCTCGCTCTGCGCAGAAGTCTCTCACTGGGCGGCCCTCCTCTGCAACACTCCTGGTTGTCTGGGTTCACAGCTCCAGCTGGTGAGTCTCGCTGGGCAACTCTTCTCCACAAAGTTCCCTGCGTTCCGGGACTACTGCCCTGCCGGGGAGTCTCGCCCAGCGGGAGGGACTCATCCTGAGGCTCTGAGTTAGTCCCGCGTCTCTCAATACCTCCTCTTCTTGAATCCTGAGTCCTGGAGCGACATGAAATGCAGTCACCCTCTACTCTGCCATCTTGAAACCCCCTCTTAATAATTAAGATATTCACTCTCCAAAGTCATTGTGTTATTTTAATATATAAAATATATAAACTGTGGTTGACAAATAAATCAGCAATCTAAAACAGATATGTTAATAAAAATGTTAAAGTATATTTGGCTTAAATTATCTAATACTATCTAGTTATTAAAATAAAAGTGAAGGGAAATGATCAGGGCAGATGTTGAAACCAGAACTTCAGACCCAGAGCAAGAGATGGATAAAGATGTATCAAAGTAATGTGAAAAGGTTTTAGATGGAACAAATCCATATTTTCCTTCAGTGGAAAACATTCAATACAGAAAAGATGTGAAGGTGAAGAGATGGAATGTATAATCTATTGTCAAAAAACTGGAAGTAGCTGAATTCAGTTACTAAAAATGACTATGGGGATTAATTCTAAGATTTTTGTTATTATCTGAAACTGATATTAAAACATGAAATTAGCATTTATCTTTAAATAAGAAATTCAAAAGGTGATGCCACAAATTGAGTTAAAAATTTTTAGTTTGAGCAGCTGCTGAAGCAGAGTAGGAATTAAAAGAACTTAGTTTGGAACTTGCTGACGTTGCACTGATTCTGAGATATTCAAGTACAGACATCTACTAGGTAGCTACATAAAGAAGTTAAGACCAGATAGAGATGTCTAGAGTGAGATACAGATTTAGAAGCCATTACTATAAATAAAACCAATAGCCAGGTAAGAGATCAGAAAGTTATACAAAGTACTCTTTGTGTCCCCACTATTCATATGCTGACATCATTACCCCCAATGTATTAAGAGTATTAAGAGGTTTGGCCTTTGGGAAGGTCCTGGGGGTAGGGCCCTCATGGGTAGGACTAGTGGCCTTATAAAAAGGAACCCTAGTCAGGTATAGTGAGCCATGTCTGTAATCCCAAACTTGGGAGGTTAAGGGTCAAAGACTGCAAGTTTGAGATCAGCCTGGCAGTTTAGCAAGACCCTGTCTCAAAATAAAAAGGGTTGGGTATGACTTTCAGGAATGGAGCACTTGCCTAGTGTGTGAGAGGACCTGCTTCAATCTCCAGTACTGGTGGGGTGGCAGAGAAGAACCCCAAGAGCTATTACATTCTCTTTCTGACACATGAGAATATAATAGGATGACAGTTTGTAACCCAGATGAGGACCCACACCAGAACCTGACCATGTGGGCATTATGATCTCGGACTTCTAGCCACTAGAACTGTAAACATTTATGTTTTTCATAAGCCATTTGGTCTATGATTTATGCTACAGAAGCCTGAACTAAGCCAAGCTCTGTGAGAAAAGAAACAAGCAAAGGATGGGGTCTGATGTTAATACTGCCAATTGAAAATGGTGAAAACTAACCTCAAGAAGAGATCTAAAAAACAAACAAAAAAAACACGACCTTTAAGAGAAGAACCAGGAGTATGAAGAGTCATAAAATCTAAGGCTAGAGAGATTCTTCAGAAAAAGGAAACAGTCAATAGTACCAAATACAAAAAGAAAAGCAACACTTCACAGTGCAAAGTAGGAAAGGAGATAAGAATGAACAAGCATATACATGTGGAAGCTAAAGCATTCACATAAAACTTCTATCTTCTTTGTGAAGTAGGAAATAAGATCTCATAGAACTGTGTATATACTGAAGAGTCAAAGATAAAAGCAAAACATTTGAAAATCAGTAGCAGAGACATTAAACACAAAAAGTCATAACAGAATTTCTGATATCTATAAGAGTGGAGTACTATTAGAAATCTGCTCTTTAGTCATAAATCCATTCTTTTTTATGGCTAATATTCCATTGTGTATATATACATTTTCTTTATCCATTCATCTGTTGAAGGGCACCTAGGTTGGTTCCATAGCTTAGCTATTATGAATTGAGTTGCTCTAACCATTGATGTGACTACATCACTGTAGTATGCCAATTTTAAGTCCTTTGGGTATACACCAAGGAGTGGGATAACTGAGTCAAATGGTGGTTCCATTCCAAGTTGAGGAATCTCCATACTGCTTTCCAGAACGGTTGCAGCAATTTGCAGTCCCACCAGCAATGTATGAGTGTACCTTTCCCCCCTCATCCTCAGCAACATTTTTTGTTACTTGTATTCTTGATAATTGCCATTCTGACTGGAATTAGATGGATTTCAGTGTAGTTTTAATTTGCATTTATTTAACTGCTAGAGAAGTTGAACATTTTTTTCATGTATTTGTTGACTTTATGTCTTTTGCCAGTAAATGGATGAATCTGGAGACTATGGTGCTAAGTGAAATAAGCCAACTCCAAAAAACCAAAGGCAGAATGTTGTCTCTGATATGCGGATACTAACACACAATAAGGGCCAGGAGGGAAAACTAGAACTTCAATGGATTAGATAAAGGGGAATGAAGGAAAAGGAGGGGAGATGGGAATAGGAAAGACAGTAGAATGAATCAGACATAACTTTTGTATGGTCATATGTGAACACACAGCCAGTGTAATTCCACATCAAGTACAACCACAAGAATGGGAAGTTATACTCCATGTATGCATAATATGTCATAATACACTCTAATGTCATGTATATTCAAAAAAGAATTTAAAAATTTATAAAAAAATATGCTCTTTAACAGTGAACTATAGTCAGTTTCACCTTTGTGGCTCTTTATCTGAACCATTTAAAGTTGAAGACAATGATATTTCATAATGATAAAGTGTTTTGATAAAGTGATAAACACTTTATCATTTGTCTTATAAAATAAGGATATTAACATTAATTAAATTTAAATTAAATCATAATTATTATTTGATATTTTGATTATTTGATTATTTTGATATTTGATATTTTGATTATTTGATTATTTTGATTATTTGATATTTGATATTTTGATAATTTGATCATTTCAAATAATTTGATACTTTTTGGTATATTTTGATTCCCCCAGCTTAACATAAATTAGGACAAAAATTGCCTTATAGTTTCTTACCCAGAATTAAGATAAATTTCATGCATTGCATTTGGTTCTTAAATTTCTTTAAGAAATTTCTTTAATCTCTTCTAATCTATAATAGTTTACTATTCTTGGATTTTTTTGTTCTTGATTTTTTTTTCCCTTTTACAGAACTAGGGATTGAACCCAGGGGAACTCTATCATGCTACATCCCCAGCCTTCTTTATTGTTTAAGACAGGGTCTCTCTAAATCTCCAAGACTGGCCTTGAATTTGCAATCCTCTTGCCTCAGCCTCTGGAGTAGCTGCAATTACAGGCATGTGTCACCAATCCCAGTGAGACTGAATTTTGGAGAGTTATAGAGTCATTCATTGTCCAGAATAACCCATATCCTGGATTTGATTGTTTCCTTGTGGTTATACTCAGGTTAAGCAATTTTTGGCTTAAATACTACATAGAGATACATCACAAGAGGCTCTACATAATTGTGGAATTGTACTCCTGTTGGTGATGCTAAATTTAATAGTCTGGTTAATGAGGTGAGTACCACATTTTTTGTTACAAAAATACACTTTCCCTTTGTAAGGAATAAGAGGTCTATGTGATGCTATTATGAAACCGTGAAACTGTCTTGTTCCCCAAGTGTTTTGCACCCAATAAAAATTTTAGCAACTATTGACAGTTCTGACCTGAAGTAATTATTACATTGGTGGCTGCAAAATGGTGATTTAAAAAAAAATCTATCATTCTTTCTCTGTGTATTAATTAGCAATTTCTCTAAGGAGAAGCTTTACTCCCCCATCTCATCTTTCTTTCAATATCTTTCTCCCTCCCTCTTTTTCTCCCCAGCCCTCATCCACTAGGCACTTATGAATTTTTTAAAATTAAATATATTGCAAGGGGTTACTGTCATTATTTCTTATATTCCAAGTGTTCCATATCAGACTAGTGGGACTCTTGCAGTTCGCTCCTTTTGATATGACCTACTAGTCTTTAATAATGTCTTTGCTTGAGTTTACCAAGGATCATCCTATGCAAGCTCAATTTATACATTTCCTGTTCCAGATCTGGAATCAGGCATTTCTCAAAGGAGATCTGGTTACTTTTAGTGGGGAATGGCATTTAAAAATCAAGGTCTATGCACCAGGTATATTTACTTCTACTTCTAAGCATGTCTTTCAGTGAGGAAGGCTAAGAATACACATGCAAGTGTGCACTCACATGTATGTTTGTGTTCATTCTGCTACTTCAAATTCACATATGACACCACGGGGGAGTCTTCAACTTCCCTTGTTCCACACTTGTTTCTCACTTGTCACACAATAAGAATCTTGATTCTTAACCTCATTCTTAACATCAACATATGTACTCATTTGCTCTACTCCACAATAACTATAAAATCGTTCAGAATGACAAAACCAATACCACTATCAATAACAAACCTAGATAACGATTTATTTGTAATTTGTTTTGTATTTAGAATATATTCCAGTTAGTTCTCAGAAGTGGAAGGACTTAGGAAATATAAATAATAAGGGATTTATTAGAGGGATTTGATTTGATGACACTGTGGAACTTATCGAGCAGATTATGTGCAGCTGGTATTTTAGTGTCTGCTGTTGGAACTTAAAATCCTTGAAGAGGAAGGAAAGACGGAGGTGAAGTGGGAAAAGCAAGCAAAAAGTGAAATTTCTGATGCGGGGCTTGAACCTCTGAGGAGGGCCTGCAACAAGTCAGATTCACTGCCTTGGACTCCTGCCCCAGCTTCCATGATGTAGGGTCCTGCAGGAGAATCTGGTGCCCTTCACCACAGAGTTAAATGTGTGTCCCATTGAAATGGTTGCAGTTCTCATCCTCAGTTCTGGCTTTCAGGGGAAAGTCAAAAAACATCTCTGAGTTACCTTCTTAACTGCATTTCTTATCAGCTTTGGTGAAGGGAGTTTTCTCTGGATCATTCCAGGGAGTATATTTAAAGAATGGCTGAGTATGTTTTACATGAAGGAAGAGAATTTTGGGAGACAGTTGCAGTTTAGCTAATTCTACATGGTACAAATCTACAGTCAGAAAACTACATTCAAAAGAAATTGAGGGCCTAGGAATAGAGTTCAGTGGAGGAGCACATGCCTGGCATGTGTGAGGCCCTGAGTTCAATCCCCAGTGTTTAAAAAACACATTTAAAAAAAAGATACTTGAGTTAATCATTTTCTCTGTGCAATCATGTTATCAATTTGATATAAAATTAGGTTCATTTGTTTAGATTTTTAAACTTATTTACTTTTCTCATAAATATGAAATTCTTAATATATTTCTATCATAAATTATTATAGTTTAGATATTAGGAATCCCCCAAAAGCTCATGTGTGAAACAATGCAAAAACATTCAGAGGTGAAATGACTGGGTTATGAAAGTCTTAACCCAATCAGTGAATTAATCCCCTCGTGTGGATTGACTGAGTGGTAACTGAAGGCAGGCAGGGTGAGGTTGGAGGAGGCACTAGGGGTGTGCCTTTTGGGATATATTTTGTACCTGGAGTCTCTCTGCTTTCTGATCATCATATGAGCCTCTTCCCTCCACCACACTCTCCATGATGTTCTGCCTCACTTCAAACCCCAAGGAATGGAGCTAGCTGTCTATGGATTGAGACCTCTGAAACTGTGATCCCCCAAATAAACTTTTCCTCTTCTAAAATTGTTGTCAGGTCTTTTAGTCACAGCAGTGAAAAAGCTGACTAAAACAGAAATATCTTAAAATATAGACTCAGAAGTTTCACTTCCATTCTATCC
Organism: Sciurus carolinensis; assembly: GCF_902686445.1. Taxonomy (NCBI): domain Eukaryota; kingdom Metazoa; phylum Chordata; class Mammalia; order Rodentia; family Sciuridae; genus Sciurus; species Sciurus carolinensis. The sequence goes on from NC_062220.1 coordinate 14,683,536, forward strand.
CCTCCACTCGGTTCTTCCCATCCATTTCATTCTATTAAATACACACACACACACACACACACACACACACACACACACATACACACATACACACACATATCCCTTCCCATTACTCATGGGGGACACATTGCAAGACTTCCAGCGAATGTCTGAAATTGTGGATAGTACCAAACTTTATTGTATTTTTTCCTTAATATACATACCTGTGATAAAGTTTAATATACAAATTAGGCATAGCAGATTAATAAAACTAATAATAAAATAGAATGATTATAACAATACACTGAAATTAATTTGCCATCCTCACTATTCTTGTGCTTTAGGGGCATTATTAAGTAAAATAAGGGTTACTAGAGCACTAGCACTGCAATACTATGACAGCTAATCTGATAACTGCAATAGCTACTAAGTGACTAACAGGCGGGTAGCATATATGGTGTGGATAGGCTGGGCGAAGGGATGATTCACATCCCAGTGGGATGGAGTCAGATGGTGCATGATTTCATCACTTTACTCAATGGCATGCAATTTAAAACTTACAAATTGTTTATTTCTGTAATTTTCCAGTAGCTATTTTCAGACCATGGATGACCACAGATAACTGAAACCAGAGGGAGAAAAGCTACAGAGAGGAGGAACTCCTCTAAAACTATATATAGTTTCCCCCCTATTTTTTGCCCAAACATACAATATATAGTTTACTGTACCTTATAATGAAAGTAAACTTTAAAGAAACTAACAATGAAAAATAACAAGTTCACAAAGAATATTTCAAAGAATTCTATCTTATTAACATACCCAAGGGTAGTAAAAGATGTTGTAAGAAAAAATAACATTCTGATATAAAAATTCTTTGTTAAGTTAGGAATATAATATCCTAATAAATTTCATGAATCTAGAAGCAAAGTCCTCTATGGGAAAAAGAAAGTCTGGAAAATTGAGATGACAGCTGAATATCCTATATTACCCATTGTTAAAGTATTTAAACAGAATCTGGAATTCCACAGAGGTAATTACAAGGGTTTCTCAATGAGAAAGTTGTTCTGAATCAACGCTATGATTCTATTTTCTATTCACACTTAAATAGCTTTAGAGAGTAACTATTAAACAATATGGGATGTTATTCATAATGATAACCTCGATTCACAAAGAAAGTATTAAATTGTGATCAGTTACACATCAGTGAACCTGGTTGTAGCTCTAGAAGCCTCTGGGAGGATGCTTGTTTCTCAGTAGTTGACCATATCAATGTGGGAGCACACCTGGCTGGGCAGGTCTGGCCTACTGGTGAGACTATCTGGTGTCTATTAGAATGTAGATTCAAGATAGAAATTCTGGTTGAAAATAAACTCATCTCCAGAGGAGAAAGGGTCAGACCCAGCAGCAATGCTCTTAACAATGTTTCAGTCATCAACTAGAGCAATGGTTCTGAGTTGTTCTTTTTATCTAGATTTTGTTCTCCAGTTTTCTGTAAATACACAACTACCTTAGGGGAAAAAGGGATTGTGAGCAAAACCTAAAAGCATCATGCTGACTAAAATGTCTGTAAGAACTTAGAATGCAAGATGATACTATCTTGATGCTCATATGGCCCACAACACCACAAAAGGGAGGTGTTCTCTGTTTCTGCTCTGACTGCAATCTGGCTTGGCTCATCACAGGTTCCAGGAACACTGTTTGGGGTGGAAGGTTTCAGCATGTCAACATTGCCCATGGCAGCATTGGGACTTAGGGCAAAGTATCCAGGAGTAGACAGGCTATACCAACAAAAAGACCTACATTTATTTTTGCATGCAGTGGAAACTTCAGAAACTGAAAAAAAAAGGTAAAGCCTTGCTCATATGCATGCTGAGATATATTAGTGAGTTCAGGTAATAAAGGGTAGAGAATTTGATTGGGTATAGAATCTTGGGAGCAGAGGAGAGTGGGTAGTTAGTTCTGCAGAGTAGCCATTTCCTCATTCTAAATAAGACCTGTGGTGGTTTTAAACCATGTCTCAAAATTCTTTGGCATTTCTTTCATCAAAAGGTGGAATCTATATCCCCTCACTGTGAATTTGAATCAATTTAGTGACTTATCTGTATCCAATAAAATGCAGGAGAAGTGATGGAGGCTGGATCATAAAATGAATATAACTTTCATGTTGCTTTCTGGAATACTAGCATTTGAAGTTTTTAGCTGCCATGTAAGAAGTCTGACAACCCTGAGGCACATATGCTAGGAAGAAGCTAGCACGAAGAGAGTATGTTTAGGTATTATGGCTGAAAGCCCCAGCTTTGATCCCAGTTTTGACTACCAGACATGTTAATAAATATGTCTCAGAAAATTCTAGTCTCCAGCCACAGGACATCTCAGGCATTGTATCTTTCTCAGCTGAGACCTTATCGAGCACAGATAAGCCATATTTGCTATGCCTTGTCTAAACTCTCATTGAGAAAGTAATTTTACAATTTGCAAAAGGCAGAACTATAATGTTTGATGCTCACAATGTTACAGTTAGGTAGGTTGGATTGGCATTATCATCGCCTTCATTTTGCAGATTAAAAAACCAAACAGGAAGTTATAGCTTACCTGTTTTGAGACTATATAGCCAAGATGCGACATGCTGACATTAAAATCTTGATCTTTGGACTCCAGAGTTTATGCCTTCTCTTGTTGTATCTCATCTGGATACTGTAGGACTTTAGAATGGCCTAAGAAAATAAGATACATACAGAATTTGAAGACAAGGTCATAAAATATTGAATGAAATAAAATTATTATTGAATGAACATAACCAGTCATCTCCTGGAGAAGAAATCATGAAAGATAATGGATCTATAGATTGATGCTGATACATAAAGTTATAATTTAAAATTGAATCAATGAGAAACATCTTAGACATTTTAATGTTATAAGGAAGTATAATAATGATATAATAATTTAAGAGCTTATTTTTTAAAAAATGAAATAAGACAGAATAAAACAAAAAACTTTCCATTTGTTTCTTGTCAAGGGGAAAGAGTGCCCTGACTGTTTAATGATGCTCTTTCAGTCTGCTCATAAGTATGTCCTTATGATAAAGAAGAAGGGTCCTTCACACTAGCTCAGCTTGATGACATTGTCCCTATGATCACCTTCATTTACTCTATATGTGCTAAAGCACCTTTGGATTTAAATTTAGTTGCTTAAGGAAACTTTCCTGCTTGGAAGAGAACATAAAAGGAAGTTGACAAAGCATACCATGCTCATTTGATGGGTAGTATTTTTCAATGTAGAGGAATGTTAGTATTTTGACATTTTCATTCTCTCTCTCATCTTAAGAGTACACATCAGTTCCCAGGATCATTCCTAACCTAAGTAGTATGACATCCTGTTTCAGAAGACAGCCATCTCTTGAATCATCCTAAATACAAATAGGAGGTCACTGGTGACCCCTCCCACTACCCCATCATGGGAAGCACAAAAAGGCAAGAGTTAACTCCATCTTTCATGACTTCACTATTAGGTTATTTTGGCAATCACATACCATCAGTAACTTCTCACTTCTTATCTCCCTTCCTTAAAAATTTCTTTTCTGAAACTTTGAATGGACCCACCATTTGACCCATCTATCCCCACTCCTTGGCCTATATCCAAAGGACTTAAAATCAGCATACTACAGTGATGCAGCCACATCTATGTTCATAGCTGCTCAATTCACAATAACTAGATTGTGGAACCAACCTAGATGTCTTTCAATTGATGAACAGATAAACTGTGGTATAAATACACAATGGAATATTACTCAGCCATAAAGAAGGATAAAATTATGGCATTTGCTGGCAAATGAGTGGAGTTGGAGAATATCATGCTAAGTGAAATAAACCAAGCCCAAAAAACAAAAGGTGGAATGTTTTCTCTGATAAATAGATGATATATAACAGGGAGATGGGGAGAGAAAAATGGAGGAACTTTGGATGGTGTAGAGGAAAATGGGGCAGGAGTGGGTGGGGCAAGGAAAGATAGTAGACTGAGACAGTATTACCCTACCCTATGTATATGTACGATAACATGAATGGTGTGAATCTACATTATGTACAACCACAGAAATGAAAAGTTGTACCCCATTTGTGTACAATGAATCAAAATGCAGTCTGTAAAAATAAAGTTCTGTAAAAATAAAAAATATTTTAATTAAAAAATAAATAAAATAATTTTTTTTCTCATTACTCCTCCTTTCCTTTAGAGTAAATGTATTGTTAACAATGAATAGGGTTTCTTTAATTCCATTCTGTAACTGGGCTTATCAAATAGAATTTACTTCTCCTCTCTCAAATGTTTTCATACATATTTTTCACAGAGACTGCCTTGGAATATTCTGTTCATGAAAGGCACAGAGTATGTAAAATATTTGGACCCATGTTCTTCAAAACAGAAGTGATTAGTTATGATGCCTCAGATGTCTAGAATGGTATGTGCTTTGCAGGGGCCCTAGCGCATACGGAAAGCGTTCGACTGATATTTGTTAAATGAATGACTCCAGAAAAAGAACACCACACTAAAAGAAAACATACTTTTCTCAACGATGAAAAATAAAAAAACTTCTTAAAGTTTCATTTGGACTCAGCTTAACAGGTCGTCCTTTAAGGAAAGGGTTTAAGCACGATACCGACAATTTAGCTGTTTCTAAATATATTTCTGAAATTCTGCTTAAATGTTTCAACCCTGGGCTTTAAGGTCTTATTTTTAGGACACTAAGACTTTCAGTGTAATGGAAACAACACGTAGTATGGGCTTCCCCGCCTTCCTCCCTCTAGGATTTCAAATTCTCCTCGACACCACCCCAGTTCTTCTAGTAACTCCACATTTCAGAGCAGGCCGAGTACCGAGGAGAGCAAGAAAGGAAACCGGCTCCATGGAAACCGCGGATCAGAGGAAACGTGCGAGCAAGCGCTAGAGTGGTTGGAGGGAAAGGAACCCTCCTCCTGACGACGGCGCGAGGGCGCTCCGCGGATGACGTCACGCTCCCGCGGTGACGTCACGGCCGTGACACGCGGGTGACGCCGTTGCCGCGGCGACTTCTCGTCGTCTCCGCCCCCTTCGTCCGCCCCCCCACCCCGCGTCCTTCCCCCAATCCCCTCAGGCTCGACTGCGCCCGGGGCCGCGGGCCGGTACCTGAGGCGGCCCAGGCGCCCTCCCGCCCGCGGCGCCGCCCCGGCCGCCCCTCCCGCGCCCCCTGCGCCTCCGCCCCCGCCTCTTCCCGCCCTCCGCCTCCCTCCCCCTCCCCGCCCAGCGGCGGCCGCTCGGGCCCGGCTCTCGGTTATAAGATGGCGGCGCTGAGCGGCGGCGGCGGCGCGGAGCAGGGCCAGGCTCTGTTCAACGGGGACATGGAGTCGGAGGCTGGCGCTGCGGCCTCTTCGGCTGCGGATCCGGCCATTCCTGAGGAGGTGAGTACCGGCGCCACCCTGCCGCCCCTCGCGTCGCCGCGCTCGGCTGACTGGTGTTTATTTGGGGGAAAGAGGCGGCGGCGGGGGCTCTGGTGCCCTGGGCCACCTTCTGCCGTCGGCTCCGCGGGGTGGTTGGTGGGCATGGTCCCGGGGTCCTTCCCCGTCATGCGGCTCCTCGCTACGTAAACACACAATGGCCCGGGGTGGGGGTTTCCCTGGCCCCCGCCCCAGATGTGGGAATGGGGCAGCGGTGGCTGGGCAGGAGGCAGTAGGGGCGAGACTCGGGTGGCCCGAGAAGGTCACGCCTGGCTGGGGGATCAGTCCCTGCATCTCTTCGACGCTTTCGTTATTTGGGGAGGGGGAGGGTGCGGCTTCGTCGAAGTGGAGGCGGTAGGTTTGCGGCCTGGCCGGGACCCCGGCCCGGGTTCCTGCCGTGTGTGGTTATGACACGGTCTTGGGGACGGATGATGGGGCGCATCTGCCGCTCTCTGCCCTCCCTGACTCCCCTCCCACCCTTTCCAGGCCGCGGTCCCTCCTTCCACTTTTGTACTTGTTTGGGGGATTTTTTTTTCACCTATTTTCCCCGGCGGATAGTTTTGATTTTTGTCTTCGCTTTCTCACCCCCAGATTACACTGTTTCTGCTGTCTTTCTCATCCCGGTCTCTGGTCCCTCGTAATGTTTGTCCAGTGCCCTGTCGCTGACTGGTAACCCGCATCCCGTCCTCATCTCTCGCTCCGCACATTTTTCCATTTGTCGGACCTGCCAGCTTCCTAACCTCAGCTCGCACTGAAGAGCATTTTTGCACTTCTCTTACCCTGGTCCTCTCAGGCCCTCTGCTTCATTCCACCGCTCCCTTACATCGTTGTCTATTGTTATCTTCACGAACCCTTCTGCACACTTTCTAAACCCTGAAGCTGTCAAGATTCCCTCGGGTTTCACTTGGCTCCTTGCACCCTTACACTCCTGGCACCTTTTGATTAGTCCCTCAGTGTGCATTCACACCTCTTTCTTCTTCTTCTTCTTCTTCTTCTTCTTCTTCTTTTTTTTTTTTTTTTTTTTTAAGTAAATGTGATTTTCTTGTGTTGTCCTCCTTTTTGTCCTATTTTTCTCTTTTACTTTTCCTCTTTAATTTTTGCCTCTTCCCTGTTTTTGCACTATTAAGCCTCTTGTCACCTTTGTCAGTTTACTTCATTTACATTTTTATTACATAAACTACACTGTATTCAGTATTTGGTACCTTACTACATAGAACAACATGCACTATTATACTTCACTAATAATAATGTAATATCTGACCTAACTGTACTGTTATTGATTAGATGATGTGGTTTACTGTATAGACTTTGCTCAGAGTTCTATTCCTTCCTGCTACTTACATCTTGTTTCCCAATTCTCATAACATCTTACTCTCATCTCTGCTGTTTTCCTTTTCCTGCCTCATCATCTTTATTTTGGAAATTGGTCTAATATATTTTCTTTATTCAGTAGCAGTTTATTGTTTTCCATCCTTTTATACCATCTGTCTCTGTACCCAGAATGCGTTCTGTACATCATTTGATGTAGTCTAAATTTCTCCTTTTTTCTTATTTAACTTAAAATTATTTCACTTTTCAGTCATTTCTGCTCACATCAGTTCCTACTAATAGCTACTCAATTCACTCAACTGCTTGGATTCCCAGGATAAAGCTCTTCCCTTCATCCAGTTCCTAGTTTATTCTGTTTCCCTTTCCCTGTTACCATTCATTCTGTCTTGTTTCCTGGCTTTTGGTACTTAACTTACTGAAGCTTCCTCTTGTCTTCCCCACACCTCCACATTCCTTCTTATTTATAAACATCTTTGTTCTGTTGACATGGAAATTTATTTTTAGGATACATTGTTTTCAATGGATAAATATGAGGGGTCACATCTGCTGTCTATTTTCTCCTGGAATCGGATATGCCTTTGTCTTATCAGGCACAGGTGCCTTTGGACTTTACTTACTCTGCCCTGCATGTGTGGTTTTGTTGACTTGTATAGATGTTTGAAGGCTGCTACAGAGAAGAATAGATGAATTAATGAGTAAGAGTTATGAAATTGTAATTCTCTGATACACCATTGTTTACATTGAGAATTTAGTTTCAGAGTTATTGGGACACTTTGCAATTCTATAGAGAAGGCTTTTGTTAAGTCAAATTTCTGCCCTGCTGTTTCACTTAAAAAGGCCAGGTTGTTTGGAATTCTACCTGCTGAAGAGTACCCTAGGTTAGCACTAGGGCTATGGTTTTCTGTATTTGGCATACTTCCTGAGCAGTTCCCACATCCAGTGCTTGAGAACCTCTAGGGTAGATGAAGTTGAGCTTAAATTGCCAGCAGCTGAAAAATATTCTCATCTTTTGAAACTGTACAGGCATTCTTTAATTTTATTTAGTAAAAAAACAAATGTTTCCCACTGATTCCCTCCACCCAGGTTTTGATGTTTAGTGATGAATTATTTATCCTCAATTTTTTTTGTAAGAACTAATAATAAAGGTGTTTATCTGGGGGATATAAATGATAAAAAGTGGACCTCTTTTGAGTGTAGATATCAATATTACAGATGACAAAATTCATTCAAGATACAATTTTTAATTTGAAGTTGATATTCAGTGGAAATTGACATACTATGATTTTTTTTAATTAAAATGTCTTCCTTGTACTAAGAAGAATGTCATATAATTGTCAAGGACATGGGAAGACATGAAAAATTGTGCTTGTGTGTAACAACATATTACATTCTGAAGATTTTATCTTAACTGACGTTAAAATATAAGCGTTAAAAAACTGTCAAGAGGAAAATTTCATCTGCGGTAAATAAAAATTCTAATTACAGAGGGAAAACACATGTTGAAAAATCAGAAATGTAAGTAGAAAAAGGAAAATAAAAGTCATCTGTAATCTTAACCACCAAGATAAAATTACTATAAACATTTTGGAGTATGTCTACTCTTTCTGTGCTGATGTAGTACACTGTATGTGGTTTATAGCTCCCCCTGCCCCCACTAGAGGTTGAATCCAAAGCCTCACACATGCTAGGCAAGCTCTTTACCTTAGATTGTGTCCCAGTCCCTTTTTTATTTATTTAGCCAGGATCTCTCTCATTGCCCAGGTTATCCTTGAACTTTAGATCCTTAAGCCTCATCCTCCTAAGTAACTGAAATTACAGGTGTGTGCCATGCCCAATTTGTAATTATTTATAACTTAAAAATATAGCAAAGCTTTTTATATATCATTAGCTAATCATTATTTAGCTAATCAACTTTTTTGGATATGAGGTTATTTTCAATTTTTTTTTTTTTTTACTATTATCAAACATCTTGGATATAGACTGTAGATTTTACTATTTAAAATTACTTTGAGGGATGAACAGATCTCATGTCCTGTATTTTTATTACTTTGTAGGGCTCGAATTAGAATTTTGTGACAGGAACTTATTAAATGTTTATTAAATGAATGCTTATACTTGAGGCATTAAATGTTTACTTTTAATCATTCATATTTCCTTGATGTGTCTTTCAGGCTGTTTGTGAAGTCTGTTTTTTCTGTTGGATTTGACTGTCTTTATAAATTACAGAACCCATGTACCTATCTCATGACTAATTTGTTTGTTTTTCTGTGGGTCTGGAGGTTGAACCCAGAATCTCATGCATGCTAGGCCATCACTCTATTACTGAACTTCATCCTCAATTTGATGTTGCTTTCTGTGACCTTGTGGTATATGGTGTAATATGAAAATAAGATACAATAAATACATCGGATGTAAAAAATACGTGGTACTTGGATATTACCTTGTTCCTCTTGTGCTGTTTCTGTAGAAGGGTTTCTTACGTTTGGTTTACAATTGCAATTGTATTTTTTTGTTTTCAAGATCTCTTATGGACAATTTTGGTTAAGCTGTGCAATTATGATAATGCAATGACTAGGGAATATTCTGGGATGGGATCTCCTTTATAATGAGGTCCACTGTATTTGTGAACCAGGAGTTGTATTGCATCATATCCCTGAATAGTGGTATTCCCACTAAGATAGGTGCTGTGCAGTTTGGCTATTGCTGTTAATATTTGTGTAGATATATTCAAAGGTTTCCTTTATGTAAAAAATTATGCAACAGTTGATTTTGGTATTTATGTTCCCTTTGGTACATTTTTCTTTGTCCTTTATGAGCTCCTTTAGGCATCTACTTACTCCTTTTATTTAGGAAATTATCTGATATTGGTCACTTATATTTGTTGGCAGTTGATTGTCAGTAAACAGATGAGAAAGGAGTATTGGATGGGATACTTGAATGTAGTAAACCTGGGCATAAATTTGATTTAATTATATTTGGACAATAGAAAAATTATATTAGGATAATAAGCTAGAGCAGTCTGACTTTTCTTGTTTTTCTGACCCCTGCTTTCCTGATTAGGATGAATAGGAAGCAGATCTAGCTAATAGAACCTGTGTTCTGTGAGTGATGAGGAAGCTGCATCTTTTTTTTTAGCTTTTTTTTTTTCCCCCACCTGGGATTGGACCTAAGGACACTTAACCACTGAGCCACATCCCCAGCCCCTTATTTATATTTTATTAGAGACAGGGTCCCATTGAGTTGCTTGGGCCTTACTAACTTACTGAGTCTGGCTTTGAATTCACGATTCTCCTGCTTTAGCCTCCTGAGCTGCTGGAATTACAGGCACATGCTACTGTGCCCCGCCATTTTTGGCATTTTCTTAGACCTGCTGCCCACCTTGTAAAATGAGGCAACTGCTTGGTGTTCTTCCTTTTCTTTTTTTCTGTAATCATAAAATGTTTTCTCCTTCAGAACTGATAAAGTGCATTTTGTTTGCTACCTTGATATTTAATTTAGCTGAGAACTTATTGAACATTTTATCATAATTTCCTTGTTTTGTGAAATTTCGGATGTTCCTAATTTCAGTATTTCTGCCTTAGATTATCATTAAGGTAAGCCTTTTTTTTTTTTTCCTAAATCCCTTACTATTTCTCAGGCCTTAAATTATTTTAAGTTTTTTGCTCATTCTCTTTATTTCACCTATATTGGTTATTCTGTAAAGTCATAATCAGGAATAGTTATAGAACTTCTGGTTTCAAAGTAGGTGGGCCTGTTTGGGAGTTTTTCTGTCTTTTACAGTTAGGTAGGGCTTTCTTAATTGTAGTTTTAGAGATAAATTTGTTAGTAAAACAAAACAAAAAGCTTCATTTGTTCTATTCCTTCCTTAAATATTTTATGGAGGCATCGATATGTTCTTGGAGGTAGTTTTTATTTTTTCAGTCTCTTTGGGCTACTAACCTAATTTACTATCATACTTAATTAGTGTGATAGTCAGAAGGAACTCTTAATACTGCCTCTACCCTAACATTAAGCAATTATTTTTTTCATCTTTCTGCCCTCTGAGATTATTTTCGTTCCCATGTTTTCTCTTGGGCTTTTAAAAAAACACCAACAAACTATTATTCTTTTTCCTTCCTATATCAAGACTGGTGCCTAAGAGGGAAATTGATGCCTTGTAACTTTACATTCCTTTCTGGGTCTTGGGAATGCCTTTGATACCGAATATAAAAATTGCTTTGAACTCTATTAACTTTATATCATCTGGAAGCTCTGTAACATCAAATGAAAGATTATTTTCATCCTTATTATGTAGCTAGTTATTGACAGCACTTTGGGGACAAATGTATCATAGGATGGTGGTTTTCAGATTACTCCAGAGAACAATTTTTAAAAAGACACTCTATCATTTTATAAGAAATAAGAAATAAGCATTTTAAATCTCCCTAGTATATACACGTGTGAAATAGATTTGTCTGTTTTATACCTTTTTTTATCTTCACCCTGTGTAACAGTAACTGGCACATAGGTACTCAGATATTTAGAGAAAGAGTGAGTGAATGAATGAAACCCTATTAGATATGAGTGAATGAATGAAACCCTATTATTTTCTATACTATTCAATTTTTTCTCTTTTTTAAAATGCTAGTCATAAAATCAGTTTATTAGATTGACCACCACATTGCAACAGGCAATTTGCAAAACTGTTATGGTGTTTCAAGAACCTTCTTTAGAGTTTACCCCAATGCTTTGTGTAATGTCTCTGTACTTTAATTATTGAAGTTCTTCATTTATCTCTTTATGAGTTGGTTTCCTTGAAAAGGGGTTTCATGGCTATAAAAATGATAGAGCTCCTATATATAAAGGAGAGGTTTGGGCTGGTATGAATCTTAAGTGTCATAAACTGTGTAGAAAATTTAATCAACTTGTGTCTAATGCAGGGGTCCACACACTTTCTGAAGAATCATATGGTAAATATTTTAGGCATTGTGGCCATAAGGTTCCTGTCAACAACCTCTCAACAATGTTACTGTAGCTCAGAAACAGCTAATAGACAGTATATAAATGAATGAACTTGACTGTGTTCCAATAAAATTTATTTAAGGATGCTGAAATATGAAAGTCTTTTTTGAGGGAGGGGAGTACTGAGGGTTGAACCCAGAGGTACTTTGCCACATACCCAGCTTTTAAAATTTTTTTGGGGGGGCGGTGGGTACGGGGAGTTGAACTCTGGGTCACTCAACCACTGAGCCACATCCCCAACCCTATTTTGTATTTTATTTAGAGATAGGTTCTCACTGAGTTGCTTAGCATGCCCCCACCCCCTTGCTAAGGCTGGCTTTGAACTCCTGATCCTCCTGTCTCAGCCTCCCAAGCTACTAGGATTATAGACAGGCACCACTGCAACTCGCATGTAAGTCTTGATATGTGTTTTGCACATATCTCCTCCACTGGTTTGTTGTCCAATTTATTTTCCTAAGTGTCTTTTTTAAGACCAGAAGTTTTATTTTCTTTTTCTTTTTCTTTGAAGTGCTGAGGATTGAACCCAGGGCACTATGCTTGCTAGGTAAGCTGTATCACTAAGCTATAAGACATAGTTTTATTTTTTGATGAAATCCAATTTATGAATTCATTCTTTTATGATTCATGATTCATAAAAGTTTCCTCCTGTTTTCTTATAGAATTTTTATAGTTTTACCTTTTATGTCTATGATTCATTTGGAGTTAATTTTTTTATGTAGTTGGCCTGTTGCATTTGTGAATTCAGTTGAACATAGGTCAGAAATATTCGAAAAGGGCTGGGAGTGTAGCTTAGTGGTAGAGCTCTTGCCTAGCATGTGTGATGCCCTGGGTTCAATGCCCAGCACTGGGGGGAAAATTTTTTTTAATAAATTGAGTCGGGCTGAGGTTGTGATTCAGTGGTAGTGAGCTCACCTAGCATGCGTGAATCCCTGGGTTCGAACTTCAGCACTACATAAAAGTAAAGGTATTGTGTCCACCTCCAACTAAAAAATTGAAAAAAAAAAAAAAGAATTGGGTCTATACTGAATTAGTACAAACTTTTTTCTTATCATTGTTCCCTAAACAATATAGTGTAACAACTATTTCTATAACATTTACATTGTATTAAGTATTATAAGTAATCTACAGGTGATTTAAAGTTTATAGGAGTAGGACAATGTGCAAAGGTTATGTGCATATTTATCACAACATTATATGTAAGGGACTTGAGCATCCTCCAATTTTGGTATCCCTGGGAGTTCTGGAACCAATGCCCTATAGATACCCAGGGGTAGCTGCGAATTGTAAGGTAGTGGTTGAGGTTCATTTGTTCTTTCATGTAAAGATGTCCAGGTGTTTAACATTTCTTTAAATGACTCACCTTTTTCTATGTAATTAACTTTATTTGTTAATAACAAATTGTGCCTTTATTGAAATCAATTGCTTATGTTTGTTTACTTTGGACTCTACATAGTTTTACTAATCTTTGTTCTTAGAGTGATACCACATTATCTTGATTGCTGTAGCTTTACAGTTAAGTCTTCAAATAAGGTAAATCCAGTTGAGAGAATTTTAAGAGCTTTGAAATTTGATTTTTAAGTTTCATGTATTACTGAACTCTGGGAAGAAGATCCATAATTTTCTTTAGATTCCCAAAGGTATCTTCTACTCCCAAAAAACTTAAGATTCACTGCAGTATAAAGTTAATATATCTCTGACTTGAATTGTTTGGAGGTAAGTTTCATTAAAGATGCAGGTTAAAAAAAAGTTTCATCAAAAATTAATTTCCTTATAAGAAATAGATGAGATATTCTAATGGGTTGCATAAAATGTCAACCATTTCCTTTTTCTTTTTCTTTTTTTTTTTTTTTAACCATAATTTAAAAATACTAACTGTAATCAAGATACATGTTGGGGACTGGATGTATCATTCAGTGCTGGAGTGCTTGCCTGTATATGTGAGACCCTGGGTTCAATACCCAGCACTACAGGAAGAAAAAAAAAAAAAAAAGATGTGTAGGGGGAAAGTGAGTAAGTGTAATTTATTAAGATGTTTACTCACCAAAGAAAGTCACTGAAAATGTCAATCCGGCTTTGGAAGATAAAAGTTCACAATACCAGCTATGTTATTCTCCATTGTAAGAGTTCATCTGTTTGAAACCTGTATCATATTCTGTGATATTTCAGAATTAACACTCTTCTTAATTTTAGAGGCATTATTAAACTTGTTATGGTTTTGCTAAGGATAAGTATAAGGAGGTGGTGGTTCATATTTCTACCTTTTTTCAGTGGACCCATAGGCCCTTCGCCTTGTTAGATTATACTGGTGGTAGCTTATTACTGCTTAGCCTTAGAGCCATTCCTACAATACTAAAGGGTATTTCTAGTCATGATTTTCACTTAAGAATTAAAAAACAAAGAATCAGGAAATACATGTACGTGAAGCCTAAGCCTGGAATAACTGAATTGAACAGGGTCCTGTGATGATTGAAGAGGTAGAAATTGTCTAGGCCTTTGTTCATGTTGTAAGAAGTGTTCTAATTTTGTTTTGCCACCTTGCAGATTTTGAAACAGTACTTCCAGGGAGGGAGAAACATTTTGATAGATGGTTTTCAACTGTTAAGTTAGTGTGTTTAAAAAAAAAAAAAAAAAAAAAAAAAAAAAGATACCCATCTCATTGTAAAAAATACTTGGTGTTTAAATTGAGAAATACTCATTTTGGTTTTATGTTCTTGTACTACATATATAAAACTTTTAAATTAATACCAGACATTTTTTACTCTCTATTTTTAGAATAACTTAATTAAAATAAAATTTTGATGCTTAAAATTAGTCACTTTGAGTATTTTAAGCAGTTTAGTATACTGATTGGGATTATTCCTCCCTTGACCTAATATTTCCTGCCTTGAAGCAATTATTTTGCAAAATAAGTTTTTGGTTGGAATTATAAATATATTTTTAATATTAAAGGGGATTGCAAATACCAGCAGTAACATTGTAAAGTTATTGGAACTTACACTTTTCTGTACATAATACCCGACTTACTCCTTTTCCTGTTTCATACTCTCTAAGAAATCTCTCTGTTGCTTAGAGGGGGGAAAAAAATCAAACAATTACTAATATAACAGTCTTAAGTAGATGTGTTTATTTTTAAAGAGTTCTTGTTAGCCTAGTTTCTGGTAATGTTTGAAGGGAATTTAATTCCCATTATTAAAAATATTCTGTATTTTTTATGAATACCAAGCAATATTTATACCTTTTTTAAATTGTTAAAAGATGAAATACCATTGTTAATTACTCCTAAATAACTCAAAATTGGTTTTTATTTTTGGTACTAGGGATTGAACCCTGGGCTTTGTATACTCCAAGCATGCACTTTACCATTGAGTTGTACCTCAAGTCTAATTATTTTTTAATGCATTATATTACTATACTTCCAGAGAACTTCAGATAGGGAACAAAATAAAATTCAGAGTAGTCCTTACAATCCTATTGTAGAGCCATTGAAAGAGTTCATTTCCTCTTAGGTTGTACATGACTGCCTCTAACATTGACTATCCATTCCAGTCTTATTACACATGCCTTCTCATATTAACAGAAACTTACACAACCTCAAGTAGGTTTCTGTGTGTATGATTCAACTCAGTACTTGCCTTTCACTGGCATCTCTTGATTCCCCATCTCCTTTAAGTTACACACTGAACTTGATAACCCAAATGTGTTACATGGATCTTAAGAGTGTTATGAGAATAAGGTGAGATGATGAATAGTAAAAACCTTCACAAAATTAAAGTACTGTTAATTTTTTTTTCTGATTTTCAAAACAGGAGGTAAATGTATTTCAGATTTTCCTTCAGAAATATTTTTTATTTTTCTTAAAGTCCAGTGACATACTTAGCAAAGGTGCCTAGTAGTTAAGAACTGTTAGAACTGTTTGAATGTTGACTACATTCCACTAATGTTATCTTTAAACTGCTTTTGAATTAAACACACAAAAGGGCAACATATTGATATATTGGGTAAGCAATCCATGGGAAAGAGGTAAAACCTTTTAATATTATAGTAGAAAGATTGTATGTTAGGGCTTTATGGGGGGGAATATAAACATTATGATTTGTGTTTTGGCATTTTCATAACTGGTCACTATTTACTTGTGCAATCATCCAAAACTACATTGGTGACTTTTACATTGAATCATTTCATAGGACACATATTCATGAATTCAGTAAATATCTGAGTACCTGCTATATCCCAGATAGTACTCAGAGTATTTGGAAGTATGTTTGAAAACAAAAGTCTCTGCCCTTATCTAGCCACCTTCTGGTGCAGCTGTGTATTAGTGGACTGCAGGGCAGACAAACCATAGACACGCAAAAAAGAAATTATGTAATAAGTTTCAAAGTAATGAATACTATGGAAAAATGAAAGTAAAGCAGGTTGGAGTTGGGGGATGTAGATTGCCATTTATAACAGGGAGATCAAGGTAGACTTAATTGAGAAGGTGGCATTTGACAAAAATCTTCAGAAGATCAGGAAAAAGTTCACAGGTTCTCTTGACAGGAATGTGCCTTCCTAATTCAAGAAACAAGAAGACCAAGGTTACTGGAGTAACTCAAATACTGAAAGGTGAGTAGTAGGAGATGAATTTCCGGAGGGGTGAGGGAATAGCCAAGGGCTATTGTAGAGACTGATTTTGTGTTAAAGGGTAGCTAGTTGGTGTGTGCCCATAATCCTAGCAGTTCAAGAGGCCTAGGTAGAAGGATTACAAGTCCCAGACCAACCTGGGTAACTTAGCTAGGCCCTGTCTCAAAAAAAATAAAAAATAAAAAAGTTGAGTATGTAACTCAAAGTAGAGTGATAGTTCAATCTCCAGTACCACAAAAAAAGATTTAAAAAAGAAAGGGAAACTGCTCAGGGTTTAGCAGCCAGAACTGAGTTATATGATTTCACTACATTTTAACAGGAGTACTGTGGTTGTGGTATACAGAATCAAATGTAACGTTGCAGGATAGAAACTGGGGGACTAGGGTTAGGACAGAGAGTGGTGCAGTAGAAACATCAACTGGTCACATTTGGAATGTTTTCAGAGTAGGTCCAATGGGATTCGTTGATAGATTGAACTTGAGGTATGTAAGAAAAAGAAGTATCAAGGGTGAAGGAAAAGACAGATGGAAAATTCAGTTTGAGAGCTGGGCGTGGTGACACATGACTGTAATCCCAGTAACTCAGGAAGTTAAGATCAACTCAGGAGGCTAGGATCACAAATTCAAGGCCAATCCGTGCAACTTAGACCCTGTCCCTCCCTCCAAAAAAAAAGACAGGGCATGTTCTGGGTTCAATTCCCAACACCACCACCACCCAATAAATAAATAAATAAATAAATAAGCAAGCAAGCCGTTTGGAGCTCTCTAAGATGTTGAGTAGGTAGTTGAATTTGTGACTCTGGAGTTTTGGAGTGCGTACATGCAACAGAGTTCACCATACCCATGTGTCATTTTTTTCTTGGTATACAGCTGGACAGCATTTCTCCCTTGCTTACAGTTGTCATATGATTGAGTTCTAGCTAGTGAAATGTGAACACAAGTGATATGTACCATTTCTAGGTCTGTCCATTACAAATACACTCCATCCTGTTTTCTCCTGACTGGCTGGAATGGAGATGATTATCAGAATACCCGAATATGTTGACAGTTATGTGTTACAAATGGTAGTTGTCCACAGCATAGTTTCCAGAATGTGGGGAAAAGGACCACCCTGCTAACCTGTTCAGTCACCTAATACTGTTAGATAACTAAGAAATACACTACATAGTGTTTGAGTTCTTATCATTTTGGGGTGTTACAGCAGTTAGCCTATCCTAAATTAGGGAATTTAGATGATATTTAAAGCTATGAGACATGTTTGCCCATCAAGGGGCTGAGTATAGAAAGGAAAAAGAAGAGATCCAAAGTTGGAGAAAAGAGTCAAGAACCTGAGAAGGAGCAGCCAGTGAGGTAGGAAATCAGATGAAGAAAGTTTATTAATAGAGAGTGGTCAAGTGTAAAATTTTACTGAGAGGCCAATTAAGATAAAAAGTTGAGAATGTATCATGGAGTTAACAAAGTGGTATTATTCCTGTGATCTATACAAGAATAAAGCTAAGGGATTTTTTGGGGTTTTTTTTTTTTTTTTTTTTTTGGAGTGATTTTAAGAAAGAAAGGGAAATGAAGATAGTGCTATATGATTTGGATGTGGTTTGTCCCCCACAAGTTCATGTACTTGATCCCCAGTGTGGTAGTGTTGAGGTGATAGAACCTTTAAGAGGTTGGACCTTGGACTGGGTATGTAGCTCAATAGTAGAGTGCTTGTCTAGTCCGGGGTTCAGTCTTCAGCACCAGGAACAAATAAAATAAAAACAGATATGGGACCTTAACTGTCCAAACTGGGTTAATGCTACCTCAAGAACAGCAAGGCTACGCCTCATTGCCTTGACCCCCTTCTGCATGCTGCCAGTTAGTTCCCTTTCTGCTTCTCTGCCATGATACAACTAGCTTCCCTCACCCATATTCATGTTATTTGAACCCCTACCCACCAGAATTGTGAGTTGAATAACCCTTTTTTATTAGTTATCCAGCATTGGGTATTTGTTATAGGAACACAAAATGGAATAAAACAGTGAGGGGGGGGCGCTGGGGTTGTGGCTCAGTGGTAGAGTGCTCGCCTAGTCTGTGTAAGGCACTGGGTTCGATCCTCAGCACCACATAAAAAGAAAAAATAAAGTTATTAAAAAAAAAAAAACAGGGAAGTAGGGTCAAGAAAATTTTTTGATGATGAAAAAATAAGGGCATAATGTACCAGAAATGAACCATTAGATAGTAAAACATCAGTGATTTCAAGACGAGGTAATTGCTGAAGCAGTGTTTCTGAAGAGGCAAGAGAGAAAGGATTTAGTACACAAGAGAAGGATTTTAGTCCTATTGACTTTCAATAGAATACTTCATGATCACAGGAAAATAAGGTAAAGTATGTGCTAACAAGTTATGCTAGGTCAATAGATAATGATGGTTGGAGTCTGATGTGACTTCTTACAGTTGCTTCAGCCTTTTTCCCTTAAGGAAGTAAGGTTATCAACCTGCAGTAATAATTTGGAGATACGGTATTTCAAGGTGAGAAATTAGTGTGTTAAAGTTTTTTAGCAGCATGAGAGTGAATTGAGTAGTGACAAGTAGTGAAATTGATAAGCAACATTAAGTTATGAAAGGTCTGGACAGCACTGTGAATCTCCTGACTTTTTGGTGTAGGTCCTCAGATCAGAGTTAAATGTAACTTGTCAAGGCAGTTTAACACTTGGTATGAGTCATTCTCATTTTGACTCAAACGTAGCATCATTGGGAAATAGAACATGAATTTTTAAAAAATTTCCTTCATTCTATTAGGTATTTAGTGTTTTGTGTATGTAGAAAAAACAAAGAAATCACTGCCATCTGACTTTTTTATTCTATGCAGTGCTATTGTTACTTATTTTACTCTTCAAATTTGATTTGTCTTAGCCCATACTTTTTCTATTGCCTGAAATATAGATGTGTTCCCCATCCTAGTCCTCCAAACCTTTCAGACTTAACTCACCTGCCATTTATTGTAGAAGGCCTTCATAACCTCTAAGGCCTAATTTGTCCTCTCCTTTTACAGCGCCCAGAATTTACCTGTATCATTTTATTCACCATTGTATTATAAGTTTTTTGTTGGTGTCTGTTTCCTCTCAACCGGTACTGTTCAGACATACTTTCAGTAACAATGGAAATGTTCTTTGTCGTCCAGTGGGGTAGACACCAGCCATATATGTATGTGATTATTTTACACTCAGAATTTGCACACTAGAACTGAGAACTCGATTATTTTTAAATTTTAATTAAATGATCACATGTAGCTAGTGATCACCTTGATCAGTGCAGCTCTACACTTTTATTTATTTATTTATTTATTTAAGACAAAAGAATCTTTGTTGCCCCAACTGGTCTGGAACTCCTGGAGTTGAGCAGGTCTGCCTCAGCCTCCTGAGTAGCCGAGACTATGGATACACAACACCCAGTTTCTCTACCCCATTAAAGTTGAGAATCATGTGGGATTCATATTTAATGTATCATTGGTTAACATTGGACTTACTGCTGCTTAAATAACTGAATGCCTTTTCAGTACTCTTGGTCAAAATACTCACCACTCAGCTAGAATATGGCAATTTCCTTAATAAAACTCTATCTTTAACCAGTTTTTCAGTTTGTTTTCAAAATTACATTGACTTATGCAGCACTAAGTTCTTTAGTCCTGTAAATTTAAGGGATTTTCTTCCCCATTAGGACTGAAAAATCACATACCATAAGATTACTTCAAAGATTGTCTGAGGATTGGGGAGTGCTTAAGAAGCAGTTCATGGGCCAGGCTTAGTTTGTGAGGCAATTTCTGCTTCAGCCAAAATAATTCTACTTCATAAGTTAATATACTGGAATTGTGCTTGATTTCATTTGAAGAGTGGAAAAGTTCTTCTAAAAGATAACTGTGGTGTGTGTGTGTGTGTGTGTGTGTGTGTGAGAGAGAGAGAGAGCGCATGAGCGTGTGCATGCGCATGCGTGTACATGTATGAGCGTGTGTGTATGTGTGATGCTGGAGATCAGATCCCAGTTTCATACATGCTGGGCATGTGCTCTACACTGAGAGCATCCCTAACCCCAAAAATAACACTCTTAATTAAGGTGACAAGTCATGCACATGGTAGCATATGATTGAGATGGAGAATTACTAAATGCTCTAGGAGTTCAGAAATAAAAGACTATTTTGGGCTAATGGGGTCTTGATATGAAGTAATCTAGGCAGGTAGAAGAAGGGAAAAAGGGTGAAATAGACAGTGGAAATCATATTTACAAAGCATTAGAGTCTTAAATACATATAATAGTTTTTGGCTAAGGATTATAACAATCATTATAGTTGCAAATTCTGTGATGTAAAATTTGACTAAATTAGATGGGACTGGATGGTGGAAAAGAATGATAAACTGGGGGAAAAATGTGCACTTTCTATTGTATGCAGTGGGGTAAAATCTTTTGAGGTGTTTTGTTTGTTTACCGAGATCGGAGAAGGGGACACCGTTAGCATTTAACGAACAAGATTCAGGGAAGTCAGCCATCCCACAATACTCAGTATGGTCTGCACATTTAAAAATTATTCCAAATGACTACATGATTTGCTGGGTTTCAATGATGTGGGTGAAAAAAGGTGATCATAATGATCTGAGCTTAGAAATTTAACTCTGTTTTATGTATAATAAGGCATTTGTAGAGCACACAAAATTTCAGGAATTCAGTTGTTATATATGTTGGAGGAAGATTAAAGTTTTTTTTCTTTGAAAACTTTATCAAGAGTTCTTCATCACTTTAGAGGATGTGGGGGGAAAGGTACCCTCATACATTGCTGGTGGGAACTGTAAATTGGTGCAACCACTCTGGAAAGCAGTCTGGAGGTTCCTTAGAAAACTTGGAATGGAACCACCATTTGACCCAGTTATCCAACTCCTCAATTTATACCCAAAGGACTTAAAATGAGCATACTCATGACACAGCCACATCATTGTTTATAGTAGCTCAATTCACAATAGCTATGCTGTGGAACCTAGATGCCCTTCAGCAGATGAATAGATAAGGAAAATGTACCTGTACACAATGGAATATTGCTTGGCCATAAAGAATGAAATTATGGCATTTACCAGTAAATGGATGGAACTGGAGACATTATACTAAGTGAAATAAGCCAATCCCCATAAACCAAAGGCCAGTTGTTCTCTCTGATATACAGATGCTGACTCTTGGGGGTTTGGGAGGAGTGTTCACCAGACTGGAAAGGGGAAGGGGGATGGGAATGGGAACGAGTAGAATAAATTGGACATAACTTTCCTACGTTCTTACATGAATCCATGACCAGTGTAACTCCATATCATGTACTCCATGTATATATGATATGTCAAAATACATTCTACAGCTATGTATAACTAAAAAGAAAAAAGAGAAGGCCTCTCAAAGGAAAAAATACTTTACCTGAGAACAAACCAAAGGCTGAATGTTGTCTCTGCTATGTGGATGCTAACACACAATTTGGGAGGGGGCGGTCTACAGACGTACTTTGGATTAGACAGAGGGGAATGAAGGGAGGGAGGATGGGAATGGGAAAGGTAGTAGAATAAATCAGTCATTATTTTCCTGTGTTCATATATAAATAGACCCTAGTGCAACTCCACATCATATACAACCATAAGAATTGGAAGTTATACTCCATGTATGTATGTCAAAATACATTCTACTGTCATGTATAACTAGAAAGAACAAAAAATTTTTTAAAAAGAAAATTATGTAATTGATGGCAGCACCACTTGTACATGTTTTTGACTCAAATATTCTTCCCTTCAGTCTGAAGTTGTAGCTCTCATACTCATAGTGATTCTATGTATAATATAGAAGCAAGCAACTCATTATGCTGTTTATCATAATAATTATTTATACATTTTAAAATGTAAAATATTTTAAATATTAAAATAAATTTAAATTGATTTGTTTCATATTATTGATCACATCAATATTAATAAGTAGTAGGTTTTTCAAATTGCACTTAGGCAGGTGATCTCTCTATTTCATTTAGGACAGTTAAGGAATTATTGCAAAATAGTTGTTATAAAAAGGGGAAATCAATTTCTGTTCTCTGTAATGGTGGACTGGATTATTATGACAAACCTTTCTGATGAATAACCTAAACACCTTTGATTTTTTTTTTTTTTTTTTTTTTTTTTTAAACTTTAACTCGAAGAACTGAAAAGATAATGGGGAGCTATTAGGCCAAATTCTAGGAAAATAGCAGGAAACAAATAAGAATGAAATGGCTTTTCCCCTAAGGTTAGTTTCTAGTCTGTATATGTTTGGACCTGGGTTTGGTAGGTTTTTATGGAATGAAGAGGTCAGAAGTCATGGCCTAACATTCATCTAAAGTCAGTGTCAGAAAGAACAGTCTCATTGTTAGATGGATCTCCAAGGATTATCATTAGGTTATCAGCAAAGCAGAACTAAATTGTTTACCCATTCTTGTACCTCAGGGATCAAAGGGAAGGTTGAATGGAGCAGGGGAAGAAATGAAAGTAAGGAAAACAAATCTTTCAAATTGTGAGAACAGTTTAGGCCTTCACACCGATTTTGCTGCCCAGGTTTGTTGTGAGTGGTCCATTGACCCTCAATCCATTTATCATGATTCTTAGTTTCAGACTAATGGTATTCCAAGGCCTGGCAGAAGGAAAGGCAGATCATTTGTGGAGAAAGAACTTTCATTCTCAGGGAATTACTATCCATAATTTTTCAAGGACAGTGAATAGTATGTTGTCACAAGTAACCAAGCATAGTAAAAAAAAAAATAAGCAAAATTATGTATAATTGTAGTAGACTACATGTTATATATTTGTAGAATTATTTGAGCAGTATAATTTGTGCAGTTTTCTTTATGTACTTAAAACTAAGCTTTTTAAAAATAGAAAATAACGAAGCATGCATTCAGATGGCAATATGAATAAGAAATAGAGCAGAAATAGATCCACAAAATTCTCAGATACTGTAAACATCAGATGAATTTAAAACAATTGCTGTTAAGTTTAAAGAATTGAAGATAAGCAGAGAAGAGGAGACTATAAAGAATGACTTCCTCGACTGGGGGAAAAAGTAAATTCCAGAAATGAAACCACTGTATACCAAATACACCTAAGTGAAAGACTTAACAGGTTGTACTTAGCTGAAGAAAGAATTGGTTCGCCTAGAAAATGAGACAAAAGAGGCTTACCAGAATACAACCCTGAGAATCAGAAAACTAAAATATTGAAGAGACATGGAAGACAGTGAGACCTGACATTTAATCAGAGCTTGGGAAAGAGGTGAGGAGAAAGAATAGTGCAGAGGTAATATAGATGAATGAGTAAAGAAACTGTGGTATATATACACAATGGAATATTATTCAGCCATAAAGAATAATAATATTATGGAATTTACAGATAAATGGATGGAATTGGAGAATATCATGCTAAGTTAAATGAACCAGTCCCAAAAAACCAAAGACCAAATGTTTTCCCTGACTAGTGGATGATTATATATAATGGGAGGGGGGAGTGAGAGAAGAATGGAGGAATTTTAGATTACTTAGAGGGAAGGGAGGTATGAAAAATGGTAGAATGACAGACACCATTACGCTGTGCTCACTTAGAATGGGGGGGAATAGAGGTTCACTGAATTGGAGAGGGAGGATTTGTGGGAAGCAAGAGGGGTTGAAAATGGAAAAGACAGTAGAATTAATCGGACCCACCATTCCTGTGTTCATATTATTACATGACCAGTGTAGCTCCACATCAAGTGCAACCACAAAAATGAGAAGCTATACTCCATGTATGTATAAAATGTCAAAATACATTGTTTATTCATGTATAAGTAAAAAGAACAAATAAAATATTTTTAAAAAGAAGTGCATTGAATTTCTAACCATATCAATAAGAAATCTGCACCCAGACAAATCATAGTAAAACCACACAAACCCTAAAAGAAAAAAATTTTAAAAGCAGCCAGAAACAAAGATTGCCTTCAAAGGAGAAATTGTGGACTGACAGCTAACTTTTCAACAAATACTCATACATTCTCAAAATAATTGTCAATTGAAAGAAAATTCTGAAGTATACTTTAGGTGGAAAGATTTAAGATAAAGGTCTGAAATGAAAAAGGGTGTAAAAAGCAGAGAGTGGCAAATATGAAATGCACTGAAATAAACTAACTCTAAAATATTGGTAAAGCCTTAATTAAAGTATGACACAAGAAGTATTGAGACCTTTATGTTGTCTGGGAGATAGATAAATGTTGTCCATTGTAACTACTAAGGCAAGAAAAAGAAACTTAAAAAAAACAAAAGGATTGGAAAAGAAAAAATGAAACCATTCATGGACTACAGACTATATATTTAGAAAGTCTAAAATACAAATGTTAATGCATTCAGAGGTAGCTTTTATTACAGTATACTGGCAATAAATAGAAAGGAAAAATCTTAAGTCATAATCACTGACAATAGCATTAAAAAAGATATACCCAGAAATAAATCTAAATTATGGCTTAAGACTTAAAGTCTTATTGAAATAAATTATAAAAGACTTAATGGTTGGTGCCATATGCCATGTCATAGATAGAGTCTGTAATGTATAGATATTTGTCCTCCCCCAATGGATTTATATAATCCCAGTCAAAATTTTAAGGGTGATTTTGGGCACAGGGTTGGTGTTGTGTTTTAGTGGAAAATCTGATTCTAAAATTCTATGGAAGATAAAGGGCCTGAAACAGCCAAAACGCTCAAAGAAGAATAAGGTAGAAGGACTTAAATCAATTATTAAAACTTACTTCAAAGTTTAGTAAATAAGACTCTGTCATGATAGTCTGGTTATAGATGAACAGTGGAATAGAAAAAAATCTATGTGCCTGGGTTACTTTGATAAATGATGAATATATGCTGGTAATTAGAGAATGCCTTTTTAATTAAATGGTCCTGGAAAAATTGAGAAAGATTAGACTGTTTATAAGGTTCATAAATCCTGGGTAGATTAAATGCAAATAATAAAGCTTTTTTAAGATTATATGAGAAAATGTTCTAGCCTGTTTATTTAGAGAGGTTATTAGAAAGCTTTTTCATTAAATTTAAGAAGTCATTGATTCTGAAATGTACCATTATTTATTTTTGTATCTTTAAAATAAAATGTTGCCATGAATGCTAATTGTATAAAGTGTATCTCAATTTTCACATTTTTCATCTTTCAACATCTTAAAAACAACAAAATGTAGTGCATTTCCAAAATTTTCTTATATCTAGTGGGGCTATAACTTAGGTTCTTTCCTTAGTTAGATGCATTCTCACAATTGGGAAGGTACAGAAGATGGCTTTCTTTTTACTGCTGTTTCGACTGGTTGGCATGGTTGTGAGATCTGTTTAGAAGCAGTTGAGGTAGTTAGACTAACCATTCCAGTGTTCACTACCAGCCTTGTGGGGATGAAAAGCCAGTAATATCAGCAGTGACCTCAGCTTTGGGACCTCTGGTTCTCAGAGTATCCTTTATCTCAGTTCAGTGACTGACTTCCATTATTTTGAATGACTTATAAGCATCTTAGTTCTTGTATTAAATGGTTTTCTAGTCGAAATATCTAAACTGATGTTTTAATTTCTTTTTCTGCACTGAAACCTGATTAATAAAATTTTATTGACTTAGGGAATCATTTAATTTTGAGGAGCGGTCTGGGGATTAAACCTAGGGGTACTTTACCACTGAGCCACATCCCCAGCCATTTTTTATATTTTATTTTGAAACAGGATCTCACTAAGTTACTCAGGCTGACCCAGACTTTTAATCCCCTCCTCAGCCTCCCAGGTTGCTGGGATTATAGTTGTGTGCCACCATGCGCAGCTATTAATGGTTTTTTGTTTGTTTATTTGTTTTTGTGGTGCTGGGGATTGAACCCAGTTCCTTGTTTATGCTTGGCAAATATTCTACCACTGAGCTTCATCCTCAGCCATAATTTTTTCTTGGTTTTTAAAATTTTGATAAAATGTACATAACATGATTTTTGTCATTTTAACCATTCATATGTGTATAATTCCATGGCCTTAAGTACATTTAAAATGCTGTATAATTATCACCATTATTTATACCCCAAACTTTTTCATCTTCTCCAACAAAAACTCCCTGCTCTTTAGTCATTGGGGAGATGGAAATCAAAACCATAGTGAGCTGGCACTTCACTCTTAGAAGGATGCTGTGATAAAGATAGAAGAAGGAAGGGGCTGGGGTTGTGGCTCAGTGGTAGAGCACTCACCTAGCATGTGTGAGGCCCTGGGTTCGATCCTTAGCACCACATAAAATAAAGGTATTGTGTTCACCTACAACTAAGGGGGGGGGGAAATATATATATATATATATATATGAGAATAAGTGTTGGTGAAGATCTGGGAAAATTGGAAACCTCATGCCTTATGGGTAAAATTGTGCTACTGCAGTGAAAAACAATTTGGTGGTTTCTCAAAAAGCTAAACATGGAATTTCTCTACAACTCAACAATTGTAGTATTAGTAGTCCCCAGAGAATTGGAAACAGACTTGAGCAAATAGTTGTAAACTAATGTTCATTGCAACATTATTTACAATAGCCAAAAGTAGAACCCACCCTGTCCATTAGCAGATAACAAAATGTAGTGTATGTGTATAATGGAATATTATTCAGCCATAAAAAGGAATGAAGTTCTGATACATGCTGTGATGTGGATAAACTGAGTTGTATGCTGGTTACTGGGTTATAGAAATGAATATAAGCTCCTTGTAGAAGTAGACAAATCAAGAATTAAGGATAGTGTACTATAATGTGCCCCATATACAGAAGGGAAGAGGGGCACATAATTCAAAATGGGTGGAGGGAATGGAGGACAGAAATATTTCCTAGGAAAGGAGATACTTAAATTAAAAAAAATTTTTCATCCCAGCCCTTTTTATTTTTCATTTTAAGACAGATTCTCACTAGATTGCTTAGGTTCTCGCTAAATTGCAGAGGCTGGCCTCAAACTTGCAATCCTTTCAAATCACAGATTACAGGCGTGTGCCATCATGCCCGGCAAATTTTAAATATTTAAGATGTGCAAGACTCTTATAAAGAAGAATAGTTAAACCTTATGGAGAGACATAAAAGGGGACCTAAATAAATGGTATTGCATACCATGTACTAGGGTGAATTAAGAGTGGTAAAAAATATTTTTCTTAAATTGATAGTACATTTATTGAAATCTAAATACCCATTCCTGTAGGCTTGTCTATGGCACTTGGCAACCTAATGGAACAATTTCTGTAGAAGTAGAAAGGACCAAGTATAGAATATTCTTAAAATAAGGTGGGAAGACTTCTTTAATTCATCATCTCAGTCAACAAATTTTGACTGCTATAGCTAAGCACTGCTGGGATCTGGTTATTACCTGGGTGAATATAGTCCCGTCTCGCATCCAGAGCTCACATTTGAATCTACTTGTAGTGATATCTAGAATGTTTAATAGACCACTTCCTAAAATATCAGGTAAGTGCCAAGACTATCAACAAACATATTGCTCCAGTTTTATTATTTGAATTTTATGTTTAAAATTTTCCTTATCATATATGTTGGGTTTTTTCCCTATAAATTTTCTGTAATCGGTTTTTGCTAATTTCTCTTAACAGGAGGAAACCTAGAACTAGAGGTTTGCTTTAAATAAATCTCGAGTATAGTATCATTTGGGTCACAACTTTGTAAGAAGTGGGTAGGGTTGGAGAAGAATGTGTGGTTGAGTGGTATCTGAAGAGGTGTCCCACTTTGGGAAAAGAGGGAGGATGATGACCTGGAGGGTCTCACAGGCATGGAGTTTGAGTTGCAGCCTGTAGGGTATCTGAGTGGCTGATAAAAATGGAAGATGAATAACAAAATTACAGGTAATACAAAACAGGTAGATGTTACTAATCAATTTTGTATGCTTATTGGGAGTAGGTAGTTGGACATATGCTACATGACACTTGTTGAAACACTTATTTACTGTGTTGAATAAATGAAGTCAGGACCTGCCCCCCAACACATACCTGTTACTATGAATAAAAATCAGTTCCTAGATTAAATATGAAAAGGTAAACCCAGAAAGCTTTTACACAAATAAAAAGGCATAATTTTATAAGCTCAAGACAGGGAAAGGATTTCTTTTTTCTTTTTTGCAGAACTGGGGTTGAACCCATGAGTGCTCTACCATTGAGCTAAATTCCCAGCCTTTTTGATTTTTTTTTTTTTTTTTTTTTTTTTTTTTTTTTCATTTTGAGATGCTCTCACTAAGTTGTCTAAGCTGTCCTCAAACTTGTGATCGTCCTGTCTCAGCCTCCTGAGTAGCTGGGATTGCAGGTATGTGTCACCACACCTTTCTCTTTTGGGGCTGGGAACTGAATCCAGGGCCTCCAGAATTCCAACATCTGAGCTATTCCCCCAGCCCAAGAACAGATTTAGAACAAAAATTTGATAAAATTTGATTTAAATATAGAAACTTGTGTTCATTGATACCTTATCTGTAAAGACAACCCTCATCTGGAGGTCTTTTGTCCTGGCACGGCTATGCAGGCACCCAGAGGTGTTTTCCCTGGATGAGGCTACCACCTACTCTGCTGCCCCTAATACTGCTGCTGCTGTTGCCCTGAGCTCTTCTCTGTGGGTGCTGCTACCACCAATGCTGCTGCTGCCAACCCTTTTTCTCGGTGCCACTGTCGGTGGCCTGCCACCTGCTTCTGCTGCCACCCAGAGGTACACTGCCAGAGTACCTGCAGGTTTGGTTACACTTGGCTACCTCCATCTTGGAATGGTGGCCAGTGCCTGGGGGCCAGGGTGCGGGTTTGCTGCCACCACCAACTCTAGTCACAGCCACCTCTGGGGATACCAGCTGGAACTTAGAAGTCCAGTGTCAGAGTGCCTGCAGGGTTGGCTGCATCTGGAGTTGTCTCAATGGGAGTGCTGGTAGCCACCATCTTGCAGCTTCTTTTCAGGGTTACTCCTCTACGTGTGCCCATCCCTGGTGATCTCTCTGCAAATCCAAACAGCATTGAGACCTTGGAACTACAACGTGGCCAAGCCTCGGGTATCTAAAGCCCATATCTGTGGGATAATGACTGGGTCTGCATGGGCTGGTCTGGGCCTGGTAATCCCATGAAGAATCAGAGACAGGACTGAGAAAACTTTGACATAAACAGTTGTTCAGTTTTCCATTGAGGTTTTTGTTTTGTTTTGTTTTTCTTTTTAAAGAATTTTTTTTCAATCTTCTCTAGCATGTTTACTATTTCTGGGACCAGGTATTTTTCATGCATCAATTTGTTGAGGACTGTGGCATATTTTGCAGTTTCGTTGTGTATTCTTATATTTTTAAATTTTTTTGTTGTATGTATTTTTCCTTTCACTTGTCTGTTTCCTGGATTCTCTGTCTTTTCTCCTGCTAATGGTCATTCTTTGTCAATTGGTCTTCCACTCTTACTACAGATTTTGCTTCTGGCTTCACTCTTCCTTCTCCATCATGAACATCACATCCTACACCACTTTTGTTCTTTGTCCAACATTTAGAATTGTGAACCCTTTTAGCAAATTTGCTGTGTATCTTATGGACAGCAAGTGACTCGTCAAGTTTCTGTTTGTTGCGAGAAAGCTGTGGAAGTCTTGATAGGATCTAGTGGTTTTGGGGCTGTGTGTTTTTACATTGGGTGCTGTTGATGTTGGTCTCCCCTCTTGAAGGCAAGGTGCTAGAAACCTTTAAGGACACTATTGGTCTGCAGGATATAGTTTTTGCTGCCTTAGATCCATACTGCTAGATGGGAAAACACACAAACAACATGATAAAACAAGGAAATAAAGCGCCCAAACAAACCAAGATACTCCAATGACAGAATCCACTAACAACAGTAGAAGAAATGTCAGAGAAGGAGTTCAGAATGTATATAAACTGATCTGCAAAGTATAGTATAAGGAGTGAAATCAAAGGAAAAAACACAGGAAGCAAAAGATCACTTCAATAATTAGAGATTGTTAAAAAAAGACATCTTTGAAATGAAAGAATCAATAAACCAAATTATAAATTCAATAGAAAGCATCACCAAGAGACTAGACCACTTGGAAGACAGAACCTCAGGCAATGAAGTCAAAATATATAATCTTGAAAATAGAGTTGACCGTGCAGAGAAGATGGTAAGAAACCATGAACAGAACATCCAAGAATTATGGCATAACATGAAAAGACCAAATTTAACAGTTATCAGGATAAAGGGAAGTAGTGGAGATACGAAAGGAATGTGCAATCTTTTCAATGATATAATATCAGAAAATTTCTGAAACCTAAAGAATGAAATGGAAATCAAATACAGGGGCTTACAGAACCCCAAATATACAAAATTATAGCAGACCCACAGTGCCAAGACACATTGTAATGAGAATGACTAACACACACAATAAAGATAAAATCTTAAAGACCATGAGAGAAAAAAAATCACATACAAGGGGAAACCAATTCCGATCTCAACTGGTTTCTCAACCCAGACCCTGAAAGCTGGGAGATCAGGAATTATATATTTAAAACTTTTGGGCTAGGGTTGTGGCTCAGTGGCAGAGTGCTTCCCTAGCATGTGTGAGGTATTGGGTTCAATTCTCAGCACTGCATATAAATAAATAAATAAAAATAAAAGTTTATTGACAACTAAAAAATTTTTTAAAATATATACATATGTTTCAAACTCTGAAAGAAATAAATGACAACCAAGAATTTTATATCCAGCATAATTGTTTCAGATTTGAAGACGGAATAGAAACCTTCCATGATATGCAAAAGTTAAAAGAATTCACAACTAGAAAGCCTGCACTACAGAATATTCTCAACAGAATATTCCATGAGGATGAAGTAAGGGGAAAAAAGTGAAAACCAGCAAAGAGAGGAGCAACACTAAAGGAATAATCAATCAAAGGAGAAACTAAGTCAAATTAAAAACCAGAAATAAATAAATAAAAATGACCAGGAACACAAATCATATCTCAGTAATAAAATTTAATGTTACTGACCTAAACTCATCAATCAAAATACCCAGACTGGCAAATTGGATTAAAAAACAAGGTTCAACAATATGCTCCAAGAGACTCACCTTATAGGCAAATATATCCACAGACTGAAGGTGAAAGAATGGGAAAAAATATATCATTCACATAAACAAGCAGGGATTTCTATACTCATATTAGATAAAAGTGGACTTTAAGCCAGAGTTATTCAGAAGGAACGAAGAAGGACATTTCATACTGCTTAAGGGAATTATTTATCAACAAGACATAACAATTGTAAATATGCCCCAGGCAATGGAATATCTATGTACATCAAAGAAAGCCTTCTCAATTTCAAGAATCAAATAGACCATAACTCAGTAATACTGGATGGCTTTAACTCACCTCTCTCACCACTGCATAGATTCCACAACAAAAACTAAATAAAGAAGCTATAGAATAAAAAAAAAAAACAATCAATAAATTACTTAACAGACCTGTGTAGAAAATTTTATCCATCAATGATTGAATACACTTTCTTCTCAGCAACACATGGATCCTTCTTTAAAATAGACCGTATCTTAGGCCACAAAGCAGCTGTTAGCAAATCAAAAAATAGAGATAATACCCTGCACTCTATCAGATCATTGTGAATGATATTAAAATCAATAAATGATAGAAAAAAATAGAAGCTACTATAATACCTGGAGACTAAATAATATGCTACTGAATGATGAATGAATAACAGGTGAAATCAGAGAAGAAATTAAAAAATACTTAGGGGTAAATGGGAATAGTAATACAACTTATCAAAATCTGTGGGACACCATGAAGGCAGTGCTAAGAGGAAAGTACTTTGCATTGATCTTGGTCATTTAAAAGAATAAAAAGTCAACAAATAAACAACATAACGTTACAACTAAGAACCCTAGAAAAAGAACAAGTCAACATCAAAACCAGTAGAAGACAGGAAATAATTAAAATCAGAGCTGAAATCAATGAAATTGAAGAAAAAGAAACAATAGAAAAAATTGACAAAACAAAAAGTCAGTACTCTGAAAAAAAATAAATAAAAATGATAATCCTCTAGTTGCTTTAACAAAGAGGAAAAGAGAAAACTCAAATTACTAAAATACGTGATGAAAAAGGAAATATCACAATGAACACAGCTGAAATACAGAAGATAATTAGAAACTATCAAAAATTTATACTCTAGTAAAATAGAAAACCATTCAGACTTTGACAAATTTCTAGAGACATATGGCCTACCCAAACTGATTCTGGAGGACATACATGTTTAAAACAGATCAATTGCAAGTAATGAAAATAGAAAACACCATTAAAATCATAGTGATCAAGAAAAACCCAGGATTGGGTTTCTCAGCCGAGTTCTACAGGACCTACAAAGAAGAATTAACACCAGTACTTCTCAAAGTATTACATGAAATATAAAAGGAGGGAACCCTTCCAAACTCATTCTATAAGGCTAATATTACCTTGATACCAAAACCAGACAAAGACACATCAGAGAAAGAAAAATTCAGACCAATATCCCTGATGAACATAGATGCAAAAATTCTGGCAAATCACATGCAAAAACATATTAAAAAGGTAGTACACCATGATCAAGTGGGGTTCATCCCAGGGATGCGAGGTTTGTTCGACATCCAGAAATCAATAAACATAATTCATCACATCAATAGACAATCATATGATCATCTAATTAGATGCAGAAAAAGCATTTGACGTAGTACAGCTATCCATTCATGTTCAAAACACTAGAAAAACTAGGGATAGTAGGATCATTATAAAAAGCTGTATATGCTAAACCCAAGACCAACATCATTCTAAATGGAGAAAAATTGAAAGCATTCCCTCTAAAAACTGGAACAAGAAGGATGCCCTCTTTGACCACTTCTATTGAACATTGTCCTTGAAACTCTAGCCAGACCAATTAGGAGAAATTAAAGGGTTATGAATAGGAAAAGAACAACTCAATCTATCTCTGTTTGCTGACAACATGATTCTGTGTTTAGAAGATCCAAAAAATTCTACCAGAAAACTTCTAAAACTCATAAATGAATTCAGGAAAGTAGCAGATTTTAAATCAACACCCGTAAATCAAACTCATTCCTATATATCAGTGATCAGTCTACCAAAAGAGAAATTAAGAGAACTACCCTATTCACAACAGCTTCAAAAATAAAATACTTGGGAATCGATCTAACAAAAGAGGTAATAGACCTCTACAATGAAAATTGCAGAACCCTAAAGAAAGAAGACCTGAGAAAATGGAAAGACCTCCCATGCTCCTGAATAGGCAGAATTAATATTGTCAAAATGGCCATACTACCAAAAGTGTTATACAGATTTAATGCAATTCCTATCATTTGGAAAAATGAAAAACTCAGAATAGCCAAGGCAATTCTTAGCAAGAAAAGTGAAGCAGGAGGCATCACAATAACAGACCTTAAACTATATTGCAGAGCCATAGTAACAAAAACAACATGGTATTGGCACCGAAACAGACATGAAGACCAATGGTACAGAATAGAAGACAGAGACAAACCCATATAAATGTAGTTGTCTCATACTATACAAAGACTCCATAAACATACACTGGAGAAAAGAACCTATTCAATAATTGGTGCTGCGAAAACTGGAAAACCACATGTAGCAAAATGAAATTAGACCCCTATCTATCAACCTGTATGAAACTCAACTCAAAGTGGATCAGAGACTTGGGCACTAGACCAGAGATCCTACACCTAATAGAAGGGCCAAATCTTTGTCATATCAGCTTATGACCTGACTTCCTTAACAAGACTCCTAAAACTCAAGAAGTAAAATCAAGAATCAATGGGATGGATTCCAACTAAAAAACTTCTTCTCAGCAAAGGAAACAATGCGAAGAGAGAGCCTAAAAAATGGGAGATCTCTGCCACCTAGGTGCACCTCAGATAGAGCATCAATCTCCAGGATATGTAAAGAACTCAAAAAACTTGACAACAAAAAAACAAGTAACCTGACCAATAATTGGGAACTGAACAGACACTTCACAGAAGAAATAAAGTCAATCAACAAATAAATGAAAAAGTGTTCGACATATTTAGCAATTACAAAAATACAAATCAAAACTATTCTAAGATTTCATCTCATCCCAGTCAGAATGGCAGTTATCAACAATACAAACAATAATAAATGTTGGCAAGGATATGGGGCGAGGCTACAACTCATACCTTGCTGATGGGAATGCAAGTTGTTGCAACCATTATGGAAAGAGGTATGAAGATTCCTCAGAAAACTTGGAATGGAATTACCATTTGACCCAGCTATCCCACCTCTCAGTTTACACCCAAAGGACATATTAGTGATGCAGCCACACCAATGTTTATAGCAACTCAATTCACATTAGTTTAACTGTGGAACCAACCTAGGTTCCCTTCAACCAATGAATGGTTTTAAAAAATGGGATATATATTACTCAGCCTTAAAGAAGAATGAAATCATTGCATTTGCTGTAAGCGAATGGAGCTAAACAATATCCAATCCAAAAAACCAAAAGCCAAATGTTTTCTCTGATGTGCGGATGCCAATTCACAATGGGGGGAGGCTCGGGAATAGTTACTTTAGGTAGAGGTGAGTGAAGGGAGTGGGGAGGGGTTATGGGGGTAGGAAGGACAGTAGAATGAATCGCACTTGATCATCCTATGTGTATATATACTATATGACTGGTGGGATTCTACATCATGCATAACCAGAAGAATGAGAAATTATACTCATTTTATATGATGTATCAGAGTGCATTCTACTGCCATGTATAACTAATTAAAACAATTTTAAAAAATCAATTAAAAAAAGAGAGATAGTTGCCCAAACTTGGACATTTAGTCTCCAAAACTGTGTGCTAAATAAACCTCTCTCTTTCTTCAAAAGAAAAAAGTAAAAAAGGATTTGTAAAGGCAAAGCATGAAATTAGTGAAGGTACTTGCAATACACACATATTAGTTATCTATTACTTATAATAAATTACCCAAAATTTAGCAGCTGAAAATAACATCACACTTTCATGGGTTAGGAATCAGAGCAACTTAGCTTGGTGTTTCTGGTTCAGGGGTCTCATGAGGATAAAATCAAGGGCTACAGTCATCTCAAGGCTTTACTGAGGGAGGAGCTGCTTCTGGGCTTC
This sequence comes from Sciurus carolinensis, assembly GCF_902686445.1. Lineage (NCBI taxonomy): Eukaryota > Metazoa > Chordata > Mammalia > Rodentia > Sciuridae > Sciurus > Sciurus carolinensis. Next base: position 14,719,108 of record NC_062220.1, read on the forward strand.
CTTGTGTGGTTTGACTGGCCTCAGCATGTCTACTTCCAAATTTTCTTATGTCCACCTCTTCACAGTATGGCAGTTGATTTTCCAGAAGAGAGTGAAAGAGACAGTCCAAGACTGAAGCCACAGCCTTTTTGTAACCTAATTTTAGAAGTGACATCTCATCACTTCTGCCATGTTGAATTAGAAGTAAATCAATAATTCGAATCTATACTCAAGGGGAAGAGGTAGTACAAGGTATGAATACCAGGAAGTAAGGATCACTAGGGCCCATTTTAGAGGCTTCCTACCACAACATATGATGGTCTTTAACTTATATTAACGGGGATAAAAATGAAAACTACAGTGAGATCATTTTGAATAAATCAGATGGATAGAAATGAAAACATCCCTCAGTATCAAGCATTGGTGATGATATAAAGCAGAAGGAACTTTATTCCACTGTTGGTGGCACTGCTGGTGGAAGTGTAAATGGGAAGAACCACTTTGGAAAATAAAAGTACAAGCAGTACTAACCCCACTCCTGTGGTTCTCAAACTTGAGTGCCCATCAGAATACCCGGAGGGATTGTTAAAACTTCCAAACTGAATCCACCCCACCCCTCCACCCCCACAGTTTCTGGATTAGATAGGATGGGGTGGGGGGTGATAATTTGCATTTCTAAATTCCAAGTTGGTGACTGATGCTGCTGGTCCAGAAATCATAGTTTGAGAATCAGCCATTGCCCTAGAGAAATGTGTGAAAGAAATAATGTATTTGAATGTTTATAATAGCATTATTTAAATTAGCACCAAAATATTTAAAAATTTAAGTGTCCCTCAGTAGGGTAATAGATAAATAATTTTGTATTTAATTATAAAATAAAAACCTGGGCTGGGGATATAGCTCAGTTGGTAGCGTGCTTGCCTCGTAAGCACAAGACCCTGGGTTCAGTCCCCAGCACCGCAAAAAAATAAATAAAAAATAAAAACCTAGTTCATATAGAGGAGAAAAACATAAATCATAAACAACTGCATTAATATGTATGAATCACACAAATACACTATTAGTCAAACAAAAAAAGGAATGTGCAACATAATTCTATTCATAAAACACTATTAGTCAAACATAAGAAGCAATGTGCAACATGATTCTATTCATAAAAAGTTCAGAAGAGGATGATATTTACTGTATTATTCAGGAATGCAAATATAGGTACTAGAATTATAAAGGAATCATTGAATCAGTGATGAATGATAATAATTACCTTAGGAATGACAAAAAATGGATGTGATTGAGGAATGGCACAGAGAAGATTGACAGTGTTATGTTTTTAACTTGAACTGAGTCGCTCGGTTTATTCTTTAAACTATGTTTTGCAAACTATTTAGATAATTTTATAATAAAAAGAAAAATATCACTTTGATTTCCATCTTTGATTATTAGGTTAAACTTGTTTTATAAGTTTATTAGCCTTTGAATTTTTTTCTTACTAGTTATTTATGGACATTTTAGGTTTGTTTTTACATTTTATTTTTAGGTATCCTCTATTATGAACATTGTTATCCATTATGTGTTGAAGTATTTTCTTCTATGCCTTAGTTATAAGGAAGTTTGTTATTGTTTATGTGGCCAAATATATTTGACTTTTCATTTATAGCTTTTGTCTTTTGTTTCTTCTTATTTAGAAACTTTCCTCTCTGGGTTTACAAAGGATATTTTTTATGTTATCTTCTGATAAATTTAAAATTTGAAAAATTTATGTTCAGCGATTTACACAGTTTGGTTATGTGAAGATATGAAGATATTTGGGTAGACAAAATTATCCCATCATTATTTGTGTGTATGTGCATGATCTTTATCTGATTCATGAAATAATCTCTAATATATTCCAGATTCCCATGGGCCTATTCCCGTTTGTCTGTAATAGCATCAAGTCCACACTACTACTTTTTATAATATATTGGTTTTCAATAATGCCATTCTCTTCTAGTTCATTTTGCGCAAACCTGTGTTTATATACTCAGACCATTAGAATTAGGTTGTCAAGTTCCATAAAATGTCCTTTTGGAATTTTTTTTTTTTTTATTGTAAACAAATGGGATACATGCTGTTTCTCTGTCTGTACATGGTGTAAAGGCATACCATTGGTGTAATCATAAATCTACATAGGGTAATGTTGTTTGATTCATTCTGCCATTTTTTTCTCTTCCCCCGCACCCCTCCCACCCCTCCCCTCCACTATACAGTCCTTCCTTCCTCCATTCCTGCCCCCCTCCCTAAACCCAACTCCAACCCCAACACTAACCCTTCCCACCCCCCATTATGTGTCATCATCCACTTATTAGCGATATCATTCTTCCTTTGGTTTTTTGAGATTGGTTTATCTCACTTAGCATGATATTCTCCAGTTTCATCCATTTGCCTGCAAATGCCATAATTTTATCATTCTTTATGGCTGAGTAATATTCCATTGTATATATATACCACATTTTCTTTATCCATTCATCAATTGAAGGATATCTAGATTGGTTCCACAATCTGGCTATTGTGAATTGAGCAGCTATGAACATTGATGTGGCTGTATCTCTGTAATATGCTGATTTTAAGTCCTTCGGGTATAGGCCAAGGAGTGGGATAGCTGGGTCAAATGGTGGTTCCATTCCAAGTTTTCTAAGGAATCTCCACACTGCTTTCCAGAGTGGCTGCACTAATTTGCAGCCCCACCAGCAATGTATGAGTGTACCTTTCTCCCCACATCCTCGCCAACACCTGTTGTTGCTTGTATTCTTGATAATCGCCATTCTAATTGGGGTGAGATGGAATCTTAGGGTGGTTTTGATTTGCATTTCTCTTATTACTAGAGATGTTGAACATTTTTCCTTATGTTTGTTGATTGCTTGTATATCTTCTTCTGTGAAGTGTCTGTTCATTTCTTTAGCCCATTTGTCAATTGGATTATTTACATACTTGGTGTAGAGTTTTTTGAGTTCTTTATAGATTCTGGAGATTAGTGCTCTATCTGAAGTATGATTGGCAAAGATTTTCTCCCACTCTGTAGGCTCTTTCTTTGCATTGCTGATAGTTTCCTTTGCTGAGAGAAAGCTTTTTAGTTTGAATCTATCCCAGTCATTGATTCTTGCTTTTATTTCTTGTGCTATGGGAGTCCTGTTGAGGAAGTCTGGTCCTAAGCCGACATGTTGAAGCTCTGGACCTACTTTTTCTTCTATAAGATGCAAGGTCTCTAGTCTGATTCCGAGGTCCTTGATCCATTTTGAGTTTAGTTTCGTGCATGGTGAGAGATATGGGTTTAGTTTCATTCTGTTGCATATGGATTTCCAATTCTCCCAGCACCATTTGTTGAAGAGGCTATCTTTTCTCCTTTGCATGTTTTTGGCCCCTTTGTCTAGTATGAGAAAATTGTATTTATTTGGGTTTGTGTCCGTGTCCTCTATTCTGTACTATTGATCCACCTTTCTATTTTGGTACCAATACCATGCCGCTTTTGTTACTCTTGCTTTGTAGTAGAGTTGAAGATCTGGTATTGCGATACCCCCTGCTTCACTCTTTCTACTGAGGATTGCTTTAGCTATTCTGGGTTTTTTATTCTTCCAGATGAATTTCATAATTGCTTGCTCTATTTCTGTAAGGTAAATCATTGGGATTTTAATTGGAATTGCATTGAATCTGTATAGCACTTTAGGTAGTATGGCCATTTTGACAATATTAATTCTTCCTATCCAAGAACTTGGGAGATATTTCCATCTTCTAAGGTTTTCTTTAATTTCTTTCTTTAGTGTTCTGTAGTTCTCATTGTAGAGGTCTTTCACGTCTTTTGTGAGATTGATTCCCAAGTATTTTTTTTTGATGCTATTGTGAATGGGGTAGTTTTCCTAATTTCTCTTTCTAAAGATTCATCACTTATGTTTAAAAATGCCTTAGATTTATGTGCATTGATCTTATATCCCGCTACTTTACTGAATTCACTTATGAGATCTAAAAGTTTTCTGGTGGAATTTTCTGGTTCCTCTAAGTATACCATCATATCATCAGCAAATAGGGATAGTTTGAGTTCTTCTTTTCCTATTCGTATCCCTTTAATTTCTTTGGTCTGTCTAATTGCTCTGGCTAGAGTTTCAAGGACGATATTGAATAGAAGTGGTGAAAGAGGGCATCCCTGCCTTGTTCCAGTTTTTAGAGGGAATGCTTTCAGTTTTTCACCATTTAGAATGATATTAGCCATGGGTTTAGCGTAGATGGCCTTTACAATGTTAAGGAATGTTCCCACTATCCCTATTTTTTCTAGTGTTTTGAGCGTGAAGGGGTGCTGTATTTTATCAAATGCTTTTTCTGCATCTATCGAAATAATCATGTGACTCTTGACCTTAAGTCTATTGATATGGTGAATTACATTTATTGATTTCCTGATGTTGAACCAACCTTGCATCCCTGGAATGAAATCCACTTGATCATGGTGCACTATCTTTTTAATATGTTTTTGTATGCGATTTGCTAAAATTTTGTTGAGAATTTTTGCGTCAATGTTCATTAAGGATATTGGTCTGAAATTTTCTTTCCTTGATGTGTCTCTGTCTGGTTTAGGAATCAGGGTAATATTGGCTTCATAGAATGAGTTTGGGAGAGTTCCCTCCTCTTCTGTTTTCTGGAATACTTTGAGAAGTATTGGAATGAGCTCTTCTTTAAAGGTTTTGTAGAACTCGGCTGAGAACCCATCTGGTCCTGGACTTTTCTTTGTTGGAAGGCTTTTGATGACTTCTTCTATTTCATTACTTGAAATTGGTCTATTTAAATTGTGTATGTCCTCCTCGTTCAGTTTAGGCAATTCATATGTCTCTAGAAACCTGTTGATGTCTTCGAAATTTTCTATTTTATTGGAGTATAGATTTTCAAAATAGCTTCTAATTATGTTTTGTATTTCACTCGTGTCTGTTGTGATATTTCCTTATTCATTCCGAATTTTAGTGATTTGGGTTTTCTCTCGGCTTCTCTTTGTTAGTGTGGCTAAAGGTTTATCAATTTTGTTTATTTTTTCGAAGAACCAACTATTTATTTTGTCAATTTTTTGTATTGTTTCTTTCGTTTCAATTTCGTTGATTTCAGCTCTGAATTTAGCTATTTCCTGTCTTCTACTACTTTTGGTGTTGGTCTGTTCTTCTTTTCTAGGGCTTTCAGCTGTAGTGTTAGGTCATTTACTTGTTCAGGTTTACTTCTTTTATTAAATGCGCTCCATGAAATAAATCTTCCTCTAAGTACTGCTTTCATAGTGTCCCAGAGATTTTGATATGATGTTTCTTTGTTCTCGTTTACCTCTAAGAATTTTTTAATTTCCTTCCTAATATCTTCTGTTATCCATTCATCATATAATAGCATATTGTTTAATCTCCAGGTGTTGGAGTAGTTTCTGTTTTTTACTCTTTCATTAATTTGTAACTTCAATCCATTATGATCTGATAGAATACAAGGTAGTGTCTCTATCTTCTTGTATTTGCTGACATTAGCTTTGTGGCATAATATGTGGTCTATTTTAGAGAAGGATCCATGTGCTGCTGAGAAGAAAGTGTATTCGCTCTTGGTTGGATGGTATATTCTATAAATGTCTGTTAAGTCTAAATTATTGATTGTGTTATTGAGATCTATGGTTTCTTTGTTCAATTTTTGTTTGGAAGATCTGTCCAGTGGTGAGAGAGGCGTGTTGAAATCACCTAGTATTATTGTGTTATGGTCTATTTGGTTTCTAAAATTGAGGAGGATTTGTTTAACATACATGGATGAGCCACTGTTTGGGGCATAGATGTTTATGATTGTTATATCTTGCTGATTTATGCTTCCCTTAAGCAGTATGAAATGTCCTTCTTTTTCCCTTCTGACTAATGTTGGCTTGAAGTCCACATTATCTGAAATGAGGATGGATACTCCAGCTTTTTTGCTGAGTCCATGTGCATGGTATGTTTTTCCCCATCCTTTCACCTTTAGTCTATGGGTATCTCTTTCTATGAAGTGAGTCTCTTGCAGGCAACATATTGTTGGATCTTTCTTTTTAATCCAATCTGCCAGTCTATGTCTTTTGATTGATGAATTCAGGCCATTAACATTCAGGGTTATTATTGAGATATGATTTGTATTCCCAGTCATTTGGTTCATATTTAAAATTTTTGACACATCTTGGTTCCTCCTTTATTTGACAGTTCCTTTAGGATAATTCCTCCCTTTGCTGATTTGCTTCTTTGTTTTTTATGTCTTCCTCATGAAATATTTTGCTGAGAATGTTCTGTAATGCTGGCTTTCTTTTTGTAAATTCTTTTAGCTTTTGTTTATCATGGAAGGATTTTATTTCATCGTCAAATTTGAAGGTAAGTTTTGCTGGGTATAAGATTCTTGGTTGGCATCCATTTTCTTTCAGAGCTTGAAAAATGTTGTTCCAGGCCCTTCTAGCTTTTAGGGTCTGGATTGAAAAATCTGCTGATATCCTTATTGGCTTCCCCCTGAATGTAATTTGGTTCTTTTCTCTCACAGCCTTTAAAATTCTGTCTTTATTTTGTATGTTAGGTATTTTCATTATAATGTGCCTTGGTGTGGGTCTGTTGTAATTTTGTGTATTTGGAGTCCTATAAGCCTCTTGGACTTGATTTTCCATTTCATTCTTCAGATTTGGGAAATTTTCTGATATTATTTCTTCAAATAGATTGTTCATTCCTTTGGTTTGTTTCTCTAAGCCTTCCTCAATCCCAATAATTCTCAAATTTGGCCTTTTCATGATATCCCATAGTTCTTGGAGATTCTGTTCATGATTTCTCACCATCTTCTCTGTTTGTTCAACTTTGTTTTCGAGGTTAAATATTTTGTCTTCAATATCTGAAGTTCTGTCTTCCAGCTGTTCTATCCTATTGGTTATGCTTTCTATGGAGTTCTTAATTTGGTTTATTGTTTCCTTCATTTCAAGGATTTCTGTTTGGTTTTTTTTTTTTTTTTTTTTTGGTTTTTTTTCAATATCTCTAACTCTTTATTGAAATGATCTTTTGCTTCCTGAATTTGCTCTGTTAACTGTGGATTGGTGCGATCGTTCAATGCCTGCATTTGCTCTTTCATCTCATCGTTTGCTTCCCTAATCATTTTAATTATGTACATTCTGAACTCCCTTTCTGTCATTTCTTCTGCCATGCTGTCGTTGGATTTTGTTGATGTAACATCTAGATTTGTTTGGGGCATTTTCTTCCCTTGTTTTCTCATATTGTTCAGGAGTCAGTGGGTCATTAAGATATTGCAGATTTCCTCTATCAACTTATAATGTCCCTGAAGATTGCTAGTATATCCCCTCTTATCCTTCAGTAGCCTGAAGTCTTGGAGGAGGTTGATAATGCAGAGCTCCACGAAGAAGCTGCCTCTCTAGGGGTGGTGACCCTCAGGTGGCGTATATTCCCTGCTAGTGGGCAGAGGTGCCTCCACTTGTTGACCAATGGTCATCCAAAGGGGAACTAGACTGCGGGCTGAGGCAAGGCCTGTTTGTGCCTGTGTCTCTGGTTTTACTGTCCCTGTGGGAAAACCTTCCCCGGCCGGGAAGACTCACTCGGTGGGGACATCTCGCTGGTCAGTTGCCCTCCTAGAGGTTCCCCTCAATCTACAACTACCACCTGGGCTGGGCTGTCTTCCTCTGCAACGATCGCAGGGGCCCGGACCTACGTCCTGGACCTGGGAGCCTCACCCTTCGCAGGCGAGTCTCCTTAGGCTGCCTCTCCCAAAGAATCTGCCTGCAGCCCTGGAAACTTCGCTCCGCCCCTAGGCGTGTCTCTGTGCGGCTCTTCCAGCAAGAAACCACCTAGCTCCTGGGATCCTGCTCTGCACCAATCGCCTGGCTATGCAGCCCCTCCTCTGAGCCACCACCTGGAGCCCCGTACAATAGCTCTGAGACCCAGAGACCTGCCACACACCTCCTCCTCTGGTCAGCCGCCCGGTTTCCGACACAGCCACTAGGAGTCCAAACAACTTACTTCGGGTCTCCTCCCGCCAACCACCCGTAGCCCTAGGCAGTCACTCCAAGTCCAAGTGACCCGCCCTGTTCCTCCTCCTCCTCCTTGGGGTAGCCCCCCGGGTGTTCAGGAGCGGTGGCTCCGAGACCAAGTGACTCACCACGCTCCTCCTCCAGGCAGGCCACCGGTGTTCAGCAACGGTCGCTTTTAGTCCAATGAACTCACCACTCGCCTCCTCCCCTGGCAACCACCCATGGCTCCGATGCAGTCACTCCTAGACCAAGCGTCCCACCGCTCTCCTCCTCCAGGCAGGCCACCAGTGTTCTGGAGCAGTTGTTCTGAGATCAAACAGCTAGCCACACAGCTCCTCCTCTGGCAACTGCCTGTGGCTCTGATGCAGTCACTCCTAGGTCAAGCAACTCGCTGCGCTCCTCCTCTTCCTCCGGGCAGTCCCCCAGTGTTCAGGAGCGCTCGCTCTGAGTTCAAACAGCTCACCACGCAGCTCCTCCTCTGGCAACCGCCTGTGGCTCCGATGCAGTCACTCCTAGACCAAGTGACCCGCCGAGCTTCTCCTCTTCCTCCGGGCAACCTCCCGGTGTTCAGAAGCGGTCGTTCTGGGTCTAAACAGCTCGCCACGCAGCTCCTCTTCAGGCAGTCGCCCGGAGCCCCAGTGGTTGCTCGAGTCCAAGCGCTGTGCTGAGCCGCCTCCTCTACGATGATCCCAGTTGTCCGTGTTTACCGCTCCAGTGGGGGGAGGGGCGTCTCGCCGAGCAACTCCACTTCACAAATTCCCTGCGTTCCGGGGCTACCGCCCCATCCGGGACGCCTCCCCAACGGGAGAGACTCACCCGGCAGCTTTGAGTTGGTCCCAAGTCTCTCACTATCTCCTCTTTTGAATCTTGCGTCCTGGAGCAACGTGAAATGCAGCCGCCCTCTAGTCCGCCATCTTGGCCCGCCTCCTTTTGGAATTTTGATTGTAATTGTTTTGAATTTTTATACTAATATAGGAACATGTATATGAGAGATTTATGATTATAATACAGAGTTTTTCAATTTATGAATGTGGTCTTTACCTTCATTTATTGAGGTCTTTTAAAGTTTTCCTTAATTAAAGATTCATAGTTTTCTAAATAATGTTATACTGTGGGGAGTGGGAGTTGATTTGATTCCTGGGAATCTTTTTGTGCTATTGTGAATGAATTGTTTTTTTAAATGATCTTTTCTTATTATTTGGTGGTGGTATAGGAAGATTGTTGGTTCTTCAGTACATGTGTTTTGTATGTGGTTCTTATAGAATGTTAATTTTCTCAAGTTCACCATTAGATGGATCTGGATTTTTAAGTTACTCATATTTACAGATAATTGTTTTTATTTGTTATTTTTCCATTCTTATATGTCTTGTTCTTGTTGTTCTAATGGATTGGCTTAGGTCCTTCCACAGATTTGGTTGTTACAGTAATATCTTTTAATTCTTGTATCTTTAACGGAAATGCTTCTATTCTGCTTAGTGATTATTATAATTTATTAATATTCTGTATGAAGTTTAAGAATGTTTTTTCCATTTTTAGTGTGCTGAGTGTTCTTAAATCATAAAAGATATTGATTATAGACATTCTATCTTATAGACATCCTATCATCTCTTGAATTACTGGATACACTTTATTACAATGTATTCTTTTAATTCATTCTTGATTTGATTCACTGATGCACATTTGTATTTTGATGTTTACATCTGTATTCATAAATGAGATTAGTCTATAGCTTTCTTGTGCAATTACACCCTAGTTTTGGCATCAACTTTTTATTAGGTATTGGTATTATTAGAAAGAGCCCATCAGCTTTCCAGGTTTTTCTGTATCTTGGACATTTTTCATGCCAGTTTAGAGAATATGTTTCTTGAAAGTTGTTTGGATGGACTTCAAGTAACCTTTGGGCCTATCCTTTTACTGAACGTTTTTGAGTGAATTTTAGATTTGAATGTTGTATACTGCATTTGTTTGGGGCTTGGTTTTTGAGCCCGGTGTCTTTTTTTTAGTGAATGAATTTATCCCATTTGTATTTTTGGTAGGGCAGTTCTCACATACTATATTTTTTTCATCACGGCCTTTGTTTTGTCTCTTAGGGATGTGTGTGTGCGCGCATATACACGTGTGCATGGGTGTATTTGTTTCTCATCTAGTAATTTTTGATGGTTTATAAGTCTTACTAATTCTGCTGACTACCTTTATAGATGTAATATCTGTAAACCTCTATTTCTTGATTTGCCAAGTTAATCAGGATTATCTTAATCCTTTGTTATTAAAGATAAGATAATAAATGCACTTGTATCTCCCCTACCTCCATCAATCCTTTCTTTACCTCTTCATATGAGAGATAAACCTTGTCAGTGATTTATTATTGTCATTTATTTTGTACTTTATGCTTAAGTCTCAAAGTGATGTGTTTAAATGGAATTGTTGACCTTTAATTCTTTAAAACCCAGGAGTCTTAATTTCTGATTACACTATTTATTCATCTTTTCATCAACCAAATTATACTCTTAAATATGTTTAGATGAGCTGGACATGGAGGTTCATGCCTGTAATCCCAGTGACTGAAGAGGCTGAGGCAGAAGAATCACAAGTTCAAGGCCAGCCTCAGCAATTTAGCAAGAGGCTAAGCAACCTAGCAAGATCCTGTCTCAAAATAAAATAAAAGGGACTGAGGATGTAGCTCAGTGCTAAAGCATCCCTATGTTCAATCCCCTGTACAAAAGAGGTTTAGATTGATTTTCATGGCCTTTGTATTTATGTGAACGTAATGTAAAAGTGGGCAACTATAAAATTGTTGAATTATGTATATTTTTTTCTCCTCTGAATTCTGTAGATACTTTTTCACAAACTTTTTCTTCTAGTATTAAATATTACTGAAGAGAAAAGATGTAAGATCAGCCTGATTGCTCTTTTCTGTTCTTAGTTGCCAAATGTACTAACTTCTCCAGTGCAAAACTTTCTAGTATTGGTACATACATTATTTTTTCTTCATCAGCTACATCATTTAATTATATGTTAGCTGTCCTTTATCTTCAGTAATTAGCATCATCTCACATTTTGACTCTTTATTCTTTTCATTATATTAAATGTGGCTTTTTTCTCCCTCACACTTACCTTCTATGTTCCTAACAAGTGTCTACTCCGTTTCATGCTATTTTCAATATGACTTTCTTCTCATTTCTTTCTCTAACCTGCTAATTTACTTTTTGTTTTCTTTTTCATCTGTTCCCCAATCTTTATTTTCAAACGTTTTTTCTTACAAAAAATGCATTTAATAGTGATAGTTGGGGATGTATTAGACAGTTTCCCTGACAGACACCTGTACATTTCATCTGCCTTTTGTTTGTTGTTTTTTTTCTCCTCCTTCTCCTGCACCTTTTTTATTGGAGCAGAGATGTTAAAATTTCTAAGCATAGGTCCCATGCTTGATCCTTTATTGTTCATCTGTCTCATTTAAATAGACTACTTCTATTTGAGCCTCTCTTTGCTCAAGAATGCTGTGGGGAACACCAGGAAGAGTGAACCCAGCGCAGGCCAAGCTTTTTACAGACATCTTATCTCAAAGCTTCCTCAACAAATCTGTTGTGTTCTCATCACTCCTTTTTAAAAATACCTTTCTTCCCCTTCCTGCCATTTTGGGCCAAACCAGTCATTCAGTCAGCTTGAAGAGTCCACTCAGGCAGGAGATAGGTGAGCTTTATTCTTGTTTAATGATTTGACTTTTATTTTTATTCTGCTCAACTGACATCGGACTTTTTAATCTTTTATATGTAATCTTCAGGTCATTCTTATTAAGGAACTGGTTCCCACTAGAAGAAGAATATTAAAGAAACTGTTGTTTAAATTAGATTTTTCCAAACCTTGTTGACTGGAACATTGCTTGTGTGAATGTGACTATATACTATGAAACATTTAGGGAAATGCTATTTTAATACCAAACTCTTGTGTTTCTTCTCAAGAATGTTTTTTCTGCCTCTAGCCTAGAATGCTCTGTAACTTCATCTTCCCATCACCTGCCCTTCCCGCCCCAACCCCCCCAGTGATTTATGCAGTGGTACCTCCCCCACTGGGAGACATTTGGAAGTGTTTTGATGTCATAATGACTAGAGAATGCCTGTCACTCAGTGCCATAGGCCAGGGAATGCAATACACTAGAAGTCCTGCCTGGCAGAGTTGCCCCACCCAAAGTACCACTCATGTACCCCTTTGAGAAACACTGAACTCATCGACTTTTACTCATCTTTTATAACTCACTTTTGGTTATCTTTTACAGAAACTTTCTCTAACTTCTTTTGTTTTCCTGCCCACACTACCTCCATCCCTACTCCCCTTTCACCCTATCCGATTGTACTCTTGTGACATTTTATACAAAACCAGATTACTGAAGTAATTTTTTTAATAGTATAGTTGTCTAGGACTGTGTAATTCAACCTTACTGTGGGAGCTCAAATTTTTCATGGTAAAGATATAGTGTGTCATTGGTCCAAGGCAGATTTTTTAAAAATGATTGTTACATGACATTAATGAATGAGTTATACTTTTAATATAAATTAGAAGTATGGTATGACTCTTAAAAAACTATTCTCTTATACTGCATTGATAATATTGTGCAATAATGATCTCTCTTAAAATATGCTTCCTTTTTTCAGATATGGGTGATAGAATTTAGAGTAGTGTTTTGTTTTGATTTTAAGCTTGCCTGCACATTGGAAAAACTTGAATAACTTTAAAAAGTATAGATACCTATGTCCTATCCTCAGAGACTCTGGTGTTTGAGAGTGAGGCCTTTCATTTGGAGTTTTAAAGTCCCCCAAGTGATTTTTTAATCTATAGCCAGGGTTGAAAACTGTCATTTTGTGAGCCACTGATGTGCAACATTTTGAAAATTCAGAAAAGAGAAGACTGAGAAGCTACTAAATCATTGAAGAACAATGAAGAGAGTAGGGAATTTTGGCTTAGGAAAAACAAAACTAAACAGAACCTGCGAGTTTTTTTGAGGGGAAGAACTTTGTCAGTTTTGTTCAATTCAGCTCTCAGATCAAGTCTGAGCACAAGTAAGGATTTGGTAAATATTGACTGAATGAAAGTATATAGTTAGGTATTTAAAAGATAGTTGCTGAAGAACTATAGAAAACAATCATATACAAAAAATATTTTTACAATGATACAGTGCCACTTTAATTAGTCAAATTAATAAACTGAGTATTTAATTCACTTGTTATTTCAGTTCATTAATTACTTTGTGCCAGACAGTGAATCTCATGTGATTCTCAGATCAACTCAATGAAGTTTGTATCATTTGAAGGATGATAGGAATATGTCAGAAAACTGACACTTGAGGGCTGAGTAACTTGCCCAATTTGCATAGCTAAGTGACAGAAGCAGTAATTCTGATTTTAAAGCCTGTGTTCTTAGCTACTACATTGGACAATAAGTCTTCACAACAACTCTGAGAGTTAGATATGATAATTCCATTTTGTAGATGAAGTTTGTTTGGAAAGGTTATGCAACTTGCCTAGGGGCACACTGCTTAAGTGGAAGATCTGGGATTTGGATTCAGACATTCTGACTCCAGAGTTCATGCTTGTAACCACTGTGCTGTTGGAGCCTCCCCATTTAGTAACGTATAATGTACAGCCACCTCTTTTTGTGAGGTTTTTAACCACAGTTGTTCACAGTTTTTCTGTTCATTTTACGACTTCTGGCATCTTCACTGATTTTCTGCTGATGGTTTTCAATGTGGATTTTTATCTTAATTCTGATAAGTACCTTAGGCTTGCTATTCCTGGAGAATAAAACATTACTTTACCAGGTTCTTTCATTCTTATTTTCTGTTTTCTTTTAGTGATTTTTAAATTAGATTTTTCCTCTGCCCTGGAGTTTGAACCTAGTGGTACACTACCACTGAGCTATATCCCCAGCCCCTTTGATTTTTTTATTTCAAAGACAGTCTTGCTAAGTTGCTAAAGATGGCCTTGAACTTGTGATCCTCCTGCCTCAGCATCCCAGGTAGGTGGTATTACAGGCAAGGGCCACCATAACTATTTTTGAATTCGAATTTTAATAAACTTGCTTGTATTATTTCAGTCTCTTTGTAAACCTCAGTTGTTTGAATCAGTAGTCTTCAGACTTTATTTTGTGCCCTATCAGCAAAAAGAATTTAAACACATTATTTCCACTGCATATTTGTTTTGTGTCTACCACTATATAAAATCATGATCATACATTATAAAATTTGAACATCCTTATTAGCATATTTTTTAAAACTAAACAAAAAAATGAGTTTAAAATTGTGATTTTGGGTTCATCTTTAGGTTGATATGTCGTCATAATGTACTCTTAGGGCATGGGTCATCATTACAGTACTAGATACAAGTCCATATTTTAAATAATCTGGGTAATTTTTTTTTCCAAACAAGCCAGTTTCTTGTCAGATGTGATTAGATCAAGGTTTCTCAGTCTTGACACTATTGATGTTTTGAGCTGGGTAATTCTTGGTTGTGGAGAACAGTCATGTGTATTGGAGGATGTTTAGTAGGTTCTGTGACTTCTACCCACTAGGTGCTGGTAGTACTCTTCTTTGAATAGAGACATCAGAACAGTGGATTGCAATGCAGTGGCCAAAGCTGTGGTCTACAGTGTAAGTACACATACTCTTTAAGTGTGGGGTGTTGGCTGGCCATGTATTAGTAATGCATTCATCTAGAAAATTAACAAAAAAAATCCTTTTCATATTTAATATTTATAAATGTACAGCCTTTGGGCTCTAGGGACTTCCAGGTATCTTTGGGGCAAAATCACCCCTGGCTGAGAACTACTGAATTAGTTGTGTGTTGTGGATTTTTATCCTGCATCATGGTCGACAAACAGCTTGTACTAGAAACAGGCAAAGCTTAGGCTTTGATTTTTTTCTGGCAGCAATAGTATTATCTTTAATACTAATCATTATTTAATAATCAATAGGAATTATTTTAAGTCACTGCCATTCTATAAGGTTTTGGTAAAACTCAATATAATCCATACATACTTAATTCAGTCTGTGGGAGTCAGAGTATGCTCACAGTAAGACTAATGTGCAAGAGGAGAGTGACACTGTCAAGTGCTGTACTGTATGGAACACCCAGTCTTCAGTGTGCTTCTTGACCATACGGGGACATGCTCCTCTGATAATCAGCCCCAAGGGAAGATGCCTGTGTAAATATTAAAAGCTGATTTTTTCCCTTAATTTTCTAGGTGAATGCATTACTAAATAATGTAACCAGCCAACACCCCCAATAAAGCGTGCTCTCAGTAGTGTATTTATTTTGTAGACTACAGCTTTGACTATTGCACCATGTTATTTCAGCAGTAGTATTCAAAAGGAAAAATAGTCAAATGTGATGGTGCACACCTGTAATCCCAGCAACATGAAACTGGGGCAGGAAGTTTAAGGCCAGCTCCACAGTTTAGCAAGACCCTAAGCAATTTAGTGAGAACCTGTTTCAAAATAAAAAATCTATAGGGCCAGGAATGTGGCTCAGGGGTTAAGCACACTTGGGTTCAATCCCCAGTACTAAGAAGAAAAAAAAGAAAGGGAAAAATAGTTTAAGCTTTCTGAATTGACCTCCACCTAATCAGTTTATCAGGTTAACTGATGTTCTCCATTTAAAAAAATATTTGCTGCAAATTAGGTGTTAATTCATATTTAAAGGAAGATACTTGGAATGAATGCTCATTTTATAGTTTCAAGTTAACATAAAATGTTTAAGGAACTGGGGGTGTAGCTCAGTGATAGAGTGCTTACCTAGCAAGTGTGAGACACTGGGTTCAATCCTCAGCACCACGTAAAAATAAATAAAGGTATCATGTCCATCTACAACTAAAAAAAGTATTTAAAAAAATTTAAGGTATGAGCTTGCCATTTCTTTATGATTTTCTAACTTAAATGATATTTTCGGTTAACTAATCACCAGACAAAATTACATTGATTAAAGGGACTTCTTTTGCATTCGTATCAGTGTTGGAATTGTCATGATTTACTTTGGAGTTAGAATGTTATTTTCTTTCACCGACCTATTTTTCTGGTCATCTAAATTCAGAGCTGAATTATTACACCAAAAGTTTTCAGTTCCTCTTTTGGAATGGTCATTTACTCTCAGAATCTTGACTTTCTCCTTGCTACCTTACAGAAGAGTATTAGATCTATCAGCAGCTCAGACTCTGATTACTTCTTGGCTAGAATTGTAGCATGCTTTTCATGAGACTCCCTGCCTCAAGTGCCTCTCTGACTTGTTGGTTAACCTAAACATGTTGCCAGAGTAAACATCTTAAAATAGTATGTCTAAGATCAAAAGCCATTTATGACAATAAAAAGTGCATTTAAAAATTTTACTATATGTGATTTGCTTAGATGTGATCTCTGCAATCAGAAGTCTATTAATCATTATCAAAATATACACACGTGTGCGTGCACACGTACACACACACATTCTAAATTTTGATATATGCCAAGAAAAAATATGGAATGCTGTGAGAATTTAATGAGGATCTAATATAGAAGAAGTGTGAGTAAAGTTCCTCTGAGGAAGTGAGATTTAAACTCTGAATGAAGGAACTGCTCTTTGTTTGGAAAAGTGTGGGACAGAGAGTGTTCCAGGCTTCTTCCTGGAATAAAATGTGTGAATTTGTGGTTACTGAAGCAAAAGGTAGGCAAGGATAAGCTCTTGTAGGACCTTGATTTCTATATTATGAAGTTTTATTCTGATTGGGATGGGTGTAAGCAATGGAAGTGATAGAGTCAGATATGTGTTTCAGAGATTTCGCTCTGGAGAATGGATGAGAGTTGAATAGGAATAGTACAAAAAAAGTTGGGGAATCAGTTAGGATGCCTTTGTAAGTAGTACTAGTTCAGAAAGAGCATAATAGTTTTTACTAGAGTAATGACAGTAAACAAGGTAACTCAAGAAGTAATTAACACATCAAAAATTCATCACAATAAACTTGTGAAGTGTAAACAGAATAACATTTGGAATAAGCCTGCCTAATAAATAGTGTTGTAAGGAGTTAGAACACGTGGTATTGACCATTTTTTGGTCCTTGTCTCCAAAGTAAAATCTAAACTCCATTGAAGGTTTTTCAGCCAAAATTTATTTCTTTATCTTTTCCTAAACTCTTACCTATGCTCTAGCCAAACTAAACTTTTGAACTTAGTTTTCATGGACATACACCATGCCTTGATGCCCCTGATAATTGTTTCCTATGACAGTCAATCTGATAACCAAAAAAGATAGTAAATAACTAATAGGTAGTGTATGTAGTGTGAACAAACTGGACAAAATGATTAGAGGTGCGTGTGTGCGTGTGTTTATATTTGTTAAGTCTGAGGAAAAACAAATTGGTTTAGCGTCAGTATTTTGCTTGTGAAAATTAAAGACCTATAGTATATGAACCATAGGTCTTGTCTTATTTCTAAAATATGTGTAAAGTTATGTAATACTCATGAATAGATGACAGTGTTGGAAATTCTGCTTAAGTGGTTAAAGTAGTATGACATAAAGTGGTCTACCAAAAATCACAAAACTTCCTGTAAGAATCAGGCTTACATATTTCTGATATATGAATATTAGTTTAGAAAGATTCCTTATAATCTGGCTTATTTTAAAAAGTGAATTTCAGTAGTTAAACAGATTTTATCTTGAAATTTAGTTAATATAGCTATAATTATTATACAGTTTTACTTATATAAATTCTTCATCTGTTTAATGCTTGATTTTGAAATGGGCAAAACTATTACAGAGTGTCTACACTTCCGTAGTTATGTGGCTTTATACACAATTTAAAACAGTTATAATTAGCCTCTTATTGGAAGGTACCCCCCTTTATTTTTTTAACCAAAGCATATACAGTAAAGAATAACTTCCACCCTGACAGACCTCTAACCTTATTTCCCATGTATAACCACTAGTCATGATTTCTGTATGTCATTTCTGAATTTTTTTGTACACAGCCAAGTGTTCAAAGACTTTTAAACTGACAGAGTGGAGTCATTTTAAAGTGTATGATAGTACAGTTTAAGTTAATTGTATACACAGAAAATTTTGGGTGATACTGCCCTTTTATGTTTTGTTTTTTACCTACATCTAATGAAGTGTTGAAGTTTGGATAATCAGAGATAGGCAGAAAAGTGAATCAGGTCGTTCAAGATGTTTTACTTTCTAATTTTAAAATTGTATAAATTTTGGCTGCATCAGTTATATAAATTGTATTGATTTAAAGTTGTTCATAATAGTTTTGTGTCTTAAATTTAATCTTTTTTTTTTGGCTGAGTATATAGGGTGCTTTATTCTCCACAGAATGGTACATGTTAAGGTGGGTGGGGCTTGGGCCAATGTCCCCATATGTACAGAACTGAATACAGTGGGTCTCTGAGCAGAAGTCTTAATTTGCCTTGATGTGAAAGGGTGATGGGTAAGATGTTACAACCAGAGATGTGTTCAGTCCTGTGCTGGTTCTGTTGTGGAATGTAGAGATGAGGCAGCTCTCAATGTGGTCATTTTTTTTTTTTTTTTTTAGAATTTTTTTTTTTATTGTAAACAAATGGGATACATGTTGGTTCTCTGTACATGGAGTAAAGGCATACCATTTGTGTAATCATAAATTTACATAGGGTAATGTTGTTTGATTCATTGTTATTTTTCCCTTCCCCCCACCCCTCCCACCCTTCTTTTCCCTCTATACAGTCCTTCCTTCCTCCATTCTTGCCCCCTACCTAACCCTAACTCTAACCCCTCCCACCCCCATTATATGTCATCATCCACTTATTAGCAATATCATTCGTCTTTTGGTTTTTTGAGATTGGCTTATCTCACTTAGCATGATATTCTCCAGTTTCATCCATTTGCCTACAAATGCCATAATTTTATCATTCTTTATGGCTGAGTAATATTCCATTGTATATATATACCACAGTTTCTTTATCCATTCATCAATTGAAGGACATCTAGGTTGGTTCCACAATCTGGCTATTGTGAACTGAGCAGCTATGAACATTGATGTGGCTGTATCTCTGTAATATGCTGATTTTAAGTCCTTTGGGTATAGGCCAAGGAGTGGGATAGCTGGGTCAAATGGTGGTTCCATTCCAAGTTTTCTAAGGAGTCTCCACACTGCTTTCCAGAGTGGCTGCACTAATTTGCAGCCCCACCAGCAATGTATGAGTGTGCCTTTCTCCCCACATCCTCGCCAACACCTATTGTTGCTTGTATTCTTGATAATCGCCATTCTAATGGAATCTTAGGGTGGTTTTGACTTGCATTTCTCTTATTACTAGAGATGCTGAACATTTTTCCATATGTTTGTTGATTGCTTGTACATCTTCTTCTGTGAAGTGTCTATTCATTTCCTTAGCCCATTTGTTGATTGGATTATTTGCATTCTTGGTGTAGAGTTTTTTGAGTTCTTTATAGATTCTGGAGATTAGTGCTCTATCTGAAGTATGATTGGCAAAGATTTTCTCCCACTCTGTAGGCTCTTTCTTCGCATTGCTGATAGTTTCCTTTGCTGAGAGAAAGCTTTTTAGTTTGAATCTATCCCAGTCATTGATTCTTGCTTTTATTTCTTGTGCTATGGGAGTCCTGTTGAGGAAGTCTGGTCCTAAGCCGACATGTTGAAGCTCTGGACCTACTTTTTCTTCTATAAGATGCAAGGTCTCTGGTCTGATTCCAAGGTCCTTAATCCATTTTGAGTTTAGTTTCGTGCATGGTGAGAGATATGGGTTTAGTTTCATTCTGTTGCATATGGATTTCCAATTCTCCCAGCACCATTTGTTGAAGAGGCTATCTTTTCTCCTTTGCATGTTTTTGGCCCCTTTGTCTAGTATGAGAAAATTGTATTTATTTGGGTTTGTGTCCGTGTCCTCTATTCTGTACTATTGATCCACCTTTCTATTTTGGTACCAATACCATGCCGCTTTGTTACTCTTGCTTTGTAGTAGAGTTGAAGATCTGGTATTGCGATACCACCTGCTTTGCTCTTTCTACTGAGCACTGCTTTAGCTATTCTGGGTTTTTTATTCTTCCAGATGAATTTCATAATTGCTTGCTCTATTTCTGTAAGGTAAATCATTGGGATTTTAATTGGAATTGCATTGAATCTGTATAGCACTTTAGGTAGTATGGCCATTTTGACAATATTAATTCTTCCTATCCAAGAACTTGGGAGATATTTCCATCTTCTAAGGTTTTCTTTAATTTCTTTCTTTAGTGTTCTGTAGTTCTCATTGTAGAGGTCTTTCACGTCTTTTGTGAGATTGATTCCCAAGTATTTTTTTTTTGATGCTATTGTGAATGGGGTAGTTTTCCTAATTTCTCTTTCTAAAGATTCATCACTTATGTTTAAAAATGCCTTAGATTTATGTGCATTGATCTTATATCCTGCTACTTTACTGAATTCACTTATGAGATCTAAAAGTTTTCTGGTGGAATTTCCTGGTTCCTCTAAGTATATAATCATATCATCAGCAAATAGGGATAGTTTGAGTTCTTCTTTTCCTATTCGTATCCCTTTAATTTCTTTGGTCTGTCTAATTGCTCTGGCTAGAATTTCAAGGATGATATTGAATAGAAGTGGTGAAAGAGGGCATCCCTGCCTTGTTCCAGTTTTTAGGGGGAACGCTTTCAGTTTTTCACCATTTAGAATGATATTAGCCATGGGCTTAGCATAGACAGCCTTTACGATGTTAAGGAATGTTCCCACTATCTCTGTTTTTTCTAGTGTTTTGAGCATGAAGGGGTGCTGTATTTTATCAAATACTTTTTCTGCATCTATTGAAATAATCATGTGACTTTTGACTTTAAGTCTATTGATATGGTGAATTACATTTATTGATTTCCTGATGTTGAACCAACCTTGCATCCCTGGGATGAAACCCACTTGATCATGGTGCACTGTCTTTTAAATATGTTTTTGTATGCGATTTGCTAAAATTTTGTTGAGAATTTTTGTGTCGATATTCATTAAGGATATTGGTCTGAAATTTTCTTTCCTCGATGTGTCTCTGTCTGGTTTAGGTATCAGGGTAATATTGGCTTCATAGAATGAGTTTGGGAGGGTTCCCTCCTCTTCTATTTTATGGAATACTTGGAGAAGTATGGGATGAGCTCTTCTTTAAAGGTTTTGTAGAACTTGGCTGAGAACCCATCTGGTCCTGGACTTTTCCTTGTTGGTAGGCTTTTGATGACTTCTACTTCATTACTTGAAATTGGTCTATTTAAATTGTGTGTGTCCTCCTCATTCAGTTTAGGTAATTCATATGTCTCTAGAAACCTGGTGATGTCTTCGAAATTTTCTATTTTGTTGGAGTATAGATTTTCAAAATAGTTTCTAATTATGTTTTGTATTTCAGTCGTGTCTGTTGTGATATTTCCTTGTTCATTCCGAATTTTAGTGATTTGGGTTTTCTCTCGGCTTCTCTTCGTTAGTGTGGCTAAAGGTTTATCAATTTTGTTTATTTTTTCGAAGAACCAACTATTTATTTTGTCAATTTTTTGTATTGTTTCTTTTGTTTCAATTTCGTTGATTTCAGCTCTGAATTTAGCTATTTCCTGTCCTACTACTTTTGGTGTTGGTCTGTTCTTCTTTTTCTAGGGCTTTGAGCTGTAGTGTTAGGTCATTTACTTGTTGAGGTTTACTTCTTTTATTAAATGCGCTTCATGAAATAAATTTTCCTCCAAGTACTGCTTTCATAGTGTCCCAGAGATTTTGATATGTTTCTTTGTTCTCATTTACCTCTAAGAATTTTTTAATTTTCTTCCTAATACCTTCTGTTATCCATTCATCATATAATAGCATATTGTTTAATCTCCAGGTGTTGGAGTAGTTTCTGTTTTTTACTCTTTCATTAATTTGTAACTTCAATCCATTATGATCTGATAGAATACAAGGTAGTGTCTCTATCTTCTTGTATTTGCTGACATTAGCTTTGTGGCATAATATATGGTCTATTTTAGAGAAGGATCCATGTGCTGCTGAGAAGAAAGTGTATTCGCTCTTGGTTGGATGGTATATTCTATAAATGTCTGTTAAGTCTAAATTATTGATTGTGTTATTGAGATCTATGGTTTCTTTGTTCAATTTTTGTTTGGAAGATCTGTCCAGTGGTGAGAGAGGCGTGTTGAAATCACCTAGTATTATTGTGTTATGGTCTATTTGGCTTCTAAAATTGAGAAGGATTTGTTTGACATACGTGGATGAGCCACTGTTTGGGGCATAGATGTTTATGATTGTTATATCTTGCTGATTTATGCTTCCCTTAAGCAGTATGAAATGTCCTTCTTTTTCCGTTCTGACTAACATTGGCTTGAAGTCCACATTATCTGAAATGAGGATGGATACTCCAGCTTTTTTGCTGAGTCCATGTGCATGGTATGTTTTTCCCCATCCTTTCACCTTTAGTCTATGGGTATCTCTTTCTATGAGGTGAGTCTCTTGCAGGCAACATATTGTTGGGTCTTTCTTTTTAATCCAATCTGCCAGTCTGTGTCTTTTCATTGATGAATTCAGGCCATTAACATTCAGGGTTATTATTGAGATATGATTTGTATTCCCGGTCATTTGGTTCCTTTTTTAAATTTTATTTATTTATTTATTTTTTGACACACCTTGGTTCCTCCTTTATTTGACAGTTCCTTTAGGATAATTCCTCCCTTTGCTAATTTGCTTCTTTGTTTTTTATCTCTTCCTCATGGAATATTTTGCTGAGAATGTTCTGTAATGCTGTCTTTCTTTTTGTAAATTCTTTTAGCTTTTGTTTATCATGGAAAGATTTTATTTCATTGTCAAATTTGAAGGTAAGTTTTGCTGGGTATAAGATTCTTGGTTGGCATCCATTTTCTTTCAGAGCTTGAAAAATGTTGTTCCAGGCCCTTCTAGCTTTTAGGGTCTGGATTGAAAAATCTGCTGATATCCGTATTGGTTTCCCCCTGAATGTAATTTGGTTCTTTTCTCTCACAGCCTTTAAAATTCTGTCTTTATTTTGTATGTTAGGTATTTTCATTATAATGTGCCTTGGTGTGAGTCTGTTGTAATTTTGTGTATTTGGAGTCCTATAAGCCTCTTGGACTTGATTTTCCATTTCATTCTTCAGGTTTGGGAAATTTTCTGATATTTCATTGAATAGATTGTTCATTCCTTTGGTTTGTTTCTCTCTAAGCCTTCCTCAATCCCAATAATTCTCAAATTTGGCCTTTTCATGATATCCCATAGTTCTTGGAGATTCTGTTCATGATTTCTTACCATCTTCTCTGTTTGTTCAACTTTGTTTTCAAGGTTAAATATTTTGTCTTCAATATATGAGGTTCTGTCTTCCAGGTGTTCTATCCTATTGGTTATGCTTTCTATGGAGTTCTTAATTTGGTTTATTGTTTCCTTCATTTCAAGGATTTTTGTTTGTTTTTTTTTCAATATCTCTAACTCTTTATTGAAATGATTGGTGCGATCATTCAGTGCCTGCATTTGCTCTTTCATCTCTTCGTTTGCTTCTCTGATCATTTTAATTATGTACATTCTGAACTCCCTTTCTGTCATTTCTTCTGCCATGCTGTCGTTGGATTTTATTGATGTAACATCTAGATTTGTTTGGGGTATTTTCTTCCCTTGTTTTCTCATATTGTTCAGGAATCAGTAGATCATTAAGATATTGCAGATTTCCTCTATTGACTTATAATGTCCCTGAAGATTGCTAGTATATCCCCTCTTATCCTTCAGTAACCTGAAGTCTTGAAGGAAGTTGATAATGTGCTGCTCCACAAGGAAGCCGCCTCTCTAGGGTTGGTGACCCTCGGGTGGGGTATATTCCCTGATAGAGGGCAGAGGTGCCTCCACTTGTTGACCAATGGTCATCCAAAGGGGAACTAGGCTGCGGGCTGAGGCAAGGCCTGTTTGTGCCTGTGTCTCTGGTTTTACCGTCCTTGTGGGAAATCCTCACCCGGCAGGGAAGACTCACCCGGTAGGGAGGTCTCTCTGGTCAGTTCCCCTCCTAGAGGTTCCCCTCAATCTACAACTACTGCCTGGGCTGGGCTGCCTTCCTCTGCAACATTCCCAGGGCCCCGGATCTACCTCCTGGACCTGGGAGCCTCACCCTTCGCAGACGAGTCTCCTTAGGCTGCCTCTCCTCAGAGAATCTGCCCGCAGTCCTGGAACCTTCACTCCGCCCTAAGCGTGTCTCTGTGCGGCTCTTCCACCAAGAAGCCGCCTAGGTCCTGGGACCCTACTCTGCCCTTAATTGCCTGGCTATGCGACCCCTCCTCTGAGCCGCCACCTGAGACCCGACACACACCTCTTCCTGAGGACAACCGCCCGGTGTTCCAACGCAGTCACTAGGAGTCCAAGCAACTCACTTCGCGTCTCCTCCTCCCGCCAACCGCCCGTAGCCCTAGGCAGTCACTTCGAGTCCAAGTGACCCGCCCTGTTCCTCCTCCTCCTCGGGGTAGGCCCCCCCCCCCGGTGTTCAGGAGCAGTCGTTCCGAGACCAAGTGACCCACTGCGCACCTCCTGCAGCCAGGCCACCGGTGTTCAGGAGCAGTCGCTTTGAATCCAAACAACTCACCACTCGCCTCCTCCTCTGAGTAGCCCCCGGAGCTCTGATGTAGTCACTCCTAGACCAAGCGACCCGCTGCTCTCCTCCTCTTCCTCTGGGCAGCCCCCCGGTGTTCAGAAGCGATCGCTCTGAGTACAAACAGCTCGCCACGCAGCTCCTCTTCAGGCAGTCGCCCGGAGCCCCAGTGGTTGCTCCGAGTCCAAGCGCTGTGCTGAGCAGCCACCTCTATGATGATCCCAGTGGTCTGTGTTTACCGCTCCAGCGGGGGGAGGGGCGTCTCGCCAGGCAACTCTACTTCACAAAGTTCCCTGCGTTCCGGGACTGCCGCCCCATCCGGGACGCCTCCCCAATGGGAGAGACTCACCCAGTGACTTTGAGTTGGTCCCAAGTCTCTCACTATCTCCTCTTTTGAATCCTGCGTCCTGGAGCAACATGAAATGCAGCCACCCTCTAGTCCGCCATCTTGAAACCTCCAGTGTGGTCATTTCTAAGCAGGAGATGCCTGCCAGGCTTGCAGGGCTTTCTTTACCACATCTTCCCACTGGGCATCCGATAGCTCCCAAGCCCAGGCAGGAATTCCTGGTTCAGGCAGGATTACTCCAGCCATTGTTGTTTTTACCAACTCTCTGTGTTCTGGGTCCATGGGAATAGAGCTGTGCTGTTGAATCCATTCGCTCCCTCCTCATTTTCATCCTCACTCTCTAATGGTGGGTCTGGCAAATGAAGCCCCAGGGCCTGGATCCAATCCTGGATGTCAGCAACTACTTCTTCTCCATCCCCCACTGGTGCGAGCTTCATCTCCTCTTGTTGTGGATCTTGGTTTAGGGGCTGTAGGAGTAGCCAGCCAGGCCTGCTCCTGTTTCCTCCTGCTCTTCTTTAGGCTCTTCACTGCTCCAATCCCCAGTGCCTTCTGTAGGTCTCTGATGTGGCCCCAGTTCTTCAGTCTGATTGGAGAAGATACTCTCAGGGCCAATGGTGTCTCCCCCTAGAACTACTACAGCCATCCTGGCAGCGGGCCTCTCAGCCCACCTTAAATTTAATCTTCATGTGCAATTATTTTACCTTTTGATTGTTAATGTTGTCTTACCCCTTTTGTTTTCTTCCCTCCCTCCCATCTTTCTTTTTTCTTCCTTTTCTCTTTCCCTTTCTTTCCCTTTTTTTGCTGTGAGTGTAACCCAGGGCCTTGTATATGCTAGGCAAGTACTCCTACCACTATACTACCCCAGCCCTAGAGATATCTTTTTAATAAAGGTTTTTAACTATGTGTTGAGTTTCCTTCATAGTTATAGGACCATTCATATTATTTGTTCCACCTTCTGAGGACTTTATGTATGTGTTTTTGATTTTTGAGTAATTTATTCATTCCCCCCCCCCAGGGTTTTGTATTTATATTCACTGAATTTTTTATAACATTCTCTTTTTATTAACCTTTAAATGTCAGTCAGGGGCCTGTGGTTTATTTGATTATTAACATTGGGAATTTGTATATTTTTTTCATCAGTCTTGCTAAATAATTATAAATTTTGTTTTCAAAGAACAGCTTTTGTTTTATTAATAGCATTCTTTTTCACTGATTTCTGCTCTTTATTATTTCTGTCTTGCTTTTTTTGGGTTCTTCAAATTTTCTCAGGTGGATTTGAGGTCATTTTCACCCCAATAATGGTATAAAATTAGTGAGACTTTTTGTTTGTTTCCAACATGGGATCTTGCTCTGTTGCCCAGGCTGATCTCTAACTCATGGGCTAGAGTGATCATCCCGCCTCAGCTTCCTGAATCACTGAGACTACAGGTGTGTGCCACTGTGCCTGGCTTAATGGTATAAAGTTCATTGTAATCACTCCTTGAATTTCATCCCACAGATGCCTGTGTTCTTTGGATTGCATTTCTTTTTCTTCTTCCTCCGCCTCTCCTTCCTCTTCCTCTTGTTCTCCTCCTCCTCCTCTTCTTTTTCTTCGTGTTCTTGGTTTTTCTTAGATGCCTAGGGGTCATAGTGAAGGTTAAAAATGATCAGTATTGAAAGCTAGAGTGAACTTCATCAATACTTAACCTATTCTCACCTGGTCTCCTAAAAATAGGTCACTTATAAGAACCTAAATTGAGCACAGATAGCCCATTTATGGTAACTTTTTAAAGTCTCTGGAGAAAGTGGGTATTGAATATAGGAATCTGTGGATTTGTGGAAGAATTAGGCAGTCTTCACTATTTAGGGAATATGGGTACCATGTGACTTGTGCTCCTTATGGTAGTCCAAACTTACTATGAATAATCCTCTCCTTGGCCATTCTATCCAGACAGAACTCCCAAGGCTGATTACCTTTTTCTTCCAGATTTAGACCAGATACAAGTATTTGGGGGCAAAGACAGGAACTCTTGAAATTGTGATTTGTATGTATGACAACTCTGTAAGAGACTTTGTTTAAAAATAGAAGGAAAAGGCAGTGATTTTGACATATCTTACTAGGAAAGGAAAAGGTGGAAAAAAACATTTTTAAAGAAAACTAAGAAAGCTTTGCTAGAATTGATCTGACTAGTGAATGACAGAGTGAGTCATTTTAGGTTCATAGTAAAGCCTAGGAATGCTCTTTGTACTTCTCTCCTCTCTCTTTTGCTTTTGCTATATTCAGGAAAGCCAAACTGACTGCAGACTACTTGAGTAATAGAGTAAAACTTTTTTCTCTAGTTACCTAAGTCAAAAGGGTAGGATTACTAGAGGTTTGGAAGGACTTTAGATGCCAAAATTACCTGGAACCTGAGAGCTGCAGGTAGGGCCTTTTACTGTTAGTTATGAAAAGATAAGAACTATTACAAATAGTCTATATTAATATTAATCATTAGATTTTAGTTTTAGCATATAATTTAAATTGTTAAAAGTCTGTTTATTTTTTATTTATTTTTCAACTTTTATTTTATCTTATTTCATTTTTTTGAGATAAGGCTGTCTCTATGTTGCCCAGGCTGGACCTGAACCTGGGATTCAAGCCATTCTACTTTCTCTTTCCTCTGCCTCTCCAGTAGCTGGGACCATAGACATGTACTTATCTTTTTTTTTTTTTTTTTTTTTTTTTTTAGTGGCACAAATTTTTATTTTATTTATTTATTTTTATTTAGCTTTTAATTTTTTACAGACTGCATTTTGATTCATTGTACACAAATGGGGTACATAATTTCATTTTTATGGTAGTATACCATATAGATTCATACTATTCATATAATCATGCATGTACATAGGTTAATGATGTCTGTCTCATTCCACCATTTTTCATACCCCCTCATTTTCTTTTACATATTCTAAAGTTCCCCCATTATTCTCTCATTCCCCACCCCCACCCCCATTATATATCATCCTCCACTTATCAGGGAAAACATTTGGCCTTTGTTTTTTTGGGCTTGGCTTATTTCACTTATGATATTCTCCAATTCCATCCATTTATTTGCAAATGCCATATTATTATTCTTTATGGCTGAGTAATATTCCATTGTGTATATATACCACAGTTTCTTTATCCATTTATCTGTTGAGTAGAAATGGTGAAAGAGGGCATCCCTGTCTTGTTCCAGTTTTTAGAGGAAATGTTTTCAGTTTTTCTCCTTTAAGAATGATGTTGGCTGTAGGCTTAGCATAGATAGCCTTTACAGTGTTGAGGTATGTTCCTACTATTCCTATTTTTTCTAGTGTTTTAAGCATGAAGGGGGTGCTGTATTTTATCAAATGCTTTCTCAGTATCAATTGAAATAATCATGTGATTCTTAACTTTAAGTCTATTGATGTGGTGAATTACATTTATTGTTTTCCGGATGTTGAACCAACCTTGTATCCTTGGGATAAACCCCACTTGATCATGGTGCACTATCTTTTTAATATATTTTTGTATGCGATTTGCCAGTATTTTGTTAAGGATTTTTGCATCTATATTCATCAGGGATATTGGTCTAAAGTTTTCTTTCTTTGATTTGTCTTTGTCTGGTTTTGGTATTAGAGTGATTCTGGCCTCATAGAATGAATTTGGAAGGGTTCCCTCCTTTTATATTTCCTGAAATACTTTGAGGAGTATTGGTACCAGTACTTCTTTAAAGGTCTTGTAGAATTCAGCTGAGAATCCATCTGGTCCTGGGCTTTTCTTGGTTGGTAGACTTTTGATGGCTTCTATTTCAGTGCTTGAAATTGATCTGTTTAGATTGTGTACATCTTCCTGATTCAGTTTAGGAGGATCATGTGTGTCTAAAAATTTGTCGATATCTTCGATATTTTCTATTTTGTTGGTGTACTTATCTTTTAAAAGTTAAATCTTAAAAAAAAATAATCTAAGATAGAGCACTAATCTCCAGAATCTATAAAGAACTCAAAAAACTCAACACCAAGACTACAAATAATCCAATCGACAAATGGTCTAAGGAAATGAACAGACACTTCACAGAAGAAGACCTACAAACAATCAACAAACATATGGAAAAATGTTCAACATCTCTAGTAATAAAAGAAATGCAAATCAAAACCACCCTAAGATTCCATCTCACCCCAATCAGAATGGCGATTATCAAGAACACAAGCAACAACAGGTGTTGGCGAGGATGTGGGGAAAAAGGTACACTCATACATTGCTGGTGGGGTTGCAAATTAGTGCAACCACTCTGGAAGGCAGTATGGAGATTCCTTAAAAAACTTGGAATGGAACTACCATTTGACCCAGCTATCCCACTCCTTGGCCTATACCCAAAGGACTTAAAATCAGCATACTACAGAGATACAGCCACATCAATGTTCATTGCTGCTCAATTCACCATAGCCAGATTGTGGAACCAACCTAGATGCCCTTCAGTTGATGAATGGATAAAGAAACTGTGGCATATATATACAATGGAATATTACTCAGCCATAAAGAATGATAAAATTATGGCATTTGCAAGCAAATGGACGAAATTGGAGAATATCATGCTAAGTGAGATAAGCCAATCTCAAAAAACCAAAGGAAGAATGATCTCGCTGATAAGTGGATGATGATACATAATGGGGTGTGGGAGGGGTTAGTTTTAGGGTTAGAGTAAGGGTTAGGGAGGGGGGCAAGAATGGGGGAAGGAAGGACTGTATAGAGGGAAAAGAGGGATGGGAGGGGTGGGGGGAAGGGGAAAAAAATAACAGAATGAATCAACCAACATCACCCTATGTAAACGTATGATTACACAAATGGTATGCCTTTACTCTATGTACAAACAGTGAAAGAACATGTATCCCATTTGTTCACAATAAAAAAAAAAAAAAAAAAAAAATAATAATCTAAAGTAAGCTTATACATCTAACATGTAAAAAATTCCTCATCCTCCTCCATCACGGTCATTGTGGTGTGTGCATGCACAGTGCTAGGGATTTAATGCAGGGCCTTGTACATGCTAAACCAAGTATTTTACCACTGAGCTATACCCCCAACCCCAGGTAAAAAAGAAAGTCGTTTCAACAGTTTAAACAGAATCAGACTTTCAACAGATTTGAGAATAGTTGAAGTTCTCCATTACTGTCATAACTTTTCTTTGTAATAGATGTGTAATCTTTATTATAGAATGTCATCTAAATACTTGGCATCTGGTATTTTCTTCTACTTTCCTGACAAGACGAAAACCTTTGATTATATCTCTTTTAATCTGTACTGAGATGTCACCACCTCAGATTTACGTACAGTAATAATTGCTGTTCCCGTCTCCAACCCTGTCTCTCCTTTTTAAATTTGTTCTAATTAGTTATACATGACAGTAGAATGCATTTTGACACATTGTTCACAAATGGAGCACAACTTCTCATTGCTCTGACTGTATGTACATGATGCTGTCACACCAGTAGTTTAATCATACATGTATATAAGGTAATAATGTCTGTCTCATTCCACCATCCTTCCATTCCCATATCCCCTCCCCTTGCTCCACTTTGCCTAGTCCAATGTTCCTTCATCTCCCCTGTACTCTCCCCACTCGCTACCACCACCATTATGCATCAGCATCCGCTTATCAGAGAAAACATTTGACCTTTGGTTTTGGGGGATTGGCTTATTTCACTTAGCTTGATATTCTCCAGCTCCATCCATTTACCTGCAAATGCCATAATTTCATTTTTCTTTAAGGCTGAGTAATATCCCATTGTGTATATGGTATATATGTACCACATTTTCTTTATCCATTCATCTGTTAAAGGGCATCTAGGTTGGTTCCACAATCTATCAATTGTGAATTCAGCTGCTGTAAACATTGATGTGACTGTGTCACTGTAGTATGCTGATTTTAAGTCTTTTGGGAATAAACTGAGGAGTGGAATTCCTTTCTCTTTTTCTTTTCAATACCAGGATTGAACTCAGGGATGCTTAACCACCAAGCCACATCCCCAATTTCTCTCCCCCTTTATTTTTGGACAGGACCTTTCTAAGCTCCTGAGACTGTCTTTGAATTTTCAATCTTCCTGTTTCAGCCTTCCTAGCTGCTAGGGTTACAGGTGTGCACCACCAGACCCAGCTTCCTTTCTCTTTTGATTGAATATATTTCAGTGTCATGTATTGAATATACAAAGTTTTGGTGAAAGTTACTATGTTATAATTTTGACTTCCCTATTTTAATTATACTTAATAACTTGATAATGGATATTTGAATTTTGTTTCAATGCAGAATCATTATTTTTCTGAAGGCGTTTTAACGTGGCAGTTAATCTTGACAGTAATAGCAACAGTGTACTTAACAGTTGAATAATAACATCATGAATATCCTTAATCAAGTTGTATGTGTGCTGACAATAACAACTATATCATGCACACTGCCTGGACATCAGCAGTTTTAACATGTGATCAGCTGTTATTATGGGGAGGGGTCTCCAATAGTTTTTTTCTTAACTTCCAAATTTGTATTTCCAGCCAGACCTCTTAATTCCAGATTTGTGTATCTAACTCCCCTTATTATGCTCCTGATTGTTTAATAGGCCTCTCAGGATGTTTAAAATAAAATTCTTTATTTTATATCCTGTGTCCTTACCCCCCAACACTAGTGCTGCTTCTGCATTAGTTTGATCTGGGGCTCTTGCATTCTTTGATTTATGCAGGTTAAAAAGTGTAAAATGAAAAATGACTCCTTTCTATAATGCCCTGCATCCAATTCATCTGCAAATTCTACGGTCTCCACTTTTATAATATACCCAGTATCTGACACTTCTTACCATCTCTGCCACTGTCAGTCTAGTTAGTAAAAAGGCTTTCACTTGGTTTCTTGGCATCTACCCTTCTCCCACTATGGTCCCTTTCCATATAGCAGCTAGAGTAATGCTTTTGAAAACATAAGTGGTCATGTCATTTTCTTTTTTAAAAATATGACATATATAGAGATCGATCACATATCATATAAATCACCATGTAAAACATCCAGTTCAAAGGCTTTTAATATATTCACAGAGTTGTACAACAACCATCACCAAAATTAATGTTAGAATATTTTCATCTCTCCAAAAAAGAAACCCCAGATGCTTTTAACTGTCATCCCTTTTTACTCCCTTTTCCCCCCTCCATTCCTAGGCACCTACTAATCTAATTTCTGTCTCTATAGATTTCCCTATTCTGGGCATTTTATATAAGTGGAATCGTACAATACACAATCCTTTGTGACTAGCTTCTTTTACCTTAGTAGCAAGGTTTGTTCATGTTAATATTTATCAATATTTTGTTTCTTTGTATTGCCAAATAAAATTCTATTGACTGAATACATTGTATTTTATGCATTCATTAACTGATAAACATTTTGAACTATTCACATTTTGGCTATTACATGTAGTACTGTTATGAACATTCATGTACAAGTATTTGTGTGTTCTTTTGTGTGTTTATGTTCCTCCAACACAGTGTATTTCTGTTGTGTAACAAATTACTGCAAAGCATAGTACTTAAAACAACCACTATTTTAAGTATATAAACAGGCCTTTGTGTGTTGTGCTTAACCTTGGTTGGACTCAGTCACATATCAGTGACCAGTTGGTTCTAGGTATCCAGCTGTTGTAGGATTGCCTGAGTGGCACAGCTTGGTTCTAGTAGACTAGCCTGGGTTTATTCTTTTACAGAGGTAAAAGAGCAAGCAAATTAATTTGTTCAAGATGGCAAGAAGAAATGCATATGTCCTTTTTAAGCCTCTGCTGGGTCATGGTTATTAATATCATGTTGTAAGATAACATAAGAGTAAGTCACTTGGAGAAGTCCAGAATCAGAGGGGAAGGGACTGCTAAGTTACAGGTGTACCTATGGGGAAGCCATTGATTGAGGTCATTTACACATTCAGTCTGTCACACGAACACCAAACCAGTTTTACTCCTACCCTAATTCCTGTTGCATATTTTTCTCCTTTATTTGGACTCATTTCCTCTTCCTTACCTACATGGTGAACTTGATCCCTTTCCTTCACGTCTTTGTTCATATATCTTATCAATGAGACCCTCAAATTTGACTGTGCTACAGAATTAAAAGCCACTGTCCCCTCCTGCTCATCAGCTATTTTCGTTTGTTTGTTTTCTCTTAACTTATAACCATCTAACATATGTTGTTTGTTTAGTTCTTATCTTACCTCGACTAGAATGTGTACTTCATGAGGTCAAGCACTTTACTTTAGTTGCAGTGTCTTCATTACCTAGAACCTTGGCACTCATTATTTCTTGAGTGAAGGAATGAATCTACACAGATCCACTTTTACCTGAATGCTTAGTATTTTAAAGTTCTAACCTGCCTTCATAGTGTGAAATGTCTAGTATGCTCTTGGTCAGTGTTTTAGTCAACTTTTTCGCTGTTGTGACTAAAAGGATCTGACCAACACAATTGTAGAAGAGGAAGAGTTTATTTGAGGGCTCATGGTTTCAGAAGTTTCAATCCACAGACAGCTGGCTCCATTACTCAGTGTTCGGGGTGAGCTGAACATGATGACAGAAGAGTGTGGCAGAGGGAAGCAGTGCACATCATCAGGAAGCAGAGAGAAATTCCACTCTCCAGTTACAAAACATATTATATCCTGTAGCCAGGCCCCAATTCCACCTCCTCCAACCACACCCTACCACTTCAGTTAATCCCTAATGGGATTAATTCACTGATTGGGTTAAGACTCTTAGACCCCAATCATTTCTTTGAACTTTCCTGCATTATTTCACATGTGAGCTTTTGGGGGATACCTCAAAACCATAACAGTCAGCATACCTAATGAAATATTTCTTCTGCTTTTCATAAATGTTCATAGAGGCTGTGCAATATAAGAGTAATTCTAAGTTGTCTAACATGGTTCAAGTCTTTTTTAATCCCTGTTTACTCATCTTTGAAATAGGGTTAAGTATCCCAAACCTCATTGAATTGTTGGGAGGAGCTGAATGAATTAATATAGAAAGAGTATATGGTGCAAAGTAAGCATTACAATAAGATTGGTACAACAGGAGCTGCATAATATTCCTAGCACCCATACTAGAACAGTGAGAGATTATGACAGGGAGTATATGGCACAAGCTGGAGAAAGCTTATATTAATGGAAGAATCTTTGAAAAACTGATAAAGTCTTTGAAAACTGTTTTTTTTTTTTTAAAAGGGGTTTGAAAAGCACATTAAGCAAGTCAAAGAGTCAGTTGATATTTTTCTAACGTATAGTAACATTTTGTCTTTAAAATATTCAAATACTATGAAATGTTCTCCACTGTTGTTTATTTTAGTGTTTACAAAAAAAAAGTAAACTAATGAATATACATTTAAAACTCCATCTCTCTTAAGTGTTCTAGAAATACCATTCTAGATGCATGGAGAAGAGGCAATTCATTACTTATGCAGTTTGCCTTTTGGGATATTAAGACTTAATTTTCTCATGGTACCCTAATTAAGAAAGAACAAATACACCATCTTGACTAAAGTGGCTTCTACTTTTCTGGCTTACCTGTAGCCTGTTACAGTACTTCTGTGTGTGACCTCAATAGAATCCTCTTGAATGTGATTTCATGAATTTCCTCTGAGTGTAATTAAAATATGGAATTTTTATAGAAAAATAAAGAATATTTTCATGTAGCCAGCACTTACAAACTACCTGCTTCATGCTAGACAGTGTCCTTTGATACTAGTAATAAAATAGTGATCAACATGGTATAAATAGATCCCAACTTCCCAGAACTCAGTCCTAATTGACTGTTATGCCCCAGTTATTTATTTGTGATGATGTTTTCCCACAGAACTTTAGTTTTGTAATAGTAAGATGTACCCTGGATGGTGTCTCAGAGTTTGGGAAAACTGAGAATAACTTGGGAAAGGCGGCTACAGTGAGAGAATATGACAGGGAGTTGTACCAAAGGCAGGAAATGTGCATTGCTAAGATGTGTAAAAGTATTTGCAGTTGTCGTGAACTTGAACTGCTTTTATTGTTTCACTTGTATCTATGTTTTCATTCAGTTTAACCCCTCCAGATACAGTTCCATTCATTTCAATTCTATGTATGTGACAAAATTTGATCTGTAATAAAGGCTCTTTTGAATAGTACCAGTGAGCAGTTGTTGAATTTTAAAAATTAGGTAGATTTAGTCAATGACTCTGTGAACAGTTCATGACAATATGGACATTACCAATTTGTACTTATTTTCCTTCCAGGATCTTTGAAACTTAGAATTTACTTGCGCTTAACTAGCCAGGAGGAGAAAAAAAAAAAAAGGTGATTTTTCCCTGAATCCTGGGGATTGAACCCAGGGTCTTGGGCATAAAAGGCAAACCACTCTACCACTTAGCACTGTCCCCAGTCTAGAAAAATTCTTGATCCTTTTATTCAGTTTTAGATCATTTTAGGTGAATTTCAAAATTTAAAATAGAGTACCACTTTCTTACTTTTATTTCTCTCTTTACCTAGCCAAAGGAATTGTGAAACTAGAGTCAACAAACTCCTAAATCCTCAACTTCTTTCCTAACCATTAAAAATGTTCTGACCTCATATTACAGCCCCACTTCTTCATGGCCCACCTTTCAGACTATAAAAATTACTAATACCTTTGACTCTTTAATTCTTCTTCTCTTTCATTTTGTAGGACTGTCAAAATACTAGCTATCCACATTCTCTGCCTGCACATAGGCAGTTGAACGTACTGCTTTAAATTTATGCCAGAAACCTCAATAGGGCATCACAGTGTCTGTCAGTGAGCTGCTTCTTTGCTTCCCCCATGTAGAGTGTATTTCCACTCCCTGCAGACCTTCCACAGTTCTTGCTGTCATCTGTGGACTTCACTTCAAACCTACTGAGAAATCATGCAGCTGCCGTCATATTTTCACCACCAGTTCTACAAATCTATCCACTTGGTCCTCATGTTCTATCTTCATTTCACTTGTTATCAAAGACCATTCTTAACAGTCTGACTCCTCTACTTATGGAGGATTTCATCTCTTGCAACTGTCTCTAAAGCTTTTTCCCTGAAGTTAACAACTCTTCCACATCACTTTCTCCTACGTCACTGGATATTCCCTTCAGCCACAAATGTGCTGTTATCTTGCAGCCCTTATCTGTTTGCAAATGTATGTACATATGAATGACCACACCCTTCCTAGGTGTCTCCTAGCCACTATCTCCTGTTCCCATTTTCCCAATCTTAACCATGAAATTTTCTTCACTCAATAGTTTTCATCTACCTCGGTGTCTGTTTCTTCTCAGCTGTTTTTGGCGTCTCTGTTCTCCACCCATCTTACTAATGTTGGTGGGTTCTTACATGCTGAGTCTGCTTCATCTACACTCCCTTGAAGATATGCTTATTGATATGTTGGTGACACCCAAATGTGTCTCTAGCCTCATCTCTCTTCCTGAGTTCCAAACTCACATAGCCAGTTACCTCCTGGGTCATTTAATCAACCTCTCCTGTTGGTGATATATGCTTGATTTCTTTCCCTCATGAAACCACTGCCCACCCCTGTTGCTCACACCAGAGTTTTAGTCAACCTTGATCCCTTATTAATTTCCCTCACCACTACTCCATGTCTAATGTACTAGTGGTTGTTTTTTATTTTATTTATTTATTTTTTTTGTCTACCTTTAAAACATAATCTCAGATTCACCAGTTTTTCTCTCTACATTAGACCAAGCAGTAATCTCAGTCAGTCTCAATTGGTCATCCCTGCATTCACTCTTGCCCCCATTATAATCCAATCTCCTCTAGGGTGATATTTAGAGATACCATAATATATATTCTGCTTTGGATTTTTATTGTTTAGAATTAAATCCTGATGCCATCATTTACCAGTTGTGTGACCTTGAGCAAGATATTTAACACCTCTGTACCCCAATATTCTCAACTGTAAAATGGTGATAATAATAAAAATAAACTATAAATCATTAAATTGTTATGCAAACCTGCTTTTGAAACTTTAGATTCTAATTGCACTTAGTTTAAAATTCAAACTGTTTATCATTGCTTTCAAGGTTGTTCCATTGCCTGCACTATGATCTGATTTTTCTGATTCCCCTCTCTTGTATGACCCCTCTCCTTTTACTTACCATACATTCTGTACTATAGCTTTAACCACTGTCTTTAACTTTCTACTTTGTAACATGGCTTTTTTGAGTAGGGTATGTTTTCATTTTTGGATGAATTTATTCACATCCGTTTTTGTGCTTGTATGTATGTAAAGACTGCTTTTTTAGTGTTATTTTCACCTAGTGAATTATTGCTTTATCTTTATCAGTTCTGGGACTAGCAACCTACTCTATTTCTCAACTTCATGGTTGATAGAATTCCTAGAAGTAGAATTGCTAGGACAAAAGTTAGAAATGTTCTCAGGTCTGTGATTTCTGCTGAGGTACATTGAACCATTACATGTCTAAAAGTTGTCATTTGCTCTCATGAGTGATTGGTAGTTTGCTTGAACATAAAATTTCCACACTGAAAATCATTGTTTGGTTAAGGCAGTGAAGGCATTAGTCCACTGATTAATGGAGGGGGGCATTTTGGCTTTTTTTTTTTTTTTTTTTTATAGTGCCAGGGTCTTACACATGCTAAGCAAGCACTACCACTTAGCTAAACTCCCAGACTGCCTTTGTCTTTTAAAAACAGATTTATTGGTATATAATTCACATGCCATGCAATGTAGTTGTTTAATATATTCTCAGAGTTGTGCAGCTGTCACCACCGTCCATTATAGAATGTTTTTTATCATTCCAAAAAGAAACTCCTGGACTTACTAGTAATCCCCATTCTAACCAGCCTCCTAGCTTAAGTCAGCAAGTATTCTCTGTCTTCATTATCTTTCATGTTGCTGAAGAAAAGTCTGATGACAAGTTAATTGTAAGAATATTATGGGAAGCTTTTGGGGATTTTCTTTCAGTTTTGAATTTCTAAAAGTTAATCATGGAAACTAGGGTTTATCCTGATACATAGTCTTTTTAATTCCTAATACATAAGTCTTTTTAACTCAACATCCTTACTCTCTACTGAACTCTTTTAGTAGAAGATAGGTGTTTTTCTTTGGCCCCAAATACTTTTAGGATCACCTTTATTTCTTCATTTACTTTATCTAGAACTCTTACTAAATAGATTTGAACATCCACATGCATTCTTAACATCTCAGCTTTCTTTGAATCATCCATCTCTTTACTCCTCCCCTTTCTTTTTCTCTCTGTTAACTGGGAATTTTCTTTATCTTATAAATCATTACCATGATCATCAATATTCATTCTATTATTTATCCCTTGTTATTGTAAAATGTGTTTTCAATAATAATTTTTTTCTTTTTGCCCAGTTATTCTATTTACTTATGATGATCTTTTTCTTAGATTTTTCAGTGTCTTCTGACTGTTGCCTATTAACATTCACAAATAAACAATTAAATTGATCACAGAAGAGAACTTTGCAGTTATGTATTTCTAAGCTTCTTTTCTAAATGGGAGATCTGATTGTGGTTTCTCTACAGGTGTTATGCTCACTGATTGCCTTTCCTCTAGGGTGCAAGGATTGTCGCAGGCATGTTTAGGGCCACCTAAATTATAAAAGAAAGAACAGTTCAGTATGTTTTATTTCTGGAAGGTGCTCAGTTTAACACCTCAATTCCTTCCCTCTGTCACTTCCTCCCTCCCTCCTTTCTTCAAGTGTACAGAGAAAAGTGTAGGGAATAATATACCATGTACCCCATTACTCAGCTTTCTTGAACCATGTATTTTACATATTTGCTTTATATTTTTCTGAGCAAATTTTAAAAACTACAGACACAGATAAAGCACCTTATAGGCTTATCTTTATTGTGTTGCACTAAATTCATTTGGGGAAATTTGAATCTTTCTGTAAAAGAACATTTATGTAGGTCTTCACCAAGTGAAGGGGGACATGTGTGCACCTGCTTGTCATTTGGTGTAAATGTGAAGTAAGGTTTAGTGAGAGGCTGGGGGTATAACTCAGTGGTAGGCACTTGCCTAACATACACAAGGCCGTACATTCAATCCTGGCACCACCAAATAATGATAGAAATGGTGATGGTGATGATGACATTGATGGTGATGACATTGTTATTGTTTAGTGAAGAGAAATAAAGGTGTACCAGGGCACACACAATCTCCTTAGATCTGTTATCCCCATAATGATGTGTGCTTAGGCCAGACATAACCAGAATAAACCACTTAGCTAAACTCCCTAAATAAATGTATTATGGAAAGGACTCCTATTTAATATTTGGGGCTTATCAGATGGCTTTATTAGAAAAGGGAAGCTTCCTTCCTGAGTTCTGAGACTGTAATCAGTCTTTTTTCTTCTATTAAGCAAACAGACTTGCTGAGCCAGCTTCCTGATAGGCTACCAAAAGAGGGAGGTCATCTGACTTTGTCTCTTCTGAGTCTTTTATGCACTTACATTCTTTTGTTGCTTTTACCACAAAAGTCTTAGCAATATTTGATAGATTTTTCCCCCTGGATTTTTATAGTTTCTGTTGCTATCATGAAAAGCGTTTCCTTTTAAAATTGACTTTGGCTAATGCATTAGAGCATTTGTGTTCTTAATCTTATATCCAGCAACTTTACTAATCTTTTACATTAGTTTTTATAGTTATAGTTATTAACCCCAATCATTTATAAAATTTCTGTAGATTTCTGTTTTAGTCAGCTTTTTCACTCCTGTAACTAAAGGATCTGACCAGAACAATTTTAGAAGGAAAGTTTATTTGAGGGTTCATGGTTTCAGATCTTAGTCCACAGAAGGCCGACTCGATTTGTCAGGGCTCTAGGTGAGGCTGAAAAGTGTGGCAGAAGAAAGCAGCTAACATGGTGATCAGGAAACAGGGAGAGACCCACTCTGCAGATATAAAATACATACCTGGTAGCCACCCCCACCCTGCCCCATGAACCACTCCTCCAGCCACAACCCCCTGCCTCTAGCTATCACCCACTTAATCCCATCAGGGAATCAATTTACTGATTAGGTTAAGGCTATGACCCAATCATTTCTCTTCAAACCTTCTTGCATTACCTCACATGAGAGATTTTAGGGAATGAATACCTTACATCCAAACCATAACAGTTGATTATATCCTACAAATATTCCTATGATATGTTTATACACCTTGTCCCATGGCATTAGCTCTAACCTCTTATCTGTAATAGCAAAGACACCTTTATCATATCTCTGATTATTCACTGTGACATTTTGCTGTTTCTTGTAGATATATCCTTTATTAATTTATAAGATCCCTACTTCTAATGTTCTAAGAATTTTTATGAATTTAATGTTGACATTTTCAAAGGTATATTCAAATAGTTATTGATTTCCAAATTATATGGGAATATCTGTCTGATAACAATTTTTAAAAATATTTATGAAATTTGCTTTGTGGCCTAGAATGTGGCCACTAGTAGATGTAAGAGAAAGAATACCAAAACTTGATCAGTTCAATAGAAACCAGAAAAGCAAGAAAAAGCACATAATTAGATGGTAGAATTAAATGAACTATAAAAATGTAAGTGAACTCAGTTCTTGGTTAAAGTACAGTTACATCTGCTTAAAACAAAACAAGCTAACAAGAAAGTCTAGTTATGATCCATTTATAAAAGAGATACAATAGGTGAAAGTAAAGGATGAGAAAATTCATACCAGGCAAACGGGTGAAAACTCTATGCAGATTAGTATCACATAAATTAGACATTAAGAGAAAAGCATTATTGTGGAGAAAAGATCACTACTCAACATTAAAGGATAAAGAAAGAAAAGGTTTAGGGGAAAAACTCAAATTTCTAGTAAAGTTAAAGTGTAATGCACACTCATGGAAACATTACCTACACCATTGTAATGATTGTTATTTAATGTTTTGCCATGTTCGTGTCTCCCAAGAGAAAGGAAATTACTTCATCTAACCAAAATATCATCATATCTAGGAAAATAAATAGTTCTGTATTCTTACATCTACTATATGTTCAAATTTTTGAAGTTATTTTCTCCAGAATGTCCTTTAAGGCCATCCTCCATCCCTATACTAGGGTCTACTTTTCATGCAAGCCCAGAATTAGTTGTCTTTTAGTAGTTACTTTTTCTCTACTTCTTTGTTTATTTGTTTGCAGTGCAGAGGCTTGTGCTCAGGGCCTTGCTTGTGCTGTTTTGTTTCCCCATGCCATGATTTATTAAAGATTCAAACACAGTTGTCCTGCAGTGTCCCATATTTTGTATTTGTTTTGTCTGACTGTCTTACTATTAATTTTTCTAAGTCAGTCTCCTTGTAAGGTTTGTTTTCCCCTTTATCTTAATCTCTGGGGAAATAACTTTACTATGTGAATATCCTTTTCCCCATCAACTTTTCACTTAATGGTTTTAGCATCCTTGGATCCTTCCCTGAATCAGTAATTTTATATTAACTGGCATTCTTTTGTAAAGAAGAGCTTCCTCACATCAAAGGAATAACTATCATTTTTTTCTAAAAAGGCAATACGAATGTGTAGTTCTTTTCCTTTAATATTCAGATTACTAAGGTTATAAGTAAGTGTGGTGGTAAATGCCTCCCCCCACATTTGTGAACCCATGAGTTTTTTTTTTTTTGTTTGTTTGTTTTGTTTTTTTTAGTATACAGTCTGTTTTGCTGGAAAACTTCTAAATTTGTTAAGTAGGAATCTCATCAAGTTGGCTCCGGTTATTTTGACATCTGTCTGGCATAGTAAAATGTTCTAGGGATTCCTCTTGTTGAATAATAATAGATCTTAGAATGCTTTACTGCTTACCTTTCCCCCATTATTTGTTGTCACCACTGTTTTTTAATTTTTTTATTTTTTAAAATTTGTTATAATTAGCTATACATGACAGTAGAATGAATTTTGACACATTGTACATGAATGGAGCATAACTCCTCATTCCTCTGACCCTACATGGTGCAGAGTCACACCTGTCATGTAATCATAAATATTATCATGTAATCATAAATATTATATAGGGTAATAATGTCTGTCTCATTCTCTGTCCTTCCCATCCCCACCGCCCCATCTTTCCCCTACTCCCCTCTGCACAATCCAAAGTCCTTCATTCTCCCCCACCCCACCACCACATTGTGTTGTTTTTAAATATAGTCTGCTTGTTTAGGTTTACCCTCATTTTTATTAGTCTCTAGGATTTCCATTTGTATGTGTTTTCTGCAGCTGCTATAATGAAGTACCACAAAATTGGTGTTTTATCATACTGCAGATTTATTTTCTTAAAATTCTAGAGGTCAGAAATACAGAATGGATTTCAATGGACCAAAATCAAGGTGTCAGCAAGGCTGCACTCTCTCTTGAGGCTTTAGGGAGGAATCTAATCACTTCCCCTTTCCAGCCTCAGAGCTACATTTTATGTATGTATTGACTGGGTCCCATCTTCAAGGCCAGCGTATACTATCTTTAAATCTCTATTGGTTTCTTCATATCACATGATTCTCTGTAGTAAAATTTCCTTTTAGTTCCCTTTTATAAGGACATTTATGATTATATTTAAGACCCTCCTAGATAGTCTGGGATAATCCCCCATTGCAAGTTCCTTAATTTGATCACAGCTGTGAAGTTCCTTTTGCGATTTAAGGTAAAATTTACAGGTTATGGCTTTTAGGATATAGCCAGCTAAAGGAGGGTATTATTCAGCCAACCATACCATTCATTTTTTTTTTTTCTTACTACTGCTGAGTTTAGTTTCCTTTTTCTAGGTTGCCAGATATTTTCTTTTTGCATCTTAAAACTGTTTCATTATCTTTCTGCTTCTTTTACTATTGTTGAGAAGTTTGCCATCAGTCTGACTTATCTTTCTTTTCTCTCTGGTTGACTTTAAGAACTCTTCTGTTCTTTCATTTTTGGAGTTAGTTTTATCTCTCATGGCCAGGATTTTAGTGTACTCCTTTAATCTCAGTGTTTTTGATTATCAACTGGTTTGGAAAATTTATGGCCATTTCCTGTTCAGATATTTCTAATTTACTAATTAGACTTACTAATAAACTATTTTTTATATCTTACAATCCATCTGTCTCTGACTTTTGGCTAATTTTTTCAAAATCATCTTTCAGTTCTAATCTTTTTACCTCACCTGAAGTTTTTGTCTTAATGACTGTATGATTCAAGATTCAAGTCATTTGGCAGGGAGGGTACCCAGTATTGAGCCCAGGGTCTTACACATGTTAGGCAGGTACTTTACCACTCAGCTCCATCCCGTCCTTTAAAAAAAATTTTATCTATCTTTAGGCAGGGTCTCCCTAAATTGCCCACGCTGGCCTCAGATTTGCAGTCCTCCTGTGTCGGTTTCCCGAGTAGTTGGGATTACTGGTGCGTACTACCACCCAACTCAAAAATTCAAGTCTTTGTAATTTCCTCCTCCTTCTGTATTTGTTGTCCTTAAGCTTGGAGGTCTTCTAGAGTTATTTCAGTAGAAGATGCCTCATGTTTTGATCTGCAGTTTATTAGCTTTAATTTCTTTGCAGAGCCGATTATATTCCATTTCTGTTTTTCAGGATTGTTCTGATCCCACCCTTGCACCCCAACCTCTGTCATTGATGCCCTGACCTCCTTGATTTCAGTACCATGATTCTTCCGACATTTTTCTTTTTTTTTTGAATTTTAGGTCTCTTTGTGTTTTTTCTATTACAATAGTCATGTAGTTTTCTCTTTGACCTATTAAGTATTATGTTAGTCCCCACTAGTAACTATCCTTGCATTTTACACACATATATATTTATATCATTATCTATATCTCTGTATCTTAAATATAATTCAAGGATTATATTTAAGGGCTCTTTTACTCCATGGGTTGGATTGTTTATGGTTTTAGTTTTTCCTCTTAGTCTTTGTTTGGCTAACTTCAGAAAGTGAATTTAGGAATTTTTCATACGTACACTATCACAATATATATATATATTTTTTTTTTTTTGCACAGTGGGAGAAGCTAGTATTAGAACCCAGGGATTCCCCCCGCCCCCCAGCCATATCCCCAGTCCATCAGTCCCTTCCCCCCTCTCTTCTTTCTTTCTTTTTTCTTTTCTTGTTTTTTTTTTTTTTTTTTTTTAAAGATAGAGTCTTGCTAAGTTGCAGAGGGTCTCTCTCTCAAACCTGTGACCCTCCTGCCTTAGCCTCCCAAGTCACTGGGATTACAGGTGTGGGCCCATGCTCCCAGCTCCTCAGTCTTTTATTTTTTCTTTTTCTTTTTTTAATTTTATTTTCATTTTTTATTTATTTATTTTTTTGGTGGTGCTGGGGATTGAACCCAGGGCCTTGTGCATGCAAGGCAAGCACTCTACCAACTGAGCTATCTCCCCAGCCCTCCTCAGTCCTTTTGTGGAGAGGGAATTTTGCCATTTGTGAAGTCATTAGAAGTGATCAGTTGTTTACTAAAGTTTCCTGGTTTTAATTGCTGCCTACTGAAGAGATCAAGATAGGACAGGAATCTTTTAGTACCTTTCTCAAAGCTTTAAATTTTTTTTTTCATTCCTGTTTAGGATCATTGTAATGGATACTCCTCTTTTTCCTAGAAGGCATTTTAAGTCCAAAACTATGTATCTTTTGTTAGCTTTACAAATACCTTACTTACTTTTTAATATACCTCATTTTATAAGAATCCTCAAAGTTCTTTCTCTCAACTCTTCTGGGAAATTGAAAGAATCTTCTTCCCAAACTCATTATTTCTAATTTCCACTAGGCTCATTATAATTTTTCTCCATTATTTGGTATAAAATTACTTTCCTTTGAGAAAATAAGAAAAACAACTTCCAGACACACTCATGGACTGGCCCCATACCACCCTCCAAAAGCAGTCTTATTTTCTGGTTCCAGCAAGAAAAGTTCATTATCAACTCAGTCTCTTCATTTCTCCCATGTTCATTACCCCCTTAACTATTCTCCCCCTTTTTCTTTTCCATCCCTTGAGGGAGCAGTTATTAATGCTAAGTGAACGTGTGG
Source organism: Sciurus carolinensis (assembly GCF_902686445.1). NCBI lineage: Eukaryota > Metazoa > Chordata > Mammalia > Rodentia > Sciuridae > Sciurus > Sciurus carolinensis. The sequence goes on from NC_062220.1 coordinate 14,764,038, forward strand.
TTCAGGTATGGAACTTTGCGGGGAGGGGGAAGACTAATAGAATCCTGAATTAACTGGGCAAAGAGAAGGACCACTGAACTGGGATTCATTTTTATTGTTATTACCCTGTTCTGAAAATAGCTTAAATGTTTTGCTTTAATTGAATGTCTGTAATAACTAAGACACCAAGTGATGAGGTCACAAAAAGATAAACATATTTCTGATATTAAATTAGCTAATAGACATGAAAAACATAATCAACTAAAAGATATAAAATTCTGACTTATAAAACATGTTTGCCTAGGTTGTCAGTAAATTCATCTTAGAGGGAAGATCTAAACAAAGTATTCATTTTTACTACCAAATATATATTTGAGTGTTTACAATATGCTAAGCACTATTCTAGGTGCTAGGGTATCAGAAAACAAAACAAGACAAAAACTCCTGCCCTCCTGAACTTGACTCTGTTAGGGACTAGAGAAAGACACATACTATTAACAAAAGATAAAATATAGTAAGGTGGTTACCTGTGTAACAAAGTTAGCAAAGGGAACTAGAAACTGATCTGTTTGCTCATGGGAATAGGGAGAGAGAGAGAGGCCATTCTAAAGATAATCAGATAATATCTCATTGATAAGGCGACACTGGAATAAAGAGATAAATAAACTTGGTATGCTAACAAACCTTGTAGAAAGAAATCTTAGGGAAAGAGTATTCCCTACAAAAGGAGTAGTAAGTGCAGGATTCCTGCATTGGAATTACACTTGATGTGTTTAGTAAGGCCAAGTGAAATTTAGGAAAGGGAAAAAGGGGAGAACAGTAAAAGATCTGGATAAACAAGTAACAGAGGGCCAGATCATGTAATGCCTTCCAGACTTCCATTAAGGCCTTGGAGATTTTTACTTGGGAAACTATTGGAGTGTTTTAAGCAAAAGATTGACTGTTGATCTGTAGTTGCAGTTTTAGGTATACACAGTGAAATGTTATAAAAAACCATTAAAAAGAACAAAATTCTGTCATTGGCAGCAACATGGATGGCACTGGAGAATATTATGTTAAATGAAATAAATCAGCCACAGAAAACCAATTACTAAAGTTGCTCTGAAAGGAGTAGAGAATAGAATAATGGAAAGAGCGTTGGGGAGGGAGGGATGAAGAGAGACTGGCTAGTGAGTATGGGAGTACAGCTTGATAGGAAGATTAACTTTAATGAAGTTCTATAGCACATAGGCTAACTATAACTGACAATTAATTTACTATTTCAGGGTAGCTAATAGGATTTTGAATGTTCTCAACACAAAGCAGTGACATGTCTGAGGTGATGGATATACCAGTTACCCTGATGTGATCCTTGAACATTATGTACATAATATTAAAATGTCACATTATACCCCATAAATATGTACCCCATAGATACTGTACTGTGTGTCAATTGAAATATATTTTAAAAGTGAAAATTAAAAAGATTACCTACTGTTTTCATTCTAGGCATGAAATAGGAGTGACCACTTCAGAGAGAGTTAGTATAAACTAAGAAATCATGATGACTTAGACCAAGGTGGTAGTGGTAGAAAAGGTGAATATATCTTGATTTGGAGATGGATTAGATATCACTTTTGAGAACGAGAGTGTCAAGGATGATTTTAGCAGCTCAAAGAATAGAGTTTGTCATTTTCTGAGTCAAAAATAACTAAAAAACAAAAACATTTTTGGGGGTGGTTGGTGAGAAGATCAGATCTTACTTTTTGAACATGTTAAGTTTGAGATGCCTATTAGTTATCCTAGTAGAGATGTTCAATAGGAAGTTGGAAAGAGAGTAGTAAGTCGAGAGAAGACAGAGCTGGCTGTTAAAATTTAGACTTCATCTGTTCATAGTAGACATATAAAGACACAATGACATTATCTAGGAAGTAAGCATAGCTAGAGAAAAGAAGACATCTAATTTGCCCTTTTGGGAAATAAATTAGCAAAGTCATCATAAAATAAAATGTTATATCTGACAATGAAAGAATTCAAAACCTCTGTCATTACTTCTCAAGCTTTGATGTACATTTGAATCATTTTGTTAAAAGGAACAAAGTAAAGCCTGGCACAGTGGCACATGCCTGTAATCCCAGCAACTCTGAAGGATAAGGCAGGAGGATTGCAAATTCAAACCCAACCTCAGCAATTTAGCAAGAATGCCTCAAAATAAAATTTAAAAAGACTGGGGGTGTAGCTCAGTGGTTTAAGCCCTGGTCCCCCCCCCCCAAAAAAAAAAAAAAAAAAAAAGAGAGAGACAAAGTGAAAAACAAGTGCAGGATTAATTTCCAGAATAAAGAATATATCTATAGATAAGAAATTAATGGATGAGAAAAAACAACTCTATAGAACAAAAGGGAGTACAATACAGGTGGCCAGTAAACATGAAAAACACCCAACTTTCCAGGAAGTGCAGATTAAAACAACACAACCCCCATATCCCTTTCAGAAAGTTTGTTAATGCCTAATGTTGGTAAATTTGTGGAGAAAAGGGAGGGCTCATACCATGTAGATAGGCAGATAGCATTTGACATGTCTTCTTTTGGGAGACATTTGGCATATTTATTAAACTTTTAAAATATATGGGGTTGGAGAAGTGTGACTCTGTCAGAGCACTTGCTTAGCCTGTGTGAGGACCTGTGTTCAATCCCCAGGACTGAAGAAGAGTTGAGGGGGTGGGGGTGGGGGTGGGGAGGAGGATTAGGGTGAAGGTGAGGATGAGGGTGAGGAGAAGAGAAAGAGGGAGAGAAAGAGAGGAGAGAAAGAAAAGAAATAGAAAAAACCCTTCTGTCCATGAATCCTCTGCCTAAATATTGAATAGAAAGACTTGCACCTTTGCTCAGAAAGGCAGTTCAAAACTATTCGTTGAAGCATTGAGTTTGAGAAAAATGATATAACCTAAATGTACTTGAGTAAGGGAATTATTAAAGGCTCTTGAAATCTTCTACTCATTTATTTTCCTTTGTACTTTTTAAAATTGATATCTCGCTTTTTTTTTTTTTTTTTTTTTTTTTTTTTTAATGAGGTCTCACTATATTGATCCTCCTGCCTCAGCCTCCTGAGTATTTGGGACTACGGGTACACACCATCACTCCTGGCATCACATCTTGTATTTGTAATTTTAAATAGCTTAAAAGGTCATAATTTCTACTGTATTACATTTATAATGTTAAATACATCTAGGAGGGGTCAAACCTTAAAAACTGCAGATTAAAATATTTGGTTTATACATAATATTGCCACATAATGTTATTTTTAAGCCAATTCTCGCTGTGAAACTAAATTGGACAACATTGTTTACCAAGAAAAAAATTCTGACCTTTTTACATTATCTTAAATGTGTTAATATGTGCCTTCGTTAATTACTACTATACTACTGAATTCTGTGCTTAGTGACTAGATAAATGAAAAAGACTTGGGACCTTATAGAACTCCATTTCATTGATAAAATAAGGTGTTGCCCTTAATTTTTATCTTTTCACCTTTTTTTCCCAAGAGATTTCCCTCTTTTAGTTATCTATTTATTAGATACTTTGGAATTTATATATCTCAGAGTAGTATCTTAGCAGTATTTGAGAACTTTGCCTTTCTTCCAAATGATGATTTTAATAGGGGAAGTGGGCAAGAAGAACTAGTTCTGGTTTTGTTTTGGGTTTGTTGTTTTGTTTTGTTTTTTGAAGGAGGAGATTGGTGTGTGTAGTTTTTTTTTTGTTTTGTTTTGTTTTTGCAGTTCTGGGAATGGAACTTAGGGTCTCATGCATACTAAGCCAGCACTGTCACTGAATTACATTCCCAGCCCAGAATTAGTCCTTAAGCAAATCAGTTAAGGAGAGTACAATACAGATGGAAGCTAATCAATCTGCAGTTGATTTTCTTAAAATTATCTTGTCCACCTAACCCCTGGTTACCACTGAAGTTTGGAGATCATTAAAATTTAGCAGTGTCCTAAAAAGATCATAAAATGGATATTTATTCAGCCATTAAAGAGGAGTAAATGTGTACTAATGTCAGAATAATTTTGAGCATTGTTATTTAATGGGGGTAAAAGCATCAAAATGTTTTATATAATATTTATATTAAGCGTATTTTTATGTTTTATACACATATGTACTTGTTTTTTACACAAGTCAAAAGGGAATATAAGATGTAACTTATTAAACATTTACCTTTTTGATGGAGGACCTGGAATGTACTAAGTGATCTTTATTTAAATTCTTTTAAAATATTTTTTTTAGGTGTGGAATATCAAACAAATGATTAAGTTGACACAGGAACATATAGAGGCCCTACTGGACAAATTTGGTGGGGAGCATAATCCACCATCAATATACCTGGAGGTAAGCTTTTGAGTATCATTATCTGTAGTAATTTTGAAAAGAAAAATAAATGGATTTGTAAAAAGTTTTGTACTGTTGATTTGATTCTTGTAAGGAGGTGGGAGTAGGAATAAATATTAGAAGAGAGAATTAGAATTAGCTTTGACTTTATTATGGTCTTGTTTCACTTGTTAAAATACACATGCACTACTTTCATAATTTAGGAAATATCAAAACTAAGGAGGAAGTCCTCTTTAAACTTTAAAACGTTGCTCCAAATAAAGAATTTTAAAAAGAGAGAAAGCACACTGTTTTGGTTGTCAGCAAAACTAGTAACCATATTGGAAAATGGGACAGTTTTATAAATTATCTTTTCTAGAACAAGTTTCCCCACAATTATTTTGTTCCATAATAGAAAAAAAAAAAAAAGTATCACCTTGAACTAACCCAATGTTGCTTAGCTTTTCTGTTTAATAGTTCCTTGAGATTTGTATCAAGCCTTGGTTATGATTGCAAATTTATATAGAGAGTTAGTCTTTGTGTTAGTCTTAATCCTGTGAAATAGTGGGTACTGTTTTAATCACTGATAAACCTTCTTGACCTTCGTTTCCTTCAGGAAGTCAGCCTGGTTCCATAGTGAGTCAGCTGTTCCCAAATCTAGGCAGATTATACAGTACACAAGGCACACCATTACCCTCCACTGCCTTTCTCTATGAAAGCTACTTCAGCTGTAATCACTAGTCATAAAGGAAGACAACTCTAAATGATAAATGATTAGATTATCATTTGGCTCCAAATGACAGGGATTTTAAAGCATAAATTAAAAGACTCCTAACTAAATTTCTAATATAATACTCTAATTACTTTTTAAAGGAAAAATTCTTTGTTATTTCATGAGAAAGTAAATTTGCATTTCTGAAATAAATCTTGGAATGAGGGGCATGTAGCAGTGGTAGAGCCCTGGCCTAGCAGGCACAAGTCTTGTGTTCAGTCCCCAGCACCTCCTGCCACCCTGCCCCCCAAATCTAAACAGGGTAAAATAAATGTTGGAAGTTTGGAAATACCAACCAGCTAATAAACTGTTCTATTCTTTTCCTCCTCTTCGTATGACTTACAAACAGCACACTAGTTATAGTCAGTGCTAGGACTAGAATTTTTATCTGGATACTAGTTAGTATATTTTCTAATATCTCATGCTGTCCCTTTTACTTGGATGTCTTAGGATGCCAAGCAAAAGAGTCATAAAGAGATAAATAGTCCTAGTAAAACTGACAATTCTTTGTTAATCAGAGTTAGACTGTAAGCAGCAATTTATCACACACCCATTTCTATGTCTTGGGAACTTTTCCCCCATGCTCAAATATAATACATTTGCAGAAGTAACCATGTCTTTCAATAGTAGTGATTCACCTCCTCCTCCACACACATACTCTTCAGACTCTTTAATATTTGAAGACTGATCATTAACAGTAACAAACCTGTAACTTAATGTGTGCTCAATACTGTGTTAAATGCATTTATTAATTTAATCCTTATCGTTACTTTGAGCTTGGTGATAGATGGTAGGTATTCTTGTTATCCCCATTTTGCAGGTAAATAAACAAAGCTTAAGAGATTCTAGTGCTACATAATTTTTAGCTATATATCGTGTTTTTAAAAATATTTTTACACATGTATGTTTATGTATAAACAAACAAACACGCAAATATACACACACAGATACATAGAGGGCCATAAAATATAGTGATTAAGGTGAGCCAGTGAGGTCACATCAAAAGTATTTTTGAATCCCAATCGTGCTTTAGTTCCTGCATACAGGTTACTCAGTTTCCCTGCATCCCACCTCATAATATGAGAATAAGATTACACATGTGGTAATTTAAGGATTGAGTTTTATATAGTTTCTTAAAAGACCCTAAATTTCTGCCTTGAAATAGCTGTGCTTGAGTCAGGGAATGGAGGTATAGACGGTGAACATATAAGTGAACTTGAACATTGTACTTTACAACATTTGATATACTGTGAAGGAGACCCTGGCTAGAGATTACAGAATTCTTGCCTATGAAAACTGATCAGTCCAAGAGAAAAGACTTGTAGGTTCTGGTATTTCAAGACCCTTCAATGAAAGCCAAGTCTATACCCACCGTTCTACAGGTTTCTAATCCACCACCTAAGAGTCCTTAACGCTTTTTCTTTTTTCCTTTTATAGGGGTGAAATATTCAGAAAATTTAATATTATAACAACTTTTAGATATACAGTTCTGTGGTGGTATGGCATTCATAGTCTTATGCAACCATTACCATTATTTATCTCCAGAAGATTTTTTTTAACAAAGAACATGTTGGTAACTTATTTTCTTGATTAAATTTATTAGAGAAAGATTCTTAAGAATATTGAAGACCTAAATAAATAAGTGAATTATATTTAGTTCTATCTAATATGAAAATTTCTGCCTGTGACTTGGAAACAAGAATATCTATCTTTTTACAAGTATAGTGGCCAATCACAAGATTTAAAAAAAAAAAAAAAAAGACCATCAATACATGTGAAAAAGAAGAAATAAGAAATAATACAGACAGCGTTTTTGGATCACAGTTCTTGCAGAAGTAAGGACCAAGTTCTCCAGAAGATCTTTATCATCCCACACTGAACCTTTTTATCCATTAACTACTAATTCCCCTTTCCTCTCTCTTCCCAATATATAATAACCGCCATTCTCCTGTTTATATGAATTTTAATACTCTTATAGAATCATACAATATTAGTCCTTTTGTGATGGGCTTTTTTCACTCAGCATAATGTCTTTATGATTTAGCCATGCTTCAACATGGATAATGCATGCATAAAAATTTCCATCCTTTTTTAAAAAAATTTTATTTTATTTTAGTACCCTTCAATTGAACTCAGGTTCACTTGGCCACTGAGCCACATCCCCAGCACTATTTTGTATTTTATTTTGAGAGAGGATCTCACTGAGTTGCTTAGCACTCACTTTTGCTAAGGCTGGCTTTGAATTCAAATCGTCCTGCCTCAGCCTTCTGAGTTGCTGGAATTACAGGTGCACACCACCCCGCCTAGCAAAATTTCCTTCCTTTTGAAGCCTAAATAATATTCCATTATATGTATGTGCCACATTTGGTTTAGGCATTCATTTGTCAGTGGACCACTTGGGTTGCTTTCACTGTTATGAAGAATGCTTCTATGAACATGGCTGTACAAATAACAGTCCTTTTCAGTTTTTATGGAAATATAGCAAAAAAATAGAATTGCAGGATTGTATGGTAATTCTATTTAAGTTTTTAAGGAAATTGCCAAGACTTTTAACAGTGCGCTTGCAATGCCTTACATTTTTTATAAGTTTTTTTTAAATTTTATTTATTTTTATGTGGTGCTAGGATTGAACCCAGTTCCTTGCTTGTGCTAGGCAAGTACTCTACCACTGAGCTACTGCCCCAGCCCCTATAAGTTTTTATTTGTTGTTTTTAGTTAAACATGACAGTGGAATGTATTGATGTATCATGCATACATGAAGTATAAATTCCCATTCTTGTGGTTGTACATGATATGGAGTTACACTGATCGTGTATTTATATATGAACATAGGAAAGTTACAACTGTTTTATTCTACTGTCTTTCCTATCCCTCCGCCTCTGCTCCAATTCAGTGAACCTTCACTCCTCCATCCCCTCTGGCCTATAGTGAGTCATCATTTGAATATCAGAGAAAACATTCAACCTTTGGTTTGAGGGATTGGCTTATTTCACTTAGCATGATAGTCTCCAGTTCCATACATTTACTGGCAAAAGATTTTCATTCTTTATGGCTGAGTAATATTCCACCGTGTATATGTACCACATTTTCTTTATCCATTCATTTGTTGAAGGGCACCTAGGTTGGTTCCACAGCTTAGCTATCGTGAATTGAGCTGCTACAAAAATTGAAGTGGCCGCAAAACTATAGTATACTGATTTTAAGTCCTTTGGAACTTTTTTTTGCCAAGGAGTAGGATAACTGGGTCAAATGGTGATTTCATTCCAAGTTTTCTGAGGAATCTCCATACTACTTTCCAGAGTGGTTGCACCAATTTGCAGTCCCACCAGCCTTGTATGAGTGTACCTTTTCTCCCACATCCTCTCCAACATTTATTGTTACTTGTACTCTTGATAATTGCCATTCTGACTAGAGTGAGATGAAATCTCAGTGTAGTTTTAATTTCCTTTTGTCTAATTGCTAGTGATGTTGAACATTTTTTCATGTATTTGTTGACCAGTCGTATTTCTTCTGTAAAGTGACTGTTCATTTCCTTTACCCATTTATTGATTGGATTATTTGGGGGTTTTTTTTTTGGTGTTAAGTTTTTTGAGTTCTTTATATATCCTGGAGATTGATGCTGTATCTGAGGTGCAGTTGGCAGAGATCTTCTCCCATTCTTTAGGCTCTCTCTTCATGTTCTTAATTGTTTCCTTTGCTGTGAGGAAGCATTCTAGTTTGATACAATCCCATTTATTGATCCTTGCTTTTTTTTCTTGTGCCTTAGGAGTCTTGTTAAGGAATTCAGTTCCCAAGCTGACAATGATATAGTTTTGGGCCTCCTTTTTCTTCTGGTAGGCTCATGGTCTGTGGTCTCATGCCTACTTAATCCACTTTGGATTGAGTTTTGTGCAGGGTTGAGAGATAGAGTTCTAATTTCACTTTGTTACATGTGGATTTCCAGTTTTCCCAGCACCATTTGTCAAAGAGGCTATCTTTTCTCCAACGTATGTTTATGGCACCTTTGTCTAGTATGAGATAACTATATTTATGTGGGTTTGTCTCTGTGTCTTCTGTTCTGTACCATTGGTTTTCATGTCTGTTTTGGTGTCAATACCATGTCGTTTTTGTTACTATAGTTCTGTAGTATAATTGAAGGTCTGGTATTGTGATGCCTCCTGCTTCACTTTCCTTGCCAAAGATTGTATTGGCTATTCTGGGCCTCTTATTTTTCCAAATGATTTTCATGACTGCTTTTTCTATTTCTATGAAGAACATCATCAGAACCTTAATAGGAATTGCACTGAATCTGTATAATGCTTGTAGTAGTATGGCCGTTTTGACAATATTAATTCAGAAATGTGGGAGATCTTTCCATCTTCTCAGGTCTTCTTCATTTTCTTTCTTTAGTGTTCTTTAGTTTTCTTTGTGGAGGTCTTTCGCCTCTTTTGTTAGATTGATTCCCAAATATTTTATTTTCTTTGAGGCTATTGTGAATGGGATAGTTTTCCTAATTTCTTTCAGTTGATTCATGACTGATGTATAAGAATTCAGTTGATTTATGGGTGTTAATTTTATATCCTGCTACTTTGCTGATTTTGTTCATGAGTTCATGAAGCTTTCTGGTGGACTTTTTGGGATCTTCTAAACATAGAATCATGTTGTCAGCCAATAGGGATAGTTTGAGTTCTTATTTTCCTTTTTGTATCCCTTTAATTTCTTTCTTTTGTCTAATTGCTCTGGCTAGAATTTCAAGGACTTTGTTGAATAGAAGTGGTGAAAGAGGGCATCCCTGTCTAGTTCCTGTTTTTAGAGGTAATGCTTTCAATTTTTCTCCATTTAGAATGATGTTGGCCTTAGGTGTAGCATGTATAGCTTTTATAATTTTGAGGAATGTTCCTGTGTTTTTCCTAGTGTTTTGAACACGAATGGATAGCTGTATTGTTAAATGCTTTTTCTGCATCTTTTGAGATAATCATGTAATTCTTGAAGTCTTTCAATGTGATGAATTAATTCATCAATTTCTGTATGTTGAACCAGCCTTGCATCCCTGGGATGAACCCTACCTGATCATGGTGCACCATCTTTTTAATATGTTTTGTATGTGATTTGCCAGTATTGAGAATTTTTGTATCTATGTTCATTAGGGATATTGATCTGAAATTTTCTGTCCTTGATGTGTCATTGCCTGGTTTTGGTATCAGGGTGATAGTAGCCTCATAGAATGAGTTTGGAAGGGTTTCCTCCTTTTCTGTTTCATGGAATAATTTGAGTAGAGTTGGTGTTAGTTCTTCTTTGAATGTCTGGTAAAACTCAGTTGAGAATCTGTCTGGTCCTGGACTTTTCTTTCTTGGTGGACTTTTGATGGTATCTTCAGTTTCACTGCTTAAAATTGATGTTTAAATTTTCTTTGTCCTCCTTCATTTTGGGTAGGTTGTATGTGTCTAAAAGTTTGTCCATGTCTTCAAGATTTTCTATTAGAGTATACATTTTCAAAATAAGATCCATTATGATATTTCCTTTTACATTGTGAATTTTATTAATTTGAGTTTTCTGTTTCTCTTTGTTAGCTTGGCTAAGGGTTTGTTGATTTTATTAATTTTTGTTCGAAGAACCAGCTTTTTGTTTTGTCGATGTCATAGTGTCCCAGAGATTTTGATGTGTTGTATTGCTATTCTCAATTTCATCACTGATTTCTTCCACTATCCATTGGTCATTCAGTAGCATATTATTTAGTATTCAGGTGTTAGAGCAGTTTCTATTTTTATTTTATCATTGATTTCTAATTTCATTCTATTATGATCTGAGAGAATGCAAGGTATTATCTCTCTCTCTTTTTTTGTATTTGCTAAGAGTTGCTTTGTGGCCTAAAATATGATCTGTTTAGGAGAAGGATCTGTGTGTTGCTGAGAAGAAAGTGTATTTGGTCCTTGATGATGAAATATTCTATATATGTCTGTTAGGTCTAAATTATTAATTGTATTTTGTAATTCTATACTTTATTTAGTTTTTGTTTGTAGGATCTATCCAGTGGTGAGAGAGGTGAGTTAAAGCCACCTAGTATTATTATGTTACGGTCTGTTTGCTTCTTGAAATTGAGAAGGGTTTGATGTATGTAGATGCTCCATCATTTGGGGCATAAATATTTATGATCGGTGTGTTTTGTTGTTGTATAATTGCCTTAAGCAGTATGAAATGTCCTTCTTTGTCCCTTCTTATTAACTTTGACTTGAAGTTCACTTTATCTAATATGAGGATAGGAAACCCTGCTTATTTTCATGATCCATGTTAGAGATGTTTTTTCCCATCCTTTCACCTTTAGTTTATGGGTGTCTTTGCCTATGAGGTGAGTCTCTTGGAGACAGCATATTGTTGGATCTTGTTTTTTAATCCAGTCTGCCAACCTTTTGATTGATGAATTTAGGCCATTTACATTCAATGTTATTTTTATTTTCTGTCATATGATTTATTTCTGGTTTTTAATTTGAATTAGTTTCTCCATTGATTGACTGTTCTTTTAGTGTAGTTCTCCCTTTGCTGTTTTTCATTTTTATTTTTCATTTCTTGTTCATGAAATATCTTACTGAGTTTGTTTTGTAGTGTGGGCTTTCTAGTTGTGAATTCTTTTCTGCCTTACATTCTTGATAGCAGTACACAAGGGTTCTGATTTCTCCAGATCTTCACCAACACATTATTTTCTTGTTTTTGTTTTCGATAGTAGCCATCCTTGTGGGTGAGGAGTAGTATCTTTTTGTGGTTTTGATTTGCATTTTTCTGATGGCTAGTGATGTTGAGGATCCTTTCATGTTCTTATTGGCCATTCGTATATCTTCCTTGAAAAAATGTCTATTTAAGCATTTTGCTCATTTCTCAATTGGGTTGTTTGGATATTGGTTATAGCATTAAAACATTTTTTTTAATGTTCTGGATATCAGGCTTTATCAGATAAATGATTCATAGATATTCCTCCCATCCTGTGGTTTCCTTTTTCACTCTGTTGAAGTATCCTTTGATTCACAGAAGTTTTTTTTTTTTTTTTTTTTTTTTTCCTTTTCTTTTGATAAAGGCCAACTTAACTAGTTCTCCTTTGGTAGCCTGTTGTTTTAGAGGCACAATAATATTTAAAATTTAATACCAAATCCAGTGTCATTTATTTTTTCCTGTAGGAGTTTTATAGTTTTAGCTCTTATGTTTTGATCTTTGATCCATTTTGAGTTAATTTTTGTATACAGTATAAGGTAAGGGTCCATTTTCATTTTTTCACACATGGATAGCCAATTTCCCTACACAATTTATCAAGAAGACTATTCTTTCCCAATTGAATAGCCTTGACCCTCTTGTCATATTTGGGAGAGTCTATTTCTGGGCTTTCTGCTCTGTTGGTCTATATGTCTGTGATTGTTTGATCTCTAACTTTGTAGTAAGTTTTGTAATCAGAAGTGTGAGTTCTCTAACATTGTTCTTTTTCAAGATTGTTTTAGCTATTCTGGGTCCCTTGAAGTGTCATATGAATTTTAGAAAAGGTTTTGTTTTGTTCTGTTTTGTTTTTTAAATTCTGTAAGTAGGTCATCAGGATTTTGGTAGAGATTGCATTGAATCTGTAGATTGCTTTGCTTATGATTGACATTTTAAGAGGGTTTTTTTTTTTTTCTTTGTACCAAGAATTGAACTCAGTGACACTTGACCACTAAACCACATTCCCAGCCCTATTTTACGTTTTATTTAGAAACAGGGTCTTACTGAGTTGCTTGCTTTGGCTGAGGCTAGCTTTGAACTTGGATCCTTCTCCCTCAGCCTCCAGAGCTGCTGGGATACAGGTGTCTCTGGAGGCCTACTGTAATCCCAGCAAAGAATAACCATATAGTTAAGAAAGAAAACTTTTAGCTGGGAAGACAACTGCAAATATGGTGATAGGAACTCAGAAATAATGCAGAAAACCGAAGAAAATCTGAAAGTAACTATAATTAACATCAGAGCTAAGAGAAGATAAGAGTAATCCATTTTGTGTCATAGTTCTAAAGATGCAAAAGTAACAGAACTCTTGGAAACTAAAATTACTATACAGAAAAAAAAAATTCTATATACGCATATATGAATTCACAGACTTGTGTATATGTATACAAATTAAGAAATATTGAAAGAAATGTTTCAGAAAACAATAAAAACAGATAAAAATGTTAGAGGAAAGATCAGAAAATCAGAATATATCCAGATCTGTACAAATTATTAGTACTTTAAATACAAGAAATAGAAATTGCCAAAAACAGGTTGACAAAACAAATAGAGGTTTTATTTTCCCTTAACAAGAAGAATGGAGGTAAATTATTCTAAGATTGATTGTATACTCAAGGTTGTCAAACACTGGATTGTATCTCTACAATCATTTTTGGCTTTTTTTTTTTTTTTTTTGGGTCAAGGCTATAGCAGCTCTGAGACTTTCTTTCTCAGAAAATTCTCAAAGAGAAAGCAGAAAACAGATTCTCTTGTATTTTGAGTTCTTGCTGAGAGGAAACACTTTCCCCAAAATTCCCTGTAAGTCTTCCCTTTATATCTTATTGACAAAAATTAGGTCTCTTTTAGCCCTAGACCTATTGACCATACTTACTAACATTTCCTAAAATGAGAGTAGAGTCAATTTTTCCAGTATCAACAGTTTTTCTTCACATTAGTTTGTACACTGGCAAGTAGAAATTGTACTGTAGTTATTTCATTACATGATGTTTCTGTAAGGAGATAAGTCATTATCTACCTATCCCTGTCTTTTCCTTGTAGCAAAATAGAGAAATTATGTCACCATCAGAAATCCTCTTGATTTTCTTTTTTTTCCATATACTAATTTATTTAAAAACTAGATTTTAAGTTGTTCTAGACTTTCTCCTGCTGACAGATAATAATTAGCTTTTTGTTGATTGCCTTCATGATAAATATAATGAAATAAGCTCTAGTACTCTAAGGAATTTCAAATTTGTCTTCTCAGTTGTGGTTCTCTGTTTTCAGCCATCATCTAAAGACAGAAAAGATGTGTTTGCCCTAAATATTTCTTCCCAAGAGTTTCTTTTTTTTCTTCAGTACTGAATGATTCAGTACTTTTTAATATTATTACAATAAGTTGTACAACATCATCACTAACTCTAAAACTCCTTTATCACCTTTAGAAAAGAATCCTTAATTCATTAGTGTTCATTCCCTTCTGCCCTTAGAAACCACTGATCTATCTGTTCTTATGGATTTGTCTCCATTAACATTTTAATAAATGGAATCATATACACTGTGTGGCCTTTTGTAACTGGAAGCTTTTACTTAACATTATGTTTTCAGTGTTTATCCATCTTGTAGCAGGTAATAATACTTCATTTCATTTTATGGCTAACTGATGTTCTGTTATATGAATAAAACATTTTCTGTATCCATTCATCAACTGATGAAAAAGAGGGATATTTATACTTTTTGGTTATTGTTAATAATTCTGTGAGCTTTCATATACAGACATAGGTTCATATGTAGACATAGGTTTTTCATTTCTCTTGGTTGTGTGCCTAGGTTTAGAATTGCTGGGTCCTATGAACTCTTATGTTTCAAGGAACTACCAGTTTTCCCATGCCCTTGCACTATTTTACATTCCTGCCAACAGTATATGAGGGTCCCAGTTTTGCCACATCCTCACCAGCCTCTGTTATTTTCTGTTATGTTTTCATTATAACCATCTCATTTAACCCCCCCAATTATTTCAGAGGTAAGAAAAATTAGCCATATAAAGAAGGGTATGATTAATACTCTAGAGGAGATTAAAGAATAGCTCTTGTGACTTTTATCTCTTTTTTTCCTTTTTTCTTTTCTCTGGCTTTTATCTTAATTAGGGTTTTGATGAGAAGTAGGGATTTTGAAAAGTTGCATTCAGAAAAAGTGTCTGGTATCAGCAACATTTTAAAGAACCAAAGGAATTTTTTTGGTGGTAGTTGTTGAAGTATATGACTTGCCCATATTTGTAGTTAGGAAACAGGAGAAAGGGGAAACATAGAAGATATCAAGAGGAAATGGTAATGATGATGGACCAAGGCCACCATAGTTGAGGCCCTTGAATAGTGCTAGTGCTAAATTAAGAGTAGAAGGTTGGGGAAGGACTCAAATTGTTTAGACAAAAAGTAGAGGAAGCTTTCATTTGATGACTTTAATCTTTAAGATTTAAGTGGAAGGTAATGTTGTTTCCAGAATGAATTAAAGGTTGGAGGATGAGATTGGGATTCATAGAAAAATAAAGAAGGTTGGGATAAATATGATGGGTTCAGTGACCCACACTTGTAATCCCAGCGGTTCAGGAAGCTTAGGCAGGAGGATTCGAGTTCAAAGCCAGCCTCAGCAAAAGTGAAGGCACTAAGCAACTCAGTGAGACCCTGTCTCTAAATAAAATACAAAATAGAACTGGGGATGTAGCTCAGTGATCGAGAACCCCTGAGTTCAATCCCTTTCACACCCCCCCAACAAAAAAAGAATAAATATGATTTAAAAAATTATGATGCTGTTAAAAACAAGTAAAAAATGTCAGGCAAATAGTGCGGAGGACCTGATGAGTCTTAAGTTCCATGAATTGATGATGGAAACTGTCCTAGAACAAAACTGTCCTAGTTTTGTCCTTTTCTCCAGCAAATATGTGGTAACTTGAGAGAAAAATGGAATAGTTGAAAGAAGAACTAGCTAGAGAACTAAGATGCTACAATGGCATTATTGAAATTATGAGCCATAGAGGAAGGGGGAGGAAGACAACAGTGACCCAAATCTGAGAAATGACTTGAGGTATTAATGTTGACCTGAAAATGTGGTAGTAAGTTGTAAATTGAAGAAGGTATATAAGTATGTGCATGTAGGGTCGTGAAAGGTGGATTTCTTTTGTAAATACTGTGGTTTGAATGTCTCTGGGCCTTGAAGGTAAATAGAAATAAATACCTTCAGAGATGAGATTTAGGTAACTCTAAGGCAGGCGTAATGAGGCGAAAGGACCCAGGTGCCTTGGTGAACAACAGCTGCAAGGATGAAGAGAGGCAGAGTACATAGATGTGTCATACATAAAAGAAGGACTGCTGATAAGTGTGAAATGAGAGTTTGTAAGCCATAGTGGAGGAATCCGTATATTTTCAAAAATTAAAGCTAACATTTTGATAAGGAAATACCATTAGGAAAATTGTTTCCACAACTTCATTACCTTTCCTAAGCCCAGTCTTGTGTAGTAAATGGACCTGCCCAGATGACATTAATAAGAATAGTTATGTATACTAGAGGAAGCTGTTGCCTCCTAGCTTGCATGTATATAATCTTCAAAGGGTTAAAGTTTTGTCTGTCTTATTTATTTTTGTAGTCTAAACCCTAAACAATGCCAGACACATGTGCACTAAATATATATTTATTGAGTAAATGAATCACTTTGAGAAAGATGCCTTTTGTTTGGAACCAAAAGCTAAACAGAATTATAGCTCACACAAATTTGAATTGATATGTGTATACTGCCCTGATATTCTCTGAAATAATTTAGGATCAGAATAGGGCAATTAGCAAGTTGTAAAGGAGGAGAGGGTATTTTGATGTAGTTTAGTTCTCTTACCTTAGTAGTTCATTTTACTCCCCCTTTCCCCCCCCCATTTTTTTTTTTTTTCTTCCTTCAAAGTTATGTGGTAAGTAAGATAGAGCCTATCAGGGTGCTGCTATAACCTTTACTGAAATGAAATTTCTTTTTTATTCTCCTTTTTCTTTGGCAATTTTCCTTTACTTATAGAATAAATATCAGACTGTAGAGGATGCCATATACACTCTACGCACCCTTGTCTCTTACCATTTTTCTAGTCTTATTGTTTTCCTGTTTGCTTAAATTCTACAAACACATTGATCCCTTGTTCTGTTCCACATACTATGTGGCATTCTGCTTTACCAGTTTGTAGTTTTTCCTCTGTGTCTTAAACTTTAACATCTCCCTACTATGTTAAAGAATTTCTTCTGTACATAGGTCTCTCCTCCCTGTATATATCCTCCATCCAAGTGATAACCTTTCTAAACCCCCCTCCTTGCTAATTTTCACCTGATATCTAGAGTGTACTGTTTCTCATGTATGATACTTAAAAGTGAAATTACCACTACCTTAAATAATAACTGTGGACATAATAGCATCTGATTTATTCCATCTCTTTACTTTCAGTGTCATCTCTTCCTTTAGAATTTGATACCTTATGTAGTCAGTTGTTCTGATAGCCTTAGTCAAATGAAAAACGCTGAGGATATAGCATTGCATAGTGGTCCCAGAATTTCTTGATGGGTTATAAGTCACATTTTCAAATACAGTTCTTATTTTCTAAGCAGTATTTGGTAGGGAAAGAAGAAATCTGTGGTATTTTTAATCCAGGCTACTCAGGAGGATCACAGGTTCAAGGCTTACCAACCCTGACTCAAAATAAAAAATGAAAAGGAATGTGGATATAGCATTCCTGAGTTCAGTCCCCAATATGGCAAATAAATAAATACATACATAAATAGAAAAAAAGTAAAGTATTTAAGGAAGAAGGTGACTGTCACACATCCTGAAGAGATTTTGGGACTAACAACAAGATCTGGCTATATACCTCAATCTTGTATTTTGACGAATCCCTTTTAACCCTTCTTGTTTTCAACTTCTTTTTCTGTTACTGAAGTGAGAGAGAGTGAGTGTGAGTGTGTTATGAGTGTGTATATGAGAGAGAGAGAGAGAGAGAGAGAGAGAGAGAGAGAGAGAGAGAGAGAGACTGAGAGACTGAGATTTTATATACCTACAGCTTTCTGGAAAATAAAACTTAGTGGAAACAGAAGTAGCTGTTCTTTGGCTCCAAAATAGGAAAATACATACTTTTTAAATTAATATTCATGAACCATCTAGACATCACATATATAGGTCAGGTTTCTCAGTGTAATGTAGTAGTATCTTACAGTAGTTTATCCATTTAAAAGTGAAAGTATTCATTTACAGTATTTTCAGCACTTATTTTGTAACTTCTGACTTAAAACCCTGTTAGCTAGATTATAAGGTTTTAATTAAAGACTGAAACTTCATATTTTTTGTTTATGTCAGGCAAAGTCCAGATTCAATGTGAGTCTACTTTATTTTATAGGCCTATGAAGAATACACCAGCAAGCTAGATGCCCTCCAACAAAGAGAACAACAGTTATTGGAATCCCTGGGGAATGGAACTGATTTTTCTGTTTCTAGCTCTGCATCAATGGACACCGTTACATCTTCTTCCTCTTCTAGCCTTTCAGTGCTACCTTCATCTCTTTCAGTTTTTCAAAATCCCACAGATGTGTCACGGAGCAACCCCAAGTCACCACAAAAACCTATCGTTAGAGTCTTCCTGCCCAACAAACAGAGGACAGTGGTGAGTCATTTTCTTTGTCTTTTTCAGACAGACTAGTTGTTGAAAATTAATATTTCATCACTTCATATTCAGAGGTTATGCAAATGGGAACATTTGTTTCAAACAAGAATGGAAGCGCATGATTATTTGATGCCAAAGTCTGTACACCTTAACAGGGACAAATGATAGTGTCAGATTTGACATTTAAAACTGTCTGCCAAACTTGAACAACACTTAAGTCTAAGTACAAGTTAAAAATCAGAATTCAAGACTTGAGCTTGTTTGTTGTCTGTCAGGTAAGATTGTTCCCCCTTGAGAAATCTCTATTCTGTCTTATTATCAAATGTTGAATTTTTTAGCGTCCTTGATATTTTTCACCTTGTATGTATAACTCTTTATTGTTTATTATTAGTATCATCTCTGGAACTGCATACCCTGTAAATAACATTTAAAGCAAAGAAATCTGCAGAATTATGATAAATGACCTGTAATCCTCAAGTGCAGCAGTTATCATCAGTAACCCTAATAATAATGCATGTACAAACATCACTACACTTGTAATGCATTTGGTTGGCTTTTACCATTAATTTTAAAAATTCCCAATCAGCTGAAGCCAAAGTAGTTTTTTCTTTTTTTTTTCCTCAGACAACAGAAATTAAAAGTATGATTGCTGTTTTTCTGTGTTATTCAGAAATTCCTTTCTTACTTTAAAAATATATATATAAGGCACTATGCCTCAGATTTTAGGAATTCATGCATTTGAGATAAAACTAAAAAAACTAAGAGTTGCCAGCAACCAGCCTATAGATTTTGAGCTTACCGAGGAAATATGGCTTTCCAAAGGAGTTATTATCAGGGGGTCATTCATGCATACTTTTTCTGTCCTTTCTTCCATGGACAGAGAAGAGTAGGTTGTAATAAAATGACTTTAGATTATTCACTGTGCAGAATTACTACTCAACTTATAAAAGAAAATTAGTTCTCCTACCCTCTTTCTTATTTAAAAAGAAATAGCAATTGTTTACATAGATAATTTCTTAGCAGTATCTTTCCACAGATACCCCCTTAAAAAGGGGAATATAAGGTGAAATTTTATGTGAATTATCTATCAATAGAAATTCTATTATCTTTGAAGCAATCTGTTAACACAATTTATGACAAGCCATCCCATCCCAAATAGATCTTAAATTAATTCTTTATTGTCTGTATTCATGAGCAGAAAGTGGGAAATATGTTCTTAAGTTCTAGACTTTTCACTTTTCCTCACTGTAGTATTCGTCATCCAAGCTCTGCTAAACTTAGTGTGTGAGTTTTTAAAGATAGCCTTTCAGATTTCTCAGACTAATCTAAATGATTAAGGTAAGGTAGCCTCATATTTTATAAGGGAGTCTTAGAGAATTCTTAAAAATACTACCACTAAAGCTTATGATTTTCCCCTTTAAAAAGCAATAAATAGGATCAAAACTCTTCAAAAATGTAAAATGATAATAAATGAAGAACTGCTAGGTACTTGACTACTCTTACCTTTATAATCCTAGCTAACCTTAAAATTAATAAGTTACTGGTTCTTATCCATTATACTTGTACCTTAACTTTCCATATTCCATCCTCAGGGAAACTACACATCATGAACTTTAAGAAAGTTTATGAATAGTCAGTAAATGGGTCTGTGGTGTTAAAATCTTTCAAGTACATCATTTTGTTATTCTCCCTTTACCCTTAACTTCCGATATTCTTTTCCCTTTCTTCCCTCAATTCTTAATTAATATCAAAAGTTACTGTTTGAGGACTTACCATGTTCAGGTTTTGTGTTGAGGTCTTTGCATCTGATGTCTTAATCAGGATACTCATTTTTTAAGTAAAATTGTGAGTGGTAGTCAACAACTCCTCAGTCAAAATACATACCTCTATCTCTTTGTCCTTAACTCAGGAACAGAGGGCCCTAGAACCAACTAGAAGTAAATGGAATTAAGTACCGAAATGGGGTTTTTTTTTAAAAAAAAGATGTAGGTTTGTAGTACAAGATTGCAAACTTAGCATTTGCCTTTCTATTTTTTTTTTTCTGTCCAAAAATTCCATTTAAATGACAGTAAGGATGTGTTTTTTAAAAATTCATAATTTTAACAAAACAGGATAAAATGCTGTCAGGGAACAAGACAGTTTTAGGAATTCCTGAAAGATAGAAAATATATGACTGGATAAATGAATAAACCAAAATAGAAAAACAAACTAAATACTAGTAACTGGATCCATGAAGAAGAGATTCTTCTAAGCCCAATCCTGATGAATCATAAAGCTTAGTCAGCAATTACCAAGAAGAGGATTTGCCTCTTGGGCAGTCATTGAAATAGTAATTAATTCAAGGTCTCTTGGCAATAGGACAAAATCATGTCTTTGGAATCAGGCAGATAATTTAAATATGAATATGTTGAAAGTGTGTGTTAGTTATGAGCCCTATAGAAAACTAAAGTGAACTAGACCCCGCTGAAAACATTGAAGTTCTGAATTTTGAAAAGAATAATTTTTTAAAGGTACTGGTCAGATATTTTGAACCCTGTGCTGAGTTCTTAGCATAGCCCTGTACTACACACAGCCATAGAACAGGGAAGTTCAGGAAGGGGGCCCTAGCAGTTCCTTTTCTATATATAGACAGCAAATGGTTTATAGCAATTACTGTTAATAAAACTCTGAAATTGCCTTCTAAACAAAATGAAATTTCTGCCTGGAGACTTCTGCATGTGTGGTAGGGGAAAGATGAGTAGAACTGAATATCAGATGCCTGAGAACCTCAGAGAAATCCAATGAGGGAAAAAAAGGAAAGGCTAATCCACTCAGGAATTAAAGAATACTCTGTTTCCATCTGGAGTGTACCAGATTTCCAGACTTTCCCTCACCCATGTACCCTTCAATAGTGTGTCTGTGTATAATAGGGAAAAAAACTGCTTTTTCCTACTCTAGTCTGAGCATAATACACTTCTGTGACCAAATGTGTTGGGTGTTTTCCTCCCACTAAGCAGTTCCCGGATTCTCTGTAGACGTCAACTGGGTGCCTTACAATTCTTTTTTAAAAATTTTTATTGAAACATAATTGTACATTTCTGTGGGATGCATTATGTGGCAATTCTATACATATTCAATGTGTAAATAACCAAATCAGGGTAACAAGCATTTCCATCTCTTCAAGCATTAATCATTTTTGAGTATTGGGATTTTGTACTCTTCTAGTGATTTTTTAAATATATTATAGATTGTTTTATCTTCTAGTTACCCTACTATGCTAACGAAAAACCAGAAGTAATTGCTCCATTCTCTGTTTAGGTGCTTTTTATTGAACTTCTTTGCACCCCTCCCCATTTCCCTGACCTTCCCAGTCTCAAGTGGGATCCTTTAAAATTCCCTCAATTCTGAAACCTTCTACAGGTTAAAGACTCTGGTCCCACAAGAATGCCTCACTTCAGCCAGGTGTAATGGCATAATACAGGAGGCAGAGGCGGAGGCAGGAGGATTGCAAGCTCAAGGCTAGCTCCTGTAACTTAGTGAGACCTTGTCTCAAAAATAAAGGTTGCAGGACTGGGGCTGTTACTCAGTGGTAGAGTGTTTGCCTAGCATGTGTGAAGCACTGAGTTTGATTCTCAGCAGCACATATAAATAAATGAATAAAATAAAGGTCTATCAACATCTAAAAAAATTTTTTTTTTAATTAATAAAGGCTGGGATGTAGTTCAGTGGTAAAGTGCCCCTGGGTTCAATCCACTGTAGTCCCTCCCCTACCCCACCCCCAAAAAATTGCCCCACTTCAGATGCCAATGCAGATTCTAGGTTGTGACCTATATTTTTTTTCTTTTCTTTTTTTTTTTTTTTGATTTGAAAACTCAACTTTATTTACAGATGTTTTCCTATCAACAAAGATGCCATTATACCCCTTCAAAATAACTGATAATTTTCACAAAGACCATTTACATAGTTTTAACCTTTCTATATAAAACTGTATAATGGGATGAATAAATAACCTCACTATGATGATCCAGGACACATAAACAAAAAATAAAAAACAACAACTAGCATGAATACTCTTGACAGAATAAAGAATTAAGAATCATACTTTTTAATGTGCTGCTCCACCAAGAAATGAAAACATGGTAATATTTTGGGAGGTAAAGGCTTCACAATAAACAGTCTTACATAGGATAGTTTAATTGTAATTGTTTAGGATTGATATTGCCAGCTAATATTTATGCTGATTTTATAAGATAAGTCATCATCATTGTAAAAAGGGCACAGATGTTTCTACACAGATTTTTCTACTGATGAAAATATGTGGATACTGGTTTGGTCTCATTATTCAGGCAAATTAATAATAAATGCATAAAAAGAACTTAAAACCACAATCATCAGGTGACCAACTTACAAAATTAGAATTTTCCCTGAAATCAAAGAGTATTATCCTTAATAGTATTAAATTTTACTAACACAATATAGACTAAATGTTTAACCAAACAGTTCAAAGTAAAATTATCCAGATTACTTATTTATCATTTATGTGTAATAATTACATTTTTAAAATCCTTTAAATTTAATCTAGGGGGATATTCATTATCACATCACAGCTAAGTCACAAGGAACTTCCAAACTTTGGGAAAAAATTCATCCCTGAGAAGTGAGAGAGAGAAAAACATCTAAACAACCAACCCAGAAACAACAGTCCTATACCCTTTTAACAATCTTTTTCTATAGCATGAACTTTTATTAATAGCCAGCAATCAAATGTATTTCAATCCTGGAGAGCTACTACCCCTGGTGATCGATCTTTCTGTAATTAAACTTCAAGTGCAACATTTTTAAAAAATCAGATAAATAGAAATTCTGCCTTTATTGTCGACTTCACCGTTTTGTCAAGTGCAAGGTCAGCCTGCTAAGAAATGAATATTCTAGTAATGACTGAAGTAACAACTTCCACAGACATCTCTTCTTCAGGGTCCCCTTTACTCCCATAGATGTTCACTCAAATAATAAAAGCAGTATGATAACAACTGAGTTTACTATTATGATGGCACTTGCATCACAGTTCTTACACATCCAATAAGGTTCATTAGCTGAGATTTAATTCCTGGCTTCTCTCTGAATCCACCGATTCCCTGGGCTGTTAAGGAAGTGCTCCTAATGCAGCATGGCAATGGTGTTGATGCACAGCAGGACTGCCTGCAGTATTGTTTACAGGGTAAAGGCCATGGTCACCAGGAGCCTTTCTGAGGCCCAACTGATCCCTCTCCTGCCACCACAGTGGACATAGCAGATGTGACCCCGCAGCCACCTCCACTGTGACCTATATTTCCTACTGGCAATAAATTGAGGGTTCCCTCAACTCCTTTATCAGATTTGAATATTTACTAGAGCAGTTTACAGAACTTAGGGAAACATTTACTGGTTTCCTATAAAAAGGATATCACAAAGGATGAAAGATGTTGTACGAGCTTGGTACAGTGGCACATGCCATAATTTCAGCTGTGCAGGAGGCCAAGGCCAAGAGGATTGCAGGTTCAAGGTCAGCCTGGACAACTTAGCAAGACCCTTTCTCAAAATCAAAAAAGGAATCAAAGAAAGGAATATCGTTAGTCACTTATAACTTAGTGATAAGAGTATCCCTGGGTTCAATCCCCTGGACCACAACAAATAACAAAAAACAAATAGTCTTCTTGTGCAAAGACTGCTTTAAACTGCTTTAAAATTGACTACCAAAAAAAAAAAGGCAACCTTGCAGAAAAGATATATATAGCAAAAAATATAAATAGGCAATTCATATAAGTTTAAATCTAAATGAACAATATACATGAACATTGTTCAGATTCACACAGTTGTGAGAGAAATGAAAATTAAAGCAAGAGATTATTTTATCTTTCTAGCAAAAGTTAAATTATTATTGTTAAGGGTGCAGGGAGAAAACTCATTACACTGTGGGTAGAAGTGTGTTATTGGAAAGCACTTTGATAATCTCTCAAGACTCACAAGTACTGTGTCTCCCAAGCCAGTACTCCAACTATCAGGAATTTAGTCCATAGAAATAAAAGTACCAATATATAAGGACATCTATACAAGGATATTTGTTGTCATTGTTCATAATGACAAAAGAATACAGACAATTAAAAAATAGAAATGCCCATTAATATGGAAATTATTATACAATTATTATGGTTTATCCTTATCCTTTAGTACACTGAAAGCCTCTTAAAAAGAGTGAACTAAAACAGTAGTTGTTCTTGAAGGTTTTTCTAAGAAGTATTACTGAATGGGAAAAAAAGTGTAGGAAATTATCATATTACCTATTTGGGTTTTAGGAAATTCTTCATGTGTGACACTTATGGTATTCTTATATGTCCACAAATCTCTCTCACACCTAGAGATGCTGAATAAAAATACATGTATTTAAATGTATAACATGTATAACTTAGCTTACTTGAAAATAAGAAAAAGCCTACCAAGGGTGAAAACAGAGGAAACTAAAAAACCAGAGAAGTATGTGACTGAAGTTTTACAGTATCACTGAAGTGTGAACCTCAGGCTAAATCCAGTCCACCACCTGTTCTTGGATAGCCTGTAAACTAAGAATGGACTTAATGTTTTTAAATGCTTGGAGGAAAAAAAAAATCAAAGGAAGAATAATATTTCATAACACATGAAATTCAAATTTCAGTGCCTATATATAGTATTGAAATGTAATGCTACTATTCTGTTTACATATCGTCTGTGGCTAATTTTGTGATATATATATAGCCACAGTGTTGAAAAGGCATACACCACTGTGTGACCTTCAAAACTGGTTCTTTTTGAAAGAAATTTACTGGCCTTTGCTTTAATAGTCTTCAATGAAGTCATTATGTCACTTTCTGCAACAAAGGGGTGTGAATGTCTATGTGAGGGGACACAAGAGTGGGCCTGGGGTGGTTGTCATAAACAACAATAGTGGAACTCAGATTATAACATAAATCTGAGCCTTTGAAGGGCATTGCCTTCAGTTAAAGGATGAAACCTTTTCACCAGCATATATAAATGAAACGAGTCTGTCTTTTTGATGATTCTAAGATGAATGTTTTCCCTGTGACTTCTTAACTTTGGACCTACTCTCATCCTAGTATGAGCTACACATTTATGCTACCTACATTCTGCAGGAACTTTCAAACCAAGAAATCAGTATTTAACAGCTGGTCCTGGAGTTGTAGTAACACTTAGGCAGTGGGTAGAAGCAATTCAAAGCCTCCCTTGACCCATCTAGATTTCACAGAATCACAGAGATAACACCCTCCTGAAGAGCTCAAGATCCCAAATTATAAAACATACAAAGAAACAGTCCGCTATTGGTACATTAGAAGGCTTAAGAACAGCAGAGTTAGACTCCTAAGAAGAAACCAAATAGAGAATGTAGGTATTCTTGAATTTTAATACTCAGGGGATAATTTCCTTTTTGAGGTATCCTTGTTAGGTATGAATAAGCTTCTGAACCTTCCATCTTATAATTATGAAACACAGCGTATTGTGCTGCTGAGAGAACTTTAAATGTTTCAGCTGATCTATGAATTTAACTAGGTTAACAACAATGGGTAAATCCACAATAAAGACCTTTCTAGACAATTTCTCTTTTAACACTGTCTTTTGAAGACCATAAGTTTTTAATTTTTATTAAGCCAGTTTATCAATAAACATTATGGATTATGCTTTTGATGTTATATTTAAGAAAATTTTGCGAACTCCCAAGTGTCCTTTCACAGGCTTTGCTTGAAGGAATTACCCCAAAAAGGTTTATTTTAGAAAGGAAATTGAATACAGAATGAAGGAATGAAAAGTTAAAAACTAAACATTAAACTATAAAATTGGTAGAAGAAAACATAGGACACCTGGGAGTTGAAAAAATTTTCTTAAATATGACACCAATCCATAATGAACATATTGATAAATTGAATTTAATAAAAATTAAAAACTTATGGTCTTCAAAAGACAGTGTTAAAAGAACAAAAAGACAACTGATAATATTTCAGTGTTTATATATAATAAGGGGCATGTATCTAGACTATTAAAGAACTCTGAAAGCTCAAAAAAAAAAAAGCAAACCATTTAAATAACAGACAAAACATATGAACACTTTACCAAAGAATTATATATGTGATAAACACATGAGAAGACGCTCAATATCGTTAGTCATTAGAGAAATGCACATTTAAGAAACGAGATAAAACTTCATCTCTCTTAAAATGGTGAAAGAATGACCATGTCGAATATTGGTAGGAACTATAAGGAGGAACTAGAATTTCCGTATGCTGCTGATAGGAATATTTAATAGTAGGCTATTTTGGAAAAGAACTTGGTGGTTTCATTTAATGCAGTTATTTTCAAAATTCCAACAGTATTCTTTGCAGAAATACCCAGATCCATCCTAAAATTGATATAGGATCTCAAGGGACCCCAGATAACCAAATGTACAGTCTCCAGTGAGGTTCTGGGTTCAGTACTCAGTACCACCCCCCCAAAAAAACAAACAAACAAAAAAAACAGTCTTGGAAAGAACAAAGTTGGAGGCCTTGCGCTTCCTGAGTTCAAAATTTTTACAAAATTACAGCCATCAAAACACTGCAATATTGGCAGATAACATACATACATACAGGCCAAAGGAATAGACAGCCCAGAAACAAATCCTCACATATATGGTTAAATGATCTTTGACAAGGGTACCAGGACAATTCCATGGGGAAAAAGAGTCTCTCTTCATCAAATAGTGTTGGAAAACTGAATGTCTACATGCAGAATCCTCGTGAGATGGGAACCTTGCTTAAACCACATACAAAAGTTAATTTAAAATGGATTGAATACGTGTGAATGCTAAAACTGTAAGACTTTTAGAAGAAAATATCGGAGAAAAACTTCATGATGTTGGATTTGGTAATGATTTTGGCTGTAGCACCAAAAACACACGTAACACTATTGAAAATGGACAATTTGGGCTGTGTCAAAATTTAGTACTAGAGATGCTGCTCAGTGATAAAACTCTTACAATATGCAAGCCCCTGGATTTAATCCCCATTAACTTGAGTGTATCAGAGGTTTCAGGTAACAGTGAAAATGCAACCTGGAGTGGAAAAACACTTGCAAATCATGAGTCTGATAAGGGGTTAATATCTAGAATATTGTACATTGTTGGTGAAAACAGAAAATAGTACAACTGCTATGGAAGATGGTTATAGAAGTTCTTGAAAAATTTAAAAATAGAATTACCACATGATCCAGATCTACTTCAAGTTATATAACCAAAATAATTGAAAACAGTCTTGAAGAGATATTTGTACACCTATGTAATAGCAGCAGCAGCAGCATTCACAGTAGCCACAAGATGAAAGCACCTCAAGTATCCATTGGTGGATGAATATATAAACAAAATGTGTGATTTATGTACAATGAAATACTATTTGACCTTAAAAAGGAAGGACATTCTGATACATGCTACTCTTGGATAAACCTTGAGAACATTTTACTAAATGAAATGAGCAAGTCACAAAACAAATAAATACTATATGAATCTACTCTTAACTACGTACTTGGAATATCCAGATTCATGGAGACAGAAAGTAGAATGGAGGTTACCAAAGACTGGAGGGAGGGACAATGGGAATTGTTACATGGTTGCAGAATATCACTTTACAAATATGGAAAGAATTCTGGTGGCACTACAGTGTGAATGTACTTAACACTATTGAACTGAATGCTTAAAAAGTAGTTGAGATGACAGACTTTATATGTATATTTTATCACAATTAAAAAAAAAAAAACAGTATGTTAGTTATATGAAAAGTTAAATATATCCAACCATTTTACTTCTAGGTGTTTACCCAACAAAAAAGAAAGTGTATGCTCATACAGAGATTTTTTTACATAAGTGATCTTAGTTAACTTTATTTATAATAACCCCAAACTCCAGATGAACCATCAGCAG
Organism: Sciurus carolinensis; assembly: GCF_902686445.1. Taxonomy (NCBI): domain Eukaryota; kingdom Metazoa; phylum Chordata; class Mammalia; order Rodentia; family Sciuridae; genus Sciurus; species Sciurus carolinensis. Next base: position 14,792,445 of record NC_062220.1, read on the forward strand.
GCGAATGGTTAAATTGTGGTACAATCATAAAATGGAATACTATTCGGTAGAAATGAACTGATATATACAACATAGATGAATCTCAAGATGATTATACCAGTGAAAGAATCCAGACAAAATGAATACAAACTCTATAATTTCATTTATATAAAATTCTAGAAAATACAAACTGTGACAAAAACAGATCAAGATTTACTCGGGCATAGGATTAGGACAGAAGGGAGACATTGCATAGGAGTACAAGAAAACTCAGAAAATGATGGATCTGTCCATTATCTTGAATATAGTGATTGTTGCATGGGTGTATACACAGTAAACTGCATAAAATCATGTACTGTTTACATCATTGTGATTTATCATATGTCAGTTATACCCCAGGGTCTTTTTTAAATTAAGAACCTTAAAGCTGATGATGCTATGTAAATATTATATAAAATAGATTTTAAGGGAAAAAGAATTATTAAGGATGAGAAAAGTTATGCTTAAAATAATTTCAGAGAAAACTTGGAATGGAACCACCATTTGACCCAGCTATCCCAATTAGAATGGCGATTATCAAGAATATAAGCAACAACAGGTGTTGGCGAGGATGTGGGGAGAAAGGTACACTCATACATTGCTGGTGAGGCTGCAAATTAGTGCAGCCACTCTGGAAAGCAGTGTGGAGATTCCTTAGAAAACTTGGAATGGAACCACCATTTGACCCAGCTATCCCACTCCTTGGCCTATACCCAAAGGACTTAAAATCAGCATATTACAGAGATATAGCCACATCAATGTTCATAGCTGCTCAGTTCACAATAGCCAGATTGTGGAACCAACCTAGATGTCCTTCAGTTGATGAATGGATAAAGAAACTGTGTATGTGTGTGTATAGAATAAAGATTGAAATATACAATGGAATATTACTGCGCCATAAAGAATGATAAAATTATGGCATTTGCAGGCAAATGGATGAAATTGGAGAATATCATGCTAAGTGAGATAAGCCAATCTCAAAAAACCAAAGGATGAATGATATCACTAATAAGTGGATAATGACACATAATGGGGGGTGGGAGGGGTTAGAGTTAGGGTTAGGGAGGGGGGCAAGAATGGAGGAAGAAAGGACTATATAGAGGGAAAAGAGGGGTGGGAGGGGTGGGGGGGAAGGGAAAAAATAACAGAATGAATCAAACAACATTACCCTATGTAAATTTATGATTACACAAATGGTATGCCTTTACACCATGTACAAACAGAAACAACATGTATCCCATTTGTTTACAATAAAAAATAAAAAAAATTTAAAAAATAATAATTTCAGAGAAAAACATCAAAATTCTGAAGCATTATATTTGAATGGTAAGCTTGTAGGATACACATGAAGCAGCATTTAAAGGAAAATTTATGGTGGTAAAAAGCCTTATTTATTGCAAGATAAAATTTAAAACCAATGAAGGAACTGCCTTAGGGGGAAAAAGCAAAACAATGAAATATAAGACATAATGACTCTAGAGAAACAGCAAAAGAAAAGTTGAGTTTTTGAAAAGACTGATAAATCTGGCAAGAAAGAACAAGAATAAAGATTGAAATAATTGAAATGATCATAAAGGTACCATAACTATTATACGGTATAGGTTTTTAAAAATTGAGTACAATGAACAAAAAATTAGGAAAAATAAACAATTATTGAACATGAGTGTGTTTCTGAGATGAATTAAAAAGGGAATTGAAAATTTGAATAGGCCTTGTAGGAAATGAAAAATCTCTTAGTTCTTGCAACTGGGGCCATAGAAATTAAACTGACAAAAAACATTAACAAGAAAAAAGACAGTTTTTACTTAATATTTTTATGTGTATGCAAGGTCTTCATATAAAATAAATGTTAGCGCAGTAAGTGCATGTGACTGATGATATACTGTGTCAAGAAAAAATGATAAATTGTAGAGCTATGAAAAGTCAAAGGGCGGGTTCTTTCTAGGGCTTGTAAGTGTGGGAAGATAAACATATAGTGTAAACTAATGGGAGATAAAAGTTATTTTAGTAATGTTTGTTTTCAGAGTCCTCTCAATGTTGTGTCTTCGGTTTTCCTCATGACCATAAAACTTTGGAGCCTTCCAGGAGCAGAAATTTGTTAACCTTCTCAGAAGCTGCCCCTTAAATTAGGTAAAGAAAGCTCTGGCAAAGCTTCTTTCAGTATCTGTTGTTTCCCAGGTGTCTGTAGTTAAAACAATTCTATACCAAAGTGACATTTTGGCATGGCATATTCTGACCCTGTTCAACCTTTGATCACATAAAAAAGAATCTACATATTTATGCTTCATTTTGCAGGCAAATCTTACAAAACATTTAAGAAATACAGAATGCTAGTCATATACAAATTTTAGTGTTTAATAAGAAATAAAAATACATTTCCCAACTCAGTTTATGGAGCCTATATATCTTGGTTCTAAAACCAGGCAAGATTATTCAATGAAGAAAAAATAAAGGTTAGTCTCACTTGCAAACATATTTGCAAACATCTTTAATAAAATATTGCCAGAGTCCAGCAGCATGTATCATTTAGAAGAATAATTCTTCTAAATTAATAAAATAAAATTCTAAATTAATGGTTTTTAAAAATCTTTGAGGTTCACATTAGCAGGTTAAAGGAAAATACTGCATGAGACATCTCCAGATAGAATAAGCAAAAAAAGTTTAACATCCTTTTGTAATTAGAAAAAAATTTTATAATAAAAGACCCTTTTTTCCTTTCTTTAAAATTTTTTTTATTTAAAAATTTTTTTTCATACATGTATATAGAGTAATAATGTCTGTCTCATTCTACCATCCTTCCCATCCCCATCGCCCCACCCCTCCCCTCACTGCCCTCTGCATAATCCAGTTTCTTCATTCTTTCCTACCTACACCCTACTATGGATCAGCATCTGCTTATCAGAGAAAACACTGGGCCTTTGGTTTTTTGGTTTTGACTTATTTCACTTACCATGTTATTCTCTAGTTCCATCCGTTTACCTGCAAAGACCATAATTTCATTCTTTAAGGCTGAGTAATATTCCATTCTGTATAAGTACCACATTTTCTAAGAGAGTCTTCTTATATTGATAAGGTTATGTCAAAAATGTCTAAAAAGCATTCTACTTAATGGTACAGTCTCATTAAAATCAGAAACAGGCAAGACAAATGCCTATTACTGCAGTTTGTTCAACATAGAATTGGATTTTCTAGTCAATGCAGATCAAATCAGAAATATTAAAAAAAAAGATTATATAGAAACAAAATTCATTTTTTGCTCTAAGTACAAAATATATTAACATTATTAACAAAGAAAGCAGCACTTAATGTGCATGTGTGTGTGTGTATACTTCTTTTTTTTTTTTTTTTTTTTTGTACTAGGGATTGAATCCAGGATCACTCAACCACTAAGCCACATCCCCAGTCCCTTTTTTTTAATATTTTATTAGAGACAGGGTATCACTGAGTTGCTTAGTGCTTTGCTGAGACTGACTTTGAACTCATGATCCTCCTGCCTCAGCCTACCCAGCCACTGAGATTACAGGCATGCACCACCACACCCAGCAATGTGTATAATTTTCAAAAGGGTATCATAGACAGTTTTAACAGATAAAATAGTATGTTCAAACCTTTGTGAAGGAAATTTGTACAATTTTATTGAAATATATTTTAAAAGAATAAAAGAAAAATTTATTTCTGATTATTTCCCTATTTATATTTTCTTCCCATGTTAGTCTGTAAATTCTGTGCAGATCAATTAAAAATTCTAAATGGTCTTGTCCCATCTTTCCTGCCCCATCTGACAAGCTAATTCTAATATTTATATGGAAGAGCAAAAGAGTACCTCTAGAAACCTTTTCAAGGGATGACCTATTTTAGTGAGAAGTATTTGCTTCAAGTTCAGTTTCTTTGATCTTACTTTTTATCCTGTTAAAGTTCAAATAGAGTTAAAACTTCCTTGTTAAATGTTGTAGTGATTATTTCACAGTGGTGGTTTTGAAGTTGTATTCTTTTCAAAATTTGTGACAAATGTCAGAAGTATTTACTTTTTAAGAAATAATTCACAGATTTTATGAATTTTTATTCATATTATTAAATTAATGTTTATTCATTTTTTCTGATAATGAAAACATATAAACATGGTGTCTCAGTACAGATCCTGAACTAAGTTTAAAAGAAAAACAGTGGTTAGAAGGAATAAACGTTGGGTTATCTTCAAATTGTGTATAAAAGCCTGTCAATTGTGGTTGTTTCAGGTCGGGGACACTGGGGCAAGAGAAACAGACTAACTTTTTACTTTATGCTTATTACCTTTCTTTCACATAATGCAAAACTGTTCTTTATGGTTGTTTAGGGTAATGCACAAATAAAAATACACTGTGTATGGGACTGGGGATGTGGCTCAGGGGTAGAGCATTCGCCTAGCATGTGTGAGGCACTGGTTTGATTCTTAGCACCACATATGAATAAATAAAAATAAAGGTCCATCAACAACTAAAAAATATTTTTAAAAAATATACAGTATATCTTTGTATATTAACTGTATATACTAATACTAAATATCTGTGTACAACAATATAGCAATATCTGATTTATTTAGTTATTTCTTGATGAATAATTGGGTAATGCTGCACATATATTTAAATACATGTCCTGAAACACTGAGAATATTTTTATAAATTAAATACCTAGAAATAATTATTGGGTCATAGCATATGTATACTTAGAACTTTGTAATACCTTCAAATCAGAAAAGTGGGGTGCTTTTGTTTTTGATACTAGGAATTGAACCCAACACTTTACCACTGAACCACATCCTTTTTTTTTTTTTTATTATTTTGAGACAGCAACTCACTAAGTTGCTTAGGGCCTTGCTGATTTGCTGAGCCTGATCTCGAACTTGTAATCCTCCTGTCTCAGCCTCCCAAGTTGCTGGGATGACAGGCATGAGCCAGAAAAATTTTTGATTCTCAACAGTCTGGGGAAAAGTATGAGTTCTGTAAGAAACTGTGTCACAATAAGAGAAAGAGAAATGAATCGAACAAGAATAAAACTGAATGCTATAAAAAGTGTTAGATTGCCCAGTTACCCAAAACAGTGACTTGTCCTCAACCTGCCTTCTTGAGTTCATAATTCAAAAGACAGAATTTCCTTTTTTTTTTTAAACAGATACATTGAGATACTTCAAATGGCATGCATTTCACCCATTTTACAATGGTTTTTGTGTCATCATACATAAGAGGTATACAACCATCACCACAATTTTGAGAACATTTTTATTGCCCAAAAGAGAAACCCAGTACTCATTAACAGTCACTTCCAATTTCTCCCAGCCCTTTCAGCCCTAGGCAACCACTTATCTACTTTCTTTCTATCTTGTTTTGTTTTGTTTCAAGATGGACACAATACCTTTATTTTACTTGTTTATTTATATGCGGTGCTGAGGATTGAACTCAGTGCCTCACACATGCTAGGCAAGCTCTACCACTCAGCCCCAGCCCCAGCCCCTACTCATCTACTTTCTATCTCTGTAGATTTGTGTACTTACTCTTGGTGTTTCATGTAAATGAAATCATGAGGTATGAGGTATGTGACTGTTTTAACTTAGCAGGTTGCCAAGGTCCATCCATGTCATACCATGTGTCAGTCCTTCCAGTCTTTTCTTTCTCTGCTCACCTTTCCCTCTCCTCTCCTTATTTATTGGTTTATTTCTATGTTGATTTTTGAGGTAGGATTTTGAACCTCTGGGCTGAAGGAATCCTCCTGCCTTAGCCTCCTGAGTAACTGGGATTACAAGTGGGTCCCTCCATGCCACCTCCTTCGTTTCTTCTTTATAGCAAAATAATATCCCCTTCTATTAGATGTATATACAACATTTTATATATACATTTATCATTGATGCACATTTGTGTTGTTTTTCTACTTTTTGACTGTTAAAAATAATTCTGCTATGAACATTCCTGTACAGGTTGTTATGTGGATATATATTTTCATCTTTCTTGGGTATATGCCTGCAGCAAACTTTCGAGGAACTGCCAGCATGTTTTCCTAAATAGCTGTACCATTATACTTTCTCACCAGCATGAGTTTTCAGTTTTTTCCACATTTTTGCAACACTTATTTAATATTTGTCTTTCTGATTAAAACTATCTAGCAAGTATGGAGTAGTATGTCATTGTAGTTCTTGTTTGCAGTTCCCCTGATAACTGATGATGTCAAGTATCTTCATATGATTATCTGCTTTTATATAACATTTTGGAGAACATATTTGCTTTTATAAATTGTCTTAAATGTCATGCATAAACACAATGCCAGAGGTCTGAAACAAGGGGGAAAAAAACTATGGTTTTTGAACAGTGCTCTAATAATAGAAATTATAGAGAAAAGAGAAAGTAGCCAGGATTGTTGCATCTAGAGATGGGGAAAGGTACATATTCTGTAAGGGCCTATGTCAAAATAGGAGAAAGAAAAGGTGAAGAGAATAGAAACAAAACTCAATGCTTCAGGAACCAATAAAGAGATATTAAACATATGTAAGCCTAAAATTAGTACAAATAAGGTAGATTTAGTGAAAGCATTGTAATGTCAAGAAATATTAAAGTACATATGTAGAAGCTTAATAAAAAAAGGTTAAAAAATTTTTAAAAAGGTTGACCTTCTGAAAGTAAAACACCAACTACTAAAGAATGGGAAGGCTATGGGTAAGAAAGAGGGAAATTGGATTGAATCAGTACATGCTATGTGCATGGATGGAAATATCACACTGAATCCCATTGATCTATACAGTTTTTTTTTAATTGGATCTGGTTTTTGTTTTTTTTTAATGTGAGTAGCCCTTAAAAGTAATTTTTTACATAGCTAAGCAGAAACCATGCTTATAAGTGTCTAGAGTTTTGTGAAGAAAATTATGTATTTGAGATTTTGGGAGCTTTAATTTAGTATGTAGAAAAGATCATAGGTTTTTTTTATCTTTTTATTTAGAAAGTTTTAAATACTTATATGGAAAAGCCTTAAAGACAATATATTAAACACCTGTTGTTACCCTCAGTGACCAAATACTAATATTTTGTTATATTTGCTTTATGTTATACACACACACAAATCAGCACCACTATCCCGCCACTGTGTATACACATACTTTTCTTTGCAGTACTGGGGATTGTATCCATAGCCTCATGCATACTAAGCAAGTGCTCTACCACTGAGCTATCTTTAGATTCCTCTTCCCAATTACATTCCCTGCTGAAAACAACTCCCATCCCTTACTGTTCCCTCAAAAGCAACCCTATGATAAATGTTAGGTACATTCAATTATAGTTTATATTTTATTACATATATATCTGTACACCAGTATTTTTGTTATTTTAATTTGTGAACTGATATGATACAGTATGTTCAGCATATTGTCCTTTATATTCAGATTTTTAATTTTAGGATATTTGTTGATAAAAATAAATTAATTCAGTTAACTAGAATCAAATATTCCAATCTTTGAATATACCACAGCTTATTATCCATTCCCTCACTGGAATTCCTTCATCTAGGTTATATTCAGTTTTTGTTGTCATGACAGACAGTGCTAAAATACGAATATCTTTGTACATGATTCTTTGTATACATGTAGCAGGGTATTTCTTTTTTTCTTTTTCTTTTTTTTTTTTTTTTTTTTTGTTCTTGTTGTTCTTTTGTTTTTTTGTTTTGTTTTGTTTACCAGGGATTGAACCCAGAGTTGCTTAATCACTGAGCCACATACCCAGCCTTGTTTTTTTGTTTTGCTTTTTTTTTTGTTGTTGTTGTTGTTCTGAGATAGGGTCTCTTTAAATTGTGTAGGACCTCACTGAGTTGCTGAGATTGGGTTTGAACTTGAGATTTTCCTGCCTCAGCCTCCCCAGCCACTGGGATTATAGGCATGCCCCACCATGCCTGGCTCTAATGGTATTTCCCTGTTACAAACCTGAAGGTGAAATTCCTGGAGCATGGAATATGCTACATTTGGTTCAACAGTAGTAAAAGAATTGGAGTGTGAAAATGTATCTAAAACTACTATATTGATTGTAGGAAGGTTATTTAGCTCTATGAGATCACCTTTCCTTGTTTAGTTTACTCAATGACTAGAGTACTGCCTAGTGCTTAGTACACGTTCTATAACTGGTCTCAAGAGAGTCTTTGGATTTACCATACTTCAGCATTTGTAAATACCTATTGCTATTAATTCTGATTGTTTCTAAGATAAATGAAAGACAAAGGGAAGAAATAGGGCAAGATTGAATGCCTTAAAATCATGCCCTATTCGTACTATAATTAAGCAAGGAGTGTTTGTAGAATGCAAGAGAGTAAGGAAAAACATGTTCTTTTTTTTAACCATTTGGTGGGGGACCTAATATTAGAAACCTTCATCTCTTCACCAGTACAAATAAGTAGTTTTTGTGGAATAGCTTGAGAGTAAAGGACATCGTTAGATGAGAATGAATGCTGTAACCCCAGGGAATATCCTGCCTCTTTATGTCTAGTCACAGCCAAGCAGAAACCCAAGATCTACAAGTGATAATGAAGGCAATCAGCTTCTTTGCAGACTGGAAGAATATTACCTTTTACATAGTGATTTACATTTTGTAAAAGCACTCCAACATATTCTCATTTCATCCTCATAGCAGCTTTTGTGAGGTACTTCACAAAGGAATATTAGCTCATGTTAGCATTTAAATCAGTGTTTAATTTTAATAAAATAATATGGAATCCAGAACATTCTTGATTCCTCTAAATTCTAGTCTTAATTTTTACCAGTAATAAAAGGGGTTCTCTGTCCGTTGCAAGATAAGTTTTCCCCCTTCAAGTACTAATATGGTAACTGATTTTGATTTGATTGGGATGACAGGCAGTAAAAAGTATCTCTTATTTAAGTCCTGTGATCACTGTTGTTTTGCAACTTACATTCAACTTGAACTAGGAGGCACAGGCATACTTAATTCTGAAATTGCTTTGCCAAATTACGAAGATTTTGTAGTATAGGCAGCTTCTTCAGTAAGACCACGTAATAAACATATAATTTTCCTTAACCAGTTTTGTGATAACAGTCTTGAAAAAAACTTGACATCAAGATAAATTATAAAATCAGGAAGCTATATATTTAAATATTTGAGGTACATTACAGGAGTACATGAAGGAGATATCACCAAGGCCACTGATGACCTTTTATGCCATCATATGGAATTTGAATTTTGTTATATATATATATATATATATATATATATATATATATATATATATTTAAATTTGAAGGAGATAAATGAAATATAAAATTATATTTTAGAATGGGCTCTGCGCTGAGGTAGGTAGACTCCTCAGCAGTGCATACACGAACATGAGTTTGCACGAACTCTCTGAAATTCTGTTTCATCCAATTCTTTGAAACATACACACAAAACTTAAGAATACCTTCTTTACAAAGATGTCTGTGATAACATAGGATAGACTAGATTGGGGCCTAAAACTGAACATAGGTTCACCAATCAAGACGTTTTTGCATTAGTATAGAGAAAGCATGAGTAGAAGGAAAGAGTGAGCTTTTTCCTTCTGTTCATTAACACCAAAATTAGGTTTACTCTAAGATCTCTCAAATAAAGTTTAGGAAAAAAGAAAGACCTTCTTGGGTGAGCGTTCGGCTAATAGAGTATTTTGACTGATTCAGTATCCTGTATTCTGGTCTCATCTCTGTGCGAACTTGCTGTGTGAGACTGAAGTCATGGCTCTTTCCCCTTTGGGAAAAGAAGATTTTGTAATATAGGCAGCTTCTTCAGTAAGACCATGTAATAAACATATAATCTGTCATAGTCCAGGATCCCTTGGGTAGTCTGATTTGTAGTTTCTTCAAGGTAAAGAAGAAACAGGCATGGGAGCTGTGAGTGGGTTAAATATTTTTGCATTTGGAAACTTATGAGTCTTTCCAAATACAATGAAAAGCGTTCCCACCCCACCCTCAGATGGCACCACCGAATTCAAAACTAACAGCATGTAATAACCAGAAGTCTTGTCCAAGAATTGTCATCAGGTTTTTGTAAATCAAATAGCGGATAAACAGTTCTGTAACCATCTCTGTGAGTTCATTTGCATAGTTTCATGTAACAGTAGTGAAACTGTTTAACAGACTGTTCAGGAAAGGTAAGATGGAAACATAAAGTCAATAGAAGTTTTTCCATGGGGAAATCTTTTAGAGAAAGTGACTTAAGACCTGTGTTCAAGAAAATGTGATTGCAGAAAAGTTAAATTTTAAAATGAAAAGAGGAAAATCTAGATAGAGTTACAGTTGAGTAAGAGGTGCAGAAGGAAACCCCATCTGCTGGAGCCTGCACTCTGGAGTGGACTCGGATGGCAAATGGTAACACCAGTCACTCCAGGATCAACATTATCTTTTCACATTTCTCCATCAAAATAATTGTCGCCTACCCAAACGTTAACGGCCCTGTGATGTAAGTGGCACAACAAAGCGTAACCAAGTCAGGAAACACAGACCACATCATCATGCCTGCATCCTTGTTCTCACTCTTCTGCCTGTTCAGTTTTATCTCCTAAAACTGAAGATAGGGTCACCAGTCGAAAAGTTTTTGCATTAGTATAGTGAAAAGATAAGTAGCAGAGGGAGAGAGTTTTTCCCTTCTGTTCATTATTTCTGGAAGGTACACCGTTTTTGTTATCTGCAGTAGTTCTATATATTTGTTACAAACACTGAGTTAATGAATATTGAACCATCATTCCTCAGGGAAATACAGAATTGTTTTTATAGAAATGAGCTAGAGATTGCCTCTGTATATTGGCCTTTAAGGTTATTTCCTCACAGAAGACTGGAACCTTAGCTCAAAACTGTGCTTGCACCAAACTGCTCATATCTGATTATTTTAAGCATAATCTTGATGAGCAGATTTGTAGTCATTGAGAACCTTCCTGCTTTGCAAACCCCACAAAACTTTACACCTTTATACCTGACATCTGCTAACCTTGGATAAACTCAGTCTCAACTACAAAAACCCCAAGCTGTTGCTATTCTTTGGAGATCTTTGATTCTGTAGACTTCCTGCCAGGTTGTTAGGCTGCCCTCTGTCTTGCACCCTCTCCCCTGGGAGTTCCCTTGCTTTTCCTCCTCTCCACCTTAACCTGTGGGCTATCTCATACTGTTAGGTTTGCAGTAGGGGAAGTTCCGATCAGTCCTATCAGCATCACCCAAATAACGGTCATACGTGCACATAGTCATATCTTTCTCCTTAATGGCACCCCAGATCCCTTGAACTTGATAAAAACACAGATTCTTGAGACTCCATGGTCACATTTTCTTTAGTTCTGTCACTACAAAACCTTGTATCATATGTGTTTCTGATTACAGACACCTTTTTCAATGTACATTATTGGTTCATTATATTGAACTCATGACTGACATCACTAACTCATACCTGAAGGAATTTTCCCTAGCACTGTAACCTTTCTCTTCTAGGCATATTACAGCCTTACACTTAGGAGCTCTAAACAGAACTTCAGCACTGTGAAGCCATTTTTTAAAGACACAGAAGTACAAAAAAACATGACAGTAAATACACCGTACATAGGACACTGGTTTATAGCTTGAAAATTGAAACAAGGCAAAGCATCACCTTGTTCCATTTTTAGTAGGAAGATATGTGCATAAATGGCACAGATTTTTCACTGTTCTGCTCATGTATGCAAAAACAATACAAGTATTGATTTTGGAATTACAAATTTTAGCAAGTAGACAAATTCACAAATAAGGACTCCATAAATAGTGAGATTATTGTACTAATCCAGTCACCACTTAAATGGTTCTCATGATTAGCTCTCTCCCTCATGACAAGCTTTTCCCTTGAGAGATAGTTTTAATGGTTATATTGAGCTCAAATCTGTCTCCTGTTATTTCCAATCTCCGCTTCTAATTAGACTTTCTGGATTATTCCTTCTTTAATATATTGCTTAAATTCAATTGTCTTATGTTCATCTTTGTTCCATTTTTCACCGTCATATAAAATTCCCCATTTCTTTGGAAACATTTGGGTTGCTAAGTATTTTAAAGTGATTTAAATGAACGGGAAGTTTAGTTTTTATTGTAAATAACTGACACATCACCTTCTTCTTATACCACCCCCCCAGCAAAAACTGCACCCCCTGTATTCTCACTGCCTCTCTTTAAGTCTACACTAAATTTGCCTGGGGACATGAACATGGGAAAGGGCTAAAGAGTAACTGTGTCTTTCCTTTTCCTTGTCCTTCTCCACTCCCAGTGTCATCTGTACTTCGCCCTATGTCAGCTTTATTCTGTAACCAGATTTTCTCAATGTGGTAGGAAGATGGCCACCCTGAAGGCTCCAGATTTCTATCCTCTGGGCCGACTGTAACTGCAGTAAAAATAAGAACTTCTCTCAACCTATGTCCATGTATTGGTTTAGGAAGTAACTCTGGCACTTGTTGAGGTCATATATCTAGCTCTGGGCTAGTTGCTATTACTAAGGATATGGGAAGCTCCTTGGCCAGCTTTTGTCCTCTGTAGCTAGAAAAGTAGTGCCTCTTGATTGAGGTAGTCTCTCTAATGCCATGTGGATTTCTAGAGAAGGGCAGATTCCCAGAGGAAATAGGACAACTAAGCAACAAATATCAATTATACACATTAAGACAAGTATTTTCTTCCTATTGTGTTTTGGGTCAATAGGATGTCTCTTAAGGACTATTATTATGATTAAAGGATTACACAGTTTTTAACTTTGAACAATGTTGGATCAAAATTGATTTTGTTTTAAATGCTGACATCTATTATTTCAAAATGGTATGTACATTGTATTGGTGGATATATTATAATGGGTACTATTATATTTTCTGTTCCTTTTTACATGTATAAAATATTTCATAACTTTAGTAAGAAACCAAAAATCAACTATTGTGATTTGGGTCAGTAAGATGAATAATAATGGATATTTTGGTTATAATTTCCCTCTAATATTAAGTGAGCTATAGAAATGATATTGTATTTAACCTGGTAATCCATGACATTTTAAAGGTGTTATGAAGATAAATTACTGAGGGGTTTTTTGTTGTCGTTTGGGTTTTGGGTCCGTCCCCCCGCCCCCCAATGATGTGAAACAAAATTTTCCTTCTTACATGTATTTATCCTGTAGGTACCTGCCAGGTGTGGAGTTACAGTCCGAGACAGTCTAAAGAAAGCACTGATGATGAGAGGTCTTATCCCAGAGTGCTGTGCTGTTTACAGAATTCAGGATGGGTATGGTTTGTATGTGTTGTGAAATTTTGTTTACAAAGAAAATCAGACATTAAAGTTTGGGGTTTTCTATAGGATCTGTACCCAACCTAGGGGATTGAAAAGCAACTTTAGAAAAAAAATTTTAATGATTACTGAGTTAGTTAATTTTATGCGACTATAGTGTTGGTTACTCTTATCAAGACTTTATTGGAGTTTGAGATTTTCTGAATTTTTGAACCATAGAATGTGATTTACATGGATAAATGGTTATCCACTCCATCATTTTTTAAAAAAATTTTTTGTAGTTGTAGATGGACAGAATGCCTTTATTTTATTTATTTTTATGTGGTGCTAAGGATCATCAAGCCCAGTGGCTGGAACTGTGGCTCAGTGGTAGAGCACTTGCCTAGCATGTGTGACGTACCAGGTTCGATTCTCAGCACCACATAGAAATAAATAAAAATAAAGGCTTTAAGAAAAGAAAAAAAGGATGGAGCCCAGTGCCTCACTCATCCTAGCAAGCACTCTGCCACTGAGCCCCAGCCCTACTCCCTCATTTTTAATACAAACTCTTACTTTCACAAAAAGTTTAGCAAAATTAACATTTTATGTTGAACTTTTTCTTTCAGAAAGTATGTAACATTGTTCCAAGACTCCCAGATTTTGTATCCAAATTTTGAATCGTGTCTTGGAGTGCATATAGTACTCTTTTTCTCTGAATAGATTAAGTCCACACCTTTTTTTTTTTTTTTTTTTTTTTTTAAGGAGGTAGACAGGAACAATCCATTTTTTTGCTGACGTAGGTCTTTTCTAGAGCCAACTTGAAGAATAGAATACATCTCTTTACCATGCTGTTTGTACAGAAGTGATACTTTTATTTGAGACAAACTTAAAAATTTATTGCCATTTAAATTTCTGATGATTGAAGACCAAGAAGCCAAGCCTCCCTATTACTAGCCCCTCAATAACAATCTTCATATCTTCACCATTAGGCATGTAAGGTATTCTTAGGTACAGTAACCAAGAAGACTTATGTCTACATTTTTCAGAGAGAAGAAACCAATTGGCTGGGACACTGATATTTCTTGGCTTACAGGGGAGGAGTTGCACGTAGAAGTGTTGGAGAATGTTCCACTTACAACACACAACTTTGTATGTACCTTTACATTTTTGAAATGCCAAAAATGTTCAAGTTCTTATCAATATATTTTTATTGAAGAATATGAAAATGGCTGACTCATTTTGTGTTGACATTTTACCTAAGTTGAAAAATTGTTCTGTTCTTATACTTTTAACACAAGTTTATTTTCATCATGCTTTCTTTTTAACTTAAAAAGAACTACATGTGTGTTACTAAGAGAAAAAAATTGGAGTGGTGCAAAAGTATATCAAGTAAAAAAGTGAAAATCCCCCTCCTACAGGTCAACCTTTGTGTGAACTAAATGGATAACTGTATAGTCTTCCAAACTCTTTCTGAATACACAAACATATGACTGTAGCTGTAAACCCAGAGTTTTCTCCTTTTCCGGTTTTTTTCTTCCCTTCATTTCTTTCCTTATCTTTCCCTTTCTTAAGTCAAAAATGGAATCATGCTCTGTGATTTTCCTCATCTTTTTTTTTTTATTTACAGAGTATTATGGACTAAAGTATGCTATCATACTCAGCTTTATTCCTGTAATGATCATATAATAGTTCATAAGAATAGGAATTTGGTATATTTAACCATTCTTTCATTAATAGATATTTATTTATTTAAGTTTTTGTATTTTTTAAAAAATCTTTTATACCTCTATTTCATGTACAAACAGAGAAACAAGATGTATCCCATTTGTTTACAATAAAAATGAATTTTAAAAAATCTTTTATATACAGGGCTCAACAGAATCTGCATACACATTTGTGTAAATGTTTCTGAAGAATACATTGATGAAAGTAGAAGGTGAAATAGCTGGATATTGAACTCTCCCTCAGTCTTTTCCCTGTTTTTTGCATTTGCTAGAACTTCACGTAAGCTAAGTGTCACCAGGGTGTGACCTTCCACTAATTTACTGTACATACGCAGTTATGCTCAAATTCTAGACGAAGCATAAACTGTGACCCAGAAGAGATAGATCTTCCTGTGCCCACCTTTATTGACAAAGGTATCCTTGCAGATATATACATATGTTGCTTAAAATTTGTGCTGAAATGCATATTCATATATTTTCCTCCCCCTCAGATATTTTGCTTTCTACCTTACATTCCTCCCTCTCCCTTTTTTTCTTCTCTAATGTTTCTCCTTTATGTGCACAACCAACCAGTTATACATAGTTTTAATATATAACTTAATAGGGAAGAGAAGGGGGACAGGCATAGGAAAGACAGTTGAATGAATCAAACATAACTTCTCTGTGTTCATATATGAATACATGACCAGTGAAACTCCACATCATGTGCAACCACAGGAATGGGAAGTTATATTCCATGTATGTATAATATGTCAAAATACTCTATTGTGATGTATATCTAAGAACAAATTAAAATATATCACATGTATAGTTTAATGAGAGGAAGAAAAGCAGTCGAGTAATTTAATGAAGGAAGAGGAAATTGAGGGCTTCAAGAAATTGAGTAAATTATTAGGTTGTGTGGTAAGCAAAAAGATTTGGATGACTGAAAAACACTGATACCTTTGAAAGCATACTTTTCTGTGCTATTTGCTGAGGTTCTGCTAACAGTGTAAAAGATGCTTAGTATGGTAAGTGTAATGGTCACATAGAAAATATTAAACAGGACATTTTTAATTTCTTACCTAACCAGAGACAAATGGAAAAGGAACAAAGCTAGAAATAAGAATTTGCCTTTTTCATATCCCCTAGAAAGTGGTACATGGGAAATGGGGGGAAGGTGAAGAAAACAAATGCCACTTTTAAAACTATAAATATTCTCAAAAAGAATTGTATGTCGGGATATATGTGTGTGTGTGTGTGTGTGTGTGTGTGTGTGTGTGTGTGTGTGTGTTTGCAGTGCTGGGGATTGAACCCAGGGACTTATGCTTGCAAGGCAAGCATTCTACCCACTGAACTATATCCCCAGCCCCAATTTTTTTTTTTTTTTTTTTTTTTTTTTGATGGAACACTTTTTAAATAACTTCCACTAATCTTGATTGAAAATAGTTTTGGGGTTAAAATCAATTTAATGTATTGTGAAAATCATTTGTATCTAATAGAATAGACTCAGAAATTAATGAGATATATATATCTCATATATCATGAGACATATATATATATATATATATATATATCAAGGTAAATGTTGTTATGATTACAGGTATATCCTGGGTCATAAAGTAGAATATATGTATTACTATTGTTTGTGATTTAAACTTTGACAAACTGAGATGATTGAGAATATACAGCAAAGAATGAAATAGAAGTCATCCATATTCTTGATACTCTGAAATAATCATTATGAAGAGTTTGGTATTTGCGTGTCCATCTGTTTTCTATTTGTTGTATACCCAAACATGTTCATTTTAAGCCATTTCTGTCTTTGGTAAGATGGATTCTCCCTGGCACAGTTTTGTTTATATTATCCATGTTCTATATCACTTGTCTTATGACGTGGAATTTTTATATATTGCCTTCTATGTTTGATGTAAATAAATATTCACTAATAAGTTTAGGTTGCCTGAATATTCTAATCCCCTAACAATTGATAGTTTGTTAAAAGTATTTTTTTATTGCTGGGTATAGTGGCCCACTCCTGCAATCCTGACTGGGGAGCATCTAAGCTTTGAGATGAAAACCTGGAGACCTGGACCACATAGCAGGACCCTATCTTCAAAATATATTTTTAAAATTTGTATTTTAGATGATTTTCCTATCCCTTATCCAAATTAGTTCAGAACTGATTTTCATATAATTACATACTAGTTGTATATTTTATAAATAATTATTTTTATATTTGTACCCAGATGGTACATGTATATGCTTTAAAAAATACTACAAAGGTGCCAGGCACAGTTGCACATGTCTATAATCCCAGTGACTCAGGGGGCTAAGGCAGGAGAATCACAAGGTTGGAACCAGCTTCAGCAACTTACTGAGACCTGTCTCAAAAAAAAAAAAGGGGGGGAAGGAATGTAGCACAGTGATAAAACACTCCTGGGTTCAATCCCCAGCACCAGAAACAAAACAAAGCAAAAGTAATACAGAGGTGCTTATAATTAATAATTATCTGTTGTCCCATCCCTTGCTAGCTTCTAATGCTGGTTATAAATTTCACCAGCCTTGTTTTCATTGAAACTATTCAGCATTGTACATTTAAAATATGGTTAGAAAGTAATATGTAGGATAGCCAGCATTTCTCCCTCAAATTATAATTCTGATTTAGCTGTACCTTACATTTTATATCATCTTTTAATTAAAAGATCCTAACCCATAGAAATCACTTTTCAGTAATTTTGGAAGAAGGGGTATCATTTCATTTAAGTTGATCATTTTATTTTTGGACCACAGATGATGGGTTCTGATTCTTTCACGTATTTTTAAAATCATTTTTTTATTTTCTCACCCTTCCTCTCCTCTTCTTCCCTTCCTTAACCCCTTCCAGAGGAGATTATTGTTAATTTTTAATAGTTTCTGTTTTATGTTTGTTGGATAACTGCTGTCATATCAGTAAATATTTTTTAGCCAGTTTCTCAATTTGTTAAATTTAGATATCATACGGAGTAGTAATTCCATTAAGAATTAGCTTATTTGTAACATTATACCCTTCTCCTTTTCTCCTTTTATTTTTACTTTTAATTGGACATCTTTGTAACTGCTGTTTTTCTTTTATCACCAGTCAGCATTCCTTCTCTCTCCTCGTTGTACAATAATTAAATTATATGGGTACTTCTTTCTCCATCGTTTTGCCTTTGTTCCCTCATTTTGTGTTTTTGTATTCATTTTGTCAAGCTGAAATCTGCTGCTAGTCTTTTGTTTCTCAGTCTTCCTGACTTCTGAGTTTTTAAGTTGGATATAGGGGTGGAGTAGAAGATAAATGTGGTTGCCCATCTACTGTCTTAAACCCTTTGGTTTTCATTTTTGTATTTTAGAATGTAATGATATAATAATGTAATGTAATTTATTATGTAAATGTATTAAGACTTTGTTATTTTAAACAAGATAAATATGCCAATTTCTAAAAGGGTTCTTGCAAGCTTTTGATATTCTCTATGCTTTTTTTTTTTTGCAGGTACGGAAAACTTTTTTCACCTTAGCATTTTGTGACTTTTGTCGAAAGCTGCTTTTCCAAGGTTTCCGCTGTCAAACATGTGGTTATAAATTTCACCAGCGTTGTAGTACAGAGGTTCCATTGATGTGTGTTAATTATGACCAACTTGAGTAAGTAATCCAAAAAGAATCTCTTATACCATTTTACATTTAAATTTTCATAATGTAAAACTAGTTGTCTTAAAGTCCATGAGGGATTTTTTTTTTGCCCAGTATAGTTTTTATGGGGAATTTTAAAGTATGATTAAAGAATAGCTTGTAACATAAAATAACATGGAAAAGCCAGCACTTCTTTCCCAAATTGTAATTCTGGTTCAGCTATACATTTTGTTTATATTTTGTATTCTCTTTTTTAAGTAATGAAGACCCCTAGTGCATAAAGATCATTTTTGGATAGTTTTTGGGAGGGGACCTGAAGTGCCATTTCAATTAAGTTGAGCATTATAGTTTGGGGTCTGATTCTATCAGTTATTTTGTGAATTACTTTTATATTCTCTCTTTCTCTCCCCCTCCCCTTTTTCTCCCTCCCTCTCTCTCTTTCTCCCCCACCTTGTGTTTCCTTCCCCCAGTTTATTAAAAAGTAAGATATAAAATCTTCATACCCAGTTTCTTTCTTTCTAAAATTTCTTTCGCTTTATGCTGGAATTTTTCTAATAGATTAGACTGAGTCTGTTATAATCTCTTTTTCTGTCATTGTTGTTACTGCTTTAAGGTCTTATATATTTCCTGATCACTTCCTGAACAAATAGTATTTAACTCCATACTTTAAAGTAAATTAAAATAATGTAATCTAATTTAGCAGTAAATACTTGTTCTTCTAATTCTTTAACTATAAAGCATGATTTTTTTCCTCTTCTAATATGTAAAATTTGCTGACAAGAACAATTAGTTGTAGATTTTTGAGCTTGCCTTTGAAAATACAATGTAATATTTTTAATAAGTCTTTAGACAAAAATACAACTAATTGAATTTTAACAATTGTTTCTGAAATGGAATTTGATCCCATATTTTCCCAGTAACTATGTGTTCTGGTGTACTGAAGATTCTGGGTTTTGCACAAGTTAGGTTTGTTTTGTTTTGTTTTGTTTTTGCCTCACAGTTTGCTGTTTGTCTCCAAGTTCTTTGAACACCACCCAATACCACAGGAAGAGGCCTCCTTAGCAGAGACTGCCCTTACATCTGGATCATCCCCTTCTGCACCCCCTTCAGACTCTATTGGGTATGATTTGACTCCTGCTGTTCAATGACATGCTATTTGAACTGCCTTCTAACACTTGAAGTGGTAAATTAAGGAATTCTTTTTTCAAATAACTTATCACATCATTCAGACGTTTACATGCATTTGTACAGAAATGGGATTAAAAATGGCATTTCAGAACCAGACCTGGAAAAATATCAGGGAACAGGTAATTTTTAGGTAATATTACATATAGAACTATATCATATCACTTTCTTTTATGAAAGTTGCATTAACAAGCCAGGCATGGTGGCGCATGCCTATAATCCCAGTGGCTCAGGAAGCTGAGACAAGAGGATCAAGTTCAAAGCCAGCCTCAGCAAAAGCAAGGTACTAAGCAACTCAATGAGACCCTGTCTCTAAGTAAAATACGAAATTGGGCTGGGGATGTGGCTCAGTGGTCAAGTGCCCCTGGGTTTAATCCCCAATTTCAAAAAAACAAAAGCAGAAACAAAAAAGTTGCATTAACATATAAAGCAATTGCAAAAAATTTAAAATAACATATTACTGTAATATACAGTTTCTGAGAGTATGTTAAACTATGAGGTGAGGACAAGTGTTTTCATGTTAAGTAGGGAGAGTAGTATAAGAGAAAGTGCTCAGGAAAACTTAATAGAGAAGTTGGGATCTGAACTGAACCTTAAAGAATGACTACAATCCGAGTGAACCTAGGAAATAAAGGCATGGTATTAGGGAATGGAGAAGGAACATAAATGGAAGGAATGAGAACTGGGCACAGTGGCACATGCCCGTAATCCCAGCAGTTTGGGAGGCTGAAACAGGAGGATTGCAAGTTCCAGGCCAGCCTGGACAAAATTTAAAGTGTTGAGTATGTAGCTCATTGATAAAGCACCTCTGGGCTCAATTCCCAGTACCAAAAAAAAAGGAATAAGAATGGCAGGCTTAGGACCTAGTGAAGAAAGACTTATCTTCAGTAGTGTCATGTTTAAGACCAGATTATAGAGTCTTGAATTTAGACTGGAATTTACTTGATACAAAAAGGGGGGAGGAGGACTGAGGACATAACCCAGTTGGTAGAGTGCTTGCCGTGATGCACAAGGCCCCGGGTTCAATCCCTAGCACCACAAAAAAAAAAAAAAAAAAAATCAAAAAGGGAGGAGGGTTCTGAGACTGTGGCTCAGTGGTAGAGTGCTTGCCTGGGTACATGTGTGAGGCCCTGGGTTTGATCCTCAGTCCCACATAAAAATAAATAAATAAAATAAAGATTAAAATTTTTTTTAAAAGGCAGGGATGGGGTATAGGACTCGGGTTGTGGCTCAGTGGTACTGCGCTTGCCTAGCACATGTGAGACACTAGATTTTCAGCACCACATAAAAATAAAGGCATTGTGTTCATCTACAACTAAAAGAGTGGGGGCACAAATTAAAGGTTTTCAAGCAGATTACTAATCTGATAAAAACGTGTTTAAAAAATCACTTAGTAAAATACAAGTGATTTGATATAGAAAAGTGTAAGGCAAAGACTGCTGACTAGGTAGTAAAGACTGAGAAGCAATGAAGACCTGAACTGGAGTGGGAGCAGTGCAGAGAAGGTATGGATATTCTTAAGATTCATAGTAGGAATAAAAAGACCTGGTATTGATGCGCTAAGTGGGTATTAGTTGGCTCTGGAGCATTTCTTACACAGATCTGCTTACTCTTTTCCTACTGGATTTGGGATGGCCTTGTTTATGCTTATATCTGGAAGCATATAGGAAAAAAAGTTCCTATATAGTGTTCTATTCTAGACTATCCGGGTGAATTTAGTTCAGAAATATTGTTAGTTTTTACCCTACTTCCTCCCACTCTTCACAATGTGATATTTCTTTAGACTTCTGCAGAGATAAAAATAATCATAAGTTGACACTTCTAATAGGCCTGTTATTTTTGTGAAACCAACCTTCCTGGAGGTCTCATAGGTTAGAAAATTTAGCAAAAGAATTTTATGTTAATGAGTGAGTGTATTTGTCCATTTGGAACACTAGAAATGTAACCACTGTGTTCTTTTGTCAGGTTATAACAGTTCTTTGAAGCATTTTATTCCTACTGCTCTGCCATTAGTTGTGTGCAGCTGTGTGGGTTTTTTTAGACTATCAAATCAAAATGTTTTTATTGTTTGGGTTTTTAATTAAGCCTTTGGCTTTGACATTTTCTTTTGACAGATTCTTTAGACCATGATGTCTTTCTAATGACAGGTCCCAGTTCTGTGAGCAGTTACAGAACATTAGCTTGGCCTCTCTGAAGGTTTGTAATGGTAACAATCCAGGAAGGAGTGTTGTCTTAAAAAAATATATGCCTGTGCCACAAGTATTTTTTTCATAACTAAACTGAAGTATAGTCTGATCTTGAGCAAATGAAAAGATGTTCAAACTTCTATAAATCATTTTCCTGATTCTTTTATGTCACAGTATAGATGATTGCCTCTGTAAAGATAAAAATTGGTCATATCCAATATCAAAACTCACTCGCATTTTGTTTTTAGTCCTGATAATAGTCATAGTGATCATGAAGCAAGTGTGATAATGGATGTAACCAAGAAATTTTGGATAAGTGATACATTATCCAGTTTTGATACAAAATAAGAGATGCCTCTTTTCTACTACTTAAAAATGCTGAAGAGTGTATTGTATACATTTAAGAAAAGCCAGCATTTACAATTTGCATATCACAAAACAATAGTAGTCTCTTTGCTTCAAAAATTTAAATATTCTAGCTTGAAAATGAAGTCTTACTTAATGGTAATATACTACAGACTGTTAATATTTTTCTAACTTAAATTTGGTACCACTTTAAAGAGGTTTGCAGCAGGAGCAATAAAAAGTTGTCATTTGAGTAAAAGCCAGTTGGATGTCTGCCAAGGTACTTCATGGGTTATAAATTACCTTGGTCCAGGTAAATATTTCCCAGTATTAAAACTCAATTTTATCCATTTCCAGAAATGATGAGAGTTAGGAATATACTGGTTTGCATTAAACAAAGTAAGAACAGACTAAATCAGAATATCAAGTAATTCTTCCTGTAAGAAATTTACCTGTTATATAAACCAAGTTTTTTGTGTTGGATGAGCCAATACTCTTTCAGAAGATATTTAAAAGAAACCAAATTATAATGTTTTTGTCAAGCATGGAATTAGTACATACTTCTGATATTTAATACATCAGGGTGTGATAACTTGAGGTATTGTCATCTGTATTGTAATATATATCTGCCCTCAAGACTAGATGAGGTGACACCTTCCCTTCCAGGTGCTCTTAGTGTCTTTGATTTTATATGATAGACAGTTATTCTCTTTTTCTGTTCGGTACTGTTCGGTACAATGGGGTGGGGCACTTTACCACCGAGCTACATTACTTTTTATTTTGAGATAGGGTCTTCTAAGTTGTTGAGGGTCCCACTAAGTTGCTGAGGCTGGCTTCAAACTTTCAATCCTCTTGCCTCAGCTTTCCAAGTCACTGGGATTACAGGTATGCACCACCACACCTGGATATTCTCATTTTCTAATATATACATTCTTTTCTTTAGATATGAAAATGAAACTTACCAAATTCAATTCAGGGTGTTTCCTTTTTTTTTCCCTTGATATATGTATATATCTGATTTGTCATCCAGTATGTTTCTGTCATTGAACTAAGTAAGTTTCAAGAAAGAGTTACTGCTACTTCTACACATACCAGATCAATTATAGCATTGATTAGACTAACCTATACAGTTCTAGTAAATTTGGGCTTTTTCTAGTTTTAACTCATGATTTAAAGTATGTGCTTGCCCTGAGACTTTAAATCAAATCAGCCTATAAGTAGTTAACTGTCAGTTCACTTTCCAAAGTTTTTTTTTTTTTTTTTTTTTTTAATTAACTAATCTTTCCATTCTTTTACTTCTCTCACAATTCCTTAGCAAAGGGCATATATTTGTAGCTTCAAGCAAGAAATTGGAAATACTTCTCAATAACCAGAAAGCATAAAAAGGACCCAGGTGAAATGTGCTAATTTTCCCAAAGTCTGGTTTCATCTGTCTTAACTATAATTCTAATTAGGCTGATAATAATTTTTTAGTACATAATGTCTTACTATTTTTATATCAGTTACATATGAATTCATGTAATTAAAATTAGCACATAAAATCAGAAATTTCCCCCGTCCTTAATAATTGTGCTTAATAACATTGTGCTCAGAGAAGAAAGGATATAAACTGTAATGGTTCAGATTCTGTTGACATTTTGTTTGGAGACTTTTGTAACTATTGAACTTTCTTTGCTCTTCAAATCTTTATCCATTCCTTTTCCTACTGTATTTTCTTACCATTCCTCTTCAAACCCTCTCCTGTCACAGAATGTGTTTTCCCTCCCTCATCATTGTCTTTCTGGCCTAACAATTACTAAATAAAACTGATCAGAGAATTTGCATAAGATGGGTGGAATGACAACCAATATTTGTAAAGAGCTTATGTTAGCACTTCATTGTTCCCAGTGGTGCAGCTTAATGAGACAGCCACACCTTCTACTGAGTGATCACCCCTGCTCCTGTAGATACCTTTTCTAAGAAGCATAGACTTCTTACAGGTGCTTACAGTCTATCCTCAGAACTTTAGGTTTTCTGTGTCACGTTTGTTTTAGGGCCAGTGAAAGATCATACCTCCTTATTTGTCTACAGTACCAAAGTAGGTCACCCTGTAACCTGTTTTGGTGGTTTGATCAAAAAATAATTTTTAAAAAATAACTGCTTTAATATTTAATATATGATTCTCCAGTGTCTTTGATATCAATAATTGGGCATGATAAAAATTTCAAAATGTGAACAGTATTGGCACTGTGAAAATCATCTTGTGAATTTGGAAATGATCTTTTGATATTGTTCAGAATTTTCATTCATCTTTGGTGTACAGTAGCAGGTACATTTTTCAGGTCCTGAAATGTACATGCTATATTCCCAAAATATTTATAACTTCCAGGGCTGGGGATATAACTTAGTTGGTAGAGCGCTTGCCTTACATACACAAGACCCTGGCTTCAATCCCCAGCACCACAAAAAAAAAAAAATTATAACTTCCTAATACTTTTCATAAATTTTTCATTTTAGTAATTTCAGCTCTCAAGAAATTGAAATTTAGGGAAAAATAGCAGATTTTATTCAATCTCTACCTACCATTATCTATAACTTTAAAAAGAAGAGCCTCTTCAGCTGATTAACCACTGGTAATTTCTAGCCATCTGTAGATTTCCTTCATGTTTTCTGGGTAAGAATTAAGTGTTCTTATCGATATTTCCTAAAGGTTCTGCTTTGAGCATAGCAACTTTGACAGTTCTAGTTGTAGGTCTGTTAGTCCTCTTTAATGTTTCCTATAAAGCCATTATAGCTGGAATATCAATGGTTTTATCAATTTTAAAGATTTTTCTGTTAAACAAGAGAATCTTTATATCTTCCATTATTTAATATTATTATCTCTATACAGTTGCTCTGAATCTTATCTTCCAATGACTTGATTTTTCCAGGCCCCAAATTCTCACCAGTCCGTCTCCTTCAAAATCCATTCCAATCCCACAGCCTTTCCGACCAGCAGATGAAGATCATCGAAATCAATTCGGGCAACGAGACCGATCCTCATCCGCTCCCAACGTGCATATAAACACCATAGAACCTGTCAATATTGATGTAAGTATCCAGCATTGCTAGAACTGAAAATTTCAGGTGTATTTCTTTATTTTTCTGTTATAATATAGATAAAAAATAAGTATCATCTTTTCATTCATCAGTTATTTTAAGTCCTAGGCTTTATATGAATCACAGATCAGAAAAACCTGTCATCTTCTCTAATGATATTAAATACTTCACTATTGTCAAACTAGAGTTATTCTGACATTTACCTTAATGACACCATCTCTGTAAAAGTCTTATCTTCAAATGAAAATAGTTTAAATATCAAAGGATTGATAGGAATGCCTGAAGTCTTCTAAAATTCTTATAAAATTGATTACAATCGTGCTGTAAAAGATATATATGAAATTAACAGTTTCAGATGGTATTGTCATAAGCTTGATTCTTTGTATGTTTAAGAATTAGTGTATAGTTGGAACTATAAGTTAAATTTTATTTTAAATGTTAGAAACAAAACTTTGTTACAAGCTGGTCGTGATGGCATATGTCTGTAATCCCAGCACTCAAGAGGCTGAGGCATAAGGATTGCAAGTTCAGGGCCAGCCTCAGCAATTTAGTGAGACCCTGTCTCAAAATAAAAATGAAAAGAACTGGGAATGTGGGCTTAGTGGTTATAAGTACTCCTGGGTTTAATCCCCAGTACCAAAAAAGTAAATAAACTTTATCATAAATTTTAATTTCATCCAAAAATCAGACTTTCTTCCCACATTTTACTCTGAAACTTTTTCTCCATTGAGGGATTCCCAATGGAGAGAAAGTGGCTTTCTCCTAGTATCATTTTTCCTTAACTAGCAAATAGAGGAGGAAATATGGGAATAAGGAGATTGTGAAATAAGAAATCAAACCAAATTTCTAGTCAAGGTTTGTTCTTATTGTGTCTAAAATTTTAATCTTCATCTTTACTACTACTTTTTTTTTTTTTTTTTTTTTTTTTTTTGGTGCTGGGGATTGAACCAAGTGGTGTTTAATCACTGAGCTACATCCCCAAACCCTTTGTTTTGTTTTTTTGTTTTTTTGTTTTTTTTTTTGAGAAACAGTCTCACTAAGTTGCTTAGGGCCTCAGCCTCTTGTTACCTTTACTTTAAAAACTAACATCCTTTTAAATTGTTTCCTTTATTCTCTGATTGTGACCACTGTTCTGATCTCTCACGCTTGAACTTTTGAAGTGTTACTCTGTATCTTGCCTTTTCTTCTTTCTCATAAATCAGTTATCACCTTTTCCTTTTCATGTGTATCTCAAACGGTTCTCACTTATTGCCGCCACCATTTGAATACATATTTCCCACTTGAAGTACTTACTACATTTATCTCCTAAATGGGTTTCCTGTCATTGATTTATCTATACTATCATCAGGATAATTTTTCATAACACACTTATCATCATCTCTTTCTTTATTCTAAAACTTTCAGTGACTTACCATTGATTACAAGATGAAGTATGAACTTGAACATTTGCATTCATGTTCAGTCCCACTAAAAAGATTTACTTTTGACCCTGAGCTAGTTAAGTAGATATTAAGTATGAATTATCACATAGTCTTTGCCCCTTAAGAAGTCACATTTTAGTAAGGAATCAGACATATAAAAAATAATCACAAAAAATATAGTGGTAGTTTAGAGAATAATAAACTACATCATTGGATATAGGAATACTTAGCAGAGAAAGGATAACGTTGAAGCCAGATTGTAAAAGATGATTGAGTAGGAGTTTATTAAGTACACCACGTAGGGAATTAGGAATGAAAGGCATTTGGTAGAAAGAAAATAGTATGTACAAAGACATTTACATGGAATGTAATTAGTAGTTGATATTGGAGGAGTTTAAGGTTCAGGAGAAGGCTGACAAATGGTGGAAGATGAAAATAGGTAGAGTCCACAATGAAAGGCTGTAAAGTCTCTGAGGTGTCAGTGTCTGAAACACTTTTTGAGTATGAGAGATCAACTCTATACTTTAGAAAAAGTGGTCACGTGCTCATGTGGAGGATAGATAAATGGGTATCAATCATATCTAAAGCCAAGACTGTCAATAATGTGACTTTTGCAATATTCTAAACAAAAGCCTATAAAGGTTGAAACTGAAGTAGTAGTATTGGTGTCAAGTTAGTGAGTTGAGGGAAAGGAGACTATAAATTAGTGAATTAGAGATAAGATTCCTAAGAATCTGGAAATTAACAACTGTTTTTGAATTATTACTGTGTGCCAGATACTGCGATAGTACTTTAAATAAATTTTCTTGTTTGAACCTGATATAAACTCACGAGTTAAGTACTATTATTATCTTTAGTTCACTGTTTAGAAAATTAGATTTACAGAGGTTAAAGAGTACACCCAAGATACTTACAAGTGTATTTGAACCTGGCCTTCCTTTCTTAAGCTTACCCATTGTACTGTATAGTAGTAAAGGAGGGATTTGAAAGAGAGGAGAAGATAATGATGTCCTGCACAGGCGTGAATTAAAGATGGATGGATGTAGCTTTTACAAACTGTATGACTCTACCCTGCAACTAATAGTACCTACTCCTAGACTTTACTTTTTATACCTGGTACATAATAAGAATTGAGAAATTGTAGCTTATGTTACTCTACAAATATTTATGGATGTAAAAAGCAGGACCAAAAGTTCTTTTGATGGTTTCTGTTTATTGTGCGGAAGGAAAGAGATGTAAGAAAAAGAACTGTAAGAGAGTGGGAGAAAGTTTGAAATAGCCAGATTTGGAATACTAGAAGTCCTATTTAACCTAGAACAAGTAAAAATAGATTGTTAAGGAGTTTTAAGAACACATTTGAAATTGAAAAATGCAAGTTTATGTTGGTAGTAGCAATGGGTTGTAAGAGTGGAAAAAGCCAAATTTGGTCAGTTCATAGTTGTGGCTTTGAAAAAAGAAAGGGGTGTCGCTTTTCTCTTTTGTGTCCTTTTGTCTAGATGACCCTTAACTACACTCTGTTTTTCAAGCCCCACTCAGACATTTCTTCAAATGCTTTCCCAATGACTAAATCCTTTATGTAGAACAAAAATCTTTTTCTTTTTTCCTTTTTTTTTTTCTTTTTCTTTTTGGTGGTGGTGCTGGGAATTGAAGCCAGGGCCTTGTGCATGCAAAGCAAGCACTCTACCAACTAAGCTATATCCCCAGCCCCCTAAACTAAAAATCTTACTG
Source organism: Sciurus carolinensis (assembly GCF_902686445.1). Lineage (NCBI taxonomy): Eukaryota > Metazoa > Chordata > Mammalia > Rodentia > Sciuridae > Sciurus > Sciurus carolinensis. The sequence goes on from NC_062220.1 coordinate 14,820,994, forward strand.
TGAAAAGCACTTGATTGACAGTAACTTAGCAACAAACTGATATTTCTTCTATACTGTTTTACTTGTTGTAATTATATCATTTAATTTTCATGAGTGTACATTTTTCTCCCAGTGAGTGAAAACTTTCAAACCCACAGTTAGTAAGACCACCAGGATTTTGTATTTATTGGTAGCCACACTCCTAATACCTAGCACCTTGTTTGAAGTTATGTGAGTATTCATTGATTATTCTGTAGAAAATGTTGCAGACTTTATGTAATATATTAAACATGAGAGAAATATACCTATAAAGAATCTATTCTTTGTTTTAGCTATAGACAAAAAACTGCCTATTTGCAAAGGGCCTATTTAGATACATTTGGGGCCATTCAATCCCTCACATTTAAATTAAACTGAGTAAGCAAAAACTAATCCCAGTTCTGCCTGTGAAGGTCCAAATTGCACAACAGAGAGACTTCCCCACTACTAACCTTGTAATTGTATTTTAATAATAATTCTTATTTGAGTTATTTTGATTTTTTTCCCTCTTTGTAGTGTGTCCTTGTGCATCCATATTTTATGGTATTCAGTGTACTTTTAACTTTGTTTTTTTTTTTTCATCATAACATGTTTCATGATTTAATCTTCATTATTCTTTTTGTGGTTGCATAATACTTCATTAAATTGATACACCATAACTTACTTAACCATAATATGTCAAAATGCCTATAATAGGGAAATAATTATTTCTGACTTTTTAGTATGATGGATAATGCTGCACTAAACATCTTTGTGCATATCATTTTTTCTTCTGAATTATTTCCTTAGGAAAAATTCCCAGAAGTGGAATTACAGGATCAAAGGGTATGAACATTTTTATGGCTCTTAATATGTGCCAGTAGAATTTTCTTTAAGGATTGATGAAGCCATTGGTTTTGAATGGCCTGAAATGGATTTCAACATTTGATCAGGACTAATAATCTTTTCAGTATAGGGTTAGGTTGGCAAGTACTTCAAAATTTAGATTTTATCATGTACACTAGCTAATTTCATATTCTTTGTGAAGTAATTGTAAGAGGTATTATTTTGAATCAACCTTTCTATTAATATGAGTGAAGAATTCAGTGTTGTTATTATTTTCTTTCCATATGCTTTGAATAAATATACTTTACTATTTATTTGTAGGATTTGATTAGAGACCAAGGGTTTCGTGGTGATGGAGGTAAGTAGTAATTTCATTGGGAAAAAAAAAATGCTCAGGGAAAAATGCAATTGCTTTGCTGCTTATCTCCTTTATACTTGCTTCTTTCATGAAACACAGACACAGAGAAAAATAAGTAGCGAAAACCCAAATTTTTATAGTATTTATTATTTATTCCTAATAAAATGTTAACTAATTCTTAACATGAGTAGAGAAATGAGAAAACACAAAAGGTAGTCTTAAATGAACCATCTATAACTTAAAATATTGTTTCAAGGAGAGATCCTTAATTATTTTACCCACTTTGTTAACTTCTACATCTTCTAAGCTGAAGTTAATAAATTTTCTTCGGGGTCCTCTACTCATAGTTAAAGATTGAGCATAGAATTAGATAAATCTTGACTTTGCTAAATCATTCCTGGGGAGGAACCACTTGGATTGCCTGCCACAGTTTGTCAGACATTTCCTTCAACTTTCTGGAAGTGTTTGAAATGTCCTTTTCATTGAACAGCCCCACTTGCCCTTGGGTTAGTCTGCTACATAAAACAAGCAAAGAAGGAATTGCTATATCCTCCAGAATTTTTTATCTAGTATTCTAACAAAGAAACATTGCTTAAAACACCTTTTATAAGAATTTACCCCATATAATGTTTTCTAAGAGATGGTATTTAAGACTGTCTTGAAGTTTTCTTGCAGAAGGTCCTCTGCACTTATCTTCTCTAATAAGGAAGACCTGTAATAACTGTTTATCATGGACAGAGCTGGTCTCTTCATTGTGACCTTCTGTACTTCAAAATATCTAAGCCCAGACTCAAAGATTTATCTTCTAAGTAAACATTGTATAGACCATCTTTTGTTATGTTTCTGTATACCTATGAAGCTACCAAAATAATAAGCCTGCATTATATACTCTGGACTTGGTACTAACAAGAGCACATAGTTATACAAAGGGTTTTTCTTCTGTTTGTTATTCCATGAACCTGCCAATTTAATGTTGCTGCCAGTTTGACTTTCATATGTCTTAATAACTGTGGCTTTTGATAATTCTGCCCAATACATCCAGCATTTAAATGTTGCCATCATGTTAGCATCACAGAGTTAACTTTGTCATAAACACTGCCTGCTTAGAATCTAAAATCAAGTGACATTTCTTGTCCTTTTTATGAGTCACTTTTTAAAAAATCATTGGGATTTTATAAAAATAAGCAGGTTAAAAAAATCCAGAATTATTTTGTGAAGCGGGCTTCAGTTCATCTTATTTATTCCCCATGACTTCTTTCATTTCTTCTGTGTGTCTGTCTTCCTGTGTTTGCCTGCCCCTCTCTTTCTCTTCTAACAGCCCCCTTGAACCAGCTGATGCGCTGTCTTCGGAAATACCAATCCCGGACTCCCAGTCCCCTCCTACATTCTGTCCCCAGTGAAATAGTGTTTGATTTTGAGCCTGGCCCAGTGTTCAGAGGTAGTTGGGCTCTTCTTTCTTGTTTTCACCCAAAGCAAACTAAATATAAACTACAGATGCTGTTTGTGCCTCACCCTCACAGCGTGTGTTTGTAAGTGTGAGAGTTTTCAGTACTAAATTTCTGCTTGGCCTGGCTGGAATGCTCTGAATGTGCTTCTCACACATACTCACTACTACACGTTTTCTGTATACTGTCTATTATAAATTTTTAAAAGCAAAAAAAAAAAAAACCTGAGCTGAGATTTCCATCTTGTTATTTGTTATCTTATTACATCTTGGTCTTGATAACTTAAACTCAGTGGGTGGGAATAAATAAGATGGGAGGGATCTTCAATATGGATTCCTTTAATTTTAATGTAGGTGATAACTTTGATTAATTATTTGTTAACAATTTTTGTGGGTTTTAAGAAAATTAAAATAGAAACCCCTATTAAATATTTTTATTAGACCTTTGGCTTTATTTTTTTTAATTTTGTATATTAGCAATGTGTTTTGGGGTTTTTTTTCCCCCAATATGGGATGTTTGTATTTTATACCAAAGTAGGGAGTTGTTTTTTTAAAAAGAAAGATTTATAATGTATTTTGGATATTTCAGAATACTTCAGAAACTCAGAGGAGTTATACTTTTAATTATACCCTAACAGAAAGAAAAAGTTAGCAGTATAATTTTACTCTGCATTTTATTTTGACATACTTTAATTCTTAAACTGATTTTTAAAATGTGAAGTCAAAGTTGGTACAAGTGTCTTGTTATAAATATTTTAAAAGAATTATCTGGGTTAGCAATGTATACCTGTAATCCCAGCACCTTAAGGAGCTGAGGCAGGAGAGCCTCAGCAATTTAGGGAGACTGTCTGAAAAGAAAAAATGAAAAGGGCTCTGGATAGTTCAGTGGTAGAGCCACCCCTATGTTCAGTCCCAGGATTATATATACTGACTCTTGTAATTAGTGATTAATACTTTTTTAAAAAGTATCTTTAGTCATAGATGGACACAATACCTTTATTTTATTTTATTTTTATGAGGTGCTAAGGATCGAACCCAGTGCTTCACACGTACTAGGCAAGCTCTACCACTGAACTACAACCCCAGACCCTATTACTTTTTTCTTTTTTAATGTAGCAGTAGTACTTTTCAGTTTTTGCTGTCTCAGCCCAGCTATGTCTCAGAAAAGTCCTTTAAATGGAATAGAAGTTCATTCAGTACTGAATAATATGAACTAAGGAATACAATATTACTACATAGATCAGAATGTGTCATTTGGGTAAACAATTAAGACTACATGATGTTCAATATTATCAGTGGCAGGTATAAAATGGATTATGCTCTAATTAAAAGACATGCTAGACACCATTTTATTTTAGAAAACTGCCTGTGAGATCATGGAAATTTCACATGATATTATAGCATGATGTGATAATGATAAAAATTCTACCCAGATTTAACCTTTTTTTTTTTTTTTTTTTTAAGAAAAGGAAGGGAGGAACAATGTAGGGCAATCACTTAGAAAGATTAACATATTCTTCTTTTTTGGTACTGGAGATTGAACGCTGAGGTGCTTTACCACTGAGCTACATCCCTAGTCCTTTTTAGTTTTTACTTTGAGACAGGGTTTCACTAAGTTACCAAGGCTGGCAATTCTACTGCCTCAGCCTCCTGAGTCTCTGGTGTTACAGGGCTGTGCCCCTGCACACAGCCCAGATTTAACATTGAAATGTTGTCTTTGACATCCTCTTTCTTTGAAAGATTATGGTTCCTTCTCTACCTTGAAAGTTAAAATCATTTAAAAAAAAAAAATTTTTTTTCCTGAAACCTTTTTTTCCTGTATATGGAAATATTACCTAGAAATCTTAGTCCTGTTCTATTGTACTCAGGCCTGACTTACTGTCCTGAGCCCATCTGAACCAGATACTACTATACATAGACTTAGGATGTTTAGCACTGAGTCACTATTTGGAAATGTGCCAATCAGAAAGGTTTCAATCCTGCCAATTGAGTTTGCTTCCAAAGAGTACCCCTTGGGCTTACTTGGCTTGCAAATTATTGGCATTCTTAGTAACTTGCCTGAAAGGCCATAACATTTATTTTCTATTGACTTACAAATGCAGAGATTTTTCAGAAAATCTTGAGAAACCTACTTGTCTTTGCTTACATTCATTTTGTTATACAGGTAACAAATTATATTAGTAAAAATAAAACAAAAAACTATAAAACTCAAGGAACCACTGACACTAATCAATATTTCTTAAGTATTAAAGCTTATAGTTTGGGGTTGTATTTAAATTTAGTGGCTATGGTGAAAGAGCCAGATGTTTTCAATAGTAAGGTCATTAATATTAGAAAATGTTGGGCTGGGGAGATAGCTCAGTAGGTAGAGTGCTTGCCTGCCCTGGGTTCGATCCCCAGCACTGCAAAAAAAAGAAAGAAAAAAAAATTTAGGAAATGTTTCCACTTGGGGGTTTCCATAATTTTTAATACTGATTGACTATTGAGGTAATACAATTAAAAGTTTGTTGGGTTTTTTTTTGTTTTGTTTTGTTTTTTTTAAGAGGGTTTCATCGAGTTGCTTAGGGCCTTGCTAAGTTGCTGAGGCTGACTTTGAACTCTCGATCCTCCTGCCTCAGCCTCGCAAGTCGCTGGGATTACCACACTTGGCAAAGTTTATTTTTAAATGTGTGCTCTGTAGACTTTTTAATTGACTTCGCTTTTTTAAAAAAATGCTTTGTCAAAGACACAAATTTAGGATACAAATTAGGATACAAATTTTTTTGTATCCATTGTTTCAGAGAATTTTTTTTTCCTAGACTTTGGACTAGTTAAACCAAGTTTATATCTGTCATTAGATTTTAAAACTTAAGTTGACCAGAAAACTAAAAGAAATTAGTACTAATCATCGGTAGGCCTCCTTTGGTTTATTATTTCCAAAAGGTCAGTATTTGAACATACACTAAATTTTAAAAGTCTTAAGACCAAGTCTGAGTCCTCCCCTGCACTTTGTGCACCCCCTGATAAAGGAACATGCTTGCTCCTCCTTAATGGATACATTTTCCCTAATTTAGGATCAACCACAGGTTTGTCTGCAACCCCGCCTGCCTCATTACCAGGCTCACTCACTAATGTGAAAGCCTTACAGAAATCTCCAGGACCTCAGCGGGAAAGAAAGTCATCTTCATCCTCAGAAGACAGGAATAGGATGGTAAGAATATTTCTTTTTTCACTTGAGTTCTTTCTTTTTTGAAATCAAAGCCACATATAATATTACTTTTAGATATGTCTGTATATGAAATAAAATTCCCATAACAAATTCAAGAGTTGATTTTTGCTTAAGAATATTCCTACAACACTAATTTTCATTTTCATCTCTAATATAAAAGACAGTTTTGGAAAAGTAACAGTAGCATTCTGCTTCTAAAATAAGAAAAAAGAGCCAGGCATAGTGGTGCACACCTTTAATTCCATCTACTTAGGAGACTGAGTGAAGCGGTAAGATAGCAAGTTCGAGACCAGCCTCAGCAACTTTCAAGGCCCTGTCTCAAAAAAATAAAGAGGGCTGGAGACGTGGCTCAGTGGTAAAGCACCCCAGGTTCAAACCCCAGTACCTAATATAAAATAAGGAAAAAGAGTAAATGAGGATTCGGAAAGCATGATTAAGCGTATGTATTCTAAAGGCTGGTTTACAATTCAAGAATCTACCAAGTGACAGCTTTCCCTATTTGAAAAATTAACTTCCTGCTACTCTTTGGGTAGATGATCCTTCAAACCTACCAAAGTAATTGGATATGTTGATTTTTTTTTTTTTTTTTAAGAGAGAGGCCAGTTAAGATATATGAGAAAATTTAGCTCTGACTAGAAAAAAGTAACTAGAAAAATTGTCCACAGTTACCATAACATGTTAAGTTAAATTTTGAGGGCTTTGAAACCAGAACTAATCACAAATACCTACTACTTATCTTGCCCTGATAGTCCTCCAAATGACACAATACTGTTTTATTGATTTTAATAATATGCATTTCTCACACATGATCAATAAATAATTTGCATTTTTAAATAAATTGTTTCCATCCAAGACTGACTTGTCTTAAATTTAAGTTTTGTATTTTTAGACATACCTTTAACTATTATTTCTTCAGTTTTTTGTAAAAGAAGCCATTTTATCTTCCTCATTTATGTTCCTCTCAGGCTTAGGTTAATGTACTTGACATGAAACATAAGTTTTCCCTTTTTGTTTGGTTTGGCCTTACTTGACTTTTGCACTTTTTTTTTTTTCTTTTTTCTTTTTTTTTTTTTTTTTTTCCAAGAAAACACTTGGTAGACGGGATTCAAGTGATGATTGGGAGATTCCTGATGGACAAATCACAGTAGGACAAAGAATTGGATCTGGATCATTTGGAACAGTCTATAAGGGAAAGTGGCATGGTATGTATGTAACATTGGTGACATAGTCACAAGTCACACAGGAATAGGATATGTGTAACAATTTTATTTTAAAAAATCAAACAGAGTATTAACTATTTGCGTCTTTAAACTATCTTCATCAGATGCAGAAGTCCTCCCAAAACTTGTAACAAAAATTATGGGAAATAAAAACCTAGGTTCACAGTAATCAGGACTCCTTTCATTATATCGCAGTAATTATTTACATGTGTGTGTGTGTGTGTGTCGCGTGCACATGTGCAGTGCAAGGGAGCAAACCCCAGGGCCTTGCCCATGCTAGACAGTTGTCCTCCCATTGAGCTATTTCCCTGACCCTTTTTATTTTGAGAGGTTCTCACTAAGTTGCCCAGGCTGGCCTCAAACTTGTGGCTCTCCTGCCTCAGCCTCCTGAATAATTGAGAGCAATAGGCATGTGCCACCTTGCCTGACTGCAGTTATAATTTTTTAAAATGAAGATTCTCCAGATTAGCTGTTCCCCAAAATGTTTTTGTATTTTGTTTTTTGTTGGTTTTTTTTTTTTGGTTTTGGTTTTTTTTTTTTTTTTTGGTACTAGGGACTGAACCCAGGAACTTTAACCACTAAGCCACATCCCCATCCCTTTTTTTTTAAATATATATTTTATTTAGAAACTCCCTGAGTTTCTTAGGGCCTTGCAAAATTGCTGAGGTTGGCTTTGAACTTGTGATCCTCCTGCCTCAGCCTCCTGAGCCGCTGGAATTACAAATGTGTGCCACCACACCCAGCAAATGGACAGATTTTTTTTTTTTTCCTATTGACCATATTTGGAGTTGTGATTATAGTACTGCTGGTGGGAAAATAAATTGCCACAAATTTTCTGTAAGGCAGGTTGGCAATATGTGTTTTGATCTAAGTGTCTATTAAAAGAGGATTGGATAAATAAATTGATAAATCTTTACATGATTATATAGGACTTTTTAAATCATATATAGAAGTACATTTATTGATATGGAAAGGTGTCTTTGGTATATTAACCTATATAAAATAGCATGTGTGATGCCCCATATATGTTATATATGTAATACAAAAATTTTCTAAAAGAATTTTAGTATATTTCTCTTTAGTTTATCATTTTATATGTATTCATAAATATTAACACTGCATACCTATATAAGCCTTACTACATATATATCAGTATGATGTCAGCTGAGTGGCATTATGGGAATTTTCTTCTTTCAGAATGTTTTTAAACATTTCAAAATGTTTTTAAACATTTATTTTAAGTGGTATGCAAATTATGTGTTACCACTGATTAAATGAATGCTGTATTAGATTGATAATTAAGAGAAATCAATAATACACATATAAAAGCATAATGTAAAATTTAAAAATGCGTATAAGTACACAAGTAGCTGAAATCTCAAAAAGTGAATATAACCGTGAACAACAAACAAAAGGGCTAGGGATATAGCTCAGTTGGCAGGGTGCTTGCCTTGCAAGCACGAGGCCCTGGGTTCAATCCTCAGCACCGAAAAAAAAAAAAAAAAATTCTAGTTTTCCATTGTGTGACTATAAGCTGATTTCTTCTTCCATCTACTATATATTGAGCATTTGGATAGTTTCCAGTTTGGTGCTATTCCAAATGATGTTGCTATGAATACTTTTTGTATGTGTTTCAGGGAACATGTAAGTCCATTTTTCCTGGGTATACAATACCTTGGAGAAAATTATGGGGCTACATGATTTGCATATGTCCAGTTTTATAGATACTACCAGCAATATTACAAAGTGGTTGTACCAGTTTTCACATTTAGTTGTAGGATGTGAGAGTTATAGCTGTTTTACATGAAGTATTTTTGAATTATGATTTTAATCATTTTCCTAATGAAAAGCATCATAAGTAATCCATAGCTTTGTAAACAATGTTAACTGCTCTCATAAAGTTTGAAGTTTTAAATTTTAAGTGAAACTCCACAGGGACTGTTATCTCTAGTTTCAGTGTTCATTTAGTAAATATATCTCATTGAATACGTTAAATAATCAGGAAAATACTCTGGGTACTTAGTTAAGCCAATTTTTCAGGTAAAACAAGATTGGCTATTTGGGGATTGGTCTTTTGAAATACTAGTATAGGAGTATTTTTGTCAGTTTTGTTTTTATCCTTCAAAAATTAATGCAGTTTAGATAGTTAAGCCATCATTTATTTGTAGTTTAATAGTGGTATAGATTTAGGGTTATGATAATTAGTGGAAACCCCCAAAAATGTTTTATAGTTTTAAATTTTAAAAATTGGAATGACATTTGAAATGATAATTACCTTTTAGGTGATGTGGCAGTGAAAATGTTGAATGTGACAGCACCCACACCTCAACAGTTACAGGCCTTCAAAATGAAGTAGGAGTACTCAGGTGAGCTTCTTATGCAAATTACTATTTTCAGGAGAAAGAAGTCGTTGTTATTAGCTCCTGTTCTGTTGGTACCCACTATTAACTTTACAAATTTCCTCAAAATGAGTAAGTAGATAGAACCTTAAGATGCCTAATTTTATTTTATCTTTCAGTGTATTCTTTTCAGTGGTATGCAATATTATTTGGTACAGCTCATAGAAAACTTAATTGATTGAAGTAATGAAAATATAGTATTCTGACCCTGTGAAATAGCAGTTCCACTTATGGAAATAATGCTTTCAAAATTCTTAAGTGTTTCAGAACAACTTGAGAGATTGCATTTACTTCTGTACCTAGAACTTAAGGAACATTTATTTTACAAATGAGAGTAAGTTCAAGGTAGGACGACTTAAGTGAGGAAGATTCTAGAACTGTAATTTGGGAAGACAAGTCAATAAAACTTATATTACAGAGAAGACTGTTAGATTTAAGAGAATCCTGAGTTGCTACATTATATTTCAGAGAGCAGAACAGGGAAGCCAGTTGTGGAGGTTGGAGGAAAATGATTTTGTCTCCATACAAGAAAACTTTCTAATACTAGAACTATTTAAACAAAGAAGGGAAGTGACTTTATTCAATTAATGAGCTTCCCATAAAGTCACGGTATTTAGCAACCTCTACTTACTTGTCAGAGATATTTAAAAAAAAAAAAAAAAAGATATTTCTGAATATGATGGGTGATTAGATAATTAGATAATTCATCTAAGTGTATATGTCTAATGCTTTTTTTTTTTTTAATACCATTTTCTGTTCATCTAGTGCTTGACTACTTTGGCTCTCTTGCCAAAGTTTATTGACATTTATTATTTACCATCATTTTACTTTTACAGGAAAACACGACACGTGAATATCCTACTCTTCATGGGCTATTCGACAAAGCCACAACTAGCTATTGTTACCCAGTGGTGTGAGGGCTCCAGCTTATATCATCATCTCCACATCATTGAGACCAAATTTGAGATGATCAAACTTATAGATATTGCACGGCAGACTGCACAGGGCATGGAGTAAGTTCCATTCTGTTAATTCTCTTGTAAATTCCTTTTGAAGACCCTTGAAGATGTTTTAAAGGCTTTGACACTTCTTTTAAGTTGCATTTTTAATTACTGTTCAACTGTATAAGGACACTAATGACTAGCAATGTGATACAAAAATATAAAGCAGTCTTTCTCTAGTGTTGTTATCAAAGCATACAGTGAAGTACACCAAGTATTTAACAGTAAATATACAACTGAGTGTTTCACATTCAGTGACTGAAGTAAACAGTAGAGGCTCAGGAAGCAAAAATAGGCAAAAAGGTAAAAATAAAAAATAAAAACAACTAAAAATCATTAACAGTTGTTTATATATATATGTATATATAAAAATGTTAATTATTATATATAATGTTAATTATTTATCCTTTCAAATCATTTCTCTAAGTGCCCAAATTTTCTCTTGTAAAATAGTCATTTAATAAGTTAAAATGAAAATCCTCATTCTGATCCTTTTCAAGGGTTTCAGGTTGAGGGGTGTGTGTGTGTGTGTGTGTTGAATTTTGTGATATAATTGAAAATATAGTTATTTTTTAAATTTACATAGCTTAAAATGGATAACTCACTTGAAAGATTAATTTTGCATATAACTCTTTAAGAGCAGATAGATAAACCAAAAGGTAAAATTAAAATTTGAAAGCACTTACATGAAAAATAAATTCATTAAAATAATCTAAGCATATTTTAAAAATATGTATTCTAATCTAAATAATTTGTAGTATATAAATTATTTTCACATGCATATGCTGTCATTTAATGTTATGAAGTAGACATTTTTATTTTCTTTTTACAAATAAGGAAACGGGCTTTAAGTATTTGTATAAGGACACATTTAATAAGTAGCAACAAAGGTACTTAACTCAGGATTTCAAATTCCAATATTTTTTCCCTATAACCACTATGCTACTTTTTCATTATAAAATTGGAATAAAAGTCTTTCCTCTAAATTACCTTCCCTGGCTCAGATCTAGGTAATATGTCAGTAATTTTAGATTGTTTACAAGCCTATGTTCAGCCAAAATGCTTATATCGCAAATTATTACTTTATTCAGTAACAGTCCCACTTGTCTACTACACATAAAACACCCTTTCAGATGAGTTGGAATTTGTATCTGTTCAAATCTAAATTCAAAGAGTAAATAAACTGTGGCAAACGTAGTAAATATTCAGCAAGAAACAGCTTCCCTCAACCTCCAGTCTCTTTCCTATTCCTTTAGCAGACTAGATATGCTCTCTTCTCAGCACCTTTATACTTGTTCTTTTCCATTTAGGATACTTATGCTACAAAAGTCCCTTCTTTTTAAGACATGCCTTCTCAGATCACTTAAGATAAACAGGTCCCCATCCCATCCAGTCACTCTATTGCCCCTACCCTTGTTCATTTGTTTGTTTTAATACCCAACCCCACGTGACTTGTTTTTTTTGCGCCACAACCCCCCCCCCCCCATTAGAATGCAAGCTATGTGAGAGCAGGAGCTTTGTTTTGTTTGTTGCTTTATGCCTAATGCCTGGAATAGGGCCTGGCCTGTGATAGCTATGCAATACATACCTGTGAAATGAAGAAATGCATTATTACACACAACTGCACGTTATTGATAGGTTTGTCTTCCAGAAGAGAGAAAAGCCAAATTCTTCTCATATCAAAACAAATGTCAAAGAAAAAAAAATAACATCCAAAGAAGTAATAAAAGTGAATAATAGTAGGCTGGGGTTGTGACTCAGTGGTAGAGTGCTTGCCTAGCATGCATGAGGCACTGGGTTCAATTTCTAGCCCTGCACATAAATAAATGAATAAAATAAAGGTTCATCAACAACTAAAAATGTATATAAAAATATTTTTTTAAAAAAAGTAAATAGAGGGGAAAAGATTTGTGATAGAAGAGGCAGCAAAATATAGTTGTTTTTAGTAAGACACAGTCCACACTTCTGTAATCCCAGCTACTTAAGAGGTTGAGGCAGGAGGATATCAAGTTCAAGGCCAGCCTAGGCAATTTAAAATTTCAAGACCCTGTCTCAATAAATTTTTAAAAACACTTTTTAGCAACAGTGATAGGGCAGTGAAGTACCAGGATTAAAACAAGCGACAAGCTGGGTACAGGGTGTTGTACGCCTGTAATCCCAGTGTCTCAAGAGGCTGAGGCAGGAGGATCATGAGTTCAAAGCCAGCTTCAGCAAAAGTAAGGCTCTAAGCAACTCAGTAAAACCCTTTCTCTAAATAAAATACAGAATAGGACTGGGGATATAGCTCAGTGGTCAAGTGCCCCCGAGTTCAATCCTCAGTACCCAAAAAATAAGTAAGTAAATAAAGTGACAATAGAAAAGAACACTATCAAATTGAAATTGTTGTGTAGTCTGGGAAATTGTCAGGGAATAGGTGATATTTTCCCATTACTTGATTGTTTAGAATTATGCAGTCTATGTACTCCAAAACACTGCGCTTACGTTTTGAAATTGTTCTCACTCTTTAATGAGTATACCTCACACACACATATTCTCTTTTTCTCTCTCTTTATATGTGTGTGTGTGTGTACACATTCACACTTTTCCATCAGGTTTATCCTAGATTATAGTAGCTAGAAAAGTACTAATTATAAATTTTAAATCTTCTAGCAGAGTTTACTTTTTATTGCAAGCTTAAAAATTAACCAATTAGCCGGGCATGGTGGCGCATGCCTGTAATCCCAGCAGCTTGGGAGGCTGAGGAGGGAGGATCATGAGTTCAAAGCCAGCCTCAGCAAAGGCAAGGTGCTAAGCAACTCAGTGAGACCCTGTCTCTAAATAAGATACAAAATAGGGCTGGGATGTGGCTCAGTGGTCAAGTGCCCCTGAGTTCAATCCCAGAACAACAACAACAACAAAAATTAACCAAATAAAATACAGTTTCTTCTCCTTTTTTCCTCTTTTTGTTCCTTATAAGATGGTAATACACTTCTGGCTAAATATACCAACACATCTTGAATTTCTAAAGGTATGGTGGCGCACACCTAAAATCCCAGTGGCTCGGAATTCAAAGCAGCCTTAGTAATTTAGCAAGACCCTAAGCAACTCAGTAAGACCCTGTCTCTAAATAAAATATTAAAAAGGGCCTAGGATGTGACTTGGTGATTAAGTGCCCTTGGGTTCAATCCCTGGTACAAAAAAAAAAAAAAATGGCTTTGCTCTCTCCTGAAACTCAACTAAAAATATAATAAAGGAATTTTTTTAATATGAATATATGAGGATAGGGATAATAAAGAAGAAAAAGACAGTAGCAACAGCATTTTAAAAGCTGAAAAACAGATAGAGGAATGATAATGGACTGAACTATGACCAAAAACACTAAATCATTAGTTGGCAATGGAAAAAGGAAAATGAACCCAGTTTATATCACAGAATTCTCAACAGTCTTAGGAATTAACAGTACCAAATATAGGGTGGGGCAGGGAGGCTAAAGTGAAAGGCCTGTTTGAAAAGCAGTTATTTATCTAAATCCCTTCTACTTTATGCCATTGGGTAACTGCCTATCCCTGTCCTGATGGTAGACTGAAAGTTTTGTTCTCTAGAGAGGGGAAAATGAGTGTCTCCAAACTGGAGTACTCTAAGCTGTGTTTAGGATGTGCATACCTTACCAAAACAGAGAGATTTTGTGACTACATACTTCTCACTGAGTGATGAATAGAAATTTTCCCAACCTTCTTTTAATTGGATTCCCAGCGTGCTAACAGTCAAACCTTATTCTTTCTGTAGGATATTTGAAGATCATAAGGAATCTGTATATGTGTAATGTGTGTAAAAGTTTTTATTAGTACATTAGAGTTAAACACTATAGTTCTCTGAGGAATCTTACCAGCCAAAGAGGAAGGTCCCAAAGAGAGTGACATCAGGGATTCCCACCTAGATCACTGTACAATTCAAAGCCCATCTATATGCCGAAAGCTTCCATCCAGTTTATTAATCCTTCACTTAGTCTAAGACAAATTATCTCTGGATCATCAGATAGAGAAGGGGAACTCTGATGCAAATGAGAGAAGACTGAAACACACAGAGGAAAAGGCCCTGGCATTGCAAGAAATAGACCCAGTGAGAAGAGAAGAGAAATGGACTGAGGATGTAACTCAGTGGTAGAGCTCTTGCATGACATGCTTGAGGCCCTGGGTTCCATTATCAGCACCATAAAAAAAAAGAGAGAGAAAATACACACACACACACACACACACACACACACACACACACACACACACACACACACCAGCCCAGTTGGTGGAGAGCTACCAATTTCTTCAGAGAGAGAAGAAATGACTTGCTGTCCAATAAACAAGAACAGATGCTTTCCAAGCACATAACAACAGAAGATGTTAGTTAAAATTTTGATATTTACAGTATACTGGAAATTATATCCTTTTCAGTTATTTACACTTTTAAATGTTAATTTTATGCAACAAGGAGTTGCATACTTGCATACTTTGTTAGAATTCATTTAAGAGATCTTTAGCAAAAGATTGTTAGGCAAAATGCTTTGTGGTTTAATATTAGTTTGTCTGTATTATACAACATAGTTCAGAAAGGACACCTGGACAAACTTTTTCTACAAACTTGAGTTACATAAAGGTGTATATTTAATTGGAATACATAAGCAGATTTTGTCAGTGACTTGGTGAATGGTTATCCTTGTTTTGTTTTCTGCTATGAGTGACTGAAGCACACTGTTTTTCTTGTTTGATTAAACTGTTGTTAGAAGACATTCAAATTTGTTCAGGCTGGTGGATATTAGGACAAACAGGATATCCCTAAGGGTCATTAATTGGTTCTTTAATTCCTAACTGTTGGTTATAATTTTATAACAAATTTTAACTTGCCTTTTGGCTTATGGTCACCTTTTCAACCTCATGTTTATCTTACTATGGATCAAACAACACGGAGTCCCTCACATATCATACTTTTCCTCCCTATTTCCAATGCTTGTTCATCTTGAATACTAACTGATTTCATCCTGAGGGCTTTGTTTCAAAATTATCTCCAGTAGTTCTTCCCAGTTGGTAGCCTGCTTGGATAATTAAGAGCTTCTTAGCACCCATCCACCTCTCTTTCCTTCAACCCTGTGGCTCTGACTCTTCATGGCTTTTCTCCCCAATCATCATCATCTCCTAAAGGATAGAACAAGCTAGAGATAGTTCATAGACTATTTAAGTAGCTACTTAATAATGTACTTTTACAAAGCCCTCATTTCAGAATAGTCTGCCCTCTGAATGTTTTCTATATGCTGTTCAAAGTGGCCTTTTTTGACTGTTCACCAGAATTGCATTCTAAAGTCCCAAGACATAAGCAAAACAGGAGCATAGTAACTCATAAATTGCTGGGTTGCAGCCACTTAAAAAATAAAATCTTTAATACTTAGAAATTAACAGGATTGTGAGCCTATGAATGATTTATATATTATCTGTACAGTTTTTAATTTCAAGACAAAATTTATTACAAAGAAATATAAAATCATTACAAAAATTTCAGAGAATATAAATACAAATAAGCACCAATAAACCACCATCAAAAGATATCTTTCATTAATATGTTGATGTATGTCATGTATCCTTTCATTAATTGTATTTTATAATACTCTACACAGTGGTTTTGTTACTGGTTTTTAAGTATGGAATTATACAGGGTTTGCCTTCTTCATTCACTCTTAAACTTCTTTACTGGTTAGTAAATATTATGTTCTGATCACAGCTATTCTACATACTATTGACTCAATGTTTCCCTTTTTTTTTTTTTTTTTTTTTTTAATACTAAGTATGTTCTCCAGTTTTAAACATACCCTGACATTTATTTATGTATTTAACAGTTATATACTCTATGTTCAGACTGTGTACATAATAGACTTTACCTATGTACTCTCTATACACACACACACACACCTGCGTCTACCTCACAGGTAGATGTGAGGTAGATGCAGTTACTATCCCCGTTTAGTTTTGTGTTTTTTGGGGTTTTTTTTTGTTTGTTTGTTTGTTTTTTATTGTAAACAAGTGGGATACATGTTGTTTCTCTGTTTGTACATGGAGTAAAGGCATACCATTTGTGTAATCATGAATTTACACAGGGTAATGTTGTTTGATTCATTCTGTTATTTTTTCCCTTCCCCCCACCCCTCTTTTCCCTCTATATAGTCCTTCCTTCCTCCATTCTTGCCCCCCTCCCTAACCCTAACTCTAACCCTAACACTAACACTAACCCCTCCCACCCCCCATTATGTGTCATCATCCACTTATCAGCGAGATCATTTGTCCTTTGGTTTTTTGAGATTGGCTTATCTCACTTAGCATGACTATCCCCGTTTTACTGATGAAGAAACCAGGGTATAGAAAGGTCAAGTAACTTGCCCCCAGGTACTTTGGCTTCGGAGAACAATTTCTTAACTTTTGTGCCAGGTTGTTTTTCTGACTTACTCAATTTTTCCAACAACCCCAATGGGTCCTTAATGTCATGCAACAACTGTGCTTCCAGTTAACTGATTGATTCACTCTCCCTCTCTGCTAAAGACTGTCATACCTCCTATTCTTAGATCTCCAAAAACCCTTTTCCAGTAACAGTCAGCTGATGACCTTGCTGATCATTTCATTAAGAAAATTAGAAGCACCAGCTATGGCACCTGCCCACCTGCCTACCTTCATGCCAAATTATTTTTCACTAAGCATCAAAGCCAACCACTCCATTATGGTCTTGATCCCATCCTCCTCTTCTACTTAGAAAGGTCTTTTTAGTAACTCTCCTATCTCTTGTTCATCAGCAGTTTTTCCTTTGCTACTGAATTACCTTCCTACAAATATCTTTTTTCCAGTGCACATTTGGCAGAACGTTGACAGTTGTTAATCTAGGTAGAAGTTCCTCTATGCTTAAAATTTTAATAATAAATAAGTTTGAGGGACTCTCTTAATCCTACTGTCTTCTTCAGCTATCTCATTCCTCTTCTTTCCTCTGCAATAAAGCCTCTTAAAAGAATTGTTGATGCTCAGTGTTTAATTTCTGTCCTCCCTTTTTATCTTGGAACTCACTCCAATCAGACTCCACAGAACATTTATACTAAGACAGTCTGATGACCTCTGTGCTCTTAGATCTAATGATTAAATTCTCAGTCTTCAGTTTGATGTTTCAGAAACATAGGATGCAGTTAATCACATCCTTCTTCATGAAACATGTTCTTAATTGTTTGGTTAATCGTGTTCTTAATGTCTTGGTATTCAAAATGTGGATAGTATCTGTACCACCTCTGAACTTTTTAGAAATGTAAATCTTAGTCAGTTCTTAATGTCTTGGTATTCAAAATCTGGATAGTATCTGTACCACCTCTGAACTTTTTAGGAATGTAAATCTTAGTTACCACCCCAAATCTACTGAATTGAAGTCTCCATTTTAACAAGATCCTCAAATGATTCCCATGGATATTGAAGTTTGAAGAACACTACTTTAAAGCATATTTTCCTTGTTGTCCCACTACTATCTGTTCATCAGTTGGTTCTTCCTCATCCCCCTTGGGATCTCATCCAGTTTCATGGTTTGAAGAACCATCTAAATATCATTTATCTGCCAGTCTCCAACCAGTTTATTTTGTTTGTACTCAAGATTCATATCTAATTATCTGTTTAACATATCTATTTGACTGTCTAATGGGCTTCTCAAATTTAATACACGTGAAACTGAGCTGCTTCTCTTTTTCCTTGAGCCCATTCTTCCTACATCCTGTTCCTCTCAGCAGCTGGCAGTTGTTCTTTCAGCTGTTTACATAGATCAAATATTATATTTTGTCCTTTTTCTTCACAGCACACTGTTGATCATCAACTCTTATTTTCTGCTTTATCTCCAAGACAGAACACTTGTTGCTTAGCACATAGTGGGCTTCCATTAAATGTGGTTAACAAAATAATAAGAGAAATAACCAGCAAGATAAACATTATCACCTCCCTATTACAGATTAGAATCTGCAAATTATAAAATGTACCCAAGATCAGATGGCTGTTAAGGGACATAATTGAATTTCAAACTCAAATCCATGTGCCCAAAACCCTTACTCTTTCTGCCTTTCTGCCGTGCCTCTCTGGTCACATCTCTTAAGTTCTCTGGACTCGTAAATTCCCATCTGCATAATTGAAATTGTTGACTTTTTGCATGCTTCACAAATAAACAAGTGAAGGTTATAAAACCAAATAACAATTACTCTGAAAACTTTTTTAAATGCTACATGGGTGCAAAAGTGTGGTAGTGATTTTCCATTTTATTGAAGTGCTATAGTTTTTGCTTTTAAGTCTTCAGTTCACTTTAAATTAATTTTTTGTGTTACGAGGCATCCATCAAGTTTTTTTTTCTTTTCTATATGAATATCCACTTGTTCCAGCAATATTTGTTATAAAGAGTGTTCTTTCCTCCACTGAGAAAGCTTGCTTTGTAAATAAACAAATGTTGCCTCTGATTTTATGTTTGGATTTGTGAATGTTTGAAATAAACTTAAAAAAAGAAAGAATAGCAAGGTTTTTGCTGTTCCAGACAAAAATAGGGTGTGCTGAAAAATAGGAATAGGCAGGCATTGACTCTCTCCAGAAAACCAGAACATGTGTCCCCATAATTCCATCTAGAAACTGAATGTGTAGTATTTGAAGTTAAGAGATTATCTTATAGTTGTGAACTCTGAAGATTTCATATACAAACTATGCCTCGCTTTCATGACAGTAAGTAAAAAATATGAACCACTGTGACAATGAAAGAAGAATAAAATCAAAAACAGATCATGAAGGTTTAAAGTTTTCTGCAGGTAAAGATGAGGTAGCTTCAGATCTCCTAAGCAAAGTACTAAATGCCAACAGGGGCAGTGAAAACCCCAGGTAGTCAAGTCACATATTACATGAATAATACCCAACGGAAGAGATAGTCCTATACCAGTGTATTAGAGGCTTTGACGATCAGCAGGCTACCATCTCACTTTTCTGTAATTTCACAGCTTGTTTTTTTCTTCTTCTTTTTTTTTTTTTTTGGAGGGGGAGTATCATTCTAATTTCTTATTTTTGTTTTTTGAATGTGTGATACTGGGGTTTGAACCCAGAGATGCTTTACCACTGAGCAACATCACCAGGCCTTTTTATTTTTTATTTTGAGACATTGTCTCACTAAATTGCTGAGGTTGGTCTCAAACTTGAAACTCCTGCCTCAACCTCCTAAATCTCTGGGATTATAGGCATTTGCCCCTGCACCCAGCTCTCTATAAATTTTATGATTATGTCATCGATTTCCAAACAAATATCTGCTGAGATTTTTTTTTTAATGTTTACTTCAATAAGTATAAAAGAACCAGACTTGACTACACACACATGGGTTCACTCCCTAGTATTAAATTTAAAAAAAACTTTTTAATATGGAGATGAAGTACCTAAAAATTTATAGTCAAGACACTTGAAAAAAAGAACAAACGTAAAGGATCTGTATTGTTGGATATCAAAATTTAGTATAAAACCACAGTATTTACAACAGTGTAGTACTGGCTTAAGGATAGACAAAAATCTATGAAACAGAATAGAAAGCTTGGAAATAAATCCATAGATCTATCGTGCTTTTCCTATTTTTACCAAGGTGCCAAGGCAATTCTTGGGGTTGACCCCTTCAATAAATATTGCTAGAACAACTAGATATCCATTTGGATAACATAAACCAGTAACCCTTACCAGACACATAACATAGACATTTACTTGAAATGAATCAAAGACCTGAGACTACAATGTAAAAATTTAAACCTTCTTTAAGAAACAGAAGAAAATTATTGTAGTCTTAAGACAAGCTGGGAGTTCTTTGGGGTGAGAAGCAGTACTGAGTATTGAACCCAGAGGTGCTTTACCACTGAGCTACACCCCCAGATTTTTTTTTTTTTTTTTTTTTTTTTTTTAAGACAAGCTCTCACTAAGTTGCTTAGGCCCTCACTAAGTTGCTGAGGCTGGCCTCCAACTTAAGATCCTCTTGCCTCAGCCACCCAAGTCACTAGTATTACAGGCATGCACCATGTTAGGAAAGATTTCCTTAAATCACAGAAAGCAAGAACTTATTAATTTAAAAATTAATAAGTTGGATTTCATCAAAATTTGAAACTGTTGTTCCTCAAAAGATACTGTTCATAAATTGAGAAGACAAGGCATGGACTTAGAGGGAATGTCCGTAAAACACATCATCTAATAAAAGACTGGAGCATATAAAGTACTCTTACAGCTGTGTAATAAAACATTGCCCGCTGAAAAAAACAGCCGTAAGAATCTGGATGTGCCACGTGTCTATAATCCCAGCTACTGGCAAGTTTGAGGCCAACCAACAGCTCAAGACTGTCTGAAAAAGAGCCAAAAGATTTGAAATTTGTATTAAACAAGGTATGTAAATGGAAAATAAGCACATACAAAAATTTTTACTTGTAAATGATACCTCTTTTATTTATTTATTTTATAATGTGATGCTGAGGATCAAACTCAATGTCTCACACATGCTAGGCAAGTGCTCTGCCACTGAGCTACAGCCCTAGCCCCCAAAGATTTTGGTATAGTTAGACATAAGGAAAAAGCAAATTAAAACTATAGTGCTATAGCACTTCACCTATCAAAGTCCCTGTAATCAGAACTGGCAATACTCCCAGTGTTGGTAAAGACGAAGAGCAACCTGGAACTCTTATGTATTACTGGTAAGGATTTCAAATAAGACAACCATTTGGGGAAACAAATTGATAGCGTCTTTTAAACTTACCAAATAGGCAATTCTAATCTTACCTAACAACAAAAGAAATAAAAACATGAATCAAAAACAAAGATTTATACATGTACATTTACCGTATCTTATTCACAATTACTGAAAACCAAAAAAAAGTCCAAACGTTCAACAGGTAAATGGGTAAGGTATGGTATATTCCTGCTATGTAACACTTCATCATGTTGATCTCAAAATTGTTTTGCAGGGCAAAAGAAGCCATATAATTCTCTTTATACAACATTCTATAAAGGTGAAACTAATCCACAGTGACAAAAAGCATTAACAGTGGTCATCTGAGAGTCGGGGGAGGAGGGTGTTATTAATTGCAAAAATATATGAAGAAACTTTTGGGGTGGTGGATATTCTTTTTATTGATTGTGGCTGGTTATTATACAAAAGTATATATTTGTTGAAACTCATTTAATTATACATTTAAAATTTAATCACTTGTGTAAACTATACCTTAAATATTGTTTTTTAAGAGTGAAATCTAAAAGAAATGAAAGTGAAATAGAATTTAGGTCATTATAAAGCACAACTGAAAAATCTGGAAACTACCTATTGGATATTTTAATTATTTTTAAAGTGATAAATGATTCCTGACTACAGTGAAATAGCAGAATGTCATTCCCTTCAATCTTGCTCACTTTCCACATCATGATTTTCAAGGGAACTGAAGACATCAAAGTAGAAGGAAGAGTATATGACACTGTTAACTACTGTCACACCTGCTGGTTGTGACAGATTGTTTTCCATGGATGGCTAGGGTGTCAGAGAGTCAGCTTGTTACCTAAAGTTTGATAAGCCTTTGTGAGAGATGTAGAATTTGATGAAAGAGGGCTGAAATGTAGGTGTCTACTTAGTCCAGGTCTGAAGTTTTAAAAATAGTTGAAAATACAAGAAAATTACAGCACCTAGAAGCTTTCACAAATAGACTAGATCAGTAAATCAGCCAGATGGTGTACATAGTATTGGAATTTCAGCAAAGCATTTGAATAATATTCCTCCTGTTTTTTGGTTTGGTTTAGTTTTTGATGTTAGTCTGGTTTGGTTTGAGATTGGGTTTGGGTTTGGGTTTTGTTTTGTTGTTTTTCCTTTGGTACTAAGGATTGAACCCAGAGTTACTGTACCACTGAGCTACATCCCCTTTTCATTTTTTATTTTGAGTGAGGGTTTCACTAAATTGCCAAAGCTGGCCTCCAACTTGTGATCCTCCTGCCTCAGCACCCTCATTCACTCGTGGCATGAGTCACCACACCCAGCTTTCACATTGTTCTTAAAGATAAAATCAAGAGACGGAACACAAATGGCAGGACTTAACTAGGTTCACAACTGAATAAACAGTTATACCTAAAGATAGCAAGCTGGAAGATTTCTGTCATTCCTCTCTTATGAATATGATGAGCATATTTAGCAGTAACATAGATGAGCACATCATTAGAATGCTGATCTTTTAGAACCTATTTTGAGTGAAAACTAAAAGTTTAATGTGAGATAAAAATTTAGAAAGCAATTTGTAAACCCTAAAGGATTACACAAACCATATCTACAAACTATAAAATTCCACCCAGGTGTAAGGAAAAGTATACAAATATAGGAGGAGGAAGCATTTTATAGGAGCAATTAAAGAAGAGTAATTCTGATGTTAATTAAACATAATCTTAGGAGTCCGTAGAGTGACAATGGCTCTCTTAAATTTTTTATGCCCACCATGGGGGACAGATGAAAATGGGACTTTCACTTTAGTTTGCATTAGATCAAATCTTAAATGCTCACTTACTTTGAGGCATCATCTTGTGCTCTAAAAAGAATGCTGAAAAAATTAATCTTAGATAAGAACTTAAAAGGAGTATACAGAAAACAAATTTTACTAGATAATTTTGCAGATCCAAGAATAAATGATTCTATTGGTGGACACTTTTTCTTCAAGATAGAAGATTCCTAAGAGAATTCTGTCAAGAGACTATGATATTTAGTTGATACCATGTTTGTCTTTCCTAGTGATTTTGAAAATGCATAATACTGTTGTAAACCCGTAATGTTCTCCTTAACATCTTAAAAAGTTCAGAGGAATGCCCAGTATAATTATCCTAAATAATGGATAGACTTCTGTAGCAGAAGTCAGTTTATTCTTGTTCCCTATCTGTTCCTCAACAATGTGGTTGTTTGTTTTTTTGTTTTGGTTTTTTTTGTTTGTTTGTTTGTTTTATTTTTTGCATCTTCCATTATAATGGGTCATTGCCTATGAAATTGTTTTAGTGTCAGCCTATATAGAATCATTTATGGTACAATTACTGTGAAACTTTATATTATATAGGGCTGGGGTGTGATGTTCATCCCATTTTTCTAGTTGGGGAAATAGTTTCTTTTCTTTCCAACCTTCCATTATACAGACCTGGACTTTACTCTTTTGCCACTTTTGTTACAGAAATATTATAGAAAGAGAATTATTACATGAGATAAAATTAAGAAAGCAATTTGTAAACCCTAAAGGATTACACATATGCAAGGTGATGCTATTTCAGGTTGTGGCCATTTGCAACTTTGATCTCCAATACATTTATGCTGTCCAGCTTCTACTGGTAATATCACTAGTTCAACAATCACATTTATATTTTGTTAATTATCTAGTACATTCCTGGACAGAAATTTTCTCTCCTCAAGCCTCCAAGTTCATTTCTATATGTTTTATTCTGGTTCTGTTGCTTTGCATCAAATTTGTTGAAAGAATTGATACCATTCATCAAGAACACCTTTATCAGACTGGGAGTGTAGCTGAGTGGTGGAGTACCCGCCTAGCATGTATAAGATCTGGGGTTCAATCCCTTCTATTGCCCCTAAAAATAAAATAAAAGCACCTTTATCTTCACTCCTTTTAACTTCATCATGCCTCCATTTTCATATATTTATCTCCCATTTGGTTTTGTATGTTCAATCTCACAGGAGAAGGAACCACTTTCAAAGACCAACACCTTTGCTGTGCTTTAGACCTTGGGTCTCTTTGACCTACCACCACCACCACCATCATCATTTACCCCCTTTCGTTCTTATGGAGTCAAGTTCTCCTCATCTTGAAAAAGCTTTTAATTAGAACGTGTTTATCTCTGTCTGATTTTAGCTTTCTATGTCACTGCAGAACTTTTCAAGCAAGTGGTACCAATAATTAACATCACATTTTCTTTCAGTGGAAGAGTGATAGTGTGATATAGTGGAACAGCACTGAGCCTACATGGCAAGATAATTTTATATTGTGATAAATGCTGTAAAGGAAAGAAATAGTGTAAATTTAGAGAGTAATTGGAGAAGAGGTTACTTTGGATAAATAGCAACTTGAAATAAAAAATTTTGTCCAAAAACCTAGTTTTAAAATCCTGATGTCTGGGAGAATAAGGAAGCTTAAATGGAGACAAGAAAACTTGAATAATCTCAGTTATTTGCAAATCTTCCATTTTTAAGTGTTTATTACATGATTTTGATCATATTATTTGGATTTTAAATTCTTATTCTAAAGCAGAACTTATTTCTTAATGGTCATTGTTAGATTTTAGAAGTTTTATCTGTTTTTTCCAGTATTAAACTTGACTCTAGAGTATTATGTATCCTATTATAGTTGATTCAACTGACATGTATTGAATACTTAACATACATGAAAGGCCATTAGGCAGTTTAGATAAATGGAAATAAATTAATCGGAGCCCTTTCCCTCAGTGAACACAACTAAAGCAATTTTTGGTGGTAACATAGATAATTTAAACTTTAAGTTAATTTTAAAATAGATCCACTGTGGCCATTATAGAGGAAGTCTGCTCCTCACTAGTTTCAGTAAGGTCCTTTAAGAATATATCATACCACCTTTAAAAATAGTTGTAATTTACCAAACTTTCATATTATGGTGGAGTTTATATTCTAAATAGAAAGCAAACATAGGCACATTTAAAAAATGAATTCAGCTATTGATTTTATAATTGCTATATAAATTGAATGAAAGATCACTTTCATTTGGGTTAGTCATAGGAAAGTTTCATTTAGGTGTTCCATCTTAAAGGACAAGTTTAAATCAGTGAAAAATAGAATGAAAGCTGATTTTGGAGAGATGGATGCAGGTGGGAAGCATTGAATGTAAAGGTGTATTTATAGGAAATGAATAAATAGACTTAACAGGGTTGAAAGGTTTGTATTTGTAATAGTGAAAGATAAAGTGAAATCTTTGACTATAAAACAAGTTTTGGGCTGTATATAATAGTAATATGTTTCTATAATCCTAAATTCATTTACAGTCTAATTTATGTATAAAGAGATTATAACAATGTACAGATTTCAATTGTATCATGATTCTAAAATAAGTCTTTATACCCCTAAGTATGTTCTGTAGATTCTGAAAGGCCAGAGTCCTTTAGCCCTACTCAGGTTAAAATGATGTTTTGTTTTTCAGTTATTTACACGCCAAGTCAATCATCCACAGAGACCTCAAGAGTAATAGTATCCTTCCTGAAATTTGTCCGCGAAGTTTGAAAACATCCTGACTTTTCTTCTGCATTTTGTCTTCACATTATGTAAAAACAGTTTTCATGCTAAATTCAGTACACTGTAAAGAAAATTAATACATCAGTTTGCATGAGAGTATAGTAGAGCAGGATGTAACAACCAGTTTTGGTTTCTGAATGATTGAGCACTATAAGAAAATCTGTCAAAAGTCTTCATAATATTAGGACTTTTTTTTAAATTGCTTGCTTACATTCTATCCACACCTTAAAACATTAGTTTTCAGTCCTCTGCCCTTGTTCAGTAGTAGTTCAGATCTAATTAAAGACTCTAAATTATATAACAGTGAGGTGAGAAAAACCATTCTTTTTCCCTAAGCCCAGGCTAAGACCCTGCCTGCTGGCATCTTTATTCCAGCAAAGAGCCTTTATAGATTCTCCAGCAGCGCTAAAGGATACCTGGGCCCAAACAACCAAAATCAAATGGGAAAGTTCCTAGAGCTCCCGAAGGCTTAGGAAAGCATCTCACCTCATCCTTGTACATTTCAAGCCCCCAAAATTTTAAAAAACAAGTTACTTAGGTTAAATACAACTAATTATTGTTTAAAACATTTTTATCAAATTTAGGAAATATGAAGTACTGCACTTTTTTAAAGAATAACATATTACAGAATAACAGAAACTAGATCTCTTACCTAAAATTTTCATAATGTTTGCTCTAATAGGAGAATTGAGATCTATTGTTTTCCTTTACTTACTACACCTCAGATATATTTCTTCATGAAGACCTCACGGTAAAAATAGGTGATTTTGGTCTAGCCACAGTGAAATCTCGATGGAGTGGGTCCCATCAGTTTGAACAGTTGTCTGGATCCATTTTGTGGATGGTAAGAATTGAGGCTGTTTCTCCATGGATTAAATTTTTGGAGCCTGAGATGCTGCTGAGTTACTAGAAAGTCATTGTAGTTTTTCAACTATAGTATTTCCATAATTCCCAGTATTTGCAAAAATCAATGTTTTATGTAAATAGTTTAACTTTTTTTATCTTTAAAGTAATGTACAAAGCCAGTTTCAATATATTTTGAACAAAAATATATTTTATAAACAATGTTTAAATTTTATTCAGAATTGTCTGTTTAAAAATATTTTGTGTTCAAAATGTCCTGTGTGCACTGTTTTTAAAAAATAGGTTTGTAATTTAAGGCAGGTGTGTTTTGCAGCCATTATTATGGTTTTGCTAAGAGAACTGTTCCTTTTAACAAAGAGGCTGTTTTACAGTCCTTACTTAAGCCTAAACTGGAAAGTTACTTCCTTCAGAATGGAAAGAACTATATAATTATGGGGCAGCTGGGAGAGGAAAGGCAAGAGAAATTTTGGGAAATTTTGAACTATTAGCCATATGTTCAACTTATTTTCTCTTTCTTTATCCTTATTTCTGCTTTGTAGAAAAGACATAGAGGTTCTAAAAGAAGAGAACAAAACTTGTGTGCAGTTACTGCAGTAGACAGTTAAAAAGTCAGTTATAGCTAGGCATAGTGGCATAGGCCTATAATTCCAGCAACTCTCAGGAGACAGATGGAAGGCTTGCAGGTTCAAAGTCAACCTCAACAATTTAGCAAGACTGTAAGCAATGCAGGGAGACCCTGTCTCAAAATTTAAAAATTTAAAAGGACTGGAAATGTAACCCAGTGGTAAAGTGCCTCTGGATCCTATCCCCAGTGCCCCTCAGAATTTATAGTAATCATGCTGTAAATCAGCGGTTCTCAAAAGGGTTCATAAGACCTTTGAGAGGGACGGACTACAATAATCCCTTTGTGAGACCAAATTTTCTTCTTATCCTCCAATCAAAACACCACATAGCAACATACTGAATTTTGATCTGCAAGAACAAAAGGAAAGTGAATAAAGAAGCAAATAGAATCCACCTGGTTGCTATTAAGCCAGATATTAAAGAGAATCATAGTACTATTCTCACTAACCTTTGTTTTTGAAAATATTTATTAAAAATGGGTGTTCTGTGTTGACATTAATGGTTATTATTTTTAATATTTAAATGAATTAGTCACTATTTTAACAGTTTCTTGGTTAAGCTTTAATATGACAAGCCACAGAATCAATCCACATAAACAAAAGATTAGGGTCTTTAATAATTTTTAAGAATGAAAACAAATCCTAGGACCAGAAAGTTTGGAAACTGCAGCTCTAAGCTGAATACAGATATCCCAGAAGTCTTAGTGTAATTTTAAGCTTTAAATAATTTAATATGCATAAAAATGTTGGTAGGGCTTCTGAAGCTATATTTGCCTAAATTCCTCAAACTGTATGTAGCAATGCCCAAGAGAATTCCAGGGTAGGATTTCAAGTTTATCAAGATTGGCCCAGGTTTAAATCGAGCTATGATTTCTTATGACAGTACGTGGAATTAGAGCAAATGGCAAAGTGGAAGAGAAGACAATGGACTTTAAAATTAGAGTCAGGAGATCTGTATTCTAGTGTTCTGGCCATTAACTTGCAGGTTCCTTAACCACCTCTCTCTCCATCTGCAGTGTTGGGTTGGACTAGAAAATTTCTGAGGCCCTTTCTAAAATTCAGTAATTGCAGTTAGCAAAGTTTTATTATTATTATTATTATTTAATATGTTTAATGGTTTAAATTAATAGTTAGAAATAGGAGGCTAGTTAATAATTATAATCTGGATCTCAGGCACCTTTAAGGTAGATGCCTGTAACAAAAATGGCAGTGTATCCTAAGATTTTGGGCAGAAACAGATTTTAAGTGCTGAAATTGCAGAACCTAAAAAACAATTCACATTTTTTAAAGATGTGTTTATTTTAACTACTGTGGGAGAATTCTGCCCGATCAAGTCCCCAAGTTCGTTCTTACTCTAAAAAAATCTTAAGATTTTACATTTAGTGTATTATTACGCAGAAAGTTTCTATTTCCTTCTTATTATTTTTGTTGATGCCTGAATAGATAAGTTCATCCTTTATGCTAAATTTTAAGGTAAGAAAATAACCAATACTGTACCTCATTGTAAAATAAATCTGAGTTGATGCTGCCTTCAGAAGCAAATACAGAACTACAGGCTAGGCAAGAAAAGTTTGATCAAAACTAATGTTATATGGTCCTCTGAGTTATTTACAGTTGTCTTAACTTTCTTTTATGTGTATCTTGAAAGAGAAAGAAATCTTTGTGAAAATTTTACAAATTAAATCACTAAATTGAGGATCAGTTATGCATTTCTTGTAAATAGGTTGCATACAACTTATCAATCCGTCCACCAACAACAGTGAAATAAAATGTTGGTTTTTTTTTTTTTTTTTTTTTTGCGGTGCTGGGGATGGAACCCAGGGCCTTGTGTTTGCAAGGCAAGCACTCTACTGACTGAGCTATCTCCCCAGCCCATAAAACTGATTTTTAAAAGGACAGTTAAATTGATTTATACTCTGTCCCTCGCAAAAATTGGTTTGGGCTTTGAAAATTATGTCTTTATCATAACCGGCCTCTTGGTATTCTGGTTTGTTCATTTCATCCAAGTTGTAAGTGGTTTATTTTGTACTATATTACTTAAAAGTAACTATCAACAGAATGTATAACAAAAGCAATCTTTTTTATAGATGCAGTCTTCTCTTCCAGTCCCATCTTTTGACTCCCTTTAAGTTCTCCCACAGATCTTCCATCAGTGGTTCTCAATTTGGGTTGGACATTAGCATCACCTGGGGAGCTTTAACAATAACATCTGGGAGCCACCCCAAGGTTCAAATATTAAGTTACTGGGATTGAGTGTAGTCTGGCCTTTGTGAGTTTAAAGGCTTCACAAGCGGTTCTGATTTGCATCTGTAGTTGAGGGCCATTATTGCCTCTCCTTGTGAGATACCTGCCTTTCCCACACCAGGAATATTTTCCCGTCTTCCGGCCATTTTTGCAGTTAGTAAAGCTTTTGCTGTCAAATTGATGTTTTCATTAATATTCCTGCAACTTTCATTCTTTGCAAATGAAATCAAACAGGAGATGCAAATGAAGGAATAAATCTTTTAAGCTAATTGTTAACCAATCATTGTATTTCATGTAAATAAAAAATCTGGTTGTACAATACAGTGACTGAAATGTGTAAAAATGTAGCAGATAATGATTTGATCTATTTCTTTGTCCAAGGACCAGTGGCCAAAGATTCTTTATATCTTCTTTTTTCTAAATCTACCTGCTGTCTATAGCTTTTGTTAATGAACTTTCCATGACATGTTTATACTACATGTTTATCCCATGGCTTAAAAGGGGGTTTATCAGCCTTAATTCTACCATTATTTTCTGAGGTGCCCTGAGATGAGGAAAACCTTTTGTAACAATGGAAAAACTTAAGTTCTAAGACAATTACTACAGTAGTTGTGCCTACTCTCAAGCATCTTAGAACTACAGGTCTAGTTTTTGTTGTTGTCATTGTTATTTTTTGCTGAATCAGGAATGAGAAGTGGAAACTGATTCTGATAGGGTAAGTCTTAGGAAGAAATCAAATGACAGTGATGGTATTTTCTTCAGAAAGAAAAGTAGCTGAGGGCTGGGGAGATAGCTCAGTTGGTAGAGTGCTTGCCTCTCAAGCATAAGGCTCTGAGTTCAATCCCCAGCACCGCAAAAAAAAAAAAAAAAAAAAAAAAAAAAAAAAAATTGCTGATATAATTATGAAGTCTTAGTGATGCATTATAGAATCTTACCTAAAACTGCTTCTTTCAGAATCTGTAGAGCAGGAATTTTTTTTCTTCATCTTTCTTAATTGGTTTTAGTTCTTTGACTATTAATAAGAGATGAATTTTTAAATGATAAAACATTGCTCTGGGAATTGTAGCTTTTATTTCTTTATTCACTTGAAGTGAAGAATAAACTACAGAATTTTCCTTCTTATGTTCTAACAGGCACCAGAAGTAATCAGAATGCAAGATAAAAATCCATACAGCTTTCAGTCAGATGTATATGCATTTGGGATTGTTCTATATGAATTGATGACTGGACAGTTACCTTATTCAAACATCAACAACAGGGACCAGGTAAATATTTACTATCTCTTGGGGGTTTATTTTAGTATTTGTATAAAAGCTCCAGTTAATTATAGAAAGGGAGTATTGAATTTTGGGTAAGCCTAAAGGATCACTCTCTTGATCTTTGTGACCAGTTTTAGAAATCTGTGCACATTTGGCATAATAGCAGCATGTAGTAAGGCCTTTTCTCTGCAATTCTGGTGCAGTGGAGTGAAATTCCTGATTTTGTGACTGAAAACTAGAGACAAAATAGATAATACCTCATGTTACTTGACCAGAGTTCAAGCAGAAAAATGATCTCTGCTGCCACAGTACCTAGGTTTAAGCCTTTTACTCTGTTGAGGATTGTGCAATCAGAGTAGGTACTTGCTATGAATGTCTTCATCTCAAATTCTTTTAAAACTATTAAGATTTTATTTTTAAAACCATGGAAGGACTATTAAATCATGTTTTAATTTTTCTATAATAAGGACTTTTTTTTTTTTACTTTTCTTCCTGAGTTACTGTTCTCTGTCCCTTCCCTTCTAAAAAGTACAAATACAGCTTCATGTAGCTCTTTGCATTTTCTGTCTTTTCACAATAAATTCACATAGGCTTTTAAAACTAACCAAGAAAAGTGAATTATTTTTACCGAAATTGTCTTGGATACCTCAGCATTTAAAAAGCATGTGTAGGGAGACAGAAATTCCAGCATTAAACTATTAATATTATATTAGAAAACAGTGGTTGACAGTGTAAACTGTAATTTTAAAATATTTAGATTTTTTGCTATGATTTGCATTAGAATTACCTGAGAAATTGCTTATAAGTGGAGACACCAGAGCAGATTCTGATTGCTTACTGGAGGGTCCAAGCACCTATTTTTAATGCTTCCCAGGTGATTCTGACACATACCAATGTTGAGAATTCTCAGCCAGAGAATGAAAACAAAAAAGTATGAACTTATTATGTATTTCATCATGACTTCCCAACCTAATGAAATGATAGATTTTATGTATAAATGTGTTACTTTATTTAAGTGATATTTATTTTGGTCAGTAGCTCAACTCTTTTTGGTGATAGCTTTCTCATTCAACTATTATGTGATCCAACTTACCCTGAACTTTGTGCCTTCTTATTGAATCACTTATTGAATCTGAGTCTTGATTTTTGCTTTGAGCATTTTAAAAATGACTGCATTTCTGCTCAGTTCATCATAAAGCTGAATTTTTAATTCCCATTGGGTGTTTCTAATCACTTCGTTAGCTCTAAAATGTTGAGTCTTGGCTTTGAGTGTTGAACAATATAGAACTTCTGTTTTGATGGTCTGATGTTAAGCCTGCATGAAACTTAGATGGGTGGGTCAAAATACTAGCTAAAGAAAATAATTGAAACACTGTACTTCCTGTACTTGTGACAGGTCTAGATCACTGAGATGACCAATTAGATGATGGCAGTCTGATTAGCAAAATTGTCTCTAATTTGGAAGCATCATGTGCTCTGTCTTTTACAAAAGTATTTCAAGCATACAGCTTAACACTCTGTGCCATGTTCACTTTTCCTGAAGGAGGACTAGGGATTTTTAGTTTAGTTTTAGTTGTTTGATCATATAGACTACAAATTAAGAAAAATTTGTGAACTTAAGATCTGACCATTTATTTTAATAAAATAATAAAATTATAACATGGAAACAAATATTACTATCTCCAAAATATGGATAAAAGCATCCCAGAGTTCTGCACTCATCCACTTCTTGGCATTTTAGGTGCTTTGTCCTCCATGGGAGTATAATAAATGATGTGGCAAGGGCTTACTCTCTGAGAGGAGTGAGTGACCAGCAGAAGGGTAAGGCCTTTACTAGTTAATTCTTTCTAGTACTATAGTTAGAGCCCCTGGAATATGCCAGCCAGAAACCAAGTTAAATATTTGCTAAAGGAGAAGGAGGTAAAAGAATGATGTACTCTTCTCACTACCCATTCTACTTCATTGCCCTGGAGCCTATTTTCTTCAAAGGTAGTTTCCATGGAACTCCCCATTTTGAAAGCATAATTTGGTCATCCTCAGTGAGGTAACCCCGATTGTTCCACTCATCTTCTCAATTTGCATTTTCTTTAACTTTCTCTTGAACTCCATGGCTTTCAGATTAGACCTCTGTTTGAGAATCCAAGAGTAATATTCTCTTTTCCATGGGCCATGGGACAACTGCTTCTTTGCTATACAGTATAGGTACCATTCCTCTGCACTCTCACCATACTCTTAGGTAGCAGGTTTTGTCTTTAAATTGAAAGCAGGGGAAAAAAAAAAAAATTGAAAGCAGGGCTCTGGTAAATCAATATGGTACATTGGCAGGCATGGCCTCAAGATCTACGTTACATGGTCTTTTTACCTCCGTATGTATTTTTTTTTTAATTCCCAATTATGAAAATCAGATCTAAAAATCAGATTATTTACTAAAGTAAGTCCCTTGGCTGTCTGAGAGATGACCATTTCTATTACTTTGCAAAGTAGTACACCATTTCTTCTTTACTTTTCTTAGTGCTGAACCTGAGAAAACACTTTTTCTCTTTTGTTTTACTCTCTCATCCTATTTTCCTCTCTGGTCTCCCTATTCTTCCCTCTTTAAAGGCGTAGCTTCTCTGCTAAATTGGGATTCATAATGGGCTCATCTAAGCTAAGCATATTGAATATATCCTCATGGCTTTCTTTTATTGGAACAGAAATGCTGTGTCTTTTTAGGGAAAATAATAGATAACATATGTGAGTTATTTTACATATATTCCAGTTATTGGTATATAACAAATCACCCAGAATGTAGTGACTTAAAATCATTATGAATCTACAATCAGGCTGCTCCCAGTAAGGAAGATTTATCTGTTTAGATGGTATTGACTAGAACAGCGTGACTGAATGTTAAGGAGATCTTCTTCCAAAATGGTTCATTCACATACCTGACAAGTTGGCACTAGCTCTCGGCTAGTCGGGGTCATGGTTTAGGGACCACACTTTTTTACACGGACCTTCCCTTAAGGAGCTCTTCAAGCTGCTTGTTCTTTCTCACAGCAAGTTACCTGGGTTCTAAGCATAGGATCTCCAGAAACAGGAAATGATAAGTACCAGTGTCTTAATCAATACACAAATTAACAGAAAAAGGTTTTTACTATCTACTACATACAAAGCACAGTGGAATATACAGACATTCAAAGACGAATAAAGCACAGCCTGAACTCCCAATGGAATGTAGAGTTCTATTGAGGCAATATAGGGAGTGATGTTGAAAATGGATTGATAAAGGATAGGGTGTCTGTGAGAAGTACTGATTGTGGGTTGCAAGTAAGAACCAGTCCCAGGTTTCAAGCTAATGTATAGATTTTGTGCATGTGTACCATGCAGATTTTCTTGAATTATATCCAGGAAAGACATCCTTTTCCCTTCCTGCTGTGTCATCATCACTCAGCTCCCCAACCCCAGCAGCAAAGGTCACCTTGCCTAGTACTCCACAGAAACTAAATTCATTGGGGCATGTAAAAATATGAGACTTGTCTTTGATTTCTTTCTCACATCCCTTCTGGAATTCAGGTTTTTGTAAATTTTTGCCATCTCTGTGAATGCCTTTAAGTTAGCATCTAAAAAGTTTTAAGTTTAAGTAATTGTTAAGAATGTAATTTTCAGGGGTGGGAGGGGTGCGGGGGAGGGGAAAAATATAATAAACATCATTACCCTATGTAAACGTAAAAAAAAATAAATAAATAAAAAAAAAATGTAATTTTCAGTGTGTTCAGTTAAAATTTTAAGACTGGTATAACCCCCTCTTTTGAAGGTTTTTTTTTGTTTTTGTGTTTGTGTTTGTGTTTGTACTAGGGATTGAACCGAGGGACACTTTACCACTGAGCTACATCCCAGCACTTTTTTTATTTTTTATTTTTTATTTTGAGACAGGGTCTCCACTAAGTTGCTTAGGACCTCACCACATTGCTGAGGCTGGCCTCAAACTTGTGATCTTTCTGTCTCAACTTCCTAAATTACTGGGATTAAAGTCATGGGCCACCACACCCATCTACAACCCTTTTTAAAATATACCAGGGGCTGGGGATGTAGCTCAGTGGTAGAACACTTGCTTAGCATGCTGAGGTCTTGGATTTGATCACCAGCACGAACAAAAAAAAATTAAATGTATCCAATAAAATCTAAAAACCATAACAATTTGATCTACAATCACTTATTTTTAAAAAAATAACTCTACATTAATTTTTTGAGGTTTGATGTGATTCCTTTTTTCTTTTAAACTATTTGTAGTGTTCTGTTTCCCTCTCCACATAATTCCACCCTATATGTAACACATTTCTATGCTTTAAAGTTTTTTATTGATTATTCACATTACTTATTTATAATAATATGGGTACAAATTTATTTTTATTTTTTTACATTTTTTATTTTTTTTTATTTAGCTTTTAATTTTTTACAGACTGCATTTTGATTCTTTGTACACAAATGGGGTACATAATTTCCTTTCTATGATTGTAAACAATGTAGGTTCATACCATTCGTGTAATCATATAATATGGGTACAAATTTAAACTGAGAACTTGAAAATTTTTTTCTGTGTTTTGGGTTGTTGATTTTTTTAAAATTCTGAATTATGACATTGTTAACAATTTTTAATATATAACTGATAAAAATAAGTTTTGATTAATAGAAACAGTATAAAATTTTGTTGAAATGTGTATCTTAATAACACTAGACTTTTATTTGCCCTTCAATTAATTTATATATCTGTAGGTAAATGTGATTTTTTTAGTAGAATGAGCTAGGGCTTAATATTGATCTTTTTCCTTATATTTTTAAAGAGGTAAATATTAAGAAATCTTAAAATGGGAAAGGTAGGAGTTTTATTATAGCTATATGCAGAATTTCATAGTCCCCAAGACCAAAAGGACTCACTGAAAATTCTCTGAGTCTGTTTTACTCACAGTTACAATTTATTCCAATGAAGGAATGCAGGTTAAAATCAGCCAAGGGAAAAGATACATGGGACAGAGTCCAAGAACATTTATCATGTGGAACTTCTAGCTATCTTCTTCCAGTGGAGTTGTGGACAGTACTAAATTTCCTGGTAGTGGTATGTGACAATACACATTGTACATTGCCAGCCAAGGAAACT
This sequence comes from Sciurus carolinensis, assembly GCF_902686445.1. Lineage (NCBI taxonomy): Eukaryota > Metazoa > Chordata > Mammalia > Rodentia > Sciuridae > Sciurus > Sciurus carolinensis. Next base: position 14,856,897 of record NC_062220.1, read on the forward strand.
TCCTGGGCCTTAGAGTCTAGAGTTTTTATTAGGATTTGGTTTCATAGATGTGCTTGACTCTTGTGTAGCTGACCTCAGTTTCCAACTCCTCCAGGGGTCAGGCTGATATTAAATGATCCAATATATAACTGATAAAAATAAGTTTTGACTAATAGAAACAGTATAAAATTTTGTTGAAATGTGTATCTTAATAACACTAGACTTTTATTTGCCCTTCAATTTTAGTTAGGCCTTCAATTCACCTGGATTTCACATGCACATGGGAAGGAGCCAAGGCCGTATAATCTTGGTTAAATATTTCTGTTGGAATGGTCTTATTCTATTTGTTTATTTATTTACTTAGTACTGGAGATCAAACCCAGGGGGACTTTACAACTGAGCTACATCTCCAACATTTTTTTATTTTTGAGACAGGTGTTATGAAATTGCCGAGGCTGACCTTGAACTTATGATCCTCCTACCTCAGCCTCCTAAGTCACTGAGATTATTATAGGATTATTATTCATTATTACAGATTATTACAGTCACCATACCCAACTCCAAATTCTTATTATATAGCTGTATTATCTTGGACAAATTCTTTGATTCATTTGGGCTTTGGGTTCCTAACTTGTAAAAAGGTTTGATACCTACGTTGTTAGAATTATTTTAAGCGTTAAATTAGCTAACATCTATAATCGAAGTGTCCCAGAGTTTTTTTGGCCTTTCAGGGCTACCTTTTCCATTGATAGCCAAGTCACTATGTCTGAACTGCTGTCATCTGTGAATGTAGGCAATCCAGACTGTTTCTCAACTTTGAAGACCCCTTTGTTAAGTGCTTTATTTTTTCCTGGTTGTTGCTGTGGTCACCTGTTTCTCCAAGGTGTTATTCCAAGTTCCTTCTAGAATCCTGAGACTCTTTCCTCCATTAATGTGATCATACGTCCTCACTTCAGAAGAGGGCAAGATGGAAGAAATCTGTGTTCCCCTCAATATCTCTTCCCAAGCCTCATCCTTTTAACTGTACCATAGAGATCACATTGCAACTAAAACTTTACTTTAGGCTCATAGTTAACAAGGGTCATTTGACACCAACCAGGAAATAAGATATTAAACTTGAGCATATCTAAAATTCATCAACTCTGCCCAGAATGTGGGCTTTCTTACGAGTTTCCTCTACCCTTGCATCTATTCTAGCCATCTTGGACCTGTTCCCTCTAAGATCAAAACTCTCTTTCTCAAGGTCCTCTCTTCCCAGAGTTCCAAGAGTCCTAACACCTGTTTCTGTCCACCCTTAAAAGAACTGAAAGGCTTCACCTTCTCTTCTCTGGAGGGAGGCTATGGTTCTAAGGTCCTGTAACCAAATGCTACACATATACAAAGGAGTTAGTAGCCTAATGCCCAACAATTAGGGCAAGTACTCAGTAACCCTTTTTTTAAGGAAGGAAGAAACACTATTAGCTCTGTGTGTTTCACAGTTACTGTCAGTGGGAACATGACAGTATAAGGAGCGACTAGAAGCACAGGGATTAAGAGCTCTTTGTGCAGCCCCAGGTCATGAAGATTTCAACTTTGCAGCCCATTAGCTATGGGTATTCTACAGTCTGAAGTATGGGAATCCAAATACTAGCAGTGTTGGTTTTTTCAAAGCATAATGTATGTTTAGAAAAGTACAAATGTCTTAAGTGTAGAGCTTATTGAATTTTCATTATTTGTGTATCTTAACTTATATAAAAGGTTATGTGATTTGCCTTTATTTTTCTCTCCAGATAATTTTTATGGTGGGACGAGGATACCTATCCCCAGATCTCAGTAAGGTACGGAGTAACTGTCCAAAAGCCATGAAGAGATTAATGGCAGAGTGCCTCAAAAAGAAAAGAGATGAAAGACCACTCTTTCCCCAAGTAAGAAAAAACTTTGTGCTAACTAAAAGAATAGCCTAACATTCAGAGGAAGATTTTTGAGCACTCCATAAAGCACACTATTTGTATTTCATAGGTTTAGATTCTATGTGCTTATGTGCAGCCTCCAGATAGGTAAACACATGATGATTACTTTATGAAAGTCAAGCAGAAGTTTGAGATCCTAACACAAACATTCAGAACTGCACTTATCTAACAATTCTCAAACTTTTTGGTCCCAGATCTTTTTATACATTTAGAAATTATGAAAGACCCCCAAGCACTTATGCTTACTTATGCTTATATAAGCACTTTTGCTTACATAAGTAATAATTACTATTTTCCAAACCAAAATAATTATAGTGGGAAAAATGGTATTGTTTTACATTCTTTTTCAGATGTCTTTTAAAAAATAAAACTGGATTTTTTGCTTTTGTATTATGATGCAATTTGAAATCTTGACTTGTAAAATGACAGTAAAAAGGCAAATAATAGGGTTGGAGATATAATTCAGTTGGTATAGTGCTTGCCTCAAATGCCCAAGACCCTGGGTTCAATCCCCAGCACCACCCAAAAAAAAAAAAAAAAAAAAAAACAAATAATATCTTAATATTGTTACGAAAATAGTTTTGACCTGGGGACCTTTTAGAGGTCCATAAACCATACTTTGTGAACTGTTGCTTGTTCTTGATGATAAACGGGTTACAAGCTTCCCTTTTATACTAAGTCTTTTTAAGGGAAATGCCCTCCAGGGGCAGAAAGAAAAAGGCAGTGAGAGCGATCTGCTTTTCATGATTCTTTATAACTATTCATTGCTTTTTTATCTTTTCCTGTCGTGAGGCTAAAGTTAATCATCTTTAGTAAGCCACAGAAACATCCAGTGTGGTGTCACTTACTTGGGAGGCTGAGGTAGAGGGATCACTTTAACCTTGGGAGTTTGAGGTCAGCCTGGGCAACATATCTAAAGTCCACCTCAAACAAAAATCAAGAAAGAAAAAAAGAAATAAGCATCACAAAGAACTGAAACTAAGGTAACAAGTTTAGAGCATTTAGCTGTAATAGATATTATTATATAAATGCAGCATTTTCTTATGCTTAGGAACTTCCTGATAACGCTGTGTAAATTCACCATGACAAATCAGAAGTTTCAAGTGGGAAGTGTTAACTCCCATAGTTAATCTATCATCATCATTGCTGGGAGTTTCTTTGTGGACCCTCATGCCTTTGAATATCAGTCCTATTTGGGGTACTTAGATAAGTCACCATTACAGAAGTGAGATTCACTCATCTTTTATTTTTTATTCCCAAATTTGTCTTCTCTAAAGAGTTAAAGAAGGTAGAATTGATGGTTGTAGCAAGAGTTAAGGGTTGCCTCAGAAAAGAAAGAGGAGGCTAGTGGTTAAATGGGTAGGTAAATATGTTTTATGTTCTAGGACTCAGAGTTACTACTACTTTGAGAGAAAATTTTGGGATATTTTGGTTTGCTTTGCTTCGCTTTGGCCTGGCTTGGTTTAGTTTGGTTTTTAACTCGGAAAACATCTGGTTTGAGACAATCAAAGTGAAAGACCAAAGTTGAACAGCTGCAGCTTGGCCCAGTACCATGATCTCTTTTTACATCCCAGGTGCTAATGTTTCTTATTTAAAGGGACAGAATTGTTCATACTTCTAAGTATACCATTTGATTCATTTCATGGTATCAAAAAGTGAAATGCATATGCAAATATGAATTTTCTAGATTAGTGGAGGCTACCCCTTTAAGTATTATATCTAAATTTTCATTACAGGTTTGTTTTTGTTTGTTGTTTTTCTGTGTGTGTGTGTGTGTGTGTGTATTTTACTGGGAATTAAACTCAGGGCATTCTACCACTGATCTACAGCCCCAGCCCTATTTCGTAGGTTGTTTTTCTTTTGTTTTTTTTTTTTCCCCCTCTTTGTTTTTTTTAATACAGGGCTTCCCCACGTTGCTAAAGCTGGCCTTGAGCTTGGTGATCCTCCTGCCTCAGCTTCTCAAGTAGCTGGGATTACAGGCATGTGCTACCACACACAGCTTGTTAGAGGTTGTCTTTTCACATCATATAATTTTGTGCCACATAAATCCTAAATGGCTACAGATCTATATGTAAAACAATTATAAAATATGAAATCTTTTTTTTTTTTTTTTTTTTTTTTTTTTTTTTTTGCGGTGCTGGGGATTGAACCCAGGGCCTTGTGCTTGCAAGGCAAGCACACACTACTGTCTGAGCTATATCCTCTGCCCCTGAAATCATTTTTATAGTGTTGAAGAAGGAAAGGCTTTCCTAAACAAAAGGCAGAAGTTAGTAAAGTTTAATGTATATGACTGCATTAAATTTTTTTAAATTTCTACATAGTAAAAAATATTATTGAAAGTTAAAAATATATATATATTTTAAATTTAACCCAGGGTCATTTTACCACTGAGCTACATCCCCAACTTTTTTTTTTAATTGTTTTTCTTTTTCATTTTGAGATAGGGCCTCACTAAGTTGCTGAAGCTACACTTGAACCTGCAATCCTGTCTCAGCTTCCCAAACCACTGGGATTACAGGCATATGCCACCACACCTGGCTGTTGTAGCATATATAACAAAGATGAATATTTGCAATACACAAGATAATAAGTAAAAAAGAACTGGCCATGGTGGCACACACCTGCAATCCCAGCAACTCAAGAAGCTGAGGCAGGATGATCACTAGGGTATATAAGAAATGTTTAATAAGTTAAATTTAAAGACATAAAAATGAAGGTATCTTTGTGTAGATGGCATGGATATCAGTGAGGAAAACGAAAACAATGAGGAAAATGTGTGTAGTATGATACCAAAGGTAGTGAAGATGGGCTCTGGTTTTATATGTATGTATTTATGTATAGGAAAGATCCAGAAAAATTTTAACGATGATTATCCCTAGAGGATGGGATTTAAAGAACCTTACACTTTCTGCTTTTTATATTTGTATTCATTTATTCATTCACTTAGACACTAGTGATTAAACCTGGAGGCACATTTATCACTGAGCTACATCCCTAACCCCTGTTTTATCTGGGTCTCACTAAGTTGCCAAGGCTGGCCTTGAACTTTAAATCCTCCTCAGTAACTGTGATTACAGGCATGCACTACTGTACCCATGTAAATTTTAATTTACATGTTTTAGAATTTGAAAATTTTTTATGACATTGCTTACTTCTTTGCCTTCTTATACTAGTCACTAGGGACTGGGGGTATAGCTCAGTTGGTAGAGTTCTTGCCTTGCAAGCACAAGGTCCTGGGTTCAATCCCCAGCAATGCCAAAAAAAGAAAAAAAAAATTCTTTACGTTTCTTATACTAGTCACTATAAAAAATTATAGTTTGACTTGAAAAATAGTTTTGGTAGTTCAGAACAGTAATAATAGTAATAATGATAATGACTGCTAAAATTTCGTTGAGTACTTTGTGCCTGGCATTGTGCCAAGCCCTTTGTACATGTCCATGATTATAAACATGCATTATCATGCTGTATACTTTCATATCATGTTTCTTTGTACCTTAAAATATCTGAATTTCTCTGCTTTGTGTATTGTTACCTATTTGTAGAATTTTCTTATCTTCATCCTTCATTTGTCACTTCTCATTTACGAAAAGTGCCACTAGTAGTCTGGGTCAGTGTGGTCTTATTTACATGTGTGTTTTTTAAAGGATAAGTTGCTCTGTTGTTCTGTTTAGAGTTAGCCATGTGGGTGCTCACTTATTATATTCCATCTTCTTTCCAAAAGGAACTTGTGGTCCGTGCCAAACAACTATATAATTGGTTTTAAATTTTTATTATTTACTGATCTAAAATATAAACAAAAGCTCTGAGTTACTTTCCCCATTCAGTTTACAGAAATAAAGGTTGTAGTATCATGGTAGATAGTTTTTGTTTTTGTTTTTGTTTTGTTTGTTTGTTTGTTTTTGTTTTTTAAGGAAAAATACCAGCTTCCATTTTTCCAGGCATTTATAATACTAAAAACAATGTAAGACTTCAGGTATTTTCTTCTATGAGGAAGTTCTTAAAGATATATCCCACCCAGATTTTCATTTCTGCTTTCTGATTTCTTTTTGTTTGTTTGTTTGTTTTCTTTTTTCATAGATTCTCGCCTCTATTGAGCTGCTGGCCCGCTCATTGCCAAAAATTCACCGCAGTGCATCAGAACCCTCCTTGAATCGGGCTGGTTTCCAAACAGAGGATTTTAGTCTCTATGCTTGTGCTTCTCCAAAAACACCCATCCAAGCAGGGGGATATGGTGCGTTTCCTATCCACTGAAACAAATTAAATGAGTGAGGAATTAAAGGCGGGTAGCAACAAAAAGAAAATAAATGGACTTGTGTTTGCTTATATGTTATATTGAACAGGATATTTTTTTCCTTTCTTTTCTTTTTTAAGATGAGCCAAAGAACACTTGTATATTTAAATACTAGGTAAAATTTTTTTCCAGTCTAAAATCCATATCCTAATATTGGATTTAACCACAGGTGAAAACACACAACATGGCTGAAAACTGGCAGTGCCTCATCCAGAGGCTTGGTTTTCTGTTCTGAGTTTGTTTCATTCAGTTGGTTATTCTAATTAAACCTCAGTTTTCTCATGCAGCTTTTGTTATTATCTGTCAGTCATCATTAGGGATGCCAGAGAAGATGCTTGTTCACAGGTGAGAAGTTGACAGTAGGTTAGCTTATGTCAGATAGGGCAAACCAAAGCAGATCTAATTTAGGGACCACTAGAATTGAATAATTCTGTTTTTATTCTATTTAATATTTTTTCTATAACTTTCTTTTTACTCCTTTATAGAAAATTTGGATGTTTATCCCCTTAAAGCAATAGACTAAATTTCTTTTAATAAATTATGAGTGCAGATAACCAAAGATATTGCTGAAGAGTGGCATGTTTGACATGAGTAAAACAGTTTAACTTTGGAATTTTAGTGGGAAAGTGTTACAAATTGGAATTCCTTTTAGATAAATTTTCTTTATATATTAAGGATGTCTTACGTGAACAGAAATGCATTGCCCCCTTATTCTTATTCTTATCTTCTTTTCTCAAAAATAACTTCACAGAATTTTCTAAGAACTTTAGCTAATTCTGATTGCCAAATAATCAGGTAATGGGTTTTTTTTTTTTAAGTTATTACTTTAGAATATACTTATCTCTTATGATCTATATTAATCACCTTATCATTGTGCATCATAAAATTTCTGTCCCCTTTGTATCCTTTGTCCAGCAAGATTCTGCTCTTGATGAATGCTTGCTCTTCTCTTTTTTGCATTCCACAACATGAATTTCTTCTAATGCTCACATTTTCTTGTGTACAAAATGACTATAATGTGGCATTCATTCGATACATTCCTACCATGATATAAAGGAAATCAAAAAATAGGGAAGCAGTATTGTGTTCTTATCAAAGATACTGCCATCTCTACTTATGGTCAGTTTCGAAACAAAACCTAGCCTCTTAACTACATCTTCACTTACTCAATTTGGATTTGTGCTAATTTTTTAAATACAGCAGCAGCTGAAAGTTATTCCAGCAGACAGACATCTGCATACATGCTATCCTTCTTCAAAGTCAATAAAGAAAAAAACTGAGAAAATGGTAAATTAATGACAACTTAGTTGTTAAATACCACAGATAAACTTCTGAAACACTTTGTTTGCCTAGGTAGATTTCATCCAGGAAAACCACTCCTTAATAACTATGGCATACCTTTTGCCCCTCATTTGAATAACTGAAGATAGGCATCATTGCACCAGACCTGGTGGTGCACACCTATAACTCCAGAGGCTCTGGAGACTCAGGCAGGAGGATCACAAGTTCAAAGCCAGCCTCAGCAACTTATCAAGACCCTAAGCAACTTAGTTCTCAAAATAAAAAGTAAAGACTGAGGATGTGGTTTAGTAGTTAAGCCCCACTGGGTTTAATCCCTGGTACCAAAAAAAAAAAGATAGGCAGGCATTGCCATTATGACTTTATATATTGATTAGTACCTATCAAGATAGTAGAAAAGAACATTTTTCATATTTAAAAAATAAGAAAAGGATAAAAGAATGTAACATGTAGTAAAACATCGAAGTGAATGATTTCTAAAACCTCCAGTGACTCTAAAGATAGGAGGGGTAATAGTAAAGTTGTATGTATTCACAAAAAGAACAGCAGGCACCTGGCAAAGTTTTTACAAAATTGACTTAGTCTGTGGAGTGCTCAAAAAAGTTTTGGGAATTTCGAAATAAAGATCAAGGGGCTTTTTGTTTTGTTTTTGTTTTTATTTTGTTTTTGCAGTGCTTAAGGTTGACCCAGGGCCTCATGCATTTAAAGGATCTTTTTATTGATAGAACTCTTTCTGTCATCTTCCAGTATACCTGCCTCAGTTGTTCCTTTCTTACTTTCTTCCTAACACTATTCAGCCCAGGAAACACTACCACCATCATCCCATCTCCCCCATCTGCATTTGACTTCTTTCCTTTCTGTCTTGGTCTTTTTGCCAAGTGAGCATTGCTAAACCCTGTTGCGCTGCTTAGGAACTCATCGTGTCTGTAGACACTGGAGCATGCCTCCAGGGGTTGCATAGTAATTTAATGTCCCTTCCAGATTTGGCCCATTATATTAGTGGAAGAACATTAAAAATATGGAAATATGACAAGTGAGATGTTTAGATCAGAGAAATAGGAATCTTTAGAATTAAATCAGCTTCCCTTTCTGTTTGTTGTTTGTTTTATGCTAAGCTTTAGGTATAGTCTCCAAAAAAGGAAAAACAATTTTTCCTAAGCATATGTAGAGCTACTCTTTCACTCAGTAATTGAAACAGGATACTCATTCTCTTGTAATTGATCATTTCTTTGCTAAGACCTTGCCTAGATATTTTTTCAGTAAAGTTGATTTCCTTCTTCAGAAGGCAACCTTGTTATAAAATTTGTTTTACATTTAAAAAAAAATTTTTCCCCCCTGGTGGCCTGGGGATTTGAACCGGGGTCCTTGTGCATATTTGGCAAGCGCTCTCCAGCGGGAGCTATTTTCTTCAGCTCCAAATTTAAAAATTTTTAAGAGTCATTGATAAGGAATAAGATTTGTTTTGATATAAGTAGTTTAAAGACCACAGAATTTAATCACATGCTTCATTCAGGTTTGTTTGTTTTCAGGTATTATAATATTAGCCATTTAAATTCTAAACCAGTTAAAATCATCCTATAGTGTGACTGTTTAACACTCTAGCCTAAAAGTCCTCTCTCTCAAATGGGTCACTCTCAACTCAAGAAAATAGTCTGCCTTTTCTTATATATTATGAAATGAGTACTACCAGTTACAGTCCTTTTTTAATTGAGAATTACTAAAGTATTAAGCATTTCCTTAGCACTTTTCATTTTACCAAGTATTCCACCTTCCTCGTGCTGTTTCTCTATGAATTTGAGCACCTCAGGGTGTGTATGCCAGAATGTTTCTTATCCTTTTGAAACTGCCTGAAAGGTCATCACAAAAGTCAACGTGGCTTACTCTGGTTTCATTTGTCCCCTGCAGTGATGGATTTGTATAAGGAATAACCTTTTAGATTTTTCGTAAACTAGTTAACAGAGTCCTTAGCTTTCAAATAAATCATGATAATTTGAGGTATCTAAAATCATAAGGTCTTGTTTTTTTTAAAGTCTTTCCAAGTAGTTCTCCGCCCTGTTCCTAAATAAAGTCAAATGGAAAATAAGAGCTTAGGTTTTCCTTATCCAGAAAGGAGAAAGAAAAATGTGATGTTTTAGTTTAATTTTTTGATGAGTTCAGTTGATATACCAAGATTTTCAAAAAGTCACAAAAGGTAGCAGATGTTTCACTTCAAATTACTTTACACAACCAGAGTTTCCTCTGAATTCAAGTAAAATAGGTAAGAGGTGGAATCTAGAGATTCCCAGATACGCAAGAAGAAATTAGAATGGATTTTTTTTTTCAAAAACAGATTCATCACCTATTATTCCCATCTTTTCTTTAAAATTCTCTCTCTGTGATTGTGGGGACATTCATAAAGTCTTATTTTATTGCTTCCTAAACTGTAAGTTCTTTTTGTCTCTTCTACCCACCCACCCAAAATCTGATTATGAAAAAACTGTACTTAATTAGAAGCAGTAGACTTAATAGGATTATTTTTAGTGTTTGCTTTACTCATATTAGATTTGGAGTTTGTTGATGTTATTCTTTGGGGGTGGTTTTGTTCATTGTTTTTAAGGCTCATATTTTAAGTTTATAGAATAGAGCAGTGCTCAACAAAATGGAATGTTATCTAAAACTTATTTTCATCTCGAATTGTGCTAGATACAGTCATTACTCAAGAATATTGCAAGTCATTTTAAAGAAATTGAAATACTGAAAAATAACCTTAAAACCAAAATGTACCCAAAACTAAGCAGTGATGATGAGTATGCTTGTGTATTCCAAGTTTCTATTAACATAATAGCTTCCTGTGGTTGTGCTCTAAATACTTTACTCTCCAAAGTCTTAGTAATAATTCAGATCTTCCTCTTAATCAGTGCCAAATTCCTTAATCCTTTTAACTTTAAGGTAATAATTCTTTTACCCTTCCCCTGATCTTCAATTTAGCAATACCTTGGTTGATTGCTTATTAAGAGGACTCCTTGGATAGAAATAAGGATTATCTGCAGTTCAATTAGTAGTTGTATTCAGTGTGGGAAAATAATTATTGAAATTTGTTCAGGGGCTTGTTAATTGTTGAGAACCTTAGACTTTGGAGTCAGCACCTGAGTTAGCATTCCAATTCCACAGAATCCTAACTGGGTGATCTTTTTGGGCAAGTTACTTGACCCCACTTTAAACCTCAACTTGCTCATCTATAAAATGAAGGTAAGTAATAGGATTTGCCTTATAGGATTATTATGAGTATCAGATGTAAATATGTATAAAATGTTAAGTTGAGGCATCTGGCGTATGTCCAGCACTCAAACAGTTGCTAATATCATCAGCATACAAATCTTAACAGTTTGGCCAGTCACCAGTCACTAGTAATATGTTATGCATTGGGACATGCTGACACTCTCTGCAACCAGGTAGAATCTAACAGCAATCAAAAATTGGATAGATTCTTCCTAGATTAATAGTGTATTCATATAAGTGATTACTTAGAATCCTCATTGGAAGCTGCTATCTAAAAAATAATATTATAGCTGGCTAAGTTCTAATAGTTATCAAATATTAACCAACTCCCAGAAATTAACTTTAGTGTTAATGTAATAATGAGAACTGGCCTCGAGTTACAAGTACAAGCTGTAGACAGAATGTTAAATGAAAAATAATGCCATAAACTGGTCACAGTGGCACACACCTGTAATCCTAGCTACTTGGGAGGCTGAGGCAGGAGGATCACAAGCTCCAGGCCAGTCTTGGTAACTCAGCTCCTATTCAAAAGAAAAAATAAAAAGGACTAGGAAGGGCTGTGGTTGTGGCTCAGTGGTAGAGTACTTACCTAGTGTATGTGAGGCACTGGGTTCAACTCTCAGCACCACATAAAATAAATAAATAAAATAAAGATATTGTGTCCATCTACAACTTAAAAAAATATTTTTTTAAAGAATCTGAAAATTCTGTCTTAAAAAAAAAAAAAAAGGACAAGGGATATAGGTCAGTGGTTAAGCACCCTGATTCAGTCCCCAGTACAAAAAATAAATAAATAATTCCAGTAAACTCCCACATTTGGCAGGCTTGAAGGAATATGGTACCTCAAAGGGACCTTATGCTTTAAAGAATTCCATATATGCAGAGAATTATGTTCAGTGACAAGTGCCTAGATTTAATTTTTCTAGTTAAAAATGTAAAATTAACTATAAAGTGAAAAGTCTGGACTTCCTCTCCTGTCAAATGTATAACGTGGAAATTGGTGTATGCAAAACAAGGATAATTCCTGCTTCTTCCTAATAGTGGCATTATATCTGTAATACAATAGGTGAAAATGAGTTGATAATTTAGAGCAGAGAAGAATTATACAAATTGACATTTTGTACAATTATACAGTTTCATTTAAAATTTTGTTTTGGAACTGTTTTCAGCTTGATCTGAACCATAACACATCAAACCCAGCTGGGAAACTATCTGCAAACTTGATATTTTATTGATATAGCTGAACCATATTTATCTATCTCATGTATAAATATGGTGTGTGTGTATATATATGTATCTGTGTACATATATATATATATATGGCTTTTCTCATGCATTTCAACCATTTTGGGTTTTAAGCCAGTGATGATGTTGCTAGATTTGTAGTATATAACTAGTCACCTTTCAATGAGGTTTAAATGCAGTTTTACTGTCTTGAGGTTATTTTAGATAACTTTTTAAAATTAGCTCTTGTCGTCCCTTACAGGAGAATTTGCAGCCTTCAAGTAGTCCCACCATCATGGCAGCATCTACTCTTTATTTAAGTCTTGTGTTCGTACAGTTTGTTAACATCAAAACACAATTCTGTTCCTCAAACCTTTTTTCAAAGATATAAAATTTTCAGTGCATAAGCTGATATGGAACAGACTGGAGTTTCCTTTCCAACAAAAGAGGGAAGAATGTTTTAGGAACCAGAATTCTCTGCTGCCAGTGTTTCTTCTTCAGCACAAATACCACGTGCACACGTCTGCCCACTCCCAGGATGAAAGGAAAGACCCTGAATTCTGACCTTTTGATGGTCAGGCATGATGGAAAGAAACTGCTGCTACAGCTTGGGAGATTTGCTATGGAAGGTCTGCCAGTCAACTTTGCCCTTCTAACCACCAGATCAGTCTGTGGCTGGTCATCCGATGGGCAGTTTCAATCACCAAGCATCGTTCTCTTTCCTGTTCTGGGATTTTGTTGTGGAGCTCTTTCCCCTAGCCACCACCGGTTAATTTCTGAGGAATGGAACAAAAATGCAGCATCCCCTTCCTGTGTGGTACATGTTCAGTTCTTGACAAATTCTCTCACAGCAAAGCTCTCTTTATTTAATTGGAGGTTGAGAGGTGAGGAGGAGTGTGGGGGCAGAGGAAAAGGGAATGCTGCATCTTCTTCCTGACCTCCCAGGTCTCTGGCCTCTGGTTGCCTTGCTCACTGGGGCTCTGCCTAACCACACAGGCTGGACAGTGCTGGCACACATCGCCTTCTTTTCTCATTGGGTCCAGCAATGAAGATGAGGGTTGGGAACTTGTTTCCTCCACAATGTAGCAGATTCTCAGGAAAATACAGTCTATATCTTCCTCTAAGCTCTTCCAGTCACTAAGTATTTATGTGGCTACTTTGTCCAGGGCCAAAATGCCATGGACAGTATCTAATTAAAAGCCTACAAAACTGCTTAAAAACAGTTTTGAATGTGAGAAATTTATGTAATTAAATGTAAGGTACAGGTTTTAATTTCTGAGTTTCTTCTATTATATTTTTATTAAAAAGAAAATAATTTTCAGCTTTAATTGGAGTAAAATAATAGTTCCCACCAGAATTATATAGCCTGAAAATTGTATTTTTGTTACATAAACAACTTTTAAAGAAAGATCATTATCCTTTTCTCTACCTAAATATGGGGAGTCTTAGCATAATGACAAATATTTACAATTTTTAAATTAATGGTACTTGCTGGATCCACACTAACATCTTTGCTAATAATCTCATTGTTTCTTCCAATTTATTCCTACACTACATCCTACATTCACTTTCTAGTCTTTTATCTAGAATATGCAACCTAAAATAAAAATGGTGGTGTCTCTATTCATTCTCCTTCTTCCTTTTTTCCCAAGCCTGGTCTTCAAAAGGTTGGATAATTTTGCAGCTGAGTTCCCCAAGCAGAGAATAGGAAAATCTTAGGGATATCGGGACTGAGGTAGGGTGTGTGAAGCCTATCATCAGTTGTTTTTATAGAAAGAACTGCCTGTGGTATTGAGAACCTAAATCAAGATCTTTGCACAAATGGAAAATATAACCCAGTCATAGTTTCCCTATTAAAGGGGAGTATACATCACTGAAGTAGCAAAGAAAGTGACCAAATGTATTCATAGCAAATAATCTCCCTTATCAGAAGTCTAGAATCACTTATCAGGATTGAGGACTTCAAATCAAATGAGATGTACTTAGCCCAACTGAGCTGTTTGTAGCCAAGGACCTGAAGGAAATTCCACAGAAGTTAAATCAGGGAACCAGAAGTTATTTAAATTTTTCATATTATAATCCCTCCCCCACTATCTATATTTTAACCTACTTCTATTAGATGATTTTTTGCTAAAATATCTATAATCAGAGGAAGGCCTATTGAAAATTTCATGGGCTTATCAAAGGTTTTCCAGTAGAATGGAATATATCCTGAAGTTATTAATCAGTTTTAACAGTGATGTGTTTTTATTGTTTTGTGTTTGGTTTTTGTTTTGTTTTGGGAATGGAACCCAGGACTTCATGCATGTCAGGCAAGTGCTTTACACTGAGCCACATCCCCAGCCAGTGGAATGTTTTTAGCTCTTACGAGCAGAACAGTTTGTCTTAGAAATTTTAGAAATTAAAAGGCATCTTCTGTCCGTATGATGCGCTTTCTGAAGAGCTTTGTTTACTTGTCCTTTTTATATACATCTCTACAGACGGTTTTAAATATGGCTGTGTTCCCTTTACCAAGATTGGCTCAGACCTTAGATCCTCTCTGGAGAGAGCAGGGCTTGCGTCATGGATGTGTATTTGGGTCCTGCTGAGGAGCAAAGCCTGCTGTGTGCTAGGCCTCCGTGCAGGGCCACCTCAGCACCTGGGAGGAAGCCAACATGCTCATGGAGGAAGCTTAGCATTCCAGTTTTCTGAATGAGATACAGGGTGATACTCTTTATCCTACTTTCATTTTAAAGTAGATTGCTATTTCATTTGAAAAGCGGGAGCAGGTCTGATAAATGAAGCTGTGCCTAGAAGCCAGGCTCAGGGTTTTGAGAGATTTAATAGAGAACTTAAATAAATAAAACGTTTAAAACCTTCCTTATTTCCCATCAAATCATAGTTTTTTCTTTAGTTTACAAATGGCATAAAAAGGGGTTTCCTTTGGGGTTTTTTGTTTTGCTTTTTGTGCTTAGACTGCAGAAAGACTTGTTGAGCTCCTAAGAAAACAGACGGAAGAAGCCCTTGTTTGTGCAGAGCACTTTATGAGTAATTTGTATGTGACTGCTTCACCCACATCTTGTAAGGCTGTAGCTGTCAGTCTTATCCATAAAGTGGTTGCAGTGCCTTCTGCGGGCATATTTCAGTTTTGGTAGAAAGAACGAAGCTTTCTGAAAAATTGAAAGCAACTATAAAAGATTGTTTTTAAATACGTAGTATTTCTGATGGATTTTTTTTTTTTTTTTTTTCATTTTTAAACTAGGGTCTAGGACCCTGAAAATTGCCACTGAAATACTATTGACCCCCCAAAAACAGTTTATAGAAGGGATTTGTGAATACAGAATCCATGTGATCATTTGTACTTAGGTGCACTTAAAAGATTTTGTCAAACTCTTAAATTCTGGTTCCTGAACATCCCATCCCTGAATGTATTTGAAGTCTAGTAGGACATACTGAGACATCCTAGAAGCTGAAATCTCTTATAAGTTATGTTTATGTTGGTGTTAGAGAAGGAAGAGCATTATATAAAGAAATAGTTCCAGGCTGCAGCACTGTCAGCCCGACTTTGTAAACACCCTCATTCTTGTGCGGTGTCCCAGCTCTTGTATCACAGCATTCTCTTGTACATCAGGCACCGTTGGGGCTGCTGCACACCCCTCCTCAGACTCACTTGTCCCCACCCTGCCAGGCTTTTGCAAACCTCCTCTTCCAGCTTTAGTTTGAAACACGCTGCAGGGTTCAGGTGACCTCTTCAAAAAAACTACCTCCTCAGGATGAGGTAATGAATAGTTATTTGTCTTCAAACATGAAAAGTCAGGAGCTCTAGAACATGAAGATGATTTAAGATTTTAACTTTTATGTGTACTTGTATTTGAGCACTCTCATTTTGTCCTAAAGGGCATTATACATTTAAGCAGTGATACTGTTAAAAAAAAAAAAAAAAAAAAAAAAAATTGTTGTTAAGAGTATCTGAATGTTGTTGGAAGTGGTGCCAGGGTCAGTTTAGGGATACGTTTCAGAATCTTAATCTGAAGTCAGTTGCATGAGTTAAATAGTTAGGGTATCGCTTCACTTCCAGTGATATGATCTTAATTTTCAGTAGGCTCAGCAAGATAGCACATCTTCATAATGAGTTAGCCACAGCTTTGTCACTTGCACAGATACTCATGAGAGATTGCCCAGCTAAGAGGGTAGAGTGACTGCCCTTTATGCAAGATTCTCTTTTTTTGTCCCAGTTGGAGTATTTAATGCTAGAATGTCAGCAGATGTCATCTGTTAGGCCATAAACCACAGCCAGGATTGGAAAGTTTACTGAGAGTAGGAATAGCAAGTAGCTTAGAGGTCGTACAGGGAAATGGTGTAGGTGAGGCTCTAGAAAAATACCTGGACAATTTGCCAAATGATCTTACTGTGCCTTCATGATGCAATAAAAAAAAAAGCTAAAATTTTAGCAGAAATCAGTGATTTATGAAGAGAGCAGCCACTGTGGTTTAACTCAGCTGTGTTAAAATTTTTTAGAGTGCAATTTAGACTGCAAAGATAAATGCACTAAAGAGTTTATAGCCAAAATCACATTTAAAAAATGAGAAAACAAGTAAATTTTCAGTGAACAAAATTATTTTTTTAAAGCACATAATCCCTAGTATAGTCAGATATATTTATCACATAGAGCAACTAGGTTGAAAATACAATTCAGTGACATTTCTAGAGAAACTTTTTTCTACTCCCATCAGTTCTTCAAAGCATGGAACTTTTATACAACAGAAATGTTTTGAAAGACATTTTAAGAAGCTGCTGTAGTTTAATGTTGAAGTACTGTATGCTGGGCAGCAGTCATGTATCAACCTAATGAGAAAGGAAAAATTAAAATACAGGAAAGAATTGATTTGATTAGTTTGTAGAGTACTGCTGCCAGCTTAGACACTGAATTTTCAGAGTTTGAAATGTAAACTCGCCTCCCAGACTTGTCTGCAAATGAAGCTGGACTTGTGCTACTAATCCTGCTCTGGTGTTGAGTGGGGGGGGGGCCAAGGAGGGCAATCCCTGGAGACTTCCCTTGGAATTGTGAATAACCTAGCAGGTATGTGTGAAACTGGACATACTTCATGGCGCGATTCTTGTATCTTGTTTCATTCCTCACCACCCCCAAGGAAGTCAATGTATTGTCCCCAACACATCCTTTAGCTGTTTGAGAGATTGAGATGGATTACTAATGCCCAAGGAGGGCAGTAGCATCTCTGCCTGCAGAGGCAATGATTTGTAAATTGCCCAGAGGAGAGTAAAGTGACCAGTGCATTTGTGGTCCGTGTTTCTAGCTCTGGTAAAGGTGAAAATACTGGTAAGATGTTTGTTATATCAGTACACTAGACAGTAAGCTCTGTGTTATTTTCCAGTAATTTAATTTCACTTTCATTTAGACTTTTAAATTAAAATTCAGTCCTTTTGAAAGTAGAAAAGGACAGAATCTGAAGTCCTAAAATCTTAGGGTAACAGGTTAAAAAAAACACATGGGGACACTTAGTCACCACCTCAACAGTGATTAAAGTAGATCCTTTATTTCAGCATCTGCAATTTCAATTAGTTTAGTTTTATTAATTACTAAATCACTTTAATTAAAACATTTAGCCATTTTGACTAATTATAATGATATAACCAGTTGTGCATGAGGATGCAACCAGTGTATCATTTTTTATGGTGCATTTTTTTGGTAAGGAATTCTGTAGATTGAAGTACTCTTTGAAAACAGAGAACTAAAATATATTTATTCATGTTAGTATCAAAAAAAATGTTTGTGCAAACCATTTGCTTCTCCTGGCAGACTGCGTACATTATCAGCACCCATGAGCACTGGTTCCCATCTACAGTGTATGCGCAGGGGAGTCAGGCAAGAAATGCATGAAGAGGTGCAGCAAAGGGAGAGTCTTGACAGCCCGGAATGGGGTTATGAGTTGAGTCCTGTTTTGCTCTGAAAAACACTCTTTTGCATTTGTGTTAAGCTTTTGACCCCATGTGTTTTGGTGGTGTATGGTTACCTAGGAAACTGCAGACTGGCCTAAGCAACAGGGCTCTCAGACTAGGCACAAATGGAGAGAAAATCGACCAAAATGGGGTAGGGTGGCAGTTCAGTCTGGGGAATAGGAGGAAGTGATGTGAGGGTAAGAAATAAACTATAATAGCCAGAAATAAAATGTAAGTGCAATAAGTGCTTTTTATTCTAAGCTGTGAACGGTTTTTTAAAAAAATCATTCCTAATACATTTGTGTATGTTCCATAGCTGATTAAAACCAGCTATGTAAACATAATGCCTTTTTATTCATGTTAATTACAAACATAAGTGGCTAACCCTTATGTCTTATTTATCTTCATGTTATATTAGTTTACATGCCAGGGTGTGTGTGTGTGTGTGTGTGTGTGTGTGTGTGTGTGTGTCACATACACGCTGTATTCTTTTCCCTCCTTCATTTGAAAATGGAATTCACTGAGTCCTGTTTCCTTTGGCCATGCCATATGGTGTAGCCTTGGTTCCGCCTTCCTGATGTCGCCTGATTTGAAAGACTTACCATATTTGTCGTAACCCCATTTGTTGGGTGTACATTTAATCCTTTGCTCATTCAGCAGTTGCTGCTTCTCTTAAGATGGGATCATGCAGCTGATCAGGGGATTGATTGGACCATTCTTCAACACGTCTCTGCATTCTCTTCGGTAGTTGTGATTGCTCTTTGGTTTAGACCAAGGAAAAGAAAATCCCCCCTTTTCATGTACTTCTTGATTTGAGGACAAGTCTCCTATCAGGGAGAAGAAAGGGAAATGCTTTGTGATTGAACTGCAGTGAATTAACGGCTCCTGTTTCACCACCCCAAACCTTATGGCAACTCACACATTCCTTTCTGTAACTGCCAGAGGTCCGGGTTTAGTTCACTTCAGTTCCACTTAAGCATTAAAAAGACTCTCATGGAGTCTGGGTTGGCCCAGTGAAAAGATGGGGACTTTTTCATTGTCCACAGACTTCTCTATACCTGCTTTGCAAAAATTACAATGGAGCAACTATTTTTGAAGCTTATTTTTCAATTCATAAGAAAGACATTTATTTTCAGTCAAATGGATGATGTTTCCCTCTTATCCCTTAACCCTCCACGTTTGCTTGAATTTTTTTTTTTTTTAACTTCTTCCCCATACCTACTTCCTGATACTTTGGTTCTCTTACCTGCTCAGGTCCCTTCATTTGTACTTTGGAGTTTTTCTCATGTAAATTTGTATAATGGAAAATATTGTTCAGTTTGGATAGAAAGCATGGAGAATTTTTTAAAAGATAGCTGAAAATCAGATTGGAGAAATTTATTTCTGTGTAAAGTTATTTAAAAACTGTATTATATAAAAGGCAAAAAAGTTCTATGTATTTGATGTGAATATGCGAATATTGCTATAATAAAGATTGACTGCATGGAGAAGTCTTTTTCAAGATTACTTTTCTAGCACATTAATAACAAAAAGTAGTTAATGGTTTTGTCAGGTAGTTCTTAGAGGCAGTGGAGACTGAGAAATATAGATTCTGTTTCATTTATAGTGTCAATTACGGCTTGGTAAATAGAAGCTAAAGCTAATCGAGCTTCCTGCATGGTACACTATACATGCTGTCCAACTTACATGTCCTACACTGGTAACCAGTCTTTTATCAGGTGCTAGTGATGACCCTTAATTTGACAGTTTTGTGACCTTAAGTATCTTTAGTTTAAAATAAGTGCTTTTCTCTTTGTAATCACATAGTCCAGGTATGTGCTCTAGTTTGGTAAAGTTAAAACTTAACATATGACCAGGCACAATGGTTCACAATCCCAATGACTCGGGCTGAGGCAGAAGAATAGCAAGTTCAAGGCCAGCTTCAGCAATTTAGCAAGGCCCTGTCTTATTCAAAACAAGGACTGGGGATGTAGTTCAGTGGTAAAGCACCCCTGCTTTCAATCACAAAAAAAGCATGTATCTATAGAAATTCACCCTTTTTGTGGAGGGGCGGGGATTGTTACTGGGAATTGAACTCAGGGGCACTCAACCACTGAGTCATGTCCCCAGCCCTATTTTGTGTTTTATTTAGAGACAGGGTCTCACTGAGTTGCTTAGCACTTCACTGTTGCTGAGGCTGGCTTTGGACTCGAGATCTTCCTGCCTCAGCCTCCTGAGCCACTGGGATCATGGGTGTGTGCCCCCGCACCCAGCCACCTTCATATTTTTATCCAAATGTTTTAACACAACTTGCACTTTGTACTTTAACAGAATATGCACACAAACATTTGAAAACGTACACATTTTCAACTTCCACTTTTTAATGCTGATTACCCCAGTAAGTAGATTTTATGCATTTGATTCCATGACCTGAATTTTAAAAAAAACCTAAAATATTTTCAAAATATATAAAATCACCAGACAAGGTTTCCAGAAGAGAAGTAAACAATTCTAAAACTTCACCTGGAAATCCTGAGGACAGTGTGAAGAGACAGGTAAATCCCCAAAGGGTCTTCATACCTTCATGCCCTTCCAACCCTAAGATGCTGTCTAGACAGTATTTTCTCTGAACTGTTTTTCTCATCTGAAAAATGCAATTCTATAATACAAATATTAGAGAAACTAATTTTCTAAAAGACCTTCATTCGTGACTATAATGGCAATTTTAGCTTTTTAAAAAAAATACAGAAGTTTTCCACAAAATATCCCAGAATAGTAAATGCTTTAGTTATTATACAGTGCTGTTACAAGCCAGGCACAATGGCACACGCCTGTAATCCCAGCAGCTAGGGAAGCTGAGGCAGGAGGATGGTGAGTTCAAAGCCAGCTTCAGCAAAAGTAAGATGCTAAGCAACTCAGTGAGACCCTGTCTCTAAATAAAACACAAAATAGGGCTGGGGATGTGGCTCAATGGTCAAGCACCCAAATTCAATCCCTGGTACCCCCCCACACACACAAAAAAAAATCATGCTGTAACAAAGAACTGCCACACTAGTGCATCTGAAATTTTGTCAGGGTCTCTGATTATTGTACATACTGTCTGGGTTAGATGTTCTCCCCAACTTCATAAAACATAATGCAGCGTTATTAAAGATAATCAGGCCCACATCCTTTCATATCAGGAACCATGTGAAGTCCTGAAGGGCACGCCTTGCCTAAGCTAGTGTAGCCAGGACCCAGGATCTATGTATATCATTTGCCATGATCATGATGGCTATGGAAATTTGGAAAGAAATGGGTGTTGACTCTAGAACAGTAGGTTCTGAGCTAGAAGTGCTAGGTATATTCCACTAGCCCCTGCCGTCCTCAGTAAGGTAAAGCCACTGAGGCTAAGGCAGGTCACACATGGCTTGGATGGCTCCCGCTTCTTGACTCCACTGGCCTGTGGACCACTGCTCCTGATGAGGTACTGGGGGCAGCAGCTGAGCCTTTCTAGGGACTAGTGCTAAGGGCAGGTAGAACCACGATGACCACTGTTGCCTTCTGAGAACATGCTCACTGACCAGTGTTCCTTACACAGGAACTTCATGTCCTAACAGATAACTGTGTTATTAAGTTTCCATAGGAAGCTAGTTGCTAAAATTCGACACTTGATCCTCTTTTGCCATTAGTAATTCTTTCACCAGCAAACTTTCAATTTACATGGCACCTCTCTCCATCAACCAAGCCCACCCTGAAGCTTAAAGTGTACTTTTAGCTATTCATCAGGAAGAAAGAAACAAATACTCTTAATTCTGTTTGTTTCGCTTTGGTTGTCTTTGGCAAGAGAGGAGTGGCACTGCATCTGTTGAGTATTTACTGCTATTAAGTGTTTTCATAATGGATACTTTCCCTAAAAAAAGTCCCCTTTCTACAGGTGTCACCGTGAACTTAGACCCAGTGGTCTAGAAATAACAATAGCTTCCATTTAGAGTATTTCCTTCATGCCAGGCATAGTGCTAAGACCTTTACATATTCATTTAATCCATTTTACAAAAGAAATTTAGACAAGGTAAGTAATTTGCCCAAACTCACAGCAAATAAATGGTGGACCTACAAGTCAGATCCAGCAAGTTTGAGACTGGGTTCTCAAAAGCATTATGCCAGCTTTTCAAACTTAACCCATCAGCGGGTAGTATGATCAGTTTAGGAGGTCTCAACCAGCCATTCCTTTTAAGTATGAAGCAAAATTTAGTGTGTATTGTGGGTAAGTATTGTTTTATAAAACTTGTGAGAAATTT
This sequence comes from Sciurus carolinensis, assembly GCF_902686445.1. Taxonomy (NCBI): domain Eukaryota; kingdom Metazoa; phylum Chordata; class Mammalia; order Rodentia; family Sciuridae; genus Sciurus; species Sciurus carolinensis. The sequence continues at coordinate 14,879,093 of NC_062220.1, forward strand.
AAACATATAAGCACATTTATATATAAGGTTACATATAAAATTAACTGTTAGATGTCATAAGGTTTTATACCATGTTGTGCTGACTCAGATAATCCAGCTCTATCTACCTAGAGCCAGCCAGCCAGGATTTGAACCTCAGCTCTCCCTCTAACTGTGTGAACTGGCAAATCCACCCCATAGCTTGAGTTCTTCATCTTATAAAAGGGAAAAAATAATGTGAGGACTTAATAAACATATAAAGTGTTTGCAAGAGTGCCTGACCCACAATAAGTCTTCAGTTATTTCCTTTATATACTGCCATCAAAATAACATACTTAACATCTCTTTAGGACCTCTCACATTTATTTTCCCACATGCTATACAGCAGGATGGAGGCCCATTCCTCTGAAAAGGTTGGAACTATTTTTTATATCAACTCAAGCCCAAGCCTAGAAATGAGAATTCCAGTTTTGTTTTGTTTTGGAGAGGGTTCCGGGGATTGAACTCAGGCACTCGACCGCTGAGCCACATCCCCAATGCTGTTTTGTATTTTAGAGACAGGGTCTGGCTGAGTTGCTTAGCACTTCGCTTTTGCCGAGGCTGGCTTTGAACTGGCATTCCTCCTGCCTCAGCCTCCTGAGCCTCTGGGATTATGGGTGTGCACCACCACACCTGGCTCCAGTATTCTTTTTAACAAAAGAGTTACGTTTAAAAGTTATCTTTTAGTTCAAGTCAAGCAATTCTGATTCTGAGGAAAGGAGCTAATGGGATTATTCTACTTGAGTTCACTGTTACAATATAACAACACTGTTACGTTCTTTCCCCAAAAGAACTTTATATCAGGGGAAGACAACAGCAGACCTAAAAAGTACATGTCCAGGCATGTACATACCTGTAATCTCAGCAACTCCAAAAGCTGAGACAAGAGGCTCCAAGTTGAAGGCCAGTCTTTTTTTTTTTTTTTGCGGTGCTGGGGATCAAACCCAGGGCTTTGTGCTTGCAAGGCAAGCACTCTACCGACAGCTATCTCCCCAGCCCAGGCCTTGTCTTGAGAAATAAAAAGGGCTAGGAGTGGCTCAGTGGCCCTGGGTTAAAAAAATTTTAAAGTACAGAGCAACCTGATGGTCTTTAAAAGTAAAGACCTAAATAAACACTTTGTGAGCTGAGACAGTCCCCCCTACATGGGTTGTGTGCAGCGCCCCTTGCCAGTGGGGAAGGGGGTCACTGCCCCACTTGCTTGAGGTTTTGCTATTATTATGTCCTCTCTGGGACAAGTGAAGAGAAGCAAAGGAGGAGAGGAAACCCAAGTACTATAAAATCATGCATCACAGCTGAACATGATGGCACACACCTATAATCCTGGGAGGATTAAATTTGAGGCCAACCTCATCAACCTAGACACTTAAAAAAAAAAATTAAAAATAGAAAGGACTAAGGATGTAGCTCTGTGGTAAAGCACCATGGGTTCAATCCCCAGTATCAGAAGGGAAAAAAGGAAGAAATCACCAGGAGTGGTGGTCACACCTGTAATCCCAGTGGAGGAGGCTGAGGCAGGAGGATCTTGAGTTTAAAGCCAGCCTCAGCAACTTAGCGAGGACCTAAGCAACTCAGCGAGACCTTGTCTCTTAAATAAAAATATAAAAAAAAGGGTCGTGGATGTGGCTCAATGGCTAAGCACTGCTGGGTTCAATCCACAGTACTAACCCTGCTTAAGGCCTGCCAGAGGTTGCTCACAGCATTTAACATAAAATCTAAATTTATGATCATGTCCTACTAACATCATCTACTGCCCTGCTCTCCTCACGTGAAGCCACACTAGACTTCGTTTCTTAAACACAGGTGCCACCATTCCATGCTAGATCTTGCTTCTGCTGCTCCCTGTCCCTAAACAGGTTCTACTTGTTCAGGTTTCAGCTAAGATGTCTTCCCTGAACACCCAAGAGTAATCCGCCTCCCTCACCCACCTCTAGCACATTACCCAATGGTATTTCCTTCAAAGCACTTAGTAAATCTCATGCAGTTACTGGTGTACCATTTGTCTTCCCTTCCTAAAATGTTAAGTTCTCAGAGAACAGAATCTTAGTCACCTCATAGCACTGAATTCCCAATGCCTAAATAGTCCAAAACTTTAAAAAATGACTAGTTGTGCTTCTGGGCAAGTCATCAAGCTACCCGATATTGAAAACTTATATCTGTGGATGGAAGAAAAGTCTGTCCCATCTACTCTCAGAGTGCTGCAATGCTATAGAAAGTCGCAGATTACTGTGAAACAAACATTAGCACGCCCTGTTTTATCCCTGTCTCCCATTCCACTGGTCCTAAGAATTAACAGAAGTGACTGAGAGTCCCACAAAAGGCCACTCAACACAATGCCCACAGGAATACACAAAAACAAATGGTCTACACTGACCCCTAACCTCCATTCTCAAGCAAGACTCCACCTGCGGTAGAGAAAATGGCAAGAGTGGTCACATTACCTGCCTGTGTGGCATGGCAGCTGTGCAGGAGCTGTGGGGTCAGACCTCGCCTCACCCTTTACCAGGGTGCAATGCTCAACAAGTAACTTCGTCTCTGCATTCCTCAGTGTCCTGCATCAGAGGGCACCCAGAGAACAGGCTGAAAGGGTAGGCAACCCCCCTAGCACAGCAGGTAGGGCCCAGGAAGTACGGTAGTTGTCACTACCAGAGACACCACGACTCAGTCTTTGTTCTTGGCCAAATCACTTTATTGTTTTTTGTTTTTCCAATCACTTTAATGTACAACTTTTAATGTATCCTATGAACTGCATAATTTCTTGAAAGTCTCACCTTGCTCCTGCAAGAAAACAAAAGTGGAACATTTTAAGTACTTTTATACTTGCTAATCAAAATCCACATTTGTTTATCCAATTATTCAAGCATTTACTGAGCTCTGATCATGTGAGCAGCCTGTAGAGGAAGAAGCAAAATCACCCTCTTTCAGAGGGTTTACAGTTGGGTCATGAACACCCAGCATTAACCCAGGTGTGTATAGGAATACGGGGAACCTTGGAGGAACACCAAGATTAGTGTTAGCTAGGCACAGGCACATAGGTCACAAACCTGAATCCCAGTGACTCCCGACGCTGAGGCAGGAGAATTGCCAGTTCAAAGCCAGCCTCAGCAACTTAGCAAGATCCTGTCTCAAAATAAAAAAGTGCTAGGGATGTAGCTCAATGATGCCCCTGGATTCAATCCCCAGTACCAAAAGCAAAGGTAAGTGAGGATGTCAATGCCTGAGAGTTTTGAGGGGAACTGGGATTCTCCTGATATTTCCCTTCTCAAAAAGGAATGGAAAATAGCTCAGGATAGGGATGTGGCTCAGTGGTAGAGCATTTGCCTACCACTTGCATGAGGCCCAAGCTTCAATCCCCAGCACCACAAAAAAAAGAGAAGGCCATAACCCTTTGTAGTTTAAAGAATCAAATTACAAGTGGGGCACAATGGTGCATGCCTGTAATCCCAGCAGCTCAGGAGGCTGAGGCAGGAGGATCACAGTTCAAAGCCAGCCTCAGCAAAAGGAGGTGCTAAGCAGCTCAGTGAGACCCTGTCTCTAAATAAAATGCAAAATAGGGCTGGGGATGTGGCTCAGTGGTTGAGCACCCCTGAGTTCAATCTCCAGTACCCAAAAAAAAAAAAAAAAAAAAAGAATTTCCATACACTTAAATTTCCACAACAACAGACCCATATGCTGGATCTTTCCATTTAAATGCTGAGAAGAGGAAGGACACTGTGTTTTTGTTGCTGCATACCATAAACTCCCTGTCTTGTTCACTCACCACTGTATTCCTGGGCCTGGCACAGAACTGGTCTTTCTGTTTTGATTTTGTGCTGGGGATTGAACCCAAGGCCTCACACATGCAGAATTAATACACCTTTGATCAAAAGGATAGATAAATGGGACCCTAAAATTGTAATTTTAAGGAAAATTAATTTTTTAAAATATACAATGAAAAGGAAAATAAGACTAAAGGGGGTGGAGCACATGTGAAAATACTTAAGACAAAAATTAGCTACATGGGGCTGGGGATACAGGTCAGTTGGTAGAGTGCTTGCTTGCTTAGCGTGCACAAGGCCCTGGGTTCCGTCCCTAGCACCACCAAAAAAAAAAAAAAAAAAATTAGCTACATGACATGATTTAACTCTGCTTCATGCTGTTAGAATATGCAGTTCCTTCAAGACTGTCAAAGGTACAAAGTCAAATATGACAAAAGGTAAAGAATAATTTAAAAAGAAGAACTTAAGGAATACTTACTTGTAAAGAGTTGAGTCTATATTTTCAGTCTTCATCATCAGGGGGGATACCTAATTCCTCATCTGTCCACTGGGAAGGATCTGGATATGTAAAATGACCCTGGAGACAACCATTCAAAAAGAAAAAGAAGTCAGGAATCTATGCTAAATGAAGCAATTAAATTTCAAAAGAAATCTTGGAAGAAAAAAGAGTAATAAGGCTGATTGCCATATACACAGCCGTTAAGTACCACAGGAACAAATTGCCCCTTAATTAATTGGCGGCCTAACTGCTGTTTAATCTGTGCATTATGCACAGTGGCCTGAACTTTAAAAGTCTCCCCATTATGGGGGCACCAGCCTAAAGCAACACCGTTTGTGATAGAATATAGGAAAGAGTGGAGGCAACACATTTCAAAGATGCTCCACACCTGGCCAATGTCTTAAATATAAAGGTTCCAAACGCCTGTCATTCCTGCCGGGAATGCTGCGAGCCAGGCTGATGGCGGGATCCTCAGTCCTCACCTAAAGCCTACCTGGCTGTACCATCTGCCGGTAGCCACTTGTGCTCCTGACAACTGACCTGCAGTGAAACGGGTTTTAAACAGGAAATGTGCTGTCAGTTCACAGACACCTAACCAGCTCTTTCAGAGGATCTTTAAAAGGAATGGAATATAAAGCAACTTGATATTTCCAAAACTTGTATACTATTTGAGATTTTTTTTCCTATCCTGAACACAAACCCAAGTGTACTAAAAGGCAAAGTACTCTGGTCCCACAAGCACAGATTTGAGAAAAGTTAACTCATCCGGTCCACCCAAACCTGGCTGCCCTGTGCCTCTGGAGAGACGAAAGGACACTGATAATCATTAATCCACCTATTTAGTTTAGATGGTAAGAGAATTAGTTTCTCGTTTCCCTTCCAAATATGAAAACCTAACAAAAACCATAAGACATGGACCACCAAAATGAATACCATCAGGTGAAGTCAAAGGTAAGGAGTTTCATCCATGATGAGGTTCCTGCACACATTCGGACCACGTGGTAGTGAAGGGATACATTCACACAGAAAAAATGGTCTAGAAACAGAAAAACAAGCTACACTGATAACTTCCCTTCCAATACTCAAAAAAGGACACGAACCTGCAGTCTCCTGCACTTACCAGCACAGCATCTGAGTCGTGCCAAAAGCGCCACAGAATCCAGAACCACATAGTCGCACTGAAGAACTCACCCAGGAACACCTGGGATCTGGTCAGCTGGGGAAACTGCCTGTACCGGGGCTCAATATGCACACCACCACCAGCACTAGCAGACAAAACCAAAGGGAAATGATTTGCTACATGTTTTTGATACTAGAAACTGAACACAGGGGAACTCTACCACTGAGTCACACCCCCAGCCCGTTTATTATTTTTTTATTCGAGACAGAGTCATGCTAAATTGCCAAGGCTGAACTTGAACTTGCAATTCTCCTGCCTCAATCTCCTAAATCTCTGCACCACTACACCTGGCTATATCTTCAAAGTAAGTCATCCAAAACCCTGAGTTACATCCTACAAACTTTTTTTTTTTTTTTTTTTTTTTGGTTGGGGGGAGAGGTACCAGGGATTGAACTCCGGGGTACTGGACCACTGAGCCACATCCCAGCCCTATTTTGTATTTTGTTTAGAGACAGGGTCTCACTGAGTTGCTTAGCGCCTCACTTTTGCTGAGGCTGGCTTTGAACTCAAGATCCTCCTGCCTCAGCCTCCCGAGGCTCTGGGATTACAGATGAGCTCCACAGCGCCTGGCTAAAGCTAACATTTCTTAACCTCCTCCACCAAAGTAAAAGAAAATGATGGAGGTTTGCAATCCCTTTCATTTAGCTTGCTGTAAACGTGCAGCACACATTATGACTATGTTATGTTCCACGCCAGATTAACTGCACTGTGGCAAACTGAACACACTCCGAGCAACTTTCCAGGTTGAAAAAACTATGGTAGATGAAATTAAACATATATAATAAGGCATAAATAATATATAAATTCATATATATCCCTGCCCCCACCACCAGCATACAGGTACAAAAGTTAGCCTGGGACGTAGGAAGTGCTGAAGCTGCCATTCACCAACTATGCTTGAACCTCCACCCAGACAGCTACGGGAAGTGTGGGACGGAAGAGGCAGACTGGGGCCACCAAGACCAGGAGTCTAATTATTAGGCGCCTGAATAAAGCTGCAGCCTCATGGCAGAAGGGTGAATGAGAAATAATCACGGAGAAGGGAACCAGAACCTGTTACCAGAAGCCAGTCCTCAGGTAGATTTGCACCCAAATTCACACTACAGGGGTTGGACCTCTGTGGTCCAAAAACCCAAGCCAAGAATTTAAAGTAATCTCGGATTGGTGGTGACCTCCAGAGGCTACCAGAAGCAAGACCTCTAAAACTCGGATAAAAGTTCCAGGGAAAACATGCTCACAATCAAAAAGTACAACAAAATAAAATACTATGAGCCCTGTAGGGAGGAAATAAATAAGGAGGAAATAAATTGGGAAGAAACACCACCCAAAGAAATAATAGACCGAGCGTGAAGGTTCATGCGTGTAAACCTAACAACTCCGGTGACTGAAGCAGGAGGATCACAAGTTCAAGACCAGACTCGGCAACTTAGCCAGACTCTGTCTCAAAAATAAAAAATAAAAAAAGGCTGGGGATGTGGCTCGGTGGTAAAGCATCCCTTGGCTGAATCTCCAACACCAAAAAAAAGAATAGTTCGAACCTAGGATTTCTAAACGTCAAGTTGAAAAGGCAAAAGTGCTCTCGATTTGTGAAAGCTGCGTTTTAAAGGAACCTCCCTCGAGCCGTACTGTTTTCCTGCCTTAAGACCTACGGCTGCCCAGGATTCCCAGGTAAGACCCCTCGTCCTCCAGGGCGCTCCGCCGCCGGCGCCTCGCGTCTCGCGAGCTCCTCTCCACCCCTCGGCTCGCCCGCCTCCGCACGAACCCGGCCACCCGGACGGACCACAAGTCCCAGCGTGCCCCGCGCGCAGCCGCGACGCCCTGCGCGTCGCCCAGGCCCCCGCCTCAAGGTGAAGGCGTCCGCATGCCTCGCTGGCCGTTAGAGCCGGCAGAGCGCTCGCCCGGCGCCCGACACTCACTGGCGCACTCCGCTGCCTCCACCCGCCCGTGCGCCGCAGCCTCTGAAGAGGCGGCCTCCTCCGCGAGCGAAAGGCGCCAGCCGGGCCAGAGCCGACATGCTCCCAGCGTCCCGACAGCCGTCCCTGACCGCCCGCCCTGCTTGCGTCACTTCCCCGGAGCCCCGCCCCGTGACGTCACGGGCCGCCCTCGGCTACCGAGGGTGCGGGAGCCCGGGGAGGCGGGATCCTGGCGTTTCGGCCCCTGGGGTAGCGTTCGAAGGGCTCCGGTCGGCCCTCCGGCGTAGCCGGCGTGCGTAGGCTCCGGGCGAGCGGTTCAGGCCGGCCGGGCGTGGGCTGGGCGGAGCCTACGCCGGGCTCCGGACCAGGAGACCTGGTGCCTCGAGCTTGGCGAGCAGCCCGCTCGACGCCGTACGAGACGCCTGGCCGGGGAAGCTCCCAGCTCACTCTGAGCTTGGCGCTGCCTGCCTTGGCTGACCTAGGCCTGTTTCCCACGTGCTCTGGCCACTCTGCCAGCGCCTCCTGTCCAGAGGACGTCTTCCTCTGGTTCTTCCGAAGTGTCAGTACGTGGACTAGTGAATCAGAATCACTGAGAAGCCCAATCCCAGAGACTCGATTAAGTCTGGGTAGGGCCAAGGAATCTACACTAAAAAGGCTCCTAATTCCTTGATCCTTAGGGCGGACTGGACTTCTTGACTTTTGTGGGGTTTTTTTTGTTTTTTGTTTTTTGGTTTTTTGTTTGTTTGTTTTTTTTGTTTTTGTTTTTTTGGTGGGGGGGAGTGAATCCTGTAGCGCTCTATCGCTGAGCTACATCCCCGACCTTTTTTATTTATCTGTTTTTGTTTTTTGAGACAGGATCTCTCCTGGCCTCAAACTTGGCGATCCTCCTCCTTCAGCCTCCAGAGTCGCTGGGATTACAGCCCCACTGACTTTTTTCTACTAATATTACTTTCTATTCAATCCTGGATGAACTCCAACTTCTCTGTACTCCTCCAACCCCAAATTCTTAAGGTCTCCCCAGATGGGTTTTTCTCAGAACCTCCAGGCTTGTCTAAATTATAACAGCTGCCAACCGTGTCACACCTTGGAGATCTAATTTTGATATGATCTACCTGCTAAGCTCCACAGTATTTCACACTGAAAACTTAATATAGTCACAAATATGAGAAATAAGATGGCTTTGAAGAGAAGAATGGGCTTGAACTTGGGGATATGATTGCACTGAATGTGACTGATACCATTTCTTATGTGCCCAAACTCCATGTGCCCCTTTGAAATCCTTCCCAAGAGGTAAGCCCACATAAAACTTGTGATTGCTTAGCTGCCTCAGGCCCTTGTGAACAACCTTGGTTTGACCCCTTGCTTGGCCCTTTTTTATTTTTATTTTTATTTTGAGACAGGGTCTTAAACTTGCAATGCTCCTCCCTCGGCCTCCCAAGTCAGTGGGATGACAGGTGTACACCGCACTCTGCACTGCAGTCTTAACTCTTACAGGTGTATTAATTAGAGGAAGACATCCACGGTTTTCTGGATAAGTTGATTTTCTGGTTTACATGCAACAGAGGCTTTCTCTGGGCTACAACATTCACCAACTACTCTTTCTAATGACGTGTGCAAACCCCTGAAATAGTCCATGAATTGGGGGAAGCTGCCTCGCTGCCTGGCTTCCAGCAAAGAGCAACGCTATGGTTCCACAGCCACAAAACAAGCACACCTTAAATTTTAAAACATATCACAGAAACTGGGAGTCTGAAGATCTAGAGTTCAAACCTCAGCTCTGCCAATTAATTCTGTAAATTTGGACAGGTCACTTTCCCTCCCTGAGTATCAGTACCCCTCATCTGCAAGTGAGTCATTTAAGATACTACCTGGCTCAAAGCACATCAAAAATTTTCATTCCTTTGTTACGTCTTCCTTTCCCAGTACTAAAGTAATTCAGTTGAACTCGAATTCATTCACCCTCCCCATATTTCTTATTGAATTAAAGAAACTAGATTTCAATGCTTGCAGTATTTAAAGCAATATATAGTTAAGGATTCACCAAGGGTCTATAGACAGATGGATCGTAACTTTTTTGCATTGCTTTGTTTTTTTACTATAAAAACGTTTATGGGGGTTGGGGTTGTGGCTCAGGGGTACAGCGCTTGCCTAGCATGTGTGAGGCCCTGGGTTAGATCCTTAGTAGCACATAAAAATAAAGGTATTGCGTCCACCTACAACTAAAACAAAATTTTTTAAAAAAATTTATGATCTCAACCAGATGTTGTGGTCAACACCTGTAATCCCAGCAATTCAGGAGGCTGAGGTGAAAGGATCATATATAAATAAATAAGGGCTAGGGAGGTAGCTTAAGGGTAAAGCAAACCCCTGGGTTCAGTCCCCAGTCCTGGAAAAAAAAAGTTTATGGTCCCAATCAATAAACTATCTTGACTATGAAACAATGAAGCACATTTGTTTTCTAGACATGCTTTAAGAACTCCTAGGGCAAACAGCCCCTCCTGCCTTGCAGAGTACACTATGGCCCTCTGTTGTGGTGGTCAGATAAGCACAGAGCTTGATAACCACATTTCAGCAGCTGAGGGGAGGGATGCCACACCTGGGCACAGAGCTCTCGGCTTCTAAGTGCAGATCCACTTCACTAGACGCTGTGACCTAACACAGCACCTAACGCCAGCCTCATCTGAGATGAGAAGAATGAGAAGGAAAAGAACGTTGCTGGCCAAACTTCATGCTTATCTAATTCTCTAGAGGCGGACTAGGTCTCCTGGGGTGGGAGTGGGGTGCTTGGAAAGAAGAATGGAGGTCCTTCCTCCAGTGGCTTTCGCAGCACTGCTTTCTAGTCGAGCAGGGATCCAGCTGAGATGTCTCTTCAGCAAGAGCTGCTGAGCTGCTGCGTTATCAGCTCATACCCAGGAAAGCAGCCTCTTCTCCTTAAAAGATGACTTTGTATATCAAATATAGTTCTTAAGATGCTTATTCTAACTTTGAAGGTGAAGCAATTCCTCTTAAAATTCTAATTTTTTAAATTGGCAAATTGCTGTTAAGTCACATTTGTTACCACTTTTCTCCCCTTTGAAGTCTCAATTCCATCAGGGGATACTGTGAGCCAGACCCAGTCAGGCTGTACCCAGATTTCTGGCCCGAAAAAACTGAGAGGCAATAAACTTTGTCTTAAGCCACAAAGTTTAAGGGTGGTTTGTACACAGTGACAAAACTAAAACATGCCACAAATGGCTTGATTAAATTCACTGATTTAGCCAGAAACAGTGGCATACACCTATAACCAGTGACTCCGGAGACTGAGGCAGGAAGATCCCAAGTTCTAGGCCAGCCTTAGCAACTTAATAAGACCCTGTCTCAAAATACAAAAATTAAAAGGTCTAGGGATGTAGCTCAGTGGTAAAGCACCATGGGTTCAATTCCTAGTACCAAAACAAATACAACAAATCTACTGGTTTAAGGAAAGGGAAGCTCAGGGAAGTACCTGCTCTGTCTGTGTTCCCCTCTCACCCACGGGGTAAATAAATGTGTACTTGGCACAAGGGGCCATGTGTCTTGCCAATATGCCCTTCCCTCAGCCATGTGGTGCCACCCTGACCTCTCATTGCCTGCCCACCTCAAAACTTTGGAAATATTGCCTCGCAAGCATGAGGCCCTGGATCCAATCCCCAGCACCACAAAAAAAAAAAAAAAAAAAAAACTTTGGAAACAAATAGTATGTCTACGTAGCCCTTTGGGGAAAAAAAGGCACCAAGGGAATCTCTGCCCTAATAAACTACTTGCTCCCTAAAAGAGAGAAATGAGGAACTGTATCCTGGTGAAGGAAAAAATGGAAGGATCCAGTCTGCACTCAGAGTGGACGTTGAGAGAACAGAAGGGCTTGATTGTCGACCCATCGCCTCCACGCCGGGCAGCGTAACGTGCTGGGGTGCAGGGATAAATGCTGTTGAAACCTGAAGAGCTGCGTACACCTTACTAACATCCACTCTACAGGCTCATCAGTCGTGTCAACTGACCACATGTCATGCTGGCTCTGAGAGGACATCCCATGGGCGGGACCAGTGCAGAGGAGCATGCAGTAATTGCCACCTTAGTTCACTTTGAGTGTCACTAGGTGCCACTGCAGACCAAAACCTTGGTGAGAAGGGCATCCTGACTATGGTAACTATATATTGAGATGAACCAAAATTAACCTCACAAATGGAGAGGGGCAGGACACCACTGCAGAGCAACTGCAGTCTCAACATGAATGCCCAATTTTGAGACAGGATTTCCCTAAGTTGCTTAAGGCCAAGTTGCTGAGGCTGGCCTTGAAGTTACAATCCTCCTATCTCAGCCTCCCGAGTTACTGGGATTATAAGCATGTACCACAACGCAGGGCTTTTATGGCATTTTCTAATCCAAATATCAGCATAGGAACCACCAGCAGGACCCACCTGACCCGGGAGTATATAGAAGGTTAAGAAAAGAAAAAAACAGGAAAACAAAATAACTGAACATATTTGTCCTCCTCTGCAGACATTATCCCTAAAATAGTGTCCCTGGTGCCCAGCTTCCACAACTGAACGGACAAGAACCTTCCCTCCCTTTACTCCCCAGATAACCCAAAGCTTTCAAACAGACCCTGAAACCAATCACAGGAAAACAGTGGTGTGCCCTCCACATATCCCAATTTCAAAAGTTCCAGCTGCCACAGGAGAGGCCCTTGGGAGCAGCCTTCACTGCATGCCCACTGCCATGGTCAGGAGCAGGACGCTGGCCCTTTGAGAAGGAAGGGCTTTGCTGCCTCCAGGATGTCCAGCTTGGGGTCCAGTGAGCGGCCAAGCCCCTCCAACACCATGATGGCAAACACAATTGAGGCAAAGTTGCTCTCAAGCTTTACCTGAAACAGAAAAACAGCAGTTCTTCCTGAAGCCTCTTGATGAAGGTGTGAACCCTGGATAACCGTGTTACTCTCGCCCCTCAGCCTCTCTCGTACCTGGCCATGTGACTTTTACCATCTAGCTGACGTTCTTCCCCATACCGCATCACCCCTCAATCCTGCCTCTCTGCTCCCAGGAATCACAACAGCCAGACAGGGGTCAGGTCAGTCCACTGGGGCCTCCAATGGCATCGGCACAAGAAGCACCTACTCAGGAAGGAGCTAAGTGTGACTTAGATGAATTCCAAGCCACATTAATGTGAGCCAAGGTGTTAGCCACCCTGATCCTGGTTGGGGGGGTTTGCCCATTTGTTTGTATTAGTTTTGGTTTTTGCAGTTCTGGGGACTAAACCCAGGACCTGGTGCATGTGAGGCAAGCACTCTACCAAGGGGCTACATCCCCAGACCTTCCGGTCTTGTTTATCTTTGAGGAGAGGCTGCCTGAAGGTCAGAAGTCCCTCTTCAGGTGGACTAGCCAAATCTAGCTGGATCTGAGATGGCTGCCAGAGTGACCCCACATAACCTCTACCTCATTAGAAGCCCATTTTCACACTAGATGACACGCCTCCAGCACCATGACAGTTGACGATTGCCATGACTACACCGGAGAGAACCATGAAAGGAGGAAAAAGAGATGGTGCCCATATTGCCAGAAAAACCTCTCCCTGTTCTCAAAAAACATATGAATATTACTCCCCTTTATTAGCCTGTCCTTCTCTTTTTTTTTAACCCAACAGTCATAACCTCCTGACCCCCAACAAGTAGAGAAGCTGATCTGTGAGTCTATCTCCAGCTTCTCTTTTTCTTGACAAAAAACAAAGTCTCCTTCACTGCTCAATCAGTTTGTCTCTGTTAGGTCCAAGATTCTGAGGGAAAACAGACCCAGCTTGGGGGGAAAGTATTTGGTAACAGGAGAGACATGGAGTGCCTGAGTTGAGCTGTTACCTTTAAACTCGATTTTCTACAGCTAAATATCACATAGACTGAGGCACAGACCTGACAGACACAGACCAACCCTGTTCTGAAGGAAAGGCCCTGCTGTGCCTCCTCCCTGCAGGTGGACGGTGATGAACGTGCTCTCCACAGAGCTCTGCCCCCACTGGCTTCCCCAGCACGTCCCCGCTGACTGGGGCCTCACCTTGTGAGCCATCAGCAACTTGAAGACACTGGAGAGAAGGCTGGAAACGTGAAGCTGAAAAACAGAAGGGAGTCAGTACAGGTGCAGAGAATTCCAGAACCACCTCTCTCCCTTCTAGGACCCATGCCACCCCCTTTCCCAGCATGGTCACTCACACACACCGGGGGGCAGGAAAAGGACTATCCAACAGACTCCAGGAAGGACATCACCCCATGAGTCCCACTGCCGACACAGATGCCTGCAGGACAAGCTTCTGAGGCCAGCCCATGCCATCCCTCAGTGCACACAAAAATCACAGCTGAACAGACGTGAATGAAGTACTACTGGGCATTTCTCGTGCTGACCTGCTCCTGCTAATGCAGGTCGTGACCTTGGGGAAGGCACAGTGAGTTTTAGGGCTGTGTGTGATATACAGTGCAGGCTCTGGGCACATCCTTGGGTAACTCCCTCTCTCCATGCTCAGCAATCTCCAGAACAGCCACACCCCAGAAGGGAGGGGTCCCCGCCACATGGCCGTGTGGTGTAACCCAGCCAGGGTCAGAGATTGCCGTGGGCTTCCTTGTGCCTCCTGGAAGAATGTGGAGAGGGAAAGGTCTGCTCTTTTCCTGCCTAGAAACTCACATCCCTCTGCTGGCAAAGAGGCCTTCCCTAGACCTGGGACTGGTTGTGCCCCCAGGAAAGAGCCGTGAGCACCACCTGCGCCTGCCCACCTTTTCCAGAGTGATGGTGTTCTTCCGGGCCTGGGTCACCAGTGCAGCCATCTCCGCTTTGAACCCCTCCACATCCCTGCACTCACTGGCCCGGGCATGATGAAGGATGAGTTCAGCCACTTTGTGGCCCTGAAGATACAAAAGAAAAGCAGCTTGGTAGAGTTCACAAGCCTAGACCTGGGAACTGGCCACAGTCTGTCTTTTTTCTTTTTCCTTGCATAGGTGGGTGGTTACCAGGGTTTGAACCTAGGAGCCCTCAACCTCTGAGCCACTTCCCCAGCCCTGTTTTGTCTTTTATTTAGAGACAGTGTCTCACTGAGTTGCTTAGCACCTCACTTTGGCCGAGGCTGGCTTTGAACTGGCGGTCCTCCTGCCTCAGCCTCCCGAGCTGCTGGGATTACAGGCGTGCACCACCATGCTCAGCTGAGCCACAGTCTCAAAGCCTCCCCGGCCAGTGGGCCCTCTCTGTGCTTGGCACAGTCAAGGCAAGGTGCACACACTGTTCTTTGCCCTGCTGGGCCACATGAGGCACCCATGGAGCCAGAGCCTGAGTCCTGCTGTAACAGGCAGCTGTTTAGGAGGGAGAGCAGAATCCTTCCCTATGCCTTTCTGCAAGGTTGCTGCATCCCCTTAATCCTTTTAAACCACCTTTTGCTTAGGAGGTTGGGATCCGTTCCCCTGAGAATGAAGAAAGAAGAGACACTCATCCTGGGTGAGGAAGATCCTGCGCAGCATGTAGCCTTCCTGCCTGACCTCTCTTTTTCTCCTTGTAAAACCCCTTTGCACCCCGAACCACACTCCCAAGATGAAGTTTGGAGGATGCTTGCCCCTCTTTCCCCTTCAGAGTCGGTCCTTGAATAAAATTCATCCCTTCCTACCAACTCCCATCTGCCAAATATTGATTTTCGGGTGCTGGGCATCCAGGACTTACTCCAGTGAGATTGCTGCTTATTCTCTACTGAACCGTGTGGCCCAGGTCCTTCCTGGAGCAGCCGGCCTCTCCCAGGGGGTTCTTCCTGCCCAAAGAGAGCTGCCTTCCCCTGGTTGCCCCAGCCCCTGTGCCTTCTCCCTGCTCCCTTGGGACCATGTGGATCAAAACCCCCACAGTCTCGTGGGACATGCAGCCCATCCCCAGTGATCGTCAAGAATGCCCATCACTGCCCACAGCACAGCTCCAGATGTGGTGCTCCTCCTCCTGGGGCTGTGACCTTTGTCCTTCGCCCAAACCTGTACAGAGGCCCCACCTGCAATGCACCTCAGGGCACACTTCCAAAGTGACTTCAGGCTCCACTCTTGGTTGTTCCCCTCAAAACCCAGGGACTCATCTTAATTTTGCCCTTTTTTTGGTAGGGGTGCTGAGGCTTGGACCCAAGGGAACTACACCACTGTACCACAGCCTCAGCCCTTCCCATTTTTTATTTTGAGACAGGGTCACCCTAAGTTGCTGAGGCTGGCCCAGAACCTGCAGTCCTCCTGCTCAGCCCCCAGAGTCACTGGGATTCCAGGTGTGAGTCACCGTGCCTAGTTGCTTTTTAAATTTTATTCTTTTAAAACCAGCTCTCTTTCACACAGGGAAAAAGAGAATTCTTCAGCAGACAGTCAGAGAAGGTCTTCACAGTCACCCTTGATGTGGAATCAAGAGTGAGTTCCTGAAGGCCTCTTCTCTAATAGTAATCCCCAACCCTTGGAGTTCTTCTGAGTCACAGGAAGGGTCAACAAACAACTCACAGCACCCACACCAACAATCCACATGGAGGGTATGTTCTCTACAGGTGGCTTCTCCCAGCTGACTGTCTTGCAGCAAAGGGCACAGGCTGGGACAGCCATTTTTTGGTCAAGAGGTTAGCATTACTATTGCCCACCCACACATTTGCTGAGGGAGAAGAGAAACTACTAGAACACAAAGCATTTGGAAAGGTCACCAACCATAAACTGCTCAGAACTGGCCTGACCTGGGAGCCAGCAATGAAGACCCATAACACAGCTTCATGTCCTCTGCTCCTTCCCACTCCACTCGTGTCTAGCGGCAGCACCCTGGCAAACATGGGCACTTAGAAGAATGACCAGGTTGAGGAGCCCCACATCAAGACAGAGGCAGCTCCCCAGAGCCTGAAAGATCCCCTGCTCCCAGCAGATCTCACCTGCCCCATAGCCACAGCCAGGAAAACTGCCCGGAAATTCCTCAGATCTGCAGCCTGCAGCTCGGCCACAATGCCAGCATCCAGCAGCACCAAGCGCAGCGGGCACAAGGCAGGTGCCATGGCCACCACCAGCGTGTCACAGACATCCACCTGCTGTAGCTGTGCCTCACGGCTCGGGGAAAGTCCATCAGCACCCTGGACCAGGATGTTCCCGGGGTGAAGGTCCGCGTGCACGAAGTTATCCACAAATATCTGGAAAGAGATCACACCACTCAAGGCTGAGTCAACCCTTACCACCCCAGCGCCACCAAGCCACATGCAGAAAAAGCTTCAGGGTAACACTAAGCTCCCAATGGCCTATTAAAATGGTAAAGAGGTATACTGTTTCATGAAGCCTGACTGTTTGGATGTCATCAATTCAGAATGTGTGCAGGGGCAAGCTAAGTAAAAGTTTTCAAGAGAAAAATTATTTTCAAAGTAAAGAGCAGACCCGACTACATTTCAAAAGACTTAATTTTTACATTATGATTTGAGTCACTAATGTTCTAATTAAAAATTATTATTCATTGTTTAAAAATTTCCTTCAAAGCTCTATGTTCCTAAAATTCACAGAACTATATTTCTTTAAAAATGGGGCTGAGAGCCCCGCCTTGTTTCCTTTTATTTTGGAGCTAATGCCTCTGTGTGTCTAGTTTTGAGTGCAGTAATATAGAATCAGCAAATCACACTTATTTTTCTCCTTTTCCAGTATTTTTCATTTGTTTCTGTAGCAGCAGTATACACCAACTCTTCCTGTATATTGCCTGTTTGCAGGAAAATATTGTATGTTGAATAAAATTTTCTATAAAAAATTTTTTTTAAATGGGGCTGAGGGGCCTGGGGTTGTGGTCAGTGATTGGAGGGCTTACCTAGCATGTGTGAGGCACTGGGTTCTATTCTCAGCACTGCATATAAATAAATAAATTAAATATAGGTCCATCGACAACTAAAAAATAAAATGGGGCTGAGGGCCAAGCGCAGTGGCACATGCCTATAATCCTAGAAACTCAGGAGACTGAGGCAGGAGGATTGCAAGTTCAAGGCCAGCCTCAGCAACTTAGTGGTAGAACAGAGTTCAATCCCCACTATGAGAAGAAAAAAAATTTCTATTCAGCTAGGCATGATGACACACACCTGTAAGCCCAGCTATTCAGGAGGCTGAGGCAGAATTGCAAGTTCAAGATTGGCCCAGACAACTTAGTCCTGTCTCAAAATAAAATCAAAAGGACTGGGGGCGGGGAGGGGAGGGGTGTAGAATAGTGGTGCAGAGCTCACCTAGTATGCAAGAAGCCCCGGGTTCAGTTTCCAGGACAATAACAACAACAACAAATTACTATCTCAGCTCTTTGTCTGAACCCTGGGCAACTTAGGCAGGGCCTGGGCCTTGCTCACCACCATTCCCGCAACGCACAGAGGCACACTAGAGAGAAAGTGCTCAGCAGAAGCTGGGGTTCCTACAAGCATCTGGCGGGTTCAGCTACTTTGTAGAGTACACTTCCTCAGCATGTGGCTCCCTGCTTGGCTCACCCTCCTGCCCAGATGCTGAGCAGAGCCCCAGCATCTCTGATACCAACTTGACCACTGCCCTGGGCCTGAGCACCCAGGTCAGTCCAAGAGCTCACCATCTTCAGGAGCATGTTGATCCCCAGCTGCGCAATCTTCCTCTTCAAATCAACAGGAATTCCTGCCTGCTGGTAACTGGACACAGGCACGCTCTCCTTGGAGAAAGTCCGGGGAGAAAACAGGTTTTTACCCTGGCCCGCCCACCCCACTCCTACCCCTCTGCCCCCCATGCCACATCAGTGCTGCCTCCCCTGACTGGGGGTGGACCCAAACAGTCTGATCTTTCTCAGAGCCCTTAGGAATCTGTCATCCACATTCATTTTAACCGGTTTACATTTCTCTTCTGACATTTCTCAAAGGACAAATCTCAGGCTTATTAGAAAGGAAACCCATCAGCTGTGCCACTGATAAGGAGATGTTTGGTATCCTGGAAAAAGACAGAACCAAGTGTGGAGAAAGCTAGCTTCCAGTCAAGAATTGGCCAATAGAGCCATGAATGAGCTCTGTGACCTCAAGTGGGAAAATGGAAAAGAAAGGGAAGCAAGAAGAATGGGGAACTGACAAATAAGCATTTTAACTGGCTTTGTTTAATTCATGGTCAGAGCAACCCACCGAGATAGATGTTGGTATCCCTAACTAACAAATAACGAATGAAAGTCCAGAGTTTACGTGACTTGCTTAGTTCACACAGCTAGGAACACTGGACGGTTCATCTCAGACCCTGGATCCCACAGAGACCTCCATCTCTCAGAAGAGGCAGGACCAGAGGACAGCTAAGGCAAATGATGACACAAAAGCTTGGTGAGCACCTTTTCCGTGGTGAATGGTTTGCACTCGATGTGTCATGTCTCCAGAGATGACCCTGTGAGGCAGGAACTCTTGCCCTCCTTGCTAGGTCACCACAAATAACACAATAGGTTTTTAAATCTAAGAGGTCTGAGGCCGTGGACAATGCTCTCAGCCAGCTCACCATGCTGCCTCCCCTCCTGCCAATCTCCCAGCTCCTCCTGATTTTACAGGCACGAAACACATCCTCTCCCCCAACTAAAGCCTTCCTGGGGGCAGCCAGCTGCTGGAGTGACAGGTACCACCAGAGTCTCACTTCATAGGTTTCCACCAGCACATCCCTAGTAACGAAGGGGCGCAGAGGGGTGGGGAATCTGACGGATGACACATCCCGGAAGTTACGCTGGAAATGTTCTAGATTCCTAGCTTCATAACGCAGGTCAATCTAGAGAAATGGAGAGAAAAGATGAGGGCTAGTCTGGGCATGTGACAGTCACAGGTGAAATGCCAGGGAGCGGGCAAGTCGTGAGACTCGCCATGTCTTTTCCACCAGCTCTTCCTGCAGAACTCCCCAGGATACTTGAGATGTTTTGGCTAAAGGCTGCCCCAGAAGTCCAAAATCTCCACGTGAACTCTAAGCTGCAGACAGCAGATACCCCAGAAGGATTTGGGCCACTCTGCTTCTGTACCATCGCCTTCGTGCCCACCCACCCCCTTTACACCAGCCAGGGGATCCCCTGCCCCATCTCCCAAGGGTTTGGCTTCACTGCCCTCTCAGGCAGTCCAGTGCCCCTCAACTGGCCAGTCCTTCTGCCCTCTCCTTCTACTGGGGCCACTTCCACGCAGACCAACTCTTCCATCTGAAGGCCAGTTGGTCCTCCATCCACTGCAACAACACTGTCACCACTAACTCCCAATGGCTTTATGTGTGCCCGACTCAAAGGACTAGCCCTACTTTTTTTAACAGTACTGGAGATTGAACCCTGTGGTGCTTTGCCTCTAAGCTATACCCCCCCAGTTCTTTTTAGTCTATATTTTGAGACAGGGTTTCACTAAGATGCTGAGGCTGGCCTCCACCTTGTGATCTTCCTGCCTCAGCTTTCTGAGTCACTGGAATTACAGGCATGTTGCACCACACCCAGCCTCCCCATTTGTATCTTTTTCAGGGGATGGGGTACTGGGGATAGAACCCAAGGGTGCTATACCACATCCTCAACCCTTTTTATTTTTTATTTTGAGACAGGGTCTCCATGTTGTTTAGGGCCTCGCTAATTTGCTGAGGCTAGCCTCAAAATTTGTCATCCTCCTGCCTCAATCTCTCAAGTGGCTGGGATTACAGGCATGTACTAACCACACCTGCCCCCACCACTTTTTGTACCAGGGAATGAACCACAAAGCCACATTCCCAGCCCTATTCACATTCTATTTTGGAGACAGGATTTCACTAAGTGGCTTAGGGCCTCGCTAAGTTGCTGGGGCTAGCTTTGAACTTGCAATTCTCCTGCCTCAGCCTCCCCAGCCACTAGGATTACAGGCGTGTACCACCACGCTCCCCCCCTCTGGCCCCCATTTTTATCTTAATGAACCTCTCTGAGCTCCACTCTGGTGTGCTGATGCCCATTCCTCCCACACTTCTCTTCTTCCAGTCCTTGCTCTTCCCTTTCTGTGGGGCCCCTTCACCTCTCTAACTGTCCATGTTGGCCAGGTCCGTGCCTATCTCCCCTGACATCTGGCTCCGGTTGCTGCCTGGACATCCCCCAGGCAGCTCCCCTGAGGACAGCATTCTTGCTGTCAGGGTCAGATCACAATACCAGCCTCCTGACTGTCAATTTCAATTACAACTGGATGTCACTCTGTGGAGGCCCAGAGACCTTTAAACACTGGCTAAACTGAATTTACTTTCCCCAGTCCTCTTGTTCTCAGTCACCTGTGAATCACTAGACCACATCTCCCCTCCCCTCCAAACCTAATGGTGACCAGTGTCATCAACCCCCAAGGTGGTGGTGTCAGGAGGTGGGGCCTTTGAGAGGTGATTAGGTCTTGGAGATGAAGCCCTCCTGAATAGTTTAGTGTTCTTATAAACGAGGCCTGAGAGAGACCTTCACCTCTTTCTACCATGCAAAAACACAGTGGAAAGGCACCATCTATGAGGCAGAAAGCTAAATGTCACCAGACACCGAAGCTGCCAGCACCTTGATTTTAAACGTGGCCTTCAGAACTGTGAGAAATAAACTGCTGTTGCTTATAAGCTCCCCAGTTTATAACAGCCCAATTAGACTCACATGAGTCCCTGGGACTTAAAATCTTAAATCAGAAGATAGAAAGGAATGCTTGGTATATATTGCTTCTGAAAACCTGCCAAGTCCTGCACCATCAGACAGGGTGCAGAAGTCTACTGGACTAAGACTGCCCCCCTGGTGTGTTTATGAAGTCTAATTTATAAAAATGTCCCAAGGGTCCTGAACAGGGGAGAAGTCCTTATCTTCTCACCAATCCCTGGAAACAAAGCCCAATAGAGGCAAGAATGCAACGTGGCCAATTCCTCTTCTCACCCTGGAATTCAGTCTCTGATGGGAGCAGAACTAATGCTATATATCCCTTCAGATTCGTTTCAGTTTTCTCCCAGGCACAAAGGAGCACTATTTCCTAAGCTCCCCACAATTCCACCATGCCCATGTGATCAAAGCCCTGATCTGGACTGGGAAGAAGTGATGTTCCCCACTTCCAAGTCTGGTTACAAAATCTCCTACGTGATCCTTCAAGGCCTCCCATTTCCACTGAAACATGTTGAAGAGGGCAGTGCCAAACTTGGGAGGAAATTTGGTCCCCGAATAACTATGGAGCAGTGCCTCATCCTCCCCTCAGTTACTTGTATAAAAGCAAGAAATAACCTTGTTGCATGAAGCCTCTGAGATTTGGGTGTTCTTTGTTTTGTCAGCTAGTGTTACCCACACTAACTAAATTCATCGTGCTCTCCACATCCTGGGAGTTGATTCATTCAGCATCCCCTAAGCAACTGCTAATGGCAAGAACTAGGTTAGATGCTATTTACAACTGAGGGAAGAATTCACCTGTTGAACCATAAGCTTCTCAAACTCCTCCACAATCTCAGGCAAGCTAAGCCACTTGATTCCTGGCAAAAGTCCAAGGGCTCGGCTTCCAATCTTCATCAGCAGCAGGTCCATATGCACCTGAGAGAGCAGGCCAGGGTGCAACACCTGCCAGAAAGAGGAATAGTGAGACAGGAGAAGAATCAGGAGGACACATTTCACCTAGCCAGTGCAGGGTCCCACCTTAAAAAGAGAAAAATGGCTTCTTCTCAAAGCAAAGAAGTGGCCCCAATACCCACAATGCCCTAGGATGGTGGTTCCTCCATCCCAGAGGTAGCAAACTCCACATCTTCCTCATTTTCCTCCATCAGAGGAAGCCCAGAAATAAAACAGCTTGCACATTATAGGTATTCAAATATTGGTTAAGCTAAAAAGGTTGAGCATCCCCAATCCAAATACCCAAAACCCCAAATGCTCCAAGATCCAAAACTTTTTAAGCAATGACATTATGTCACAAGTGGAAATTACACACTTGACCTCATGTGATGAGTGGAAGTCATACCCTGCTGCACTAAAATATTACATAAAATTATCTTCAGGTGATACGTATAAGGCAATATGAAACATAAATCAATGTCATGTTTAGACTTGGGTCCATTCTCAAGATATCTCATTTGGGTTTTTTTCCCATATTTTTTATTGGTGCAGCATAGTTATACATAATGATGGGATTTGTTGTTACATATTCATACATGCACACGATATAGTTTAATTTGGCCAATATCACCCCCCAGCACTCCCCCCTCCCTCCACGCCTCCCACCTTCTGGTCTCTTTCCTCTACTGATCCCCCTTTGATTTTCATGAGATCCCTCTGCCATACCTTTCTTTTCCTTTTTCCTCTCTAGCTTTTGTGTGAGAGAAAACACACAACCCTCGACCTTCTGAGTTTGAACTATTTTGCTTAATATAATCATGTCCAGTTTCATCCATTTTCCTGTAAATGATATAATTTTATTTCTACTTATGTTGAATAAACCTCCATTGTGTTTATGTAGCACATTTTCTGTATCCATTCATCCGCTGATGGACACGGAGGCTGGTTCCCTAGTTTGGCTATGGTGAATTGTGCTATAAACATTTTGAATATGCAAATATTTAAAAATTCAAAAATGTCCAAAACACTTCTGGTCCCAAGCATTTGGGGTAAGGGATACTTAACCTGTGAATAGGAAGAATGTGGGGGCAACTTGCAGGGGGCATGTCTGGGACAGCTCAGTGGGCAGGCAAGATGTGAAGGCCTGTCATAGATGGAAAGGACCTAGCTAAGACATCGGAGCACTTACTTTCACTGCCACTGGGATGAGGTGATCCTGGTGGTCAGAGGCCTGAGACCCGACTGCATTTCCAACCAGTTCAGCTTTAGGGAGAAGCAGCCTTTCTAGAAATGACTGGTCAGCGAGATTTCCTGTGGGCTTCGGCTCCTTCTCAAGGTGTCCTAAGAGCTCCCTCAGGCCACCGACTGCCCCAGCTCCTGAAGAAAGCTTCAGGCAGGTGGCCTGACCAAGTCTGTGGTCCTTCTCCAGGAAGGCAGTGCTGGCAAACGCCTTGTACACCTGGGCCACGCAACCTGAACCCACTGGTTCCTGGGTCTCAAAAAAGAGGACACTTTGCCAGTCCTCCCCAAACGCCTGCCGGAGAAAGTGTTCAGTGAGGGTCCAAGGGTGAGGGGTCACCCGGACATGCAGCTTGGAGAACAGGGCACAGAAGGCCTCGGAAAAGAGATCACGCCGAGTGCTGGCCCACTGGCCCAGTTTAATATAGGTTGGGCCCGAGGTCTCTGTGGCTTTCAGGAGTAGGTGGAGCCAGAGGGTGGAAAGGCCGGGAGCCAGGTAAGTGAGAGGGTAGAGGAGAAGGAGGGGGAAGAATTTTGCCAAGAGAACACCAGCCCGAAGCCAGATACGGAGATGCAGGAAGACGGAGCCCAGCGGGCCAGCCTGGGAGACCCTCTCCACTGGCCCATTTTCTGCCAAGTCACTCCAGTGAGCCCTTCGCTGGCACAAGCTGTCAGGGGTCCTCTCACCACCGTCCCCATAGGCTGAGATGAGTTTGGGCAAAGTGCCCAGCAGAAGCCAACAGAACCTCGTACTGCGAGAACACCCCAAGGGTCTGAGAAGACCAAATTCCTTTCGGAGCTCAAAACACCTGAGATGCGACAAACAGACCCTGACGGAGATGCGCCAGGGGGTCACCATCCTCCCAGAGGCCCAGGCCTAGTCTGTCCGCTCCGCACTCAGGGGACATGCATCTATGGGGACGCTCGGGCAAGGCGCGGAGGCGTCCGCGGCGCAGCCATGCTCCGACCCCGCCTCCGGGGAGCAGCCTCAGCTCGGCCTGCCCCGCGTCCTGCTCCCGCACGGCCACCCACGCCACCCCGGGGCCGCCCGGCGGGCCGCCCATGCGGCCCGGCTCCACACCCGGCTCCTCGCCTGGGCCTAAGGCCCGAGACCGGCCGGCGCCCGGCCCCCGCGGCGCCAAATGGGGGCGGTCGGAGACGAAGCGACCGTGAGCGGCAGGAGCCGGGACGGACGGACGCGGGTCAGGCCCGGGGCCGCAGCGACCTGGAGAGGGGCCGCCGGCGCGGACAGGGCGGGGCGGACGCGGGGTCACCACAGGGCCGGGGCCGGCGCGGGATAGCGGAGCGGCAGCGCCCCGCCGAGGGCCGGGCAGGGTGGGGAGTCGGGGCGGGGCGCGGTGGACGGGGCCAGCGCGCCGGGGCGGCGGGACCCGCGGCCCAGGTCTTCCGGGAGCTCCCGGCGGCGCGGCCGGCCCCGCCCCGGAGCCGCCCCTTAAAGTGGACGCGGCGGGAACCCGGGCAGAGGCTGCCCGAGCCTCAGAAGACTGGTGACTGTCGCCGCCGCTCTTGTGATTATGGTTATTACGTTTTGCGTGTTCGTCTTGGGGGATTAAGCCCAGTGACCTGGAATCTGGGGTCCTCCCACATCAGCCTCCCCGGTCGCTGGGTTACGGGACGGCGCCACCACAGATTCAACACAGAACGAGCACCTTCCCCAGCCTGCCCGCGGCGACTCTCCTCTGACAGCTTCGAATCCTTACCACGAACTGAAGGCGGGTTCTGAGCACAGGCCGCTTTTCAACCTCGCTAGACTTGGGGGTGGAGTGGGGTCGGGGGTAGGAAGGTGGGGAGGTGTCGGTCTTGTGTGATTGGCGATGGCGTTTGGACATTGGGGAGTGGCTCCAAAAAGGCCACGTTCATTCATGCGACTAATACTTCTTGAGCGCATCAAATCCTTCTTGAATTCATGTTGAGTCTCAACAATGCATATTGAGCCAGGTGTTGCCTTGAGCTTTGGGGCAGTGGATACTTACATCCTGCGCTCAGAGGCTAGTCACTTAAGGAGGGGTCCTAAATGTGCAGTTTTAAAGTGTGACAAGAGTCACCAGAGCAATGAAGATCAGAGACACTTCCATTGGAAGGGGCTTCTTTTGCGGGGAAAGGAAGAGCTTCTGGAAGGGGGCCAGAAGAATAAAGTCCTAGCGGGTCAAGGTGACTAGGGCTGTAATCCCAGTAAGTTGGAAACCACCCAGCCAATTTAGCAACTCCTTGTGTCAAAATAAAATTTAAAAATAAAAAAATAAAACGGCCTGGAGGTAGCTCAGTGATAGAGAGCTAACCTAATGTGTGCAAGGCCTTGGGTTCTCTCTCCAGTACTGCAAAAACAAAACACCCTAAAATAGAAAGGAATTTGATGTGAAGTTCAGTGGGTTTGGTTGTATTTTATTCAGGGATTGAACCCAGAGCCTTTTGAATACTAAGCAAGTAAGTGCTCTGCCCCTGAGCTGCATCCCCAGCCTCTGGTGTAAGGTTTTGAAGTCTGTGTGTGTGTGTGTGTGTGTGTGTGTGTGTGTGTGTGTGTAACCTTGAAGAACCAAAAGGATCTGATCCAAAGGGAGATCAGATGGCCCTGTTGACCAAGAGGGAGAGCCACGGAGCTTGGGAATCAGCCCTACGGTCACTGATGGGACTGGTATTTCAGGTCCTTCAGCCATCTTCTCTGCTCTTTCAAGAGCATTCAAGAGGCTGCCTGCCTTGTGCTACCATAGCTGTCTCTAATCAATAGCCTTTGCTCCATACAGGGAGAGACTTACAAAAGTCTGGTCAAAGGTGGGTGTGAGGGCATCACAAGTGGAAGGGCTGCCAGGACATGACCCACCACCACAGTTCCTACTGCTAGCAGTGTGGTATGACCACTCAGTAGCCTTAGGAGTACCCATGAACGTGGAACCTGAGCTGCTGACACAGTCAGGAACAGGGCAGTGGCCAAAGACGCCTATGTTGTTAACTAACAATGTTTCCTTTTGCAGAAAGATGCTGCACACCCTTTGCCGTTCCCAGGGCAGACATCATACCTGTCACTGAAATATGGTCAGCCATGCTGTGTGTGGTGGCACATGCCTATAATCCCAGCGGTTTGGGAGGATGAGGCAGGAGGATCACAAGTTCAAAGCCAGCCTCAGCAACTTAGTGAGGCCCTGAGCAACTTAGTGAAACCCTGTCTCAAAATAAAAAATAAAAAATGCTGGGGATGTGGCTCAGTGGTTAAGTACTTACTCCTGGGGTACCAAAAGAGAGGGAGGGAGGGAGGGAGAGAGAGAGAGAGAGAGAGAGAGAGAAGAAGAAGAAGAAAAGAAGGAGGAGGAGGAAGAAGAGAGGAGGGGAGAAATACAGCTAACCATTAATATCTTCTTCCTCCTGAGTCATTTACCTGTTTTATGTTAAAGGTATGCACAGCAGGTTGGGAATATAACTCAGTGGTAGAGTGCTTGCCTAGGACATGCAAGGCCCTGGCTTACAGTACAACAACAAAAAAAAGAAATAGAAAAGTGCACGGTAGTCACATGTATGACTAATTTGCCAAAGTGTTTATCAAGAACTTCATTTTTGTTGTGGTGTGGTGGCGGTACCAGGAAATGAATCCAGAGTGCTCTACCACTCAACTACACCCCCCCACCCTTTCTATTTTTTGTTTAGAGATAGGACCTCATTAAGTAGTCAGGATTGTCCTTGAACTCTTGATCCTCCTGCCTTAGCCTCCTGAGTCATTGGGATTACAGGCCTGAGCCACCATACCCACTTAAAGACTTCATTGAAACCACTGCCCTCTAACAATGTGAGCCCAGGCAATTCTTTCTGGACCTCTGCTTCTCATTAAGCAAAACGAGGAAGGGAATTCAACTGAAGCTCTGTAAGTTCAACTCAAAGTTCTACAAGTCCTCTAGACATATATTTATGACTCTGGAAGTTAGTATATTTATCAGGAGTTATGAGTAAAAATTCTGGAGCTCAATAAACCTGGTTTCTTATCCCAGGTCAAGGTCACCTTATCCCTGGGGCAAAGCACTTAACTCTCTGAGCCTTCATTCCTCATTTACAAAATGGAGGTAAGAATAATACCCCACAAGGAGCAAACCAGAAGGTATCTGTGGTGTGCTTAGCACCTTGCTTCACCTAATGCTAGCAAATATTGTCATTTTTGTTATCTAGATAAGTAAAAGTTGTTCTGTTTCTCCTACTACTTAATATGACAGGTGCTTTCTCACAAATTTGGAGAATGCATTGTGGAAGATCTCATTTAAAATAAAGCCTTTGAGGCCGAATGTTTTCTCTGATAAGCGAATCCTGGTCCATAGTGTGGGTGGGTAGGGAAGAATGAAGGAACTCTGGATTATGCAGAGGGGACTGAGGGGAGGGGTGGAGCGCTGGGGACAGGAAGGGTGGCGGAATGAGACAGACGGTATTACCCTATAAACTGCATACACTACTGGTGTGACTCAGCATATGTACAGCTAGAGGAAGGAGAAGTTATGCTCCATTTGTGTCCAGTGTGTGAAAACGCATTCTACTGTCATGTATAACCAATTATAACAACAAAAACAAAAACTTATTACCTGACTTGATTTCAAAAGACAACACCTACTGAACACATACACTATTGTATTAACATAAGTCACAAAATCATATCTTTTTTAATTTAATTTTTAAAACATTTTTTCATACATGTATATAGGGTAATAATGTGTGTCTCATTCTGCCGTCCTTCCCATCCCCACCCACCCGACCCCTCCCCTCAATTCCTTCTTACAAGCCAAAGCTCCTTCATTCTTTCCTATCCACTATGGATCACCATCCGCTTATCAGAGAAAACATTCGGCCTTTGGTTTTTGGGATTGGCTTATTTCACGTAGCATGATATTCTCCAGTTCCATCCATTTACCTGCAAATGCCATAATTTCGTTCTTTAAGGCTGAATAATATTCCATTGTATATATGAAAATCATATCATTCTAATGAATTTATTTTCTTTATGTTTTGCTTTGTTTTTGCCATTTTGTAAAACAACAAAATAAAATAAAGCCTTTGTGGCATCCTAGAAATTTACCTAGAGAAGAGCCTTTCAAACTTTAAAATCTATCATAACAACCTGGAGGGCTGACCTCACCTCCAGTTTCTGATTCTGTAGGTCTGGGATGGGGTCTGAGAATTTGCATCCACATGATGCTGATGCTGTTGGTCCTGGGAACACAGTTTGAGAACATCTAACCTTGTGGTGGTGGTGAATTTGATAGTGGTTAAGCACCCCTGGGTTCAATCCCTGGTGAGTGAAATGGTGGTGATAGCGATGGCGGTGGTGGTGATGGTACAGGTAAAGAGTTAGAGTCAACTCCCAAGAGGTGAAGCTGAAGGATTACTGGGGCCCATGTCAGTTTGGAGAATGATGTCATACATTTTAAGACACCATGGATAGCAAAAACAACCAGTTATATCAAATCTGTAGGGAGTTTTTTGGTTGGTTGGTTGTTTGGTTGGTTGTTGTTATTCAGTGCTGGAGACGATACCCAGTCCCTTACAACATGCTAGGTAAGCACTCTAGCACTGAGCCCAGTAAAATCAAATATGAACCTTAATCAAAATGTATAAGGGTAGCCTTTAGAAAATCACAGGCTTGGGCCGGGTTTGTGGTTCAGTGGCCGAGCGCTTACCTAGCACATGTGAGGCACTGGGTTTGATTCTCAGCATCACATATAAATAAATAAAATAAAGATCCATTGCCAACTAAAAGAATATCACAGGCCTTGGGTTGAAGTGGAGCCACTTCTCAAGTGGGTGGTAACTTTATACAATCTGCTTCAGGATTAGCAATGACCGGAAAGTACCTCTTAAAGTGATTAATGAATTAAGAGATTGAATATACAAAAAGACAACGGCCAAGCCACCTCTGAATAGAACTCTGACCCACAACCTCTGCTGCCATAGGCCTGGAACGTCAGAACTTTCTTGGTCAATGACAGCCACTTGCCCTAATTTTTTTTTTCTTATGCATTTATTTCTTTATTAACATATCATTTTAGAATATTTTTACTGGTTCTTGCTATAAATATAGTGTGCAGTATTTATTGCATTGCTTAGACCTCTTTAATTATTAATAGCTACTATAGTGCTCATGTTTTTGAGAAACATGCCACGTTCAAATTTGAATATGTTCTTCATCTTTCTAATCGATTCTTCATCCAGTGGAGGCTTCCTCTGGCTTCCAGGCTGGAGAAATTTGTTAATTGTGGGGATGCAGCTGATTCTGACCTTGAATTCCTGTAGCAGAGGGAAGCCCAAGAGGACACTGGGTTTGCACTCTTCAGCCATTAAGATGACTTCAAGGAGCTGTATGTCAGCCCAGCTCAGCTGACCGCCCCCAAGAAAGTCTTGCCCATGGTCTCTTAGTGCCTTCTCATAGACAGGGAAGAATCTCACAGTGGCTCGCTGGAGAATGTACTCAAGATTCATCTCTTTCTCTTCAGGCAGAGAGAGTGGAAAGTCATGTCACTCAGGTCCCTCAAGCCTTCTACGTACATGTCAATCCAGGCTTGTTCCTTCAGTTTCCTTCCATACAAGCCATATTTTGCAACAATGTATCTTAGAATGGCCCTGACTTCCACCAAATTCATTCCATCAATTTCCACCATGAGGACTTGTTCATACATCAGGGTTCCCCCTTGGATTAATTTTTCAAATTCTTCATGTGTTTCAAAAAGTTTTTCTTCAAACTCCACTCCTGCTGCAGCCAAGAGCCATTGGATGGACTCCATTCTACCCCTTCCATTGAAGTAGTGAAGCACAGGCTTCCTGGTCATGCTGAAGGATTCCAAATGATCAAACTTGTCACAACTTTCCTGAATTCAGTTTCCTTTTTCTCAAAGTGTACCATAATAGAGAATCTGTATCATTTAGGGAGGAAACGTAGGAGTTTCCTGAAGCAAAAAGGAGCTTCAACAGCTGCTGGGATGGTCCCTCAGTCCTTCCCTTTACTCACAGAAATAGCTCCTCTAGTTCGGCCTGAGGCAAACTCACCATCTCCAAACTCTCCTGCAGTTGATTCTCAACAATTTCAACAGCACCATGAATCCTCAGCATGGAAGTGGGGTTCTGTGGGAAGCATTCTTATTTAGCAGAATTAGACTAGGTTGAGCCATGTGACGCATTTGGCCTAGCTTGTAGGAACTCCACCTGCCCTAATTTTAACTCCACTTTCAATTCAGAACCAACCCTGGAGAGCCAAATGCCCTCTCCAAACCCATCACAAGATATCTCCGCCTGCAGCTTTTCCTTGCCAACAACTTCTTGCAACAGCACACCCGAACTTTTTGTCTCGGGAACCCTTTCCAAATAGCATTTGAGTCTCCACTGTATTTGAATCTCTGCCAAATACAAGTGATGGCGGCTGACTTCCTTGGCATAGGAAGTGCTCAGTAAGTGGCCTGTTTTTCCTCATTTGGGTGGTCTTTGTTAGTTTCAGACTCTTCTCAGCCACGGAAAGCCAGGTAATTATTACTAGTCTCCAGTTCTTGGAAATGTCCCTGCCGCTGTTGTTCACGCTAGTCCCACTAGGTGGCACCGTGCACCTATGCAGTGCAGCCATGCTCCTTTGCCTCCAGACCCTGCGGGGAAGGAAAAGAGGAAAGCCATGCAAAAACCAGTCTGTTCTGATTCTCTTTTCACGTAAACCTAGTGATTGTGATTTTAGCATGTCCCACGTGACATTGTTATATGGCAAATGTGACACGGCAAGTACTAGCTCTAGAGTCCTGGCAAAGCAGGGAACTGACTGGTCCAGTTCTCAGTCTCTGCACTTCTGAGTTCTGGGCACTGTTCCTTGTGGTATGTGGAAGGGGCTGTCCTGTGGAGGATGCTTAGCAGCATCTCTGGCCTCTATTCGCTTCATGCCAGCAACATCCCCTGTCTTTGTTTGTTCAGGCTGCTATAGCAAAACACCGTAAACTGGGTGGTTTATAAACAGATAACACTTACTTCTCACAATTCTAGAAGCTGATAAGTCCAAGATCAAGGTGCCAGCATGGGTGGGTTGTTTCTTCGTATGTAAGAGACTAGCTAGTGCTGGGACTTTCCTCTCAGGCAGTCTCTGAGAAGCATTCATACTACCAGTGCCTACTCAGAAAAAAGTAGAGTGAGGCTGTGAACAGGCGGCAGCTTGTGCCCTCCGCCTATCTGAGAAGCTGGAGCTTGGGGACCTGAAGGCCCAGCTAGCCTCATCTCCCCAGCAACCTGCCACCAGAGAGGGATTGGACTTGCCTGAGGTCATGTGCCAGTTTGGGCAGTCAGACATCATCTGTCTTGCCTTTGGCCAAATTTTTCCCCCCACTATTAGGGGTGCTCTACCACGGAGCCACCTTCCCAGCCCTTATTTATTTTGAAACAAGGTCTTGCTAACAACTTGCTAAGGGTCACACTAAATTGCCCAGGCTGGTCTCAAATTTGGGATCCTCCTGCCTCAGCCTCCTGAGTAACTGGGATTACAGGCATGTGCTACCACATCTGACAGGCCAATCTTTTTTATTTTGATTTAATTTGATTTGATCTGAATTGTAGGAAGTGGTCAGATATTAGAGCTTTCTGGAAAAATGTTCTCCAAGCAAGACGTGTGGCCTCTGAAGGGCAGTGTGGTAATTTACAACCATTTAATGGTCTAAAGACTGAGATTGCAGGCCAGGGAGGGTTTTAGTTGTGGTACAGTGCCACAGCTCCTAACCTTGTGTGATCACACTCTTCTGTGGGGAGTCTAGGGAGATTGCCTGGTTGGAACAGGCAGTGGAAGATGCCTAGAAGCAGGAGATAGGATCTTGGTGCCCTGAGCATGGGCAGTCATGTGGAAGAGCTGGACTCAGAACTGGCCTGCCAGCCTAGGGTCTTCTGGGATTACAGTGGACACAAAGAATGACAGCTGCTTCCCCAAAGAAGTACATGCCTCTCCTCACCCAGGGCTCCTCATTCTTGTTCCTTTCCTCAATGTTCAGCTCGATGCCCAAAGGAAGCAGAAAAGATGTAAGTGTAAAGGTTCTCTAGCATGGCAAGCTTGATATTTGAGACTTTGCTTAAAGGTAAATGACAGGGAGAATCCAGTCCATGACTTGATTCTTTGTTTTGCATCATAAACACGCTAATCCTTATTATGTTATGAACACTTTAATTCTTTTTGCGGGGAGAGGTACTGGAAAGTAAATCCAGAAGCACCTTACCACTTACATTCCCAGGCCTTTTCATTTTTTGAGACAGGGTTTCCCTAAATTGCTTAGGGCCTCACTAAGTTGGTGAGGCTGGTCTCGGACTTGTGATCCTCCTGCCTCAGCCTCCTGAGCTGCTGGGACTACAGGTGTGCGCTACCCAGCTTTTTTTTTTCTTTCTTTCTTTCTTTCTCTTGGCATTAGAGTAGAACCTAGGGCTTCCCATGGGCTGGTCACACACTCTATCAATAAGCAAAGCTCTGCTACCCACCTCTGAACACTTCAGTTCTTCATGAAAATAAGGAAAACATCCTCCAAAATAAGCTAGCAGGTGGAAGTGAAACAGAAATGGTTCTTGGCCAAGAGTTATATGTTACTGTGTTATTGGCCAATTCAGAAATTCTGAGATTTCCTGGCAAGTGTCAGTGACCTGGGGTGATACACAAAGGTCGTTTGCTTCTCATCGCCCCCTCGTGGGCCTCCACGACTGCCTGTCTTCCAGTCCTCACCGCAGAGGTACGAGGTGCCAGGCATCCTGAAAGAGGGGACAAAGCCATCTGTACCAAGGACTGGGCCCTTGGCAGCCAGGGGAGGACAGAGGAGCCCTGAGGCCTCAGTCTGGGCTCTGCACACCTTTGGCAGGGTGGCCTCCGATCTGCCTCCCACCGTCCCACCCTTGCCCCTCACCTCCTGGATTGCATCTGATAGGGAACAAGAACACACCCAGCCTGGGGAGAAGGTTTGGGTGGATGCTCGACTTGGTTTTGGTTCCTCAGAGGGAGGCAGGCTGGTGGTTATGGTGGGATGAGGAGGAACTTCCTCCTGAAGAGGAAGGGAGTAGCTGCCTTCGAAGGACTGGAAGGGAGCCGGCCCTGCTCTCCAGGTGGCTCCTCTGGCCCCAGGCTGCCAGGTGCTTGGTGTCTGCAAGGGGCAGGCAGGCGGGCGTGAAGGAGCTCCAGCCAAGGGCATATCAAGGTGAGTCTGCCTGCTTTCCCTGCCCCCGCTCATTCCCCTCCTTTGCTCTACTTCATCCAGATGCCACGGGCCTGAGCGCAGGTGTGAGCTCCTTTTCCCATGCCAGCTAATAAACAAGTAACCAGACCGCTTGCCCATCACCTACTGGGTGTGTGCCTTCCACTGTGCCCCGGGAGACAGGTAGCAAGGTAGAAGAGGGATTCCACCATCAAAGAGGCCCGAGCCAGAAAGAGTCCCAGGGACCCAAGCTGAGGAACCAGTTCTCAAAGGGATGGTCAAGGGAACTCATCTCAAGGGACGTTCTGAGGAACTGTGCTTTCTGTCCCTTCCAGGGGCTGAGACATAGCAAGGACATGAATTGGACACTGACCCAGAAGTCTCCTTTCAAAGTGGGCGAGCTGGGGAGAGCAGTGCCCTGGCATGGAGCTGTGTAACTCAAAGGATATGAGTTGAGCCAGGCAGGCCTGGATTTGTGCATAACCTCATGGAGTTAGGCTTTCCTATCCACAAAACGGTGGGGATTGACTTTCAATTGCT
Organism: Sciurus carolinensis; assembly: GCF_902686445.1. Classification (NCBI taxonomy): domain Eukaryota; kingdom Metazoa; phylum Chordata; class Mammalia; order Rodentia; family Sciuridae; genus Sciurus; species Sciurus carolinensis. The sequence continues at coordinate 14,912,910 of NC_062220.1, forward strand.
CGGGGTTGTGGGGAGGACTCAGTGACATATCATACAAAAGTGCCTGGGACAGAAAAGAGGCTCAAGACATCTTTAGCTTTCAAAAGGAATCTCAGTGGAAACGTGACTATTTGAGATTTGAGAGAGATGTCCATAGGCCCTTTCTGAGGCTCTGTCCCATTTTGAATGGGCTAATCTTCACGGTCCCACAGACCCTCTCATTTCCCTGATGGCTAACACCTGTCACAAGCCTGGCAGAGGCCTGGACGTAGAAGGGGTGGGGAGTGAGGGGGAGTTGAACTCCGATAGGGAAGAAAAAGTGCCTGCTTCTCTTCTCCTCTTCAGCCTGACTCCCCATGTTCCTACAGAGGAAAGAAAGCAGAGATCAGCACAAGAATGAAACGCAGGAGGCCCCTGGTGAGTCCTCCTGGTGGGCCAGGCACAGTACTAAACCCGCCTCTTGATCATCTGACTGGGGCCTCAGAATGCTACTCTGCTGTTTCATCTTACATGATGTGGGGACTCAGAGGCCAAGCAACGCGCTCCAGAGCTGGATTTGGCATCCAGTCCCCAGCCTGTGTTCTTCAATGGGACACTGAAGGAAGAGGGAGAGGAAGTAACAGATGCTGTGCAGTGGTCAGGGCCTCCCTGCATGGAGGAAGCAGGATTAAAGGCTCAGAAGAAAAATCAATTCTGTTTTCTTCATCTCACCTCAGCCTTCCATAACTGTGGGTTCCACATCCACAGAGTTGACCACTTACAGATGGAAGATATTTGAACATACATATACAACTGAACACGGACAGCCTTTTTTCTTGTCATGAGTCCCTAAATGACTACTGAAAATATTATTTACATAGGATAAGATATTATAAGTAATCCAGAGATGATTTATAATATATGGGAGGTTATATACAGATTATATGCAAACACTTTTTTTTTTTTTTTTTTTTTTTGTGGTGCTGGGAATTGAACCCAGGGCCTTGTGCATGCGAGGCAAGCACTCTACCAACTGAGCCATATCCCCAGCCCAACTGAGCCATTTTATTTATGGGATTTGAACATCCAAAGATTTTGGTATCCCCAGGGGGTCCTGGAACCAATCCCCTATAGACAGAGAGGGATAACCATATTTTTACCCTAGGACTCATTTTCCAACGTGGAGAGAAGCCAAGGAGAGGCAGGGAGGGCAGGACATGAATGCCCTTTTGGAGTGATTGGTGTCTTGAGTTGGGAGAAGAGGGAGCTCTTCTTGCAAGGTCTTCTAGACTCTGGCACACAGCGCCACCTTGAAAGGTTACCCTTGGCTACCCTGCCTTCCAGGGCTGGAGAAGCAGGGCTTGGGAGAGACCAGGATATCATCAGCTGAAAAAAAACTCCTGGAAGCCACGAGGAGCAGGACCACATAGGAAAGGAGAGGGAGCGATGTGTTGGATCCCTTTCACTAATTAATTAATTAATTAATTAATCTATCTATATTTTGGTACTATGGATGGAATCCAGGGGCACTTTATCACCAAGCTGAATCCCCAGCCTTATTTATTTTTGAGACAGAGTCTCACTAAATTGCTGAGGGCCTTGCTAAAACTGCCCAGACTGGTCTTGTTATACAAAGTTCCTTATTTATTTGTGATCCTCCTGCTTCAGTCTCCAATGTCTCTGGGATTACAGGCATGTACCACTGTGCCCAGCGTGGGACCCCTTTCATGGTGACAGAGACATATGATGACCGACCGTGTGATGGAAGCAACTCGGAGTTTGAAATGATGAGATGATCAGAGATAGAATCTAGAAAGTAGAGACCCTACCTGGTATCATTCATCAGACTCTGGTTCATTGTGTTACCCTTAAAGAAAAGGGAGAAAATAAAGCCCCATGTCCCTGAATGCCCCTTTCTGTTCCCTAAAACCTAGTCAAGTAAAGGGAACAATGAAAGCAAGCCTGGGCTGGAATATCTGGATACATGTTATCTTGAAGGACTCTGGTTTTCTCCCACATATTCTGAGAACTAGGGCAAGTTAGTGTTATCTGTCGAAAACTGCTTTCTTGTATGCACGCCAGGACAACTGTTCCTTAAGGTGCTGATCACACAGTGGGACAAAGCAAGCTAAACTGATGCTGCCTCTGTCACCTAACCTATAAACCCCCTCCTCGCAGGGTGGACCAGCGCACCAGGGAGAGGGAAGCGCTCATCCAGGCAGCTGCCCCGGACAAAGCACTGTGAGCAGAAGAGATGCGACTGTCTGATGAGATACCTGAAGCACTGCATGGAACAGAGCTATACTTGTCCAGCTTGTCACCACTGGACTTTTTGGTGAGGTGCCGAAGGCACTGCTTGGAGCAGAGGTGCATCTGTCCAGCCCAGCACCACTGGGTCCTCCTTGTCAGTATTTCTCAATAAACACTGCATCTCATGTCCCACCTTGGGGGCCTTCCTTGGTCTCTTTGGAACATGTCCCACTGCCATAGCACTACTGGGCAGTAAAGACTACATGCAAGGAACAGAGGCAGTGACATTTTTTCTAAAACAAATTAGTGCCCAGAACTCAAAGATTGAAGGAATGACAGTCTGGATTTAGCAGTTGTTGAAGAAGCTCCCCAGCCTTCTGTTGTCATACACGCCTAAGATGCATTGGAATAGCAGTTGGGAGGCCACAAATTCAAAGGCTCCTGGGTTCTCCATGCACTGGGTTAGGGGAGGCACCAGCTGTACTCTGCTCAGTTGTTCTCCTTGAACTTTGCAGTTTGCTTCCTTACACCTGAGGGCCCTGACAGTGATTAACCATTAGGAAGTCACACCTCTGATCTTTACTTAGAAAGTGAAAACATATTGAATGATGCTTCTGCAAACAAAATAGTAATTTAAATGCTTACTTTTTACCTTTTTTTTTTTTTTTTTGGGTGCTGGGGATCAAACCCAGGGCCTTGTGTTTACAAGGCAAGCACTCTACCACTGAGCTATCTCCCCAGTCCCCTTACTTTTTAAAAATGCTTACACTTTGCAAATTTGTATTCTGAAAGTTCACTGTGCTTAGTTGATGTGAAAATGGCATAAAGAAGAGCTTCAGAGAGCTCATAAAATGATCAAAACCCTTAGCTATGACTGTGACTTTTTGGGGGGTGGTTGTTAGGGATTAAACCAGTGATGCTTTGCCACTGAGCTACATCCCAGCCTTTCTTATTTTTTATTTTGCGATAGTGCCTCCCTAAGTTGCCAATGCTGGCCTCTCATTTGGATCCTTCTCCTTTAGCCTCTGGAGTCACTGGGATTACAATGGGTGCCACCACACCCAGCCTTTCCTGTGACTTTGAACAAATCCCTCAAATCTCAGGTTCCCAGTATCTAACATTCCTTGCTATACAAAGTCCCTTATTTATTTGTTTTTCTCTCTCTCTCCTGAGCACCTCTCTTGGGGATTTGTAAGGTTAAGTTTCTCTTTTTTTTCCCCCCTTGCCTAAACTTTAGGCCTCTGGGGCTAACCCTTCTGAAGGTACCTGAGCTAGACAAGAATGGTTTTCCTTGGGTTCAGAGGGACTGTCCTGGAGGCATGCCAGCACCTGTAAATTACAGCTACAGGCTTGTCTCCCTTTCCTCTGGGCACTCCTCTGCTCAAAAACTTCCCATTACCCCCCACCCCCCAATTGTTTGCAGCATAAACTCCAAATTCTATCCAGGCCTTAAAAATCAGGCCAGGCCTATCTACCTGACCTTATTCACCATTCACTCCTTGTCTGTGACACAAATTCTCTGTGTCCCACCTCCCCTTTGCCTCTGCTCATGCTCTTCCCTGCAACTAGACTGTCTTTCCTGTCTTCCATTTTTCCTCCACACCCCAATCCATTCAAGATCCTCCGCCAATCGAAGACCCAGGGAACTTCCTCAAATGCCCCAGCTTGTATTGGGGCCTCCTTTCGGTGAAGCCCACAGCATTTTGAGTCTGCGATCCGTGTGCCTCGAATGTGTGTCCTATTAGGACGGTAGACACTAAAGAGACATTTCTCCTCTGGAAGCGTTTCGGGACAAGCCCCGCTCCTCACGGGTTTGGGAGCTCTTCTATCTGGCGCTGGGCTCCTGGGCCTTTCCAAACCCTCTTCGCCTGTCTTATGACAGTCATTACTCCTGCCTGATTGCAAGCAGCTTGGGGCAAATGTGGTGCCCCAAGCTAACTCTGCCTGGCGTGTCCCAGGCCCACTCCAGTCCCATAAGTGGGTTAACTGGCCGGAGCAAAGCGAGGACCAGGGAGTGACCCTTCCGTGGCGTCTAAGTCCAGGTCTCCAGGTCTCGTTCCCAGGCTGAGCGCATCCTGCCAATGGCTCTCTGGCCCAGGTGGAATGGAGACCGCGACACGGTGGTCTTCAGCACAGAAGGGGTTAAGCCACCATCTCCTCCACCCCCGATAGGCGAGGGGGCGAGTCCGGCAGAAGGTCCTGTTTACCGTGGCTCCCCTCGGCGGCGGGCCCTGGGAGAGGGGTTGCCGTGGCAACTGGCCCGGCGCCCGCCAGCTGCGGATTAGCTCACTGGAGCCGGGGCGGGATGGGTCGGGAGGAGGGGGCGCGCGTCACCGCAGATCGTCGCTGCGCCGCGAGAGGAAGAGGAAGGGGCAGCCCGACGAGTCGGTTCTCGGCTGGCGGGAGGGGCGCGGGGCGGCCGCGAGGAGCGCGCCGCCGAGGCCGGGGGCGGCGGGGACCCGACGAGAGCGCGCGGCGGGGACCCCCGGGGCCCGCCGGCGGTCGCGGGAGGCAGCGCGGACAAAGGCGCGGAGGGCTGCGGGCCATGGCGCCCCGGGGTCCCGCCGCCGCCCGGCCCCGCACCGCGCCGCCCGCCGCCCGGGCGCGCCCGGACGTCCCCGAGATGCACCCCGGAGCCCGCGGAGCCGCCGCCCGCGGGGAGGTAGGGCGGGGCCCGGGTGCGGGGCGAACTGGGGGACCCGGAGGGGACTGGAGGCGGGAGGGAGGAAACGGCTCCAGCTGCCCTAACCCGGAGTCGGGAGGCGGTTCTCTGCAGACCAGCGGCTGCGCTCCAGCGGCGGCCGTGGGGACGCTTCAGCCCAGCCCGCGGGACTTGAGCGAAGTGCGATCCAGACCAACTCCCCGGGTCGGGAGGACGCCCGGGGCCGAGCCTCGCCCCGAGACCTGCAGAAACTGGGCGGGGTCCCCTAGGCGGCGCTGGGCCCGGGAGCGTGAGCGTGAGTGAGTGCGCGCGTGTGCGCTCGCGGGGAGACCCAGACGACCCCGCAGCCAGCCCCACCCCTCGCTGCGGTCGGGATTTGCAGTCTTGGGAAAGCAGGAAGGTAAAGGTGACCGAATCTGCCTTCTCCCACTTTTCCCCAAGGATGGAGTCGGGAACAGATGAAGTCCAGGGGAAGTCTCTTCACAACACAGGCGGGTCACAGGGATCTGGATTCTGGCCACCGAGCAGAACCAAGACCTGTGGAATCCTGCTGTGAGCGGCCAGGACGGGAAGCTGAGCATTGCGCTCTAGGGCCATGGATTGGGGCAGGGGAAGTGCAGAGACCCAGCTTTCACCCGCTGGTGCTGGGGAAGGAACAGGCAGACCCCTGGCTTGTGCTCAGAGGGCTCCAAGGGATGACTTGAATACCCCAGATGAGGTTGGGTAATAATGGGGCGGGGTGACAGGGTTACAATCAGGCACTTTACAGTAATTTGTTATTAAATGCTTACACTCTCTGGTTACTACGTTTAAAAAAATCATATGAAATAGCCAGAGTGGAATAGAAAGTTTTTGGGGTGGGAAGCATAGAGTGGAATTCTGAGAGGAAGTCCAGGGCAAACAGAGACTTCTTTTCAACCTCGTATATTTTTTATTTTGAGATAGGGCCTTCCCAAGTTGCTGAGGCTGCCTTGAACTTTCCCCATCCTCCTGCCTCAGCCTCCTGAGCCACTGGGATTCAGGTGTGCTGGCTAGAGACTGATTGGGAGGCAGAGCAATGAAAAGACTGGCAGGGGGGCTGGTGTCCTGTCCTTTATTCTGGAATACTTGAACCCTGTCTGAGTCCTCTAGTCACAGAGTGAAGGAAGACCAGAGGAGAGGCCCCCAACTCAGGGAAGACCCAGAGTTGATGCTTGGGCTGAACCCTGGAAACAAAGCAGGAAAGGTTGTTTCAGCTTATGTAACGGCATATGTAAAGTCACTGAGAGGGAGAACCCAGCATAGGGAGAATTCAGTAGGGCTGTGGTGCGGAGGGGTGTGTGTGTGTGTGTTTGTGCGCGCGTGTCACGAGTGCTTAGGGAAAGGCTAGGCCGGGTTTGGAAGGCTCTTCAAGGAGGAGGAGTTCCCCAGAGGTCAGATTTGTGTCTTAGAAAGCTCACTCATTGTGTTGGGTGGAGACCTGCAGGACTATGAGACCAAGTCTTTGCAGCATCCAGACCAGGATTCTTACTGAACAGGGTGACAACAGTGGTGGAGCAGGAGGGGACAAAAGGATTTCCAAGGTCAAGAGGTAGGCACTGCTGTGGACTGTTTGGGGCACAGAGTGAGGTAACTTAGACTAAAACCAAGTACAGGAATGCCCAGGAGAAAAAGCAAAGCAAAAGGAGTGGACATTTTGAATGGCCTGAATTGAGCAGATTACAATACTTGGACAATGAGTTTGGCTCTAAGTTTTCTGGCAACTTAGGAACAAACAAAAATACACTGGCTTGCATAGTTTTGGATTGGGGACAACAGAAAGCATACAAATTAATTTTCAGAACAAGATTTTTCCTGGAATTGAACTCAGCTGGGATTTTATCAGGGGAACTTTATGTGAAGACCAGAGAGTGACATAGGGGAAAAAAAAGTCTTCATTGTATAAACAAAACAAAAAAATATAGATAAGACAATAAAAAGGAAAAAAAATCATTATTGGTGTTACAAAAGATGGGAAGATAAAATTGCACATGACTGGCTTCCTATACCATCTGCCTCTTAGGACGAGGGGAATGTATTTAGGGCTATCAGTTCAGGGTGTGGACAGCCACGGCACAGAACTGCTAGAGCCAGGGAACCCCTGGAGTGGTCACTCAAGGGAGGAAGCGACAAGACATCCGCTTGCTTGAATGTAGAAGGCAGAGCCTCCCAGGATGCCCAACCACATACTACTTGGCCTGTACATGGGTGGGCCGAGACCCTCCTGTAGGTAGGGAGGGAGGGCCTAGTGCGTCCTTAGACCAGCATCCAGAAATCCTGACCAATGGGGAAGCAGGCAGATTGGCAAGTCCACTTCCTAGTGCGGTTCAGGTGTTTCTGCGCCCAGACCTGATGTTTAGCCTGATATAAGGGAGTCAGATTCAGAAGACCAAAGATCCTCTCCCAGGGGAGGATGGGAATGTGAGAATCTTGTTGCCTGCAACACCAGGAAGTTGTGGAGGAAGGACACAGATCTCCTGGCCAGCCCCTCCCCTAGGTGTCCACAGAAGGCAGAGAACCTGCAGAATCTAGGACCACTCCTTGCTAAGGTACCTTCTAAATTTTATACCATTTCTTCTGAGCAACTTTAGTGGTCTTAACAGTGAATAGGTATGGAATTCTGACCCCACATCAGGCTTCTTAAAGTTTTTTAACTTGAAGTACACGTTAGGTTATACATTGAAATGCAAGAGAGGGGAATTGGTTTTGTTTTTTTTTTTGGTTTGTTTGTTTGTTTTTGTTTGTTTTGTGGTGCTAGGAATTGAACCCGGGGCCTCGCAGGCTAGGCAAGGGCTCTACCACTGAGCTACACCCTCAAAATACTTGATGCCTGGGCTACACCCTATATCAATTAATGCAAACTCTCTGAGAGTGGCCCTGGGTATCAGCATTCGTCAAAGTCTCCAGATGATTTTAAGGTACAGCCAGTTAAGAGTTGCTTTAACACATCACAGAAGGGACAGAAACCTAGATTCCGAAAGATGAGGGGGTGGGTTTCGGGGGGTGCGTGGGCTGCTTCACATGTAAGTGGCCAGGGCTGACCCCCTCGGGCCTGTGTCCCACTGGTCCTGGGTCTGTGCTCCTGCTGGTCTCGCCGCCTTGCCCTGAGGTGTTTGCAGGTCCTCCTGTGTTCTTCAGGCTGTCACTTTGCTGAAGCTGAGGCTCAGGAGTCCCTTCCCTGGTGTGCCAGAGTGGTGATTCTTGGGGTCTGCTGACACTGCTTTCTCGGGGGCTGGTTGTGCAGGCCTTGTAGCTGTGGCAGCTTGCTGTCCTCAGCCGCTTCTCAGCATGCACCCCTGGTCTTCTACGGCTCTAGGGACCCAGTCCTGGGCCCACCTGCCAGCCTTGTGTGTCTGGGCACGAACCCTTCTTCCTCCACTAGAACCATCTGACCTTCTCACATTTCCCAGGCTACCCCAGCCCTCTCAAAATGCTCTGTGATTCACGCAGCAGAAAAACTGCCAGACCACTGGACCCCTTTAATAACAGGAGGTGAGTGATTAATGCAGTTCTCCGTGGAAGAACAACAGTCAGATTGTCTTTTACACTGGCGTTAAAAATCAGTGTCTGATTTGGGCAAAAATTTATCATGTCAACTCTGTTTGCCCAGAAGTTAGGCTCTTTCTCAGCTGGGGCGTAGAGCTGCTGCTTGGTCCTTGGCTCCCCTCTGACATCTTGGTCCTTAGCTGTAGTTCAGTGGGGCTAAAAGAGAGGTAAGCTGGAGATCCTCTCTAACTGGCTGACCTATGGAAAACCAAGTTATCAGTTTTTCTCCTGACCTCAGGGAAGGGAGGGGTGAGTCACTCTGTAGCAAGTTTAGGGAGGACAAGTCCCTCAGAGGGAGGGATTGAGCTGGAGAGGGGCCAGGATGGGGAGTTGTGGTCCTGGCCGTGACTGTGACCATGGCTGCACTCTGTCATGCCCAGGCCTTCCATAGGCTGCAGATCTCACCCAAGGGTTTGTCAGGCCTGTTCAAGCAGAGTGTCAAATGTTTCCTTTTGTTATTTTGTTTTTTTTTAAAAAGTATGCTTCACATTTTTAAGTTTCCTTATATATACACATTTTCTATGTATATATATGTAAATTCTGAAAATCATGTTTACTGTGAAACTTTTAAGCAATACATTAAAAAAATGAGATAAAAATGAAAGTTTATCCTATACTACCCCCTGCCTGAGAGGCAGTCACCGTTTGGTACATATCACAAATCCTCCTAGATATTTTTTCTTTGCATATGATATGATTATTTGTTAACAGAAATAGAGGCAAGTGCTACTTATTGGTCAGCAACATGCTATCGAAATGTAAAAACACTTAGTGGGGGTAATTTTTGTGTAGTACATACACAGCCTTCTTGGTAACAGCTTCCCAGGGTTTTTTGGTATGGATTGATTTGGATTGATTTAATTTGTTTAACAAAACTGATTCATGGGCAATTGGTTGTTTTCAATTTTAGCTGTTATAAGTGATGTTGCCGCAACCCTCTCCAGCCCTTGTCCCGATATTTCCATAAGATACAACTCTAGAAGTGGAATTACTACCTTAAAATAGGTTTCATGGCTGGGGTGTAGCTCAGTGGTACCACAGTCACCTAGCATATCCACAGCCCTGGGTTCCATCCCAGGCACTACAAAAAAGAAACAAAAATCACAACTGGGAGTTTCTAAAGTAAAAGGGAAGCACTAAAAATGAGTTTTAACAGAGGGGCTGTGTTTATGTTGCCCAGGCTGGTCCCAAATTCCTAAATGATCCTCCTATCTCTGGGACTACAGGCACATGCCACTGTGCCTAGTACAAAAAATGAATTGTCAGTTGATGTTCAGCAGCCTGAACCTGGGCTGTCCTGGGGCTGCACCTTTGGCCACGCTGCCAAAGGCTGAGGGTCAGATGCATCCTTGCTGGGGTGGATGTTTTGTCCCCAGGGAGAGATGACTCGGTCCCATCCCTCTGTCCTCTGGCCTTTCTTATCCACCTAGGGTCAGAGCCTGAGTCCAGGGAAAGTCAGGGGGCAGGTGGATGACTGAGACTACATGTGACCTTGTACTTTTTAAATGAGTCAGAGGAGACGGCTCCTGCTGTCCTGCCCCTCCCATGGAAAAGTAACACTGCCTGCCTCCCCCCGGCAAACTGAAAGCATCAGAGCAGGACACAACAGGCATTTTATCTGTGGTTCTCAAGTCCCTGGGCAATCTAGGCTAGACCTCCCCAGAAGACTAAGCAAAAGCGTTTTATGGGATTATAAAGCATATCACTATAAAAGCTGAATGCACTTGGTCAGGGGAGAAGTTAGCTGGGGAAGATGCCGGATGCTCTGGTTTGGTTCCTGCACAGGAGCGATAGGGTGGCCTGAGACATAGAACTTGCATCCCCTGTGGTTGTAGAAAGTCTAGGCTCTCTGCCACAGACTTGGTCAGAGCGGTGGATGGGAAGACAGAGAGGAGCTTCTTGAAGCACCAGCCTGTGCTCTGGGCCCCCCTGCAAGGGCATTGTGTCTGGCTCTCTGGGTACTCCGAGGGGTCCTTCACCTGATACTCAGCTGCAGGTGAGATTCATTCCAACTTGGAATGAAGCATGTGGTCATCTAACCCCAAGGACAACTTCCGGGCATCTTGTGGCAACTGACATCCTTCACATCTGGTCCATTTCATCATTTGTTTTTGTGACAATCAGAAAACATACACAAGCTCCCAGGACATCAAAGGGAGACCAGTGAACTCTGTTTACCCCCCAGTGAACTACAGCGCCTAATGGGGTGGGAAAAGGTCACAGAGGAGAGAGCTGCTTAATGCCTCTCAAAACAACCACACTTGGAGATTCCAGCTTCAGGAGTCGGGGCCGAGGGAGCCTCTTATCCCAGGCTTTCCTCCCTGAACACAGGACAGCCAAGATTCCATGCCTGGGCCCAATGCAGAGAGACGGGGAAAGGGGCACAGAGGCTGCTTCTAGGTATACACACAACTTGGGGTTCAGGCTGCTTATTGATTGGAGGAAAAGAGAAGGAGAATGTTATTTTCAGGGTGGCAAGAGAAGCATAGAATTGGAAAAGTCCCCTGGGATAGGTCTTCAAGTTCCTCCCCACACCCCTGAAATCTGGCTTTGGTCCCTAACCATCTGCTGAAATTTTATCCCAGGTTACTAATGGGAAATCAACGGCCAGTTCACTGTTCTCTTGGCTCTCGATTTTGCTAATGCACTGTACATTCCTGACTCTTCTTTTCTTGAAACCCACCAAGGTTGGTATAAAACTGCTGTGCTCTGATACATGTGGGCTAGTTGTCAAAATATTGAGATGCTGCTGTACTGGTTGCTAAATAACTTTTTTTTTTTTTTTCCTGGTAATGGGAATTGAACCAGGATCTTGCGAATGCTAGGCAAGTGCTGTACTACTGATCTACTACTGAGCTACATTCCCAGCCCGCCCCACCCCTAGACCTTTTTTAGCAAGACAGGGCCTCGCTAAGTTGCTAAGACTGGCTTCAAACTTGCAATCCTCCTGCCTCAGCCTCCTGAGTAATTGGGATCACAGGTGTGTGCCCCCCCTGCTCAGCCCATGTCACATTTTCATTGCGTATTTTGAATACTCCCTCCTCACCTTAGACACCATACATTTTGGTTGTCTTAATTGTCTTCCAAAAAAGAGATCTTCACTGGGTCTTTTGCATTCAACAGACATTTACGCATCACTCTCAGTAGCCCATGATCCGGTGGAGATATTAGTAGATAAGTCAAAAGATGTCCAGAAGCTGGGCGTGGTGGCATGTGCCTGTAGTCTGGATGCCGAGGCAGAAGGACTGCTTGAGCCCAAGCGTCCTGGGCCAGACTGGGCAACACAGCACGATCCTGTCTCTTAAAGCATGCGTTGGATCGGACGTGCCTTCAGAACCACCTTCCAGCTGGAAGGTCCAGATGAAGAAGCCCAGTCGAGGGCGACATGGTGAGAGCCTCAGTCCTGCTCTCTGCCCCTTCTTCACTTCCTCCCCCAGGCAGCTCATTCATGCACCTCCCAGCTTCACCCCTGCAGGATCTTCTCTGATGCTTAGTTCATGGCCTCCAGCTGCTGTGGTCTGTTTTCTGTTGCTAATAGCATAGTACCAGAGACTGGGAAGTTATAATGAAAAGATGTTTATTTGGGCTCATGGTTCTAGTCCAAGGTCCAGAACCTGCATCTGGGGATACCCTTCTTGGCAGAGTCCTGAGGTGGTCCTGGGCATTACATGGCCAGACACGGGGAGCTGAGACCTAACTCTGCAGATAACCCACTAACTGTATACGTGGATCAACCCACTCAGGACAGAGCCTTGATCACCTCTTAAAGGTTCCACCTGCTCTCACCTCTTAATATCTTATTAGGGTATTAAATTTCAAGATGAGTTTCAGAGGGAACAAACCACACTCAGACCATATCACTCACCTAAGTCTTTTTTTATTTCCCCCCTTTGGTACCAGGGATTGAACTCAGGGGCGCTTGACCACTGAGCCACATCCCCAGCCTTATTTTGTATTTTATTTAGAGACAGGGTCTCACTGAGTTGCTCAGCACCTCGCTTTAGGTGAGGCTGGCTTTGAACTCAAGATCCTCCTGCCTCAGCCTCCCAAGCTGTTGGGCCGCTGGGATTACAGGTGTGGCCACCATGCCTAGCCTCACCTAAGTCCTGAAGGGCCAGACTCTACCTCCTTTTCTGTAGCAGTCTGTGACTCCTCTGACTTTCATTGTCCTCTGAATTCTTCCAGTTTATATTTGTTTCACAACACTAGCCATGGTAGTTTAAATTTAATCCTTAACCAGTGTCACATTGTGATCCTGTTCAATGTGTTATCAGGCACTCCCTGGACTCATCTTGTCTTTTTGTCTTGAATGATTACAATCTTTTATTGCTGTTTGGTTGACTGGGTTTATGCCTTTTATCTTGATGGAGGGCAGGGACCATTCCTTCAGCACCTCCCACAGATACTATGTTCAGCATGTCGATTGATCTTATGGATTATTGATCAGATTACCTAAATGAAATCACAGACAAAAGATCATTTTCCATATCTTGAAATTTAACTAAATAAAACCGAGCACCTTTCCAGGCAGTGCACAACCCCAAGTATAAAATGCCAGGAACAGAGTAAACAAACAGAAGCGGGGGCCTCAGCTCGTAGGGGCCTGGAAAAGGGCATGGGAAGGAGGTGGCCAGGACAGCAGGCTGCACTGTACCTAGACTGGCCTTGTAACCTGTGAGGCAGAATGCTGGCCACTGCCCCTGGCATGTGCTTCTCCCGCAAAGGAAAGGGGGTCAGCTCTCCTAATAATTTCAAAACCAATTTTTGCAGATTACATTGTCACAGTGTCATACATTGAGAGTTGTCTGCGGTGCCAGGGACTGAACCCACATACACGCCTCTTGTATAGTAGGCGAGTGCTCTATCATTGAGCTACACGCGCAGCCCCACTGAAGAGTATTTTAGGGTTTTACCACATTGGCAGCCCTCTGGATGAGTTGAAGACACGGGATTATTGTTATTTTTCAATACATGGTTCTATGTTAGCATTCATGTTGGTATTATTTGGCAGGGTTGGGTGTACTTATAACCACAGAATACATTTGTTGGGTGCTTTTCACAGGACGTGCCCCGTGCAGGGACTTTATGGGAGCTCTCTCACTTCATCTTTTCCAGTCTTTCAAAGCAGGCCCTGCTGTTAGCATGGAGAGGACTAAGGCTTGGGAAAGTTACTTGCCCAAGGTCCTGCAGCTCTCAGAGTTCACTGGAGTTTGAACCTGGGTCTGTCTGGTTCCAAAGCCTTTGCTTTAACCCCTGTGATATTCCTTCTCTCCTGCCCCTTTCCCAGAACCTGGGAGCAGCCTCTGCTCAGTTCTCTTGTGCTGGCCCCGTGGATGGGGATGGGAGATGACGTCTCCCTCTAAGATTGTGCCTTTTGTCCAAATGTGCTGGCGGGGGGCCAGGCCTGGAAACTCTCTGCTCATGGAAAGAAAGAACAGAAGCCAGCAAAAGAGGGTGGGAAGGAGTCTGAGGGGGAGGAAAGGAAGAGGACAGGAAGGGGAGAGAGTGAGGGGGTGGGAAGGCAAGTTTTCAGGCAGTGCAGCTGGAGAGAGGTGGCTGCCAGGAAGCAAGTGAACGTGACCTTCAGGTGCATTCCACTCAAGGGGCTGTTTGGTGGTGTGATGTGAGCATTCAGCCCTGGCAGGCACAGGCCCTGGGGCTGTCCAGGTGCCCGGAGGCCAGGAGAGTCATGCAGGGTGGCCCTTTTTCCCCTCGGGATTACTATTTGGTGAGGTCAGGTTAAAATGAACATCAGCAAGGCCTGCAGGGGGAAAAAGTCACAAAATGGTAACTGAGGGCTGTCTCCGCTAGAGGGGCTGGCTGCTGGCGGCTTCCAATAAAATCAGCTCTTGGGTTAGGTCGTAGCTCAGTGGTAGAGCACTGCCTAGCATGTGTGAGGCCCTGGGTTCCATCCTCAGCACCACATCAAATAAATACATGAAATAAAGGTCTTGTCTCTCTCTTTTTTTAAATAACTTTATATATTTTAAAATTTATTTATTTTTAATTTTTTTAGTTGTTGATGGACCTCTATTTTATTTGTATGTGGTGCTGAGAATCGAACCCAGGGCCTCACGCATGCTAGGCAAGTGCTTTACCACTAAGCCACAACCCTACCCTTGGCTCCCTCTTTAAAAAAAAAAAAAAAAGAATCAGCTCTTAACAATTCAGAGTGCCTCCTCTGGATCCAGGAATGGAAGACTCTATCTACTCTGCCCCTTGGGCACACGTTAGGCATCTGAAGGAGAATCTGACAGGACTCATTTAGCAACCACGTAGCCAGAGGAAAAGGTCATTCCTCCAGATCTTGGTTTCCACATCTATAAAGGGGGCAATAATAGGGTTAATGTAAAAATGTGATGAGGGGCTGAGGCTGTAGCTCAGTGGCAGAGCGCTTGCCTACCATGTGTGAGCCTCTGGGTTCGATCCTCAGCACCACATAAAATAAATAAGTAAGGTAAAAGTATTGTGTCCATCTACAACTAAAAAAAAAAAAAAAATTTTTTTTTTAAATGCGATGAGCTAGGCGCAGTGTGCACGCCTGTAATCCCAGTGGCCTGGGAGGCTGAGGCAGGAGGATCATAAATTCAAAGCCAGCCTCAAAATAAAAAAGGGCTGGGATGTGGCTAGGTGGTTAAGTGCCCCTGAGTTCAATCCCTGGTGCAAAAAATATAAAAATGAAAGAACTCATGTCCTGTCAATAATGTTAGCCATTCATTCATTATTGCAGTCTAATCTGAAGTGTCAAAACATAAATGTGGAGCTGGGGCTGTGACTGTGGCTCAGTGGTAGAGCGCTCACCAAGCACGTGAGAGGCACTGGGTCGAGCCTCATCGCCACATAAAAATAAGTGAATAAAATAAAGGTATTGGGTTGATCAACAATTAAAAATTTAAAAAATGTGAAACCTTAAAAAATATATTTTAATATTTGAAGTCAACAATAAGAGAGCATAAGGCATGTATATTTAATCAAGGGTAGATAAGTTAATAATTGCTATAGAAATTCAGAGGAGGAAGAACTTTAGCTTGGGGTCATCAGGATAGGTTTTATGGAAAAGTTGGGGTTTCAGCTAGACTTGATGGGGAATGCAATAACACAGAAGAAGGTGGGGAAATACCCGAGTAAGATTGCAAATATAAGTGTGGGAATGAGGAAATTCCAACTCCCCAAAGCCCAGGAGTAACTTTGCCAATAGGACACTCTATCCATTCTCTTTTGCAAGAAATAAACTTGGATATGGTATTTGGTATATGTATTTCAGCTGCAAAAAATTACCAGGAGCTGTGACAAATAGAGAGGACTTTGAATGTGAAGTAACATGGCTCCTACCCAGTCTGGCATAGGTAGATTTCTGTTGTGATTGCTTTGGTGTGTTCTCTATCTTTGTGGAAGAGCATTCAGTAGGAGCCCATGCTTAATATTACCTGATATCTGTGGGCCATTTTTTTTAACGGTTCTGGGAATCAAACCCAGGGACTAATACATGTTAGACAACAAGCACTCTACCACTGAGTTGCACTCCCTAGCCCTTGGATTTTTCTTGCTTAAAACAAAAAACAAAACAAAACAAAAAAACTCTCAACATCTTAGTAACAAAGAGCATTTCTCACTTAAAAAAACAAAAATGAAAACAACAAAACACTAACTCCAGAAATCTGTTGGGGTTGTGAAGAGGCTGGCTTCTCAGCTGACAAAGGGCAGCGGTGTGGGAGGGACAAAGGAAAATAAAAAAGAAACACTGTTTTTAACAGATTTTTTTGCCGCCGTGATGAAAAGATGTGACAAGAACAATTTTAGAGGAGGAAAAGTTTATTTGGGACTCGCAGTTTCAGAAGTCCCAGTTCACAGATGGCTGAGTCCATTGCTTTGGGTCCAATGTGAGTCAGAACATCATGGCAGAAGAGTGTGGTAGAGGAAAGCAAGTCTGGACATGGCCACCAAGAAGCAGTGACACTTCTGCTTTCCAGACACAAAATATGTACCCCAAAGGCACATTCCCAGTGACCCATCTCCAGCCACACCCTACCTGTTTACAGTTACCACCTAGATAATCCATATCAGAATTAATGCACTGATCAGGTTAAAACTCTCAACCTAATTGTATCACCTCTAAACATTCTTACATTGTCTCACATATGAGCTTTTGGAGGTCATATGGAAATTATAACAAATACCTACAACAAGAATATGTAGGGTTGAGGATATATCCCAGTTGATAAGAGTGCATACCTCACATGCACAAGACCCTAGGTTCAATCCCCAGCACCACCCCACCCTGCAAAAAAAATAAAAGAATAGGTAACCAGGGAACCCCAGTCCTCTGAAGGAAACTTCTTTACAGAAATGTGGTTACTGGGTTGGAGTGTGGAGGTGGTGAATGAGCCCTGGGTGGGGTGACAGGGCCTTGGGTTCAGCTTCTGCCTCCAACGGTTGGCTATGCAGCCAGAGTAGGCAAACCACAAACCACTGGGCCAGTGTAGTCATTTCCAGCGCTAATTTCTTGCCTGTCACCATCCTATGTTCCTGTTTGGGAGCATCTTCATGACAAGGGCTTTTCTAGCTTCATTATGTATTGCTTTTTACATTAACTTATTGAATTTCCTCACTGGATAGGAACCTTTAGGAAGCACTGTCATTTATAGGCTGGGTTCTCAGTGACCTACTGGGTCATGAGGAGAGAGCTGTTGAGGCCAGGAGGAGGATGTGGCAGGCCGGGTCAGCCAGTGCAGGCGACACTCCCAACAGGGTCCTGGGAGAAGGGGCTCAGCATTTCCTGGAGCCAACTGACTACCATAAATAGACAGAGGGATGGGAAAAGGATTCAGTCATCCCTTTTCCTCCTGTCAACTCAGCTCTTCCTTCTGGTCGCCAGACTAGGCAGCCTCTTGTAAATGTTTTTCGTTCACATGTGTTCCCTGCCAGTGGGGGATGGGGATGGGGATGTGAGATCTGCTTTCTCAAATATTGTAGGTCCAAAGCAAAAAGGCATGTATGCCTTTGTTAACCACAGTAACTTCTCAACAGGCCATTTCAACATACGCCAGAGTTTTATCAGTGGGATTTGATTGGGAAGAAAGAAGGAAAGGGTAGACCTTGATACTGTGGCCTCATTAACTTCATTCGAGGGTTCGGCACATCTAACTCTTGTAATACCTTCCCAGGTCCTCAAAAGGTTAGGTCTCAGTGACATGGGCCATACTTTAGATGTCCCTAGCACCACGTCACGAAGAGTCTGCTCAGGGCGGAAAGGGGACTTGAGAGCTGCTTTAGTGATCTCCATAGTGTAGAAAATGGTGGACCACCCCCAACCCTCTGTACAGGCTGGAGGAAAACTGGGACTTCAGTTTCTTTAGCTGAAGTTTGCTCAGCTTCATCCATATGGATGCAGATCATCTTTAAAACAGTGACACGCATAGCGGTTTTTCTTTTTTCTCAGGTTGGGAAAGTAATTGAGCGCAGACTGAACATGACAGTATGGGTTGGCGGAGTATCCTTGGGTTGTTTAAGGAAAGGGCACCATGGCGGCCTGGCCCGGAGTGGCCCGAACCCAAGCAGGGCAAAGCCACCTTTCCACCAGCGTGCATCCGCTCCCAGTGCTCCACTCTGGGTTCAGTCCTCCTGGGGTGCAAAGGGCGACGAGCGCTTCCGGTTCCAGCCACGCAAGGCTTGACGCAGCTCTCCGGAAGCGGGCCCTGATTGGCCCGATTTGACTCAGGCCTCCTTTACAGCCAATCATCTGTGACCTGGGGGTGGGTCCACGGCTCTTATATGGCGGCCGGTGGGCTTGTGGCTCTTGGTTGAGGGAAGGGGAGCGTGGCGAAAACGAGGACTCCTCGCGAGGTAGGCAAGCCTTCGTATTTACCGCCTGTGCTTTTGCTTTCTTCAGCCATTTTGCACTGGTACGTTTTAACGTCTGTGCTCGCAGGAATTCCAGCCCTGAAGTTCTTGCTGAGTGCCTTGACCGAAGTGGAAGTTGCTTGGCAAGGAGTCAAGGGTGTGGTACAGGAAGGACTTGGGGGCTAGACCCAGCTTTTTAAAGCGCTGTGATACTATTTATCAGCTGTGTGCCTCAGTCTCCTGTAGAGGACACTGTGCCCAGGACACTGTGCTAGGTAGACGCTTGCTCACCTGCCCTCCTTTTCTCCTTTCTCTCTCTGACCATCTTATTTTGAGATACAATTCACATACAGTAAAAGCTCATCCAAGCGTGCAATTTGTTTTTTTTTTTTTTTGGTACATGTAAAGTTGAGCAACCATCGTCACAATTGTAGCCACCTTAGCTCTTAGTCACCCCACCCCTATTTCCTTAAGCCCTAAGCAAAAACTAAGCTACTTTTATCTATAGATGGCCTACTTGGAACATTTCATATAAATGGAGTCACATAATATATATAGACACCCCCCTGCCGCCCCCCCCAGTACTGGGGATTGAATACAGGTGTACTCTACCACTGAACTACACACCCAGCCCTGTTTTATTTTGTTTTATTATTTTTATTTTTTATGGTGCTGGGGATTGAACCCAGGGCCTTGTGTGTTATGGGGCGCAACTTATGAACAGACCAATCACCACTGAGAAGTCCAAATTTGAGAGTCTTTATTAAGCCGGCCCGGCTGACTGTCTCACACAATGCCCCCAAAAATGGCTATTGGGAGAACAACCCTGACCACAGGGTTGTAGGGGTTCTTATACCAAAATCACATTAATCATAAGTGTCTGTTGCTATGATTCAAAATTACACATTAACATCATGAGATCATCAACAGAGGGGGAAATGGGTCAAAATGACCCTTACCTAGGAACAAACTAAAGAATGGTTACTAACATCCACACAATCATCATTCACATGGTACATTGTTTAGGAGCAATAGGGATCAAAAGAGAGCAATGTTTCTTTACATAGGAATTATCATTCTGTATTGTTAAACATGTCACACTAAGTAACTGATGATGGGCACAGAGGCGGGGTGTTCCCATGGGAGAAGCTTATTTCCTACATAACATGGAGTCTCAGATCAAAATGGAGTCTGTTTAGTCATTTCCCTTAGAGTCTGGCCTATAACATTCTCACAGAGCCAGATCTGTCAGCCCATCACATTGTGCTTATGAGGCAAGCACTCTACCAACTGAGCTATATCCCCAGCCTCCCTGTTTTATTTTACTTTATTTATTTTGGTACCAGGGATTGAACTCAGGGGCACTTGACCATTGACCCACATCCCTATCCCCAGCCCTATTTTGTATTTTATTTAGAGACAGAGTCTCACTGAGTTGCTTGGCAACTTGCTTTTTGCTGAGGCTGGCTTTGAACTCGGATCTTCCTTCCTCAGCTTCCAGAACTGCTGGGATTTTAGGGGTGAGCCACCACACCCCACCCCTTTTTTAATTTTTATTTTGAGACAGCATCTTGCTAAATTGTCCAAGCTGGCCTGGAATTTGCGATCCTTCTGCTTTAGTCTCCGGAGTAACGGGGATTACAAGCATGCGCTATATGGACTTTTTTGACTGGTTTCTATTTGCTTAACATGTTTTCAAGGTTCATTCATGTTATGGCATGCATATATACTTTATTTATTTTGTGACTGAATAAAATTTCCCGGTTTGGATATACCACACTTTATTTATTTAGCCTTTTGGGTTATTTCTGCTTTCTGGTTCATTCCTGTAGAAGAACATATCTGAACATTTGTTTTTATTTCTCTTGGGAACTGCATTATTTCTATGACTAATTATGTTTGTCCTTAATGCATTGCCTGACAGATTTTAACAGTGTTAATTTCTTTACCCTGACCTTCCCAGAAGGTTATGAATGAAAGTTATTTCCTGCTTGTTGCTCTTAGAAGAAAGGCAGGCTGCTCCCAAAAGTCTGACCCCCTCGGGTCACATTCTGAGGTTAGGGTCCTCAGCATCGCTGAATAGAAGATTCTCGCATCAGGCATGAGAGAGGTGATGATCCCAGATATGGTGAGTGAAAGGTACTGAGAGAACAGCTATCAAGTTTCGAGGGGTGAAACAGAATTTGGAATAAAAAGATAAGGATTAGATTCCCAATTCTTCTATTTGAACACTATGATAATTGGTAAGTCTGACCTCTGATCTTCTCATTTTCAAAGTGAGGATAACAATAATTACATTTGGAAAATGGAAGAATGTCAGGTTCAGTGGTGACTGTTCACTCCTCAGACTGTAGCCCATTTGTGAAACTAGTTCGTGCCTGCAGCTGGTTTTCTGTCTCTGAGGAAAACCTAGGCCCATCTCAGAGTTCACAAAGTTTGCAGGCACATCCAAATTTTCGAGGGTGATTTTAATTTGAGTCCTATTCATTTGGGCTCTTCAGTTATTCCAGCACATTTATTTAAAAGTCCAGGATTAAAGGTGGAACTCAGTGGTAGAGTGCTTGCCTAGCATGTGTGAGGTCCTGGGTCCATTCCCCCCCGTACTGCCAAAAAAAAAAGAAGGAAGGTCAATCTTTGCCCTAGTGATTTAAGATGTCATCTTTGTTGTACATAAGTTCTAAGTTGTGTGTCTTGGATCTGTGTCTCTTTCTGTTCTGTACCACAGGCCTGTTTATTCTTGTGGCTGTACCACGCTGTTTTAATTATAGAGGCTTTATAGTATGTTTTCATATCTGGTATGAAAAGTCTTCCCCACAACTTTTAATATTTTCCTAGCTCTTCTTGCATGTTTGGCACTCTTGTCCTAAGGTATTCAGCGTCCACCTGGAAGGGCCTGGTGGATGGCAGGGGTGGAATAAAGGTTATAAGGGTTGAGTTGTTTCTTGGACCTGGGGGGGCTTACTTCAGTAAACTGGCTTTGTTACATTCTGTTCTCTTTTATATTCTTGAGCACTGGAAGCTTCTAGTGACTGGATAGCTCTCATTTTCCCTGAACTCCCAAACAATCATGCAAGACAGTTTGTTTCTGTTTTTGTTGTTGGCAGTACTGGGCATAAAATTCAGTGCCTATCACTGAGCTACATTCTGTGTTTTTTGTTTTGTTTTGTTTTTTGTTTGTTTGTTTTTTGTTTTTTCCTACAGCCCCAGGCCTTTTTACTTTTATTTTGAGCAGGGTCTCACTAAGCTGCCCAGGCTGCCCTGGAACTTGTGAACCTCCCACCTCAGCCACCCAGGTCGCTGGGATTATAGGTGTGCGCCACCACACCTGGCTTCTAACGATTTGTCAATCAAAAAAATAGGAACTTTAAAAAGGAAAAGTAGTGCTCCTTTTGGCAGCACGTAGGCTAAAGTTGTGAATGAAGACAACTGCGTAAGGCAGAGGAGAGTCTGTGAGCCGTTTTACCTGGTGAGCATTCTGTGGTTTTTGATGTTGTTTTTTTTTGGTACTGGGGATTGAGCCCCTAGGCACTTAACCACTGAACCACATCCCAAGCCCTTTTTTTTTTTTTCTCGTTAACATTTTTTTAGTTGTCAATGGACCTTTATTTAATTAATTAACTTATTTATATGTGGTGCTAAGGATCGAACCCTGTGCCCCACACATGCTAGGTGAGCACTCTACCACTGAGCCACAACCCCAGGACCCTCCCAGTCCTTTTTTATATTTTATTTAGAGACAGGGTCTTGCTGTGTTGCTCAGTGCCTTGCTAAGTTGCTGAGGCTGGCTTTGACCTCGCGATCCTCCTGCCTCACCTTCCGAACCACTGGGATTACAGGTGTGCACCACCATGCCCAACCTATTATTATTTTTTATTTTGAGACATGATCTCATCAAGTTGCCCAAGATGACCTCAAACTTGGAATCCTCCTGCCTCAGCCTCCTAAGTAGCTAGGATTACAGGGGAGCACCTCCATACTCATCAAAACAATCTTTAATAGATTTGGATAAAGAACATAATGAGTTTTCTGTACTCTTCTTGCAATTGTTCTATAAGCTTGAAATTATTTCAGAATAAAAATTGTTAAGGTCATTATGCTTCTGATATCATCTTGGCAAAAACTTTCAGAAAGTCTACACAAGTTAGGTTCCCAAATCCTGCTTTGGTTCACGTATTGACACTACAAAGAAAGCCCACAAATCAGGTAGACAGAATCAGCAGTTAGGCAGAATCACTGTTGCTTTTCATGCCATGATTTCTGCTTCCTGAAGTGTTGATCATCCTGAGATCATGCAGACTCCTGTGCTGTTCCCCAACACAGCCCAAAGGAGATTGGGCCCATCTTCCAGCCCTGCTCATGGACTGCTCTTCCACAAAGCGTCCTCACCTTCACTTGTTCTGCTTATCATATTGTGTTTTATTGTAGACATTCTTGTGCATCTTATTTCTTGTTTGAGAATGAAAACTCTTGGGAGGGCAAATAAATCTATTTTACATTTCTCCTAGGCTGTGAAATGTGTTGTGTGAAGTAGACACAACTATTAGTTGGAAGGATGGATTAGATAGATAACTCTTTCCCTGTTAGCTGTCAATCCCTGTGTAATCTCAGTGTTAGACCCATTGAGACAATGGTACCAGGGAGTGGTTACTGTGGCCCAGGATCTAAATCTTCCTGGTCACTAATGGAGAGGAGGTTATGACAATAAAATGTACTTATTCCTCCATTTAGGAAATACAGTGGCAAAGCAAAACAAGTTGTGGAGTGATGAACTCAAGAGAGCTGAATGCTTTGCAGCTATGGTGGCAACTGGAGGCAACTCTGGGGCTTGCCAGGGACACTACAGGTTAGAGGGCTTGCCCAGCATGCACGAAGCCCTGGATTCAGTCTTCAGCACCACACACACACACACACACACACACACACACACACACACACACATAGTACAGTTTAATGGTTTATAATATTCATGGAGTTGTATAACCATCACCACAATCTACCATGGTATTTAAAAATTTTTTCTTTTTTGGCGATGCTGGTGATTGAAAACAGGTCCTTATATATGCCAGATAAGCACTATACCACTGAGCTACATCCCCATACCTCGCAACCAATTTTAGGGCATTTTCATCACCTTGGGAAGAAGCTCCAAACCCATTTGCAATCACTCCCCATTCTTCCACCCACCTATTCCTGAACTCTGCAATCACCATTCTACTTTTTTGTTTGTTTGTTTGGTTTTTTCGTTACTGGGGATTGAACCCAGAGGGACTTAACCAATGACCTATACATCCCCAGCCCTTTTGTAATTTTTTATTTTGAGACAGGGCCTCGCTAAATTGCTGAGGCTGGCTTTGAACTTGTGATCCTCCAGTCTTAACCTCCCGAGTTGCTGAGATTATAGGCATGCACCACAATGTCCAATGCCTAAGTATGATCGCCCACCGCCCGCAGGCGGTGGGCAATCACAACGCGTAGGCTTTTCTTGAGCACAGGAACCAAAAGGGGTTTATTCCACAAGTCTCCGACTTATATTGAGAACATCAGCCTATCAGAGAGTAGACTACCAGGAAAGTCAGCCTATCAAGGAACAGTCTCCAGGCAGATACCAGGATCGCCTCATGTACAACAGCCAACCAGAGTTACTTCCTAAAACTTGTATATGAGTGCAGCTATGTCTGGCAAGCTGCCAGGCGCCATCTTAGAGATCAGGCCACGGTGCGGCTCTGGGGCCCTCAGAGCCCGCCCCTGACACCTAAGCACTTGTTTATTTTTTATTTTGAGGTGGTCTCACTAAATTGCTCAGGATCTTGTTAAGTTGCTGATGCTGGCCTGGAACTTGAAATCCTTTTGTCTCAGCCTCCCAAGTTACTGGGATTATAGGAATGCAACTCAGTGGTTAAATGCCCCTAGGTTTAATCCCTGGTACCAAAATAATGCATGCATAAAATAAAATATGTAGGGGCTGGGAGTGTAGCTCAATGATAGAGCATATGCTTGGCATGCAGGAGGCCATGGCTTCAATCCCTAGCATTAAAAAAAAATTATCTGAATTCAGACTATTGAGCCATATTTTAGCAGCATTAGCATATTTCATAATTTTGTGACTTTTTTTTTATTTTTTTGGTACAGGGAATTGAATCTGGGGCACTTAACTACTGAGCTACATCCATAGCCCTTTCTATTTTGAGACAGGTTCTTACTAAGTTGCTGAGGCTGGCCTCAAATTTGCAATCCTTCTGCCTCAGCCTCCCCAGTTGCTGGGATTACAAGCGTGGGCCACTACATCTGACCTTTTATAACCTTTATCAGAGCGAGAACACCAGTAATTATCATGCATTAACTGGGTAGGTCTGACCAACTCCCTAAGCCTTCCACAATGTAGTGTAGTGTTCACGTGCAAGAAGGCCATACATTGTACATTCTCTGTCTTTACCCTCTATGGGATGGTGAACCCAAAGGCAACATATGGAATTATTTCCACATTGCCAAAGAGCGAGGGGGAAAAACGTGATTTGCAAATGTTGTCAAGTGAAAAATGTGTTTCCATGCTACTAAGGTGACCAGCTGCATCTCTATATGTAAAAATGTTCTGCAGATGTGAGAAAATCCTTTCTGGATTTATGAAAGTGAGAACAAGACCTCTTGAGCTGCCTCTGGCCTCCGGAGCATCACCAAGTGTGGTCCAGTCTGTATTCTTAGACTGCTCAGATCCCAGAGGCTTCATTTGTCAGGCAAACTGACAGGTGTAGGTCAGGAAAATACTGATCTGGTGCTTAAAAGAAAATATTTTTGTCAGTCGCTGAGTATTCACAATCAAAGAAGGTCTTGACTGTTACTCAGATTGTATTCTTGGTCTTGAGGCCTCCTTTAAAGTGCAAAGGAGCCTTGATATTAAACCCAGTGTAGGGAAGTGTGTTAATTTTACATCTTATAAATTATCATCTTATAAAGAGAAAAGGTTTATTTTGGAGCCAGAATAGAGTTCAGAGGTTATAATCCATGACTGATTTGCTCTGTTGCTTTGGTCAGGCAACACATCATGGCAGGAACATATGATATAGGAAAATCACTCACCTCGTGGTCCTTAGAAGCCAAAGAGAGCAAGGAGGGGACCAGGGACCCATTATCTCCTTCAAAGGTACACCCCCTTGACCTAAAGACCTCCCACTAGGCCCACCTCTTAAAGGTTCTACCACCTTTCAGTCATACCAAGCTGAGAATCAAACTTAATTCATAGGCCTTTTAGGGACTCTTAAGATCCACATATAGCAGAAAGAGTCAGTGGAACAGCATCTGGGTTCAACGAACAAGACCAACTCACTTAGTGCTGATAATACCTGCATCAGCTTCCCAGGATACTCAGAAATAGGAGGAATCAGATGCTGGAGTGATACACAGCTTGACAAAAGAGAGGGCAAATTCAAGTGTTTCTGTTGCTGGTTGATATTTTAAATGACACGAAAATAAACCCCATGGTTCAGCTCTATACCAGGAACTTAAATGCCTTTGAATTCCCTGGGGAACTACTTTGGTGACTTGATTCACTTGGTTGGGGCCATGATTCCTCACTTTCAGAAATTGTCCCTGCTGAGATTTGTTTTGTTTTTGTGTTGGGTATCGATCCCAGGGCCTTGTAGGCAAGCACTCTATCACTGAGTTGTAGCCCATTTTACCTTATTTTTGAGACAGGGTCTCAGTAGTTTGTCCAGGCTGCCCTGGAACTAGCCATCCTCCTGGGATTCCTAGTGTGGGATTCCTAGCGTGAATCCAGTCTTTTTTTTTTTTAAATACAGTTCTTAGTATCCCAGGGAATTGGTTCCTGGATCCTGCTGGGATACCCAAATCCAAGGATGCTGAAATAACTCATATTAAGTGGCATAGTGCCTGTATATAACTTATGTACACCCTCCGTATGCTTTACGTCATCTCTAGATTACTCACAATACCTAATACAATGTAAGTGACATGTAAATAGGTGTTATGCTATATTTTTTAGAGAATAGTGACAAGAAAAAAGTCCATACATGTTTAGTTCAGATGCAATTTTTCCCCAAATATTTTCGATCCATAGTTGGTTGAATCTGCAGATGTGTTCACTTCAGATACAGAGAGCTGCCTGCATGTCCACCAGGTGTCATGTGGCAGCACACAACCATAGATTGCTCACCCGTTTCATAGTCCTCCATCTTCTTCCAAATGTGAAAATATTGGTTTGTTCTTGAAAATACAAAATAAATAAATAAATAAAACTACAACTCATTCTATTTTGTTTTTCCCAAATCTTTTTGTTGAGGGAGGACAATGAAAATAAAGCATCAAAGCCGAGTGTGGTCATGCATACCTGTAATCCCAGCTACTCAGGGGTCTGAGGCAGGAGGATCGCAAGTTCAAAGCCAGCCTCAGCAACTTAGTGAGTCACTGAGTTGCTTCAACTCAGTAAGACTCTGTCTCTAAATAAAATACAAAAAAGGACTGGGGATGTGACTTGGTGGTTAAGTGCCTCTAGGTTCAATCCCTGGTACTAAAAGAAAAAAAGAAACGGAAGGAAGGAAGGGAGGGAAGGAGGGAGGGAAAGAAAGTTAAGCATCGGGAGGCTCAGCAGTGCATTTCACCATGCAGCTCTGTGTAGTAGCAGACTTACTATGTGGCTACAAGCTTTTCTGCTTCCTTTATCTCAATTTTTTTTTTTTTTTTTGCTGCTGGGGAATGAACCCAGCGGCACTTCACCACTGAGCCATATCCCCAACCCTTTTTTATTTTGAGAAAGGGTCTCACTAAATTGCCTAGGGCCTCACCAAGTTGCCTGGCTTTGAACTCATGATCCTCCTGCATCAGCCTCCCAAGCTGCTGGAATTACAGGTGTGTGCCACTGCACCCTGCTCAACTTATTTTGGGGATACAAATACCTTTTGGGTATGTTTGCTCAGAAAACTGTTCAGTTCAGAAGACCAGTCGTGTTTTGTAATTGTTATAGTTTCTTCTCTACTTTTTGCCTTCTTTTCATAAGCTGGGAAAACTGAGAGATATTAGAATGTTTAAAGCTGAACACCCTGTTAGCTTTATTTGTAAGGTAAAGACGATTTAAAACTTAATTTATTGGTGTACAGTCATTTATGATCTAAACTAAATATTATATATGTATATAATATATACACATACATATTATGTATTATATGCCTGTGTGTGTGGTATTGGGGATTCTACACCTTCTAGGCAGGTGCTGTGTCACTAAAACTACATTCCCAGCAACTATATTTTTTAATCAAGTTACACTTAATATATATTATGCTTCAGAACTGATATACCAAAGTTCCAGCAGGAAAGGGCACTGGAAATTTTAATTGCATGGATTTTATTCCTCACTTCACCTCCTTCCCTGCCCAGATTTTCATTTTTTCCATTGAATAAAATTACAATTTTAAATGAGATATAATGCACATGATTCTCCATTTTAAAGTGTAGAAGTCCGTGGTTTGTAGTATATTTACTGTATTGTGCAGCTGTTAACAGTATCTAACGTTAAAAGCAACCCTTACCTGCCAGCATTCAAGGTCTCTCTGCCTCCCCTTCCCCTGGAAACCTCTCATCGACCTTCTCTCCCTGAATTTGCCTCTGGACGGTACATAGGAGTGGAACCATATGCACGGTCTTTTGTCTGGCTTCCTTCACTTAGTGTTTCCATGGCTCATCTGCGTTGTGTGTGATGGTACTTCTCTCTTTTTCAGAGCTGAATTCCAGTGCATGGATAGATCACTATTTATGATCCATTGGCCAGTTGATCAACACTTTCTCATTTCATTTTTTATTTAAATCGCTTGTTATTTTTTTCCCTTATGGCTTAAACATACCTAGATTTACTTTTTCTATTCTCTAGTGTAGTGATGTCCAGACTTCTTCTTTTTTTTTTTTTTTTTTTTTTTTGTGGTGCTGGGGATTGAACCCAGGGCCTTGTGCTTGTGAGGCAGGCACTCTACCAACTGAGCTATATCCCCAGCCCCAGACTTCTTTCTGTAGGTGACATTAACAGCAAAATTTCTGTCAACTGTGTACAGTGCACATCAACTCCTTTATGGTAGTCACCATAAAACCCCACCAGAGTTAATTGGAAGAATGTTCTTACTGTTGATGTGATCTCAGAGGCATCCTATTTAGTTCATAATGAATAATTAATGCCAGAATAAATATGAACAGTGCTGTATTATAAGGGAACTCACTGTGCGAGGCCAAGCCTAGGACCAAGAGTAGCCACCTCCCTGGGCTGCTTGCACTGAAGGTCACACTGGCTTCAACAGCCTGCTGTTTCCACAGTGTCTTGGCTGGATTCCTCTAATGGCAGTGGAGGAAAGCTGCAGGCAGACAGGCTGGGGTGGCACCCTTCCTTCAGATACTTGCGGGTCCGCAGCCCCTTGGTAAGAATTGCGCTTAGGAAGAGATCTGGTCACTTGCTACATGTGGGAAAGCTCTTTGTATCTGTTTGAAAATCTTCATCCTTGCACACCTGTAATCCCGGCAACTCAGGAGGCTGAGGCAGAATTGCAAATTCAAGGCCAACCTCAGCAATTTAGCAAGGCCCTGAATCTACTTAGTGAGACCCTGTCTCAAAATGAAGGTTAGGTCTCAAAGTGAGGGCTGGGGATGTGGCTCAGTGATTAGGCACCCTAATCAATTCCCAGTACAAAACAAACAAACAACTTCATCCTTTTTCAGAGAAGTATTTGACATTTTAGTACTTGAAGTCACTTATAAAAATAAAAACAGTATTCAGAGATCAGATTGGAACTTTAAGCCAAAAACACCATAAGGAATTCTAAAATATTGGTTTTTTTTTTTTTTTTCTTTCTTTTTTCTTTTTAAATCTAACAGTGGCAGTCTGGAGCAATTCAGTTTTCTGTGGACTTTTAAAACTGGGACAGAAGCATTCCACTATGAGATTTCCATCTCCCTCTTTCTCTTTCTCTCTCAGTGTTAAAGATAATTAGAAGACTCTCCCCCTGGCTTCTTAACCTCACCCAAGTCCATAAATGTGATGTCAAGGCCCCAAAAGAACCTTTGAATCAAGAAAAGATTTTATAGTGTTCACTTTAGCAAGCAAGGAGATACATAGGATTAGATTAGGACTTGATTAATAAATAGGTTATAGACGTTAGAATTTTTAAGATGTTTAACATTTTTCTCCAATTTTAAGACAGTTTTAAAAAGTTACAGAAATGTTCAAATATATGAAAATGTATGACCTCTTATGTACCCATCCTACAGCTTCAAAATTTTTTGTGACATTTTAAGTCTAATTAGAATTATTAGTAATAATTAAGCCTATCTGGTTAACAGGAAGCTTTATTTTTATGGAAAGCGGTTGAATGGGAAAATGTGTTAATACCATTCATTCATTCATTCTCCCTCTTGGTAAGCAGTCTGAATCACAAAGCCAGATTGTCTAGGATGAAATAAAGAATGCTGGGTAGTATAAGCATCTTCCAAGACTTTTTTTTTTTTTTGAACTGGGGATTGAACCCAGAGGTACTTTACCACTGAGCCACATCCCCAGCCCTTTTTATTTTTTTTATTTTGAGACAGGGTCTCACTAAGTTGCTGGGACTGGCCTTGAATTTGTAATCCTCCTACCTTAGCCTCCTGAGTCTCTGGGATTACAGGCCTGTGTCACCACACCCAGCTAAGACTTTTGACTTACCATATTTAAATGCAGATTCCACACCAGCCTCCAGATAGCTGGTTTTGGTACCCAAGAATTTTCATGTCTGCCAGGGTTTCCAGGTTAATGGAACAGATCCCTAGTGGACCCCACTTTGAGAAATGACTCTGTTATCCAGACTACAAAATGGTAGTAACATTTATAGCAATAGTTTAAGTCACCAAGTACTCTCAGCAAAGTAGGCTAATTTATTATTTTTAATCATCAGAGGCAAAAAAGGAAAAGTCAAATTTTAAGGGGAGCAGCATCTTCCATAGCTCTGGATTCATAAGTGTTGATGTGCCAATTGCTGAGTGTGTAGGGGCTTCTGTGCCCTCCTGACTTCCAGCCTCTGAAGACCACTTGAACTTGCCCTCAGAAAACAGCATCAGCTGTTTGTGTGGAGCCTCTGGTTTTAGTGTTAGAAGTTATTGCTACCTGATGGGAAGCTGGTTCACTCAGCACCATGTTTTTGGAGGGTAAGTGCTTCTTGTGATCTTTAATCTCGAAGTCTGTATGTGGTCTCTGTGCATTAGACATAGTGAGCTTTTCTTTTGGAAAAGCTCTGCTTCCTGAGATGAGTAGGAAACCTGTTCCCTTAGAGGGAGAGCCTGGTTACAGCCTGATGGTGACGCAAGCACAGTCCTGGTGCCCTCCCTGAGAACAGAGGCCCAGCCTTACTTATCTTTGAGTTCCCAGAGCACTGTGCACACACAGCCTGGCCCCAGTCATGGTGAAGAGGGTGCCAGCTTGAAGGAGGAGGGTGGTTGGAAGGTCCTGGCTCACACAGAACAGGGCTGGGTGGTGTGGATATTTGGTCTGTGTGGAGCCAGAGTGCAGCCCCTGGAGAGCAAGGAGCAGGGTGCAGAGTAGCTGTTCCCTTGCCATCCCTTGTGGCCCTCTGCCAGAGGAGGACAGAAGGGCACTGTCTGTGGGCCTGCTACATGGGAGGCTCCAGAAGCCTCATCTGTGCCAAGCATTATGAGAGGGACAATGAGTTCCTTCCTGTCCCTGAAAGGCCTTTCAGGCTCTCCCGCATCATAGGATGGGTGAGCCCGGGAGCCTGGCTTCTTTTAAGAACTGGGCTTGGTTGCAATACAGATCTACGCCAGAATGTACAGTGCTGCAGAGTTTCTAGTAAGGGGACAGCCAGCTCATGGGTAGGCCCCAGCTCCATGCCCTCTCCACAACCACCCAGTTTGGTAGGCCTGTGGGTCCCTGTCCTAGTGGTGCAGCTCAGGGTTCTCTGCCTCCCGCTCTCTACTCTTGCAGCCCATGTTCACTTATTTCTTTGTCTTTTCCTGTTCCCAAGAGTTATTTGCATGTCTTAAATCCCAGCCCTTTGATTTCTTGGAGACAGTGGTGCGCTGTGACCCAACGTGTAAACCAGCATGGGAGAGGGGTAGGAGTCTTGGAAACTTGAGAAGGAGTGGGGAGAGGAAAAGGAACGTGAATCCCTGAGTCTCTCAGTCAAGAAGGCAGCTCCTGTCCACTGGGAGAGACTAGCTCTTCAGTTTTTGTGCTTTCCAGAATTTCATAACCCATCCTGCTGCCTTTCTGGTAGGCCTCGTCTTCTTCACCCCCTCTACCTGAGCAGTGTCCATCTGTGCTGGGGTTGAGAGACATTCCCACAGAGTTCTCCAGGGACTTGCTGTAGAAATCATATACTTTGGTCACTTACTTGAGTTCATTTGGAGTCAGACACTAGAACATTCTACAGAATTGAGGCCTCTTCTTTGGCATCGACTTGATCTTTTTTATTTTTTAGGGTTGCCAAGATGATCTAGTTTTCCATGGGCCAGACAGATGACCCAGTGACCAGGGGTTTCTTCTCCTTGTTTGAGAGCAGCTGGGAAACCCTCTCCTGGTGGGACTCCATGGTTAAGGCGGGTATGGATTTACACGCACCAGCACCGTCAGGCCAGGAGAGTAGAGGAGTCCAGGGGAGAGATTTCTGGGTTTTATTTTAAATAAGGGGACAACTCTTCTTTGGGGACTATTAGCTCATTACAGTGGTTCTTGGCCTGAAAAAGCATCCAGATTCATTATATTTAAGTTCGGCGAAGGTTCTAGTTGTCCCCCAGGTGTCACTTCCCACAGTTTCCCACCCCCCTGGTCAACCTTGGTCCCAAAATGCAGTGCAATAAGATATTTTGAGAGAGAGACTATATTCATATAACTTTTATTACAGCATATTATTCTATTTTATTATTAGTTATTGTTGGTAATATCTTACTATGCCTAATTTTAAACTAAACTTCATCATGGGTATGCAGGTAAAAGAGAAAACTATACATAGGGTTCCATAGTAACTGTGGTTTTAGGCATCAACTGAGGGGTCTTGGAACATATCCCCCATAGATAAGGGGAGGCTTCTATATGTTTCCCTAAAATTGTTAATGACCTTGGCTAAAAGATGCAAATAAGGAGGTTGGTAGGGGGTCTGAGACAGGGTGGTG
This sequence comes from Sciurus carolinensis, assembly GCF_902686445.1. NCBI lineage: Eukaryota > Metazoa > Chordata > Mammalia > Rodentia > Sciuridae > Sciurus > Sciurus carolinensis. The sequence continues at coordinate 14,945,332 of NC_062220.1, forward strand.
TCAGCATTGTGCCTCCTGGGGTGGGGAGTCTGAATGGCACATTCCTGACATCCCCACTCCTGGGTGGAATCGGTCAGGGATAAACAGTGTGGAGTGTGGATCTGCTGTCCTGGCAGGGAGGCCTGACTGGCAGGGCTCACTGAGTGTGCATCCCTGTTCCCCCAGGCCACCTGGAGCTCCTCTTGTTGCTGACATGATGACAGTGTGCAGGCCAGCCGAGGGCAGGCACAGCCAGACTGAAAACCTGAGTTACAGATTGACTCACAAGTAAGAATCATCACCCCATGCGCCTCACCCAAAACTTAGGCCTGCTTCTTAGTCTCCTTCCTTTTGCCACTACCTTTCCTCCTCACTGACCCTACTCCTTGAACTGAGTAGGTTTCATTCTAATGAACCTCCCATAAATCATCTCCCTGCACTGCACTTAAAACTCAGACCACTACTGTCATGTACAACTAATAAGAACAACAAAAAGACTCAGACCAAAGTAGTCAAGAGAAGTCTGACTGGTGCCCAGTATGTTCTAGTGACTTCAAACCGTATCCCCATTGTGCACTCCAGGCCAGGGGTTATTTTGCTAAGTACTAGCACGTGCAAGCATTTCACTTATCTTTGAGCCCCTGAATCTTTGCATCTGTATCTTCCTCATTTTATATCAGTATATTGGTTTCCTACTCCCAGATGGAGCCTTTTCTCTGATACTCTGGCACATTCTACAAAGCATTTGACAATCACTTAGCTGGTCACAGCTTGCCCCATAGACCCAAGCCCATTTGGGGATGGCAGAATCCTGAAAACAGAAACTCTGGAAACTCTTGGGTATAACAACACATGAAGAAGGTACTCTGTCTTCAGGGACACTTAAAATGGTTTCACCACCCTTGCCTGCTTTGCTTGAGCTCAAAAAATCTAAAGAGCTCTTCTGGCAAGCCATCCTTTGTTCCTTCTCAGTCCAGCTAGGGCCTCAGTGACTGAAAAGTCACTCCAGGTATGTGGGATCTTAGACAACAAATGGAATGATTATAATGACACAGTCACCACTATTGATACCAAGATGTATAATATCTGCTGTACTCTGGGCACATTATGAATATTAGCCATTCGTTTATTCATTGACTCAATACATATTTACCGATTGTCTACTATGTACCAAGAACAGTAAACAAGATCAGTTTGACCTCTGCAGTCAGAAAGTTCCAATATTTTGTTTAGAGATAGGGTTTCATTAAGTTGCTTAGGGCCTTGCTAAATTGCTGAGACTGACTTTGAACCTGTGATCCTCCTGCCTCAGCCTCCCAAGTTGCTGGAATTACAGGCACGCACCACCACACCTGGTAGAATCTCTATTTATTTATTTATTTATTTATTTTTAGTTGTCGATGGACCTTCATTTTATTTATTTATATGTGGTGCTGAGGCTTGAACCCAGTGCCTAACACGTGAGGCAAGTGCTCTTCCACTGAGCCACAACCCCAACCCTAGAATTCTTATTTTAAGAAGGAAAAAGATGGAGCAAGACTCAAACCTAAATCCTTGAAATTCTAAACCCCATGTATTTATCTACTGTGCATTATGGTCCAGTTGCATGTGCTGGTTATATATTCTGTCATCAGTTGTCACCAAGCATGCACTAACCCTAATTGTGTTTTTATGTGTCTGTCCTCTTACTACATCTTGCTTCTGGCATCATAAGAGCAGGGACTATAAGTCCTGCCTTTTGAACCCTCAGTAAAATAGCAATAGTCTGATCATGGTTCTGACTAAAATCTGAATTCATGTGAATGTCATCAGTGTTGACAGGGCAATTAAAAATATTTTTTTGTTGTAAGTACTCCGTTACGAATCCTAATTGTTTATTTAAATAAGGAATTCTGCTTTCATATCCATGGAAAATGTGTTTACATTTTCACAAGTTTCTAATTTATGCTGTGTAACCAAGAACACCAGCATAATTTGTGTGCCAGTGTTTCAACTGAGGGACAAGTCTTTACATAGACAACTGTTAGTCTTTGGAATGAACAGTTATAGTAACAGGATGCATGAAACTGGTAATGATTCATCCTGTACGGAGAACCTCAACTGGAGTTTCTGAATCCCCGTAGAGTCAGATTTATATATATTCAGAAAATGTGCCCATGAGGCTGGTCCTTGAATGCTTGCTAATTTCAGCACTTCTGAGATCACCATGCTCAGTTATAACTTTGTTGTTGGAAGAATGTTTAGCATTTCAGAACACACATTCTCATTCTTAGTAGAGTGAGTTTAAAAATGTTTTTCTTTCAAAATAATTTTTAGTGTCTTCATGGTACTATCTAATCTCTTCAAATCACATTTGGAAGTTTATATCCCCATGTGTATGTTCTGGGCCAGAACTCTCTGCCATCGTGGAAGTGTTCCTTCTTCTGCTCTGCCCACTCGAGAGCCATCAGCCACATGAGGCTACTGAGTACTTACCTTGCGACTGGTGCAACTGAGGGACAAAAGCTTTAATTTAATAGGAATTAGTGGCGAGTGTATTGGACAGATCTGCCTGTTTATTCAGACATTCATTTATGCAGCAGATATTTATTAGCTACCTGCGCTGCCAGTGTTGTTTTAGGTCCTGGGGGAGCAGCAGTAGCAAAAACAGTCCTAAACAACAAAACAACTACTGCCCTTGGTGACAGTCTATTGCAGTAAGGCTCACAGTCCAGAGGAGGTTCATTCTAAGTACACCCAACTCATTGTGGCTTTTCCCACCCAACTCAGGATAGTTGTCAAGCCCAGAATTAGCAAAAACTTCATGACTTATTGTTCAGTTTTTGGTTTTTGGTACTGGGGAATGGAACCCAGGGGCACTTAACCACTGAGCCACATCCCCAGTCCTTTTATTTTTTATTTTGAGTATGCATCTCCCTAAGTATTAAGGGTCTTGCCAAGTTGCTGTGACTGGCCTTGAATTTGTGATCCTCCAGCCTTACCCTCCTGTGGTACTGGGATCACAGATGTGTGCCACTATACCTGCCCTCTTTTAGTTTTTAAATAGTCATTGTAAAGAATTGCCATGGATAAGAAAAACAAGGAAGACTTAGACTGTATGATCTTTTTCCTCATGAAATTACTCCGGGGCTAGGAGTGTGACTCGGGTGGAGCACTTGCCTCCTGGTTAGGCTCTGGGTTCAGCCCTTAGCACCACAAAATAAGTAAATGAAAGAGAAAGGAAAGAAGGGAGGGAGGGAATTAAGGAGGGAGAAGGAGTTACTTTGTATTTATTGGGGGAAAATAATAGCCCCACCATTTATTGTATACTCACAATATACTAGACACTTTATGTGGACTGGCTCATTAAATGTTTACAGCCTCCTCATTAGATGCATATTGTTATTATTATTATCTTCATTTTACAGGTGAGGAAACTGAAGTTTAGAAGTCTTAAATAAGTTGCACATGCTTAGTGGTTGACTTAAGATTCAAACCCCAACTGGGGCTGAAGTTCAGTGGTAGAGCGCTTGTCTAGCCTTCGTGAGGCACTGGGTTTGATCCTCAGCACCACATAAAAAAATAAGTAAATAAAATAAAGGTATTATGTCTATCTACAACTAAAAATTTTTTAAAAAAATAAAAGATTCAAACCCAATTGCTGCTTTTTATTCCACCATGCTGTCTGCCCAAAAGGAACATAAAAGTGATTTTTTAAAATGATGATTTCAACCTTTGTGGTTTGCAACTAGTATGTAACATTTATAAGTAAGTTCTAGTGAATCTCGATGACCCGCCAAGCACAACTAAGAATCCCCTCACCCCGTGTTTGTCTTTCTGGCTCAGGGTCAAGGTGGAAGGTCCAGCCGCTGGAGAAGCCCTTCTAAGGCAACCGTTTCAGTCCTACATCCCTTCTGCCAAGACTGATCGGGAGTCGCCCTTCAGAAGGAACCCCCTGGGAAGCCTGAACAACCTCATGCTGGAGGCGAGAGTAGACATGTTCGGGTCAAACATGATCATCAGTGGCCCGGCTGCAGACCTCGGCCCCAACGAAGCCAGCAGGGCTGGAAGGAAGCAGCTAGATGGTGTCCAGAACCCCCGCCCGTGCGCCCGAGCTGGAGCCCGGCACAAGGCCCTCAGCATAAAGGACAAGATTTCCGAGTGGGAAGGCAAGAAGGAGTTGCCGGCTGCAGCAGCTGGCAGGCGAGCGGACGAACAGGAGGATTACCTGCCGTCGTGCGTGATGGACAGAAGTAGCGAGGTTGCGAGAACTCGGGTCGCGGAAGCTAAGAATGGACCGAGGTCTGAAACAGAGAGCCCTGAGAGTGAGAGGTGCAGAGGGGCAGTGAAAGTTGGGGGTCAGGACCTAGAGAGGAGGCCAGACCTCTGCCATCCCGACGGGGAGCCAGAACCCTGTGGGGGCAGAGGCCGGGAGCTGAGGTTCTGCAAGCCGCGCTTCCAGAACGATCACCTCTCGGTGCTGAAGCAGGTCAAGAAACTGGAGCAGGCGTTGAAGGACGGGTCGGCAGGCTTGGATCCCCAGTTGCCAGGGACTTGCTATTCCCCACACTGCCTGCCTCACAAGGCAGAGGAGGAGCCCTCGCCTTCCGAGAACCACCGGGGTGGCGCAGAAGCCGGCCGCAGGGGCCACCACTTGGACCCAGAGGGCAGGGAGCCCACCTCTGAGGCCACAGAGGGGTCCCCTACAAAGCCCTTCATCAACCCCCTGCCCAAACCCCGGAGAACGTTCAAACATGCCGGAGAGGGAGACAAGGAAGGGAACCCAGGCGTTGGCTTCAGGAAAGAGAAAAGAAACCTGCCTCCCCTGCCGGCCCTGCCTCCCCCACCGCTGCCCTCCTCCCCACCTCCTGCCTCTGTGAACAGAAGGCTCTGGACCGGGAGGCAGAGGCCCAGTGCTGACCACAGGTAGGTGCCGCCTGACTGGTGCAGCTTTTTAAATGTGCTAATGCTTAGGCCTGGTCCCAGCTGCCTGTTCTCAGCATAATTATTTGTCGCATTAAACTGAGGGATCTCACTCTTAGTTATTGGAGACTGTTTATAGCATAACTTAGTTTGTTGATTAACCTGGAAGCATGGTTGCCACACGTTTTATGTTTGTTCTCACTCCTAAAAAAAGAGTGTTTGCTTTTAAAAATTACCCTTCATATGTGAGAAAGATTTATAGTTGGGTCAGTGACCAAGAGTCAAGTGAAGAATTTGTGTGAAATTTGCAGTCTTCTAACTGGTAGTGCCTGGTAGCTACTTGGATCTTGCAACTCTCTTTTCATGTTTTCTCTTGGAATGGGCTTGAAAAGCACATTGGCTGGGTCCACCCTGGCCTGTTGTTTACCTGTATAACCTCGAACAAGTTAACTTCCTGAAGCCTCAGTTTCCTTATTTATACATAAAGGTGCATCACTGTATTTGATAATATTAAAACAGAACTTTAAATAATAAAGTATGTTAATGCTTAAAAATAAAATCTGTGCTTTGGAAATAATTTTCTGCTTCGAAACATCATTTCTGGTCCATTTCTAATTGATTTAATACCCACTAATCTAGAAACCTGGTTTAGAGCAGAACTTTTCCAAACTGTTATCTGTACCTACTTTCCTTGCTTCTTTGCCTTCTATCTTTTCTTGGCCCACTCCACTTGGACTTTGGCCCTTCGTCCAGAAGCAAATCTTGCCCAAGGCCACCGGCAACTTCCTTCTTAGTAAGTCCAATTGCCAATTCTCTGTTCTTTTCTTAATTGACCTGTCTTGATATTTGAGGACAACTGCTAACTTGCCTCATCTTGAATCACTGTCTTCATTTGACTTCTGGGTCAGCCACTTCCCTGTTGACCGGGAAATCCTCTTCTCTGGCTTCTCTCCTTATTTGTTTCAAGTAGCACCCCTTCTTCTAACCCCTGCCCACTCCAAGCCAGGATCAGATCAGGGATTTCTCCACTTCCCCCCACCCTCTAAGTGAGCTCATCCAGTTCTATCACTTTAATGTCAGTTACATGCTTATAATTCCCAAATTTAGATCTCCAGCCCTGACTCCCAATCCCAGCTTCAGGTTTGTGTAGTCATCTCCTGCTTAGGTCTCGTTTTGGTTGTGTAATAGTTGGGACTTAACATGTTCCAACCTATATTCTAATCCAGAACACCACTAACTACCCATCTCCTCCCAAAATAATCATCTTCTTAAATGGCATCACCCTTCACTTAGTTCTTAGGCCAGAGAGCCAGTAGTCTTCTTTGATTCTTTTCTTTCACACACCCCATCTAATTCATCAGCAAGTCCTTCAGTCCTGGTTTTAAAACTTTAACTTGAATCTGACTGCATCTCCTCCACCGCTACTCCTTTAATTACTTTGGATCCACTGCCCACCCCCAGGATGCTCGTTCCTCAGGAACCAGAGAAGTCTTCCGAAAGTATTCATTAGATGATGTCACTCCCCACTCAGTGTGGTCTGTCAGGTAGGACTTTTTTACCTTCAAATAACATAACTTATGTTCTCTTCCAAGGAAAAAGATTTCATATTCTAAAATTTTATATGCATATGTAAATTACTTCCTTTTGAAAATGAAATCATGCTGTATATATTATATTTTTACTTAGTATATCATTGAGCTTTTTCAATGTTGCCACCTTTTTGTTTGGAGGGTGGAGGTTATACCGAGGATTGAACCCAGAGGTGCTTTACCACCGAGCTACATCCCCAGACTTTTTTATTTATAATTTTGAGACAGGGTCTTGATAAGTTACTTAGTGCCTCTCTGATTGCTGAAGCCAGCCTCAAAGTTGTGACCCTTCCTTCTCAACCTCCAGAGTCACTGGGATTATAGGCATGTGCCACCACAACCAGCACTATCTTCCTTTTTTAACTACTACATTCTTTATATCGTGTTGATAAACTGTATTTTATTTAGCCATTCCCCTACTGTTGATAAACTGTATTTTATTTAGCCATTCCCCTACTGATGGACTCTTAGGTTGTTCCTGGTTGACAGGTCACGCCATATTATGTAGCTTATAGTATTAGAGGGAACTCTGAAACCAGAGCACTTACTAGTTGTGCTACTTACTATCTGTATGGCATTGTATGAACCCCTAAATTTGCATTGGACTCATTTTACTCATCCATGATAATTATAGTATCCACTTCATAGGGTTGTTGTGAAAATTAGAGTTAATATGTAGAAACATAAATTTAGAGCAGCCTGGAATATAATAAATCCTTAATAAATGTTGGCTGTTTTTTTCTCCATGCTGTTTAATTAATCAGATTATTTCCTTTCCAGTAGTAAACTATTTAAATTATTTTTGCTTTATAATATACTTTAATATCTAGTGGAGCTTACAGAAATGTCTTGTTGCTAATCACTTGGTTGATTCTGCTGGATTTCCTGTATTTGCTATTATGTCATGTGCCAAAAAAAAATCATTTGGTCTCCTGATTATAAACCTCCTATTTATTTCCTTATTTTTTCAAAAAATATATTGACAATTCTTGCATGTATTTATCTTAATATTCCCTATATCACTATCAAATTTCACACAAAAATATATGCTTATATTTAATTTCAATTCTGTGCATTGCTGAGTTTATTCATAAACATTTTATCTTTTTGTTGCTGTTGTTAATATAATCTTTTTTCTCATTATAGGGCCTCTAAGGAAACTATTTATTTTGTATGTTATATTTTTAAGAGACACCTTAAAGAAACGCTTTTGGGGCTGGGGAGATAGTTCAGTCGGTAGAGTGCTTGCCTTGTAAGCACAAGACCCTGGGTTCGATCCCCAGCACCCAAAAAAAAAAAAAAAAAAAGAAAGAAAGAAACGCTTTTTTTGGTACCAGGAGGGAACCCAGGCCCTTGCACATTCTAGACAAGAGCTCTGTCACTGACCTACATCCCTACCCCTTTTTAAAATTTTATTTTGAGACAGTCTTGCTAAGTTTCCCGGGCTGACCTTGAACTTTTCATTTTCCTACTTTAGCCTCTGGAATACCTGAGATTACAAACATGTGCCACTGTACCCCACCTATTTTAAGGTGTTTTTATTTTTGTTTTGGTAGTGGGAATTGAATCCAGGGGCACTCAATTACTGAGCCACATCCGCAACCCTTTTTTGTATTTTATTTAGAGACACGGATCACTGAGTTGCTTAGGGTCTCAGGCTCTCCCGTCACTGGGATTACGGGCATGCACCACTGCACCCAGCTATTTTAAGATTTTTATAGTAGTATTCCATATGGGAGACTGGTCAATAAAGGCTTTTATTGTACTACCTTTATCAGGCTTTGATACCAGTGCATGTGAGTGTGTACTTAGAATCAGAAACTCATCCCATGAAATAACCATTGTCCAAGAGATAAGTATTAGGGGGGAAAAAAGGTAGATTCAGTGGCCAAAGAATGAAGAGAAAACTTTGCTCACAAATCACTTTCTCCCCTTCAAGGGGGTGAGTGGTTATAGATTCCATGTAGGAATAATGAGGGAGAGGGATAGGCTAATATAGGTGAGGAAAATTCATGTCTTTTCTCAGAATAGTTAGAGATCTTCAGGAACTCAGGTGCCATTTCTTTTTACCCATTTCATGGTCTGACATTTCCAGTCATGGTGAGTGAGTGGTAAGAGTCTTTAGCCTTAAAGTGGGTAAGAGAAACAAGGCAATTCTAGGTCAGGTTAACCCTGTATTTTAGTTCTGGATAAGACGTGTCTCAGACGGTCAGCATGTCCATAGGCAGAACAGAATCTGACCCAAAGGTCAAGGCAGCAAAGAAGACACATGCAATGTGAAGACAGAGGCCAAGCATTTTCATTCTGTTCTAGTTACCGTGGAAAATCTAAGGACCCAGGTGAAGAGTCACTGTCTTCAGCAAAATGGCCTTCACATCCCTAAAGGGTAACCTAGGCAACCATTATCACAACAGGTCAGAGTGTTAAAAAAAAAAAAAACTAGCGGGAGACTAATAATTTATTCCCCAGCCATGTGACCTCCAAAATTGGTGATTTTTACGTCAACTAACAGCAAGTGAAACCAGAGAGTTTATTTAGGTTTTCCCCTGGTGGCATGTAGAAGAATTTAGAGACTTCCTTCATTATGTTTGGAGAAAGTGGAACCCCTCTCCAGTTCTGTTTTTTGGGAGGGGAGCTGGGTTTGATGATGAAAATTGAACCCCGGGCTCATGCGTGCTAAGCGTGACTGAACTGTACCCCAGGCCTCCAACTCCCGGTTCTAACTCCTTTCCCCAACCAGCACCAACCAACTTCCTTGAGAGTGTCCTGACTTCTGCTCCTGGTCCGCGGCTTCCCAGGGCAGTGCTTCTGTGGCATTTTGGGGCTGTTCCTCCAAGGACCCCACGCCCCAGGGGTGGGTTGGTTTTGGTAAACTGGAATATTTCATCTCTGTCACCACTAGGGCAGGCAAATTGTCTGGTTGAATAGTTATTCCCACTATCTTTTTCTCTCTCAGCTACCATCTGCTGTTTTCAGTCTTTCAGCATTTTCTTTATAACCAGCTAAAGTTACTTAGTTTCAGTCCAAAGATGAAATTTTTCTTGGCCAGTTTGAATATGGTTGCATCAGCTGTGTTTTAAGAATTTTGGCTTTAGAGTTTTCATTTTGTTTAAAACACTATAATGGAGGTGATTAGGGCAAGATGTTCATTTTCTGTTCTCAAAAAAAGTGGGGAGGAATAAAGTATGCTCTTTATTGTGGTCTTATCTCTTAAAAAAAAAAAAAGAAAGAAAGAAAAAAAAGCTCAACCATGAACTTGGCAGACTTGCTGCCTTTTCTGAGGCAGGAAAGCCAAGCCAAAGCTGAAGAAAGAAATGATTAAGTATTTTGAGGTTCTGAGGGTTTAGAATTACACAGCTAAGCTGTGAGCTTTAGAGAATGTATTCAGCTTATTTTCACTGGCCAATTAGTATACCTCATCAAGAGCCAGACTAGTGGATTCAGATCCTCAGTTTGAGAAAATGTATTTTTCTTTTTCTTTTCTTTCTCTTCCTATTTTTCTCTTCCCCTTCTTTCTCCTCTCTTCTTCCTTTCTCCCTCCCTCTTTCTTCCCTTTCTTTGCTCTTTTTTCTTTATTTCTCTAAAGCCTCAGGAAATTAAATGCAAGGACTCATGCCTTCAATCCTAAAATGGAAAATGAGAAATCTTCAAATGTCAGGAAATTCCAAAGATAAGGTTCCTACAGCAACATTAACTTGGTTATGTATTTTTATGGCATACATTTAATAACTTTGGCAGGAATGCCTTAAGGCCAATATTTAACAAGAGAAGTTATATAAAGATTTTTAAGTATAAGCAACATCCCAAATTCACATGCATCTACATACTCAAAATATTTCAACTTAAGGGCTGAGGATGTGGCTCAGTGGAAGAGTGCCCACCTACCATGTGCAAGGCCCTGGGTTCAATCCCTAGCATCAACACACATAAAATTAAATTTAAAAATGTTACATTTTAGTTTCATTTGATCATGTGAAAGAGTGTGTGAATTTTTATGAAACCAAATAACTACATTGGCCAAGATTTCAACTTTTCAACTGATTGTTTGGCATCATATAGACTCAGCCTTTTCTTGGGTCTTTAGTGTAAGACTTTCAGAACTTTTTGAGGACATGGACTTTTTGAGTCATGTGTTCTACCACATCATTCTGTGCAGTTTTTGATCCCATCATTCACCTTCCATATGACTGAGTTTTCCCCAAAGCTCCCTGACTGAGCAGCAACGCTCTACTCTCTTCAGTTTAACATTCAAAGGTAACTTATCAGCCACATTGCAGTCTCTGTCATTATGAGACTGTCTCTGTCAACATGGATGTCAACCCATGGTATAACCCTGAATTACCATGGCTAAAATCCAAACGTTTAAAATCTTCAAAGGAACAAAGTGATTAATTTGAGGTTCAGATCAAAAGTTACTCTGAAAACTGAGAAACTTGATTTAGTAAAATCATTTATTCCAATAGTAGCTACTTTGGAAAACAGACCATGATTGCTAATATGTATCATACGAATAGTTGTGTGTTATTTCTCGTTGGAGGGTGGAAATTGTTGGACTTTGGACACAATGGTGGACAGACATAGCTTTTTCTTCTAACATTTCTACTTTGGATCCAAGGTAGAGAAATGCAGAAACTCAACATTAGTGATCATGGAAGTAAGTGAAGGGAGACACTAGAAACAGAATGAAAGCTAAGAGCCTACTCCTGGTGGGACAAATGGCCTGGGAGGTCAGCTGGGCCATGGGGAAGCATTGCCCATGGCCACTTGGGATGGACAGGCAAAAAGATTCTGTCAGTTCAGGTGAATGAAGGAAGTCAGAACTTGACATCTGTGGGTTCTGTCCCAACAGAGTGGGTTTGAAGTGGCAGCTAGGTCGTAGGCTATCCAAGTTTACTTAAACCATTACTAAAATCAATTCTGAGGAAAGTTTGCTCCAAAAATCTGACCAACTCAAGACTATAGCTGCGTTTTTTTTTTTTTTTTTAAACCCCACAGTAAGGATAAATTAAAAGTGATAAATGTGCCCTTAAAGCCAGCTTTTAAAATATTCATTCACGGGCTGGGGAGATAGCTCAGTCGGTAGAGTGCTTGCCTCTCAAGCACAAGGCCCTGAGTTCGATCCCCAGCACCGCAAAAAAATAAATAAATAAATAAATAAAATAAAATATTCATTCACTTATTCAGCCAATAGATTTGCTGTGAACTTGTTTAGTGTTAGATACGAAAACATGGTAATGAACAAGATAGATGAAGACCCTGCCCTCATGGAACTTATAGACTAGTAAGTTAAAAGTACACAACTAGTTGTGTAGTTATAATTGTGCTCAGCACTCTGAGGAAGCCTAAGGTGCCACAGAATGTTCAGCAGAATCTAGCCTATTAGGGAAACAGGGTGGGCTTGAGAGGAAGGGAGAAACAGCTTACTGGGAGGGTGGCAGGTAGATGTGCGGTTTGAGGGAACAAATAGGTGGAGGCCCTGCAGCACAAACCGCTGGACACATTGGAGGAATTAAAGGGCGTGAGATCAGGCCTGGAGGCCTCTGGGAGCCAGCTGTGGAGGAGCCCTGTAGACAGGGAAGGGTCGGGGCCTGTTACCCATGGGCAGTGGGAATCACTGGAAGGTTTTTTAAAAAGGGGAGAAAGAATTCAGTTACATCTTTAAGACATCTTCCTGGCTACGGCATGGAGACTGGAAGGGGTTTCAAGGCAGAGGTGGGGGGAAGAGCTTGCGGTCACCTTGATGTCACTGCAGGGATTGAGAGAAGGGGTGCTTTGGAGGTGGAACTCTGGTTAATTGGTTAGATATAGGTGGTCAGAGAGAGAGGTTTAGAGGATGCCTTCCAGGTTGAGGCCTAAATATTTGGATGGTCTTCCTGAGATGCAGCTCTGGAAGAGGAGCAGGTTCTCATCTGGGAAAGCAATGGGATTGAGTTCGATTTTGGACTTGTTAATTTTGTGGTTCTTGTCCATTTTCAAATGGGATGAACTCTTCAGTTAACATATCATTTACAAAAATAGGGAATAGTCATCAATAACATTCAAAATACTACTTGAAATCACAGTGTTTGTCATTGATAATTGAAATTTGGATATTATATGGGTTACAGCCACCTTCAGCAGAGTTCATTGGAGGTGGGCATGGTGGTGCACACCTGAAATCCCAGCTGCTTGGAAGGCTGAAGCAAGATCTCAAGTTAGAGGCTGACTTGGGTAACAAAGCAATTCCCCAGTCTCAAAAAAGAAAAAAAACAAGTTCATTGGACCAGTTGTTCATTCTAGCTCCTCTAAATCTAGAGTGCCAGCTTCCACATGATCATGTGAGGGCCGGGGAGGCAAACAGGCTGAAGGTCACACCCTCCCCAGGCTGCAGGCATCCCCGCCGGAACGTCTTGCCTTCGCCTCACCAGCTTTCAGCACACTGTGACCCACAGAAGGAACTTATTAAATACGTGGGCGGCATGGGGAATGAATGTTGAAAATGTTTAAACTAAAGAGAAGCCAATTTGAATGTGGTTATCATTCATTAGTCTTTGGAAATTTCCTTTCTCTCAAAGTTAATACATAAAGAAGCTAAAACTTTTTTCCAATTAAAAGATATTTTTAGAGAATTAGCTAAGTGGTTGAATGCTTGACTTAATCATATTTCTCTTCTTCAAGGAGCCTAATCACCAACCTGGACCTCAGAAGGGGTAGATAGAAGTCCCTGGAGGCATTTGTGTAGATTATACAAATAATGCTTAAGAACTAACTGCCCAAAGCCATGCTCCTGGGTTCAGTCCCTAATATCACACACACACACACACACACACACACACACACACACACACACAATGGTTGCTCTCAGTTTCCATACATACGCCTTCAACAACAGTGACAGTCATACACCAACCCCGTCCATGATGGCCACTTTGAGCAGCACTACCCAACATTCTCGAAAAGAAGTGTAAGGCCAAGGGGAACATGTCATGTAAAGAGAGACTGAGAAAGGGGTTGGATTCTATTAGAAGCTTGTTGGTGACCTTAAGGAGCAGTTTCAAAAATAGGATATTGGGGCTGGGGTTGTGGCTCAGTGGCAGAGCACTTGCCTAGCATGTGTGAGGCACTGGGTTCGATTCTCAGCACCATATAAAAATAAATAAATAAAATAAAGGTTCATCAACAACTAAAAAAAATTTTTTTTTAAAAATGGGATATTTACAGGGCTGTATGGAGTCTCTGCTCCTCTTCCCTCTTTAGCTCCACCCTCACCCACCCAGTTGAAAAATTTTGTTGAGAAAGGTGAGAAACTATAAAACCACAAGGGTTACTGCATCAAATGACAGATTCTCAAGATGAGGGAAACCTGTGTGTGTTGAAAGAAGAGGGAAGGGCTAGTGGAGAGGGCAAGATTGAACTGTGCACGTGCTCCCCAGAGGTTGGAAGGAGGCTGAGGATCTCGGCCCATGTCTGCCACCTCCTTGCATATCACTCACCACGCCTGTTTCCCACAGTCCAGCTTCACTGACATCTCTTTCCTTGAAAGCACCAAACTTTCTGTAGCCTCAGAGCCTTCACATCTGCCCCTCCCGGGTCCTGCAGTGTTCTCCCATTGAGGCCTGTCATCCTTGAGGTCTCAGTGAAATTATCCCAAGGCCTTCTCTGATGCATCCCTAAATCCAGTCCTCCTTGATGCCCTCATTTATTACAGACTTTGCTTTCCCGTCATTGAACTTAACACAGTTCATACTGTATTCATTTGTGCATGCACTGTTGAATATGGTCTCCTCCCCAGAAGGTAATCTCTGTGAGTCAGGGACGTTTTAGTCACTCCTTATTTATTGACTCCTAAGCACAGTGCCTCCACACAGCACATGTTCCTTCAATGTAGAATAGTTGCTACATAATTACTAGCTAACATTTGTTGAGTACTCATTAGGTGCCAAAGACAGTGATGAACATTTATAAACATCACATCTCTCTCTCCCATGTGCCTGCTTGTTCTCCCACGTGCATGTGTGTGCACTCTCTCTCTCTCTAATAATCCTATGAGATAAATGCATTCTACTGTCATGTATAATTAATTAGAACAAATCAAAATTTAAAAAAATTAAATTAAAAAAATAAAAATTAAAAAAAATAGTCCTGTGAGATCATTACTACTTTCAAATGAGGACACTGAATTTATCCCACTTAAGTAGCTCACCCAAGAGGCCTGTGAGGAAGCCATGTCCAGGTTTGTTTTAATTCCCAAGCCACCAAAGACATCTTCCTTAGGGGTTGGAAGAAAATTGGGAGTGCAGATGAAGAAGCAAAGACATTATGCATATTCAGATAGTCAGCCACAAGTATTTATCATGGAGCACTGCAGAACTCTGCTGGGCATGAAACAATAAGAAGAGCCAGGGTTTCTGAGCCACAGGAAGGTTGTGACCAAATGGACCCTGTAAGAAGAAGAGGAAGGGAAGGGACCAAGTCAAGGCCAGTGTGGGGGATATGCCCTTCTCAAAGTGGGTGGACAGTGTGTTCACCTAAATTCCATTCAGGGAAGGCCCAGGTGTGTTTTGGAGAAGTTCTCAGTAGTTCTGCTTGGGTGCTGCTAGGCTCCTGTCAGGGGGTCACATTGTGGTTACTTTGGAGAAGGGTGGGAGAGAGAGGAAAAAGGTGGGAGGTATTGTGGACCCTAAGATGGCGAAGTTTCACATACTACGTAATATGACTCTTCCCAAATGTTCAGTTTTGAAAATCTCCAACATTTTGTAGTAGAAAGCTATGCATGCGCCAGGGCACAAATGAGAGCCAGGCCTTTTGATCAGCTCTCTGGGGGTGAGGCAGGGTGCCTCAACTGGCCCCTGTATTCCATACCGACTATTGCCACTTATGTTAGAGGAAGGAGCCAGTGCCTAGTCTCTGGTCCACTCTGAACTGGCCCTCACTGCTTCTGTTTAATTGAAGTAATGTATGATCTGCAAACACTAGAAAATTCAATAAGTCCAGACAAGTAAAAGAACAGAGAGGTCACTAGCCATCCCTCAGTCCTGAGGTGGCAGCTCTGTATTTCACTTCTGTCTCTCCTTTTTATTTTATGTGGATATGTTTTTTTGCAACATGGGAAAATACATATGTGTGTATAATATGTGTGTATATATATGTATATGTACACATATGTGTATGTATATATATTTTTTACTATTTTCACTTAGCATAATGGCACAAATATTCTTCCAAGCAAAAGCCACATTTCTTATTTGTGACTATTCATTCTTTTGCAAAAAACACTTGATTTCAATAATAGAAGGTTTTCTAAGAACAGATTTAGAGAGGGGGTATATATTCTCTGAACCAGCCTAAATTGATTCAAGTTCTTGGTTTTTCTCCCCATCTTGCACAACTCAGAAAGTCCTACGAGTTTGAAGACTTACTGCAGTCTTCCTGCGAGAACAACAGGGTGGACTGGTACGCACAGACTAAGTTGGGGCTCACACGCACTTTATCAGAGGAGAACGTCTATGAAGACATTCTAGGTAAGAGACCAAACGTCTGTGAGTCTGGCTGTAAGGAAGTGGGAGAGGGCACTCACACACATGTGCACACACTCGCAAAGACAGACGTGTAGTCGAATGAATGAGAGGGCAGGTAGGCAGGAGGGGAGAGTGGGCCTGGGTGGGAGAAGTGAGGACACGGGGCTGGAGGAGAGAGGATGGCTGGTGATGAACCCAGCAGCAGGCAGGGTGTGGACCAAGAAACCGAAAGCCCGGAGTCCCCGTCTGGAATGAAATCTTGGCTCTGCCCCGTTTAGCTGTGTGATATTGAACTGGTGCTTACCGTAACTTCTCTGAACTTGAGCTTTCTTGTCGGAATAGTGAGGGTGATAATAGCTCCCTTACAGGTTACTTAAGGACTGGAAAGAATATAAAAGACCTGACTTCTGACAGATCCTCCCTGAGGATGTAGGGATGACTGAATGAAAGAAAACACTGAAGACCAGACTGCTTTTTCAGGCGCAAGGGGGTACGGCACTAACAGGGCATCAGACTACAGACTAAATGGATGCGTTGCTGGAGCGTAACTTTGGCCTAGCTCTGAAGACTCCGCTCAGATTCCAAAGTGGGGCTCAGATTCAGAGTTTGTTTGGGGAGTTCAGTAATCTTCTGTAAGATCACAGTTTCAGTGTGGTGTGAGCTCAGACTGGCGTCTGCTTACCGTGGGAGAAGGAATGAGCTGGGAAGAGGGAGAAACCTGTAGGTGTGAGAGGCAGGTGGGGTGGATGCCCACAGACCTGCATGCGTGGAATCTCCAGTACCAAAAAGTCCCACGCGAGGAGCAGGGGCATACACTCAGCTAAGCTGCCTAAGCTGGGTTTGCTCAGGCAGCAGGCTTCCCAGTCGAAGGAGGGTATGAGCTCTGGACTTCTGCAGTACATATCTGAGAGGATGCTTTCAGTTATAGGGAACAAGGACACCAACTGAACAACAAAGGGAGTTCATGGGGGGAAAAAAAAAAAGGGAGTTCATGGGCTCCCATGACCAGAACTGGCATTTTTTTCTCCTCCATTTCTTACCTCCCAGAGAAGCTCCATTCTCACCAGACTTTCTATCATCCTCAGGATTGGTGCTATCAGCTCCTTGGAGTCCATACCTTCCCCTGGGGAAGGAGTGCCTGTGTCTTGCAAGTTCCTCTAAAAATCCTGAGGTTCACTCTGGCCAGACCAGCTTGGCGCCCTTGTTCACTTTGGAGTCTGGGAATGCCATGTGGTGTTTACCTTGGGCTGGGATGCGAACCCTGTCCTGAACTCATCACTGAGGCAGCAGTCTGGGACCCTTAGAGTGACTAAAGTCCAAGACTGGAAGTGGAGTTAATCTTACATGGCTACAAGGGAGGGGACAGGGTGTTACCCCAGTGATAATCAGGGTCTGTCACTGAGAGGAAGGGTGATGGATGTCAAAACAACAGGCATCCCACAAGGGCTAGCGCAGGAGAGGTCAAGATGTTAGCCTCAGTGCTCTGAAGAGGAAAACCTCCCAGGTTCCTGACCCATTGCCTTTGACCACAGATCCGCCAATGAAGGAAAACCCTTATGAAGACATCGAGTTACATGGCCGCTGCCTGGGCAAGAAGTGTGTCTTGACCTTTCCTGGTTCTCCCACCTCTTCCATTCCTGACACTCCCACCAAGGTATGAGCCCTGGGGGAGCGGTCAGGAGAGGGGTCCCAGGCACCATGTCCCTGAGCACTCTGGAGCCCAGGCCATCCTCACAACCAGGCACCAGGCTCCGTCTATACACTGTCTGACTGGCCTTCCCACCTCTTGTTTTCTTGGACCCCCACTGCTTGACAGAGCCTCTGAAAATACCACTGAGCTTCTGGCTTGGATCTCTCTCAAACTTTGTACATAAAAAATGATCCATCCATGCAATACAGAAGGCACTAACCCAGAGCAAACTCTGACAGGCAAGGCTGAAAGGCAGGGTGAAGGATGGGACTTTTATAGTATGCCCCCATTTGTGAGGTTTTTGAAATGAAAGCATATTCTAGCATGTGAGCTCACATGTGTTTGTGTGTACAAGAATCTCTCTGTGAGGGATTTAGAATGGATAGACCTTAAGCAGGTACCTTGGTGGAGCTGTCAGTGCCTGACTCCCCAGAGGCCACAAGACTGCCTTTCTTTTTACCCAATATGCTTTTAACTTTCTGTAGTTTTGTACCATGTACACATAGATAATATAACTATTCATATACCTGGTAATGATTTCAACCCATTGCCTAATAGTTGGAGATCGTATTCTTTAGCCTGTCATTAAATGTCTTTGACAATTGATCCCCAATCACCCATTACTGCCTGATCTCCCACCGTTCCTAGGTGCAAACACTCCCTGCCAGCAGAGCTTACCAGCTACCCTTTTGGTACTATCAGCCAAGCATCTGTGAGCTTTCTCCAAGGAGCCAGAGAGTACATATTTTAGGGTTTGTGGGACACATGGTCTCTGTTGTAACTTCCTGACACTGCATTATAGTGCAAAGCAACCATAAGATGACAGGTAACAAATGAGAGTGGCTGTGTTTCAATGAAACTATTTGGGAACACTGAAATTTGAATTCTTTTTTTTTCAACCATTTAAAAATGTGAAATCTATTCTCAACTTGTGGCAGGTCAGAGGTGGCCCACAGGCTGTAATTTGCTAATCCCTGTACTAAGGTTTTTCTACCTGTCCTTGATCTTTCCCTCCTATCCTCTGGGGAGCTGCTCATTGGTGCCTCCTTTGAGGAGTTGGTTAAGCCATTGCAGCGCCTATGACTTCTTCAGCTTTGATAGCCTGTAACATTCATTTCACAACAAATTATGTATTGCCTTGTGACATTCCTTACATTGATGATTTGAGTTGGTGTTTAAATCACATGATGTGTCTTAAAAATATCTCCCTAACTAACTATAAATTACTGAAGGTCACATAGTTTATATTCTGTTTCTTTATGTCTCTCCTAAGATCCCAGTAGTTATTGTACATATTCAGGTTTTTTATAAATTAAATAAAGAAATGCCAAATTCAGGCTGCAAGTGTCCACTTAAATCCTATTGCAAGGACCTGTTTCCAGCCTGAGAAAAGCAGTCATCTTCCTATTGGGCCCCACAGGGTCAGTGTTCCCTGTTAGCTGGGGGCGGCTCCACATGAGGCTTGCCTTCTACGCTTGGTGGTTATAGAGGGAAGCTCCTGCCACCATCTTCCAGAACAGTTGAGGTAGAAGCCATCATGAAGGGTGTGGCTTATGGACCCTCATCAGTTGCTACATTACTTATCCAAACTAATCAACTGCCATTTCTGAAAAGAGGATTGTCATGAATAATCCCTGACAACCGATAACTAGTGGTTTCTACTTTCCTTGGAAATGTGTTTGTGTTTTCGTTAGAATACAGTCATATCAAACATCTAGGAAATCCCTTCCCCATAGTGGACACGCCTCACTTGGGAGAAGAAAGCTCCATCCCACCTTCTCTGGCTCCCCACTCCACAGGGGAGTGCCCTGCACCTCCTCTTAAGAAGAGCATCTGCATTCAGAGCAGGGTGCTCCTCCCGGCATCAGAAAATGAAGACTGAGCAGCCCTTTCTTCCTGCTCCTGCCACACGGAGAAAGCCCAGAGCCTTTACACCTAAACAGCTAGACTAGGTTGGAGGCAATGGAAGCCAGAGCCCGTGGTCCAGATACATCTGTCCTGAGGACACAAAGTCGGTTGACCCGGGCAACTGATACTGGCAGACTGTTTGGGCCTCTGCAAGTCATAAGCAGGGCCCAGTGTCCACGCTTAGTACTCTGCACGCCCACATCTGGCGTCTGGTTTATGCCCCCATTCTGGGGGACAGCTGCAGGCTTCGCCACTTCCTCCATTTAGTCCATCAAATATTCATTGAGCATCTGCGGCATCTGGGCTGCATCTAGGACCTTAGGAGCAGTCTCAGCTGAAGCAGTCCTTCTGTGTCAGCCTCCTCTGCCAGCCACAGGAAGGTCATAAGCCATCTTTGGGATGTTTCTTTCATTAGCTCCTGCCCGGTCCCAGCAGAGTAGGAGGGTCAGTCAGACAGGCTGTCCTCAGAAAAGAACAGATGTGCAGCCGGGACAGATGCTGAGGCCTGTGAGCACAGAATGCAAGCTCCTTAGAAGAGGGCCTTCGACTAGGCCTTCTTTTCTTGCCCTGTGTTACCCACCATTCTCATGCCTTGTACAGCACAGAGAATATGGTAGGAACAAATTATTACAATGAGGAAAACTGGGTTAATATGAGATACTTTTTTTGTTGTTTTTTTTTTTTTGTCTTGAGATGGGGGTCTTACTATGCTACCTAGGCTGATTATTAAATCCTGGGCACAAACAATTGTCCAGCCTCAATCTCCTGAGTAGCTAGAACTACAGGCAAACATCACTGTACTTGCCTAGAGATATTCTCTTCTGTATATTGATACCTCTTATAAATAAGAATTAATGAGTTGGGCTGGGTGCAATGGCACACACCTATAATCCCAGTGACTCAGGAGGTTGAGGCAGGAGGATTCCAAGTTAGGGGCCAGCCTCAGCAAAGGCCCTAAGCAACTTAGGCCTTGAGCAAGTTAGCAAGACCCTGTCTTAAAATAAATAAAATAAAAGGTTGGGACTGCAGCTCAGTGGTAAAGTGTCCCTGTGTTCAATTTCCAGTAGCCACCTCCAAAATATGGGTTAATGAGCCGGCACTTGTGTCCAGGTCAACTCCCTCTGAGAAAGTGCAGGGCTTCCTTCCCCACCTAGGTGGCTCCTGGTCAGGACCCATCACACTCAGCTTCCTGAAAAGAATCAAGAGGCTTCAACATGGAAGTCAGACATCAGGCCAAGAGGGTCCTGTTTGCCTTTGCCTTTTGAACACTACAGATCTTTGGTGCTGCCCCATCTCTATAAGAGACTCAGTGTGCATCTGTGACAGAGCTACTAGATAGAGGCACAATAGGATTGGTCACTGTGTGTGTTGGTGTGAGGTGTTCTTATCAAGGGCTGGAATCTTCTCTGAACTAAAGTCTAAAAAAATCACCCTTAGGGCCTAGAGTGACTTCCCTTTATACTACAGTTAGGATCCAGCACATTGGCTGCCTGGTTTTTATGAATAAAGTTTTATTAGGACATAGCCATACTCATCCCTATACACAGACTGGCTGTGTTGGCAGTAAGTACTGTGGCACACTTGAAAATCGAAACAGTGAGAATGTGACTATAAGCCTTAAATATTCTCTGGCTTCTAAGGAAAAATTTGTGGGCCTTTGCTAAATCCAGGATTCATAGCTTTGTTTTCAGAGGCCTTCAACAAGCCTCTTCCTTGTGTTCTCTCTCCCATCTGTTTGTGGTCCTCACTTGGAGCCATGAACTCTCTTCAGTCTGATTTGTTCTTCTTCACCACTAAGCCTGGTCTCAGACTGCTGTATGCTTCATAACATTCCCCCACATAATCCCCAAGTCTTCCCTTTGTATTATCTAAGAAATACTGGAATTCCACCACCTCATGAAAGCTCCTGGACTTTGGATGCTTGTTTGGGTGCTCTGGGACAACCCAGGCCCTTTCTCCAGCATTGTGACCACTGGGTGATGGAGCCCACACTCAGCCTCTGCCAGGCCTCTTGACATTCTTGAGAAAGCTGTGTGCCTTGGTTTGATTTCCTTTCAGATCTTTCCATAGATCATATCTCCTTTAAACAAACACTATCACAATCTAAATCTCTAATGAAAACAGATACCCACTTGTTGCCAACAATTCAGTAGGAGTTTTCAATTCAGTTAAAGAATTAGGGCCTTTCCTTGGATCTCATTGCAGATGGAGTTTGGTCTTTAAGGCACTTGCTCTAATTTTTTTTCTTTAATACTATTCATGGTAGGCAAGTGTTCTACCACTGAACTATATCCCAAGTCCTTTAAAAATATTTTTTTTGAGATAGGATAACTGAATTGAGATCCTGCTGCCTCCTGAGTTGCTGGGTTACAGGAAAGTGCCATCATGCCCAGCTATTCCTTTTTGTGCCAGTATGATTAAGATGCTCATAGTGACCTAACAAAGTCAACATTTCTTGTACTAAGCAATTTTTATTGATATTTGAAGACCTATGATAAAATAATAGAACCAGCCATTGGGAAGACTAGGGATCTTTATTCTTGGAAATCTTGAAAATGTTCCGAAGTCATTATTACAGTAGTAACAATTCTAGCTTAGAATGAGAACTCAATAAAACAAAATAAACATATTCTTTGAGGTTTAAAACATGATAATATGGCCAGGCATGATGGAGCACACCTGTAGTCCTCACAGCTCTGGAGTCTGAGGCAGGAAGATCTCAAGTTCGAGGCCAGCCTCACCAACTTAGCAAGGCCCTCAGCAACTTAATGAGATCCTGTCTCAAAATAAAAAAATAAAAGGGCTGGGGATGTGTTTCAGTGGTAAAGTTCCCTGGGTTCAATCCCCAGTACCAAAAAAATAAAATAAAAAAAGTTATGATATAGTGACTGGGACTGGGGCTCAGTGGTAAAGCATTTTCCTAGCATGTGTGAGGCACAGGATTTGATCCTCAGCACTGCATATAAGTAAATAAAATAAAGGTCCTTCAACAACTAAAAAAATATTTTTTTAAAAAAAGCTATGATATATATGACCTTATAAATTTGAGAGATAAAGCTCATTCATTAGATGGAATAAATTAGATTGGGGGAAATGTTTAGATTAACATAACATAAAATAAATTACTGATGGATTAATGAGTAAAATATGTTCAAAACAAACCACGAAAATAGAATTAATGAAGACATTAAATGAATTACAAAGAGAAAGATGAACAGATTTTCATATATGAAAATAAATTATGTGGACCCTGGAGGTGTAGCTCAGTGGTAGAGCACTTGCCTAGCATGTGTGAAGTCCTGGGCTTGATCCCTGGCGTCAAAATTGCATGTAACCAAAATATAAATAAGCCACATGGGAAAAGCACAGTTATAGCAAAACTGAAAAATAGTTAAAATCTGTTTGATGTGAGCTCATCCACAATAATAAGAAAAACCTCAGATCCCAAAAGATAAATAGGCAAATAAACACTAAAGAAAAATGCAGTTAGGGCTGGAGGTGTAGCTCAGTGGTAGAGCACTTGCCTCGCATGCCCTCAGTTCTGGGTTCCATCCCCAGCACCAGGAAAAAGAAGAAGAATGCAGTTAGCACATTAAAAGTATGAAAAAATATCAGTGTCATAGGGATAGTAAACAAAATAATATCGAGCATCTATTGAATTCTATCAGGCACTCTGCCAGCTGCTTTTTATACCTTTATCTCATTTAGTTCATTCATCAGCTTTAAAAAGAGACTTAGTAACTATGCAGTATTATAAAATGCAAGACCTGAAAGTACTATTTGAAAACAAAGTGCTTCTTTTATTTCTTATTTTAAGCTGGCAGCTATAATGGTGCACACCTATAATCCCAGGGTCTTGGAAGGCTGCGGCAGGAGGATCTCAAGTTTAAGGTGAACATCAGAAATGTAGTGAGACTTTGTCTCAAAATTTAAGAAAAATAAGGACTGGAGATACAGCTCAGTGGTAAAGTGCTTTTGGGTTCAATCCCCAGTGCCACACCACCACCACCAAAAAAAAATCTTATTTTGGTACCTTCACATGGTTCAAAACTCAAAGAATGTGAAAGCATATAATGAAAATCTGCTTACTTTATCCCCCTTTTCTCTCCTCCACAACCATCATTGTCAATCAATATTTCAATATCCATGCAGAATTATTCTTCCAGAACTATTCTATGCATATGTCCTCAGTATAGCTTCTTAAAACACACTTACGGAGGAATATTATTCCTTGCTCTTTATGTGTGATAATACATAGCTCAGAGAACCCTCTATATCAATACACAAGTTTTGTTTCGTTTCGTTTGTTGGGCAGTGCTAAGGATGGAACCCAGGACCTTGCACATGCTGGTCAAATGCTCTACCACCATGTCACACCTCCAGCCCAAGGATTTTTTTTTACAAGTGCATAGTATTTTATTGTATGTATATGCCATGGTTTATTTGGCAGTTTCTATTGAGGGCATTTAGATTGTTTCTTACATTCTGTGATTGCAGACCATGTCACCGAATGTAGTATACTTTGCACAACACAGCTTCCCTTGCATAAGTGCAAGTATGGCAGTAGGGGGAATTCCTAGAGGGAGAATTTCTGGGTCAAAGTTCACATTGTCATTTTGTTAGATGTTCTGTGGAATTGTACCAATTTATACTCCCATCAACAGTGTATGAAAATGACTTTTTCCCTTCATTTTCACCAACAAAGTGAATTTTCGGACATTTTTTTACCTTTGCTAATCTTTAAATGAAAAATGTTTCTTCAGTAGAGTTCAATTTTCTTTTATGAGTGAAGCTAAGACTCTTATATCTAAAAACTGTTGCATTTCCTTTTCTATAAACTTTCCATTCTTTTGCCTGTTTTTCTTTTGAATTATTTGTCTTTTTCCCATTAATTTGTAGTATATATAAGGAAAATGAGGGCTTTTTCTGTGTGGTGTTATGTTTTTGTTTGCAGTACTGGGACTCAAACCCAGGGCCTTCCGCATGCATGTTAGGCAAACAGTCCACCACCGAACTACACACCCAGCCCCCCAATTTTTTTATTTTTTTATTTTTTGGTATAGGGGATTGAACCCAGGGGTGCCTAACCACTGAGCCACACCCCTAGCCTTATTTTTGTATTTTATTTAGAAACAGGGTCTCGCTGAGTTGCTTAGGGCCTCACTGAGTTGCTGAGGCTGGCTTTGAACTCACCATCCTCCTGCCTCAGCCTCTCCAGCTGCTGGGATTACAGGAGTACACCACCACATCTGGCCAGCTCCTAAATTTGTTAGCAAATTTTTTGTCTTTTGACTTTAAGGAAACTTGTCCTAGTCTAATTGGAACTGGGGCTGCTGCTCAGTGGTGGTACATGCGCTTAACATGTATAGTGCCTTGGGCTCAATCGCCAGCCCAGAAGGAGAGACAGGGAAAGATATTGAGGTCCAGAGAAATGAAGTTCCTTGCACAGTGGGTACTTGACCTGCCGGCGGCAGGGCCACAACCAGGCTTCTGTCTTGTAACTCCTAGTTACCATGTCTTGGATTGTCAGAAAGCCTCATCTGTAAAATCAGGGAACTGAGCCAGGTGACATCCTCTTGTCTGAAAAGAGAGAGCAGTTTAGATTTACTCCTTTGCCACACAGTTTTTCCACGATTGGATAACCTAGCTGACACTTATTAGCCTAGACGAACTCCACATACCCAGGAAGGTGACCAGCTCCCCTTCTCAGTCCCATAGTCCCTGTCACGGGCACTGCCAGTTACCTCCTGGTTCATCCCTGGGTATTGACCTACTCATCTCTTCTCCTTTCCTCACACAGCAGTCATTGTCCAAACCTGCTTTTTTCCGGCAAAATTCAGAGAGGTGGAACTTCAAACTGCTGGACGCTAGGAAACTGAGTCGGGATGGAACTGGGTCCCCCTCCAAAATCAGCCCCCCCTCCACACCCAGCAGCCCTGATGACACTTTTTTTAACCTTGGAGACCTACAGAATGGCAGGAAGAAGAAGAAGATCCCCAAGGTAACGCTCATAACAAACTTCATGTTCCAAGATGCATTTCTTCTCTGCAAAGGAAGACTGCAGGGGGGGATGCTGGGCAGAGACCCAGTCACTGGACCCTCTGTTCACTCCATCACCCACAGGACAGGTGACATGGTGAAACCAGAAGGTTCAGATGTCTTGGCCTCTGTCCTAATAATTACTGTGGTCTTACACCCCTCCTCTTAGCCATCTCTCTCCCTGCTGCCGTCACTATTCTTCAGTCCCCAGTGTTTTCTGTGTCTATACTCAAAAGGCCACAGCCTTCTCCTTCTTATCCTCCAAAAGTGGACCGCCATCCATCATGCCCAGACCTAAGACATTGTCAGTGGCTGCTGCAGGGGCAAGCAACTTAGCAAGACCTTATCTCAAAATAAATATTTGGAAGGAACTGGGGACATAGCTCAGTAGTAGTATTCAATTACCAGTACCAGAAAACAAACAAACAAACAAACAAAAATATGTCTCCTAGCTCTCTGCCTTCCAAAGGGTAAAACATGCCCATGGCTGGGCTGTAGTCTTATGCTCCTGTTGATTACATTCTGTTTTACTCAGCCTCAGGCCTGCAGTGCTGGTCTCTTCATTAACCAGCTTGGTACTGTAGGGGAGCCATTTCCTCTACCTGCTCAGGGTCTACAGATGGGCCTAAGGCAGATTAACAGGTGAAATGCATGTGAATTTTCATTACATGCATGTGGGGAGCCTTCACAAGAAAAATGAAAACCCAAAGAAGTGACTGGGCCTAAGTACTTATGTATTGAGTTGAAAAAACCGTGGCAATTGTGGAAAAGTGACTAGAAGGTAAGGGTTAGTTTAGCAAGACTAGCATGTACAGGTCATCTTGGTCTCACATCCCCATCTCATGTAAGAGGGAAGGCATCTCTCACACGGGAGCTTCATGTCCAGCTCACAGAAAGAAGAGGACGGTGAGAATGTGCTGGCACCTGTCATTTTTCATGTGCCTTTAGCCCAAAATAATCAGTATGCCAAAGCATCCTATTCTGGAATAGGCTGTTCTAGACCCTTCTGTACCATCTTCTTTTGGCATCTGTTAGAGTGGGAAGTCAATCTCAGAGCCATTGATGGGCTTTAGGAGGTCATGAATGTCATAAATCTGTATAAAACTTCGTGCAGATAAGTTTGGAAGGCTGAGGGATGGAACATTTTTCTTTTAGTTACGTCACTAAGTTGCTGAGACTGGCCTTGAACTTTCTGTATTCCTGCCTTAGTCCCCAAATCCCTGGGCTTACAAAAAGGCGCCAATACTATTGACTGTTCATTATGATCCAGTAAGTGGAAGGATGTTAACTGTACCATAACTTCTTACTGACTGTTTTTGGATATTTTGGGGGGAGATCCTCAATGGGTTTTAAAACCCTTCACCCCAAAATTTGACCCAGTGACTCATTTGTTTCTACTTTTTAGATTGTGGTAAATTATACATAATATAAAATTTACCATTTTAACCTTTTTTTTTTTTTTTTTTCCAACACTGGGGATTGAACCAGGGGTGCTGTACCACCAAGCTACATCCCCAGCCCTTTTTGTTTTTATCTTGAGACAGGGTTTTCTTAATTTGCTGAGGCTGGCCTCTAACTTGCAATCCTCCTGCCTCAGCCTCTGGAATTGCAAGTGTATGCTGCTGTGCCCAGCTCATTTTCACCATTTTTAAGTGTACCATTCAGTAGCATTCTTTGCATTCACATTGTTCTGCAACCACACAGCCATCCATCTCCAGAACTTTTCATCTCCCTAGACAGAAACTCCATCGGTTTTACAATAATTTTCCATGTCCCCCTGCTCAGCCCTGGCATCCTCCTTTCTACTCTGTCTCTGTGAATTTTACTACTCTAGGTACCTCACTAAGTGGGTTGATTTGTCCTTCTGTGACTGGCTCATTTCAAGGTCCTTTCATGTTGTAGCATGTGTCAGAATTTCCTTCCTTTTTGAGTCTGAGTGATGTTCCATTGTAGACAAATTCCACATTCATCTCTAATTGGACACTAGGGTCGTGTGTACTCTGGCTGTCATGAGTAATACTAACAGCTCATTTTTACAATATCTGCTTTGTGGGAAATATAGTGTCAATATCCTCATAGTTAGGACACACAGGAAAGGAAGCAAAAGGCCCAGTTCAGGAACCGAGCATGCCAGTGGGTAACTGGGTAGTCAGAGTAAATACAAAGTAACTGTCACAGGCGGGAATTTGGAAATCATGGAGGAGGCCTCATTTGAGTCAGTTTCAAGGCAGTAGGCAAGGGCAGCACACGGTGGGAACTGAAGGCCTGAGAGGCTGTCAGGAGTGGGAACGCTCAGGTGTCCATGTATGTGACAGGGCATTTGGTTCAGCAAACAACACTACAGGAGTAGGGCCCAGTGCTCCGCCTATGGAGGGGTGGTGTGAGCGGATCCGAGGCGGGGAGTCTAGAGATGGGACTGGCAAAAGCTAATCCACTGCACTCCCCTGGGTCCTGTCCCCAGGGTACACATCCCACTCCTCTTCCCAGCGCAACAAAGAATTCAACCCTTGTGGATCAGCTCACTTTAAAATTGCTAGATGGTTTGCTTCAACTGTACATTGGGGACTTCTTTCTCTCCCAACCAGGTTGTCCACAGGCTTCCACTGCTGAAAGGAGCAGGTGATGCTGGAAAGCCTGAGGGAAGTGACCCCAGGGGTCTGCCAGGAGCGGTTCTGCTGCAGGCCACCTGGAGAACTTGTCTTTAGGTAGTGACGTGTGTGGAGGGCCTCCCCTTCCCCGCACTAGGAGAGGCTGTGAGAGTGTTTCAGAGGTCCCAGGACAACTAAGAGCCTTTATCATAGAGGCCCAGGCAGTTAGAACCAGAAGAGACTTGAAATGCTTCAGCCTCCTCCTTTGTTTAGATGAGGACACTTAGGCTCATAGAGGCCAAGTAATGGCCCACAGATACCCAGCCAGCTTAGACAGCAGAGTCCAGAACACTCAGACCATATTAAAAAATAAGAATTAAAATATTCATAGAACACAGAGAATAGTTTCCACTCTATATTTTTATTCACTCACTTGTACAGATAAAAAACGTTAAGCCAGGCACAATGGCATGCACCTGTAGTTCCAGGTACTTGGGAGGCTGAGGTGGGAGGATTGCTTGAGCCCAGGAGTTCAGGGCCGGGCTCGGCAACATAATGAGACACTGTCTCTAAAAATAGCAACAGAAGATAATGTAACATTGAACATAAAGCTGTAGAGCTATCTGTGTAAGAATTAATAAGAATAATTTTCTAAACCACATAAAACAGTTGATTTTTGGAGTTCCTTTGTGTGCAGGATTCTGAACCACATGGGCCATGAATGTGAGCTCTTTAACAGCAAAGCCGAATGTATCAGTCTACACTCTCCAGATTCTCAGGATGGAGGGGAACAAGCACTGGTCACACCAAACTCTTATTTGGTCACCAGCAAGAAGAACAGTTGCCTTGGAAGCAAGTCTGCTTTCACCTAGGCTGCTGTCATAGGCAGCAGACAGCTCAGCTGCTCTGAAAGGTGGTAGGGCCAGGGAGCAGGGGCTCTGGCAGTGGAGAAGTGGTAAAGGGTGGAAGCCATCTGGTGGAAGCCAGGTGGCGGCCTGGGAGACCTGGATGTGCCACACACCAGAGTATCCAGGTGTACTTTTCCTGGTACTGAGGATTGAGCTACATCCTCAGCCCTTTTTATTTTTTATTCTGAGACAGGGTCTTGCTAAGATGCTGAGGCTGGTCTGGAACTTGCAGTCCTCCTGCCTCAGCCTCCTGAGTCTCTGGGATGACACACATGTGCTGCCCTAGGAGTATGTGAAGGATCTGTGAGGTCAGGAGGAGCGTTGTCCTGCCAACAGGACAGTATGCTCCAGACAGGGCATGGCTCCGTGCAGGTCCAGGCTGGGACCCAGGAGCCACTCTGATCCCTGTTCCTATCCCACTCAGGGCTGTGCAGACCTTCTTTGGAATAGTTCCCACTATAGGCACCTTCCTTGGGAAACTGTTTTTTTTTCTTTGTCTTTTCCTTTCTTGTTTTGTTCAGGGAACAAAGGCTTCTTCCCCAGCTATAGGGACATCTCAGCATGAGGCCACTGAGAGTGTCTCAGCTGGTTGAGTTGGCATTGAGACCACAGCTGCCCGTGTGGCAGTGAGGGTAGCCTCCTCTGGTTTCTTTGGCGGTCACATTCCCATGTGGCAGAAAAGAATGACTAGAAGAGCTGTCGGGCAGTGGGAAGTGTCCCCTCCCCTGTCCCTGGCCCTCCATCATCCTAGGAGAGAATGGGCAGCAGAGGAAGCCCAGCTGCACCTGGGAGCGGGCTGCTAACACTGGCTTTTCTTCTTGTGTCTGGCAGCTGGTGTTGAGAATCAACGCCATTTATGAGGCCCGGAGAGGAAAGAAACGGGTGAAGAGGCTGTCCCAGTCCACAGAGAGCAACTCAGGAAAAGGTAGGACCCCCAACACACCTCTCTCCCCCAGAGCACCTGGAGACATTCTGGAAATTGTATCCTCTTATTTCTGGTTTGCTCACCAGGGAGGGGAACAAGCTGGTGCTTTGTAAATTTCTGCCATTGTCCCTGGGATGGATGGCAGAGAGCAAGGAGTTCAGCCTGCGTGGCACATGCTCTGGCTTCCTCTGCCTCCTCCACCTTCAAGTCAGCAGAGGCCTGAGACCTGATGCCTGGCCTGTCGGTAGTAGCCATCTTCTGGGCTCAGCATGCAGGAAGGGCCAGTGTGGCTTGCTGTAATATTTGATATGAGAGCCAGCTTAACTAGAATATGTGTTTGGAGATTACTTTCCAAATTAATATTGACTTGGGAATATATTGAATTGGACAGTTTGTGTTACATTTAAAACTGATAACAAAACATCCCCTCTAAACTAGAAATTTGGGGTCTGTTTCCTGCATTAAAAGAATTCACATTTGCGGGACTGGATAGCTCAGTTGGTAGAGTGCTTGCCTAGCATGCACAAGGCCCTGGGTTCAATCCCCAGCACCACAAAAAAAAAAAAAAAAAAAAAAAAAGAATTCACATTTGCAACTTCCTTCCTTGCTCTTTTGGTCTAGTGACAGATGAGAACAGTGAGTCTGACAGTGACACCGAGGAGAAGCTGAAAGGTGAGAAGAGCAGCTGCCATGCGGGGCACACGCAGGTGACTTGGAAGCCACAGAGATGGCCTGTCCTCCCTAGTTGAGGGACAGTCGTGTCCTGCCCAGGTTGCTGGGCAAGGTGTGAGTGTCTGAGAAGACACTGGGACCCACCCCACAGGATATGCAGGGCAAGCCAGGCATGCACAGGACCACAGGGGATGGTGCTATTACCCAACCTGCAACTCGGGGCATCTTGTTCCTTACATGTCAAGTAAAGTTGTTGAAATAATTTGTCCCTGCGGGTCTGACATTTGGTGATCCAAGCCCAGGCTTTGCTGAGTGTTCCAAGATTTCTCAAACCCCAGGGAGAAGCCAAAAGAAAGCAAGTCCAGGGATGCTGAGTAAGGTGACCTGGACCTGTCCACTCAGTGACCCTGCCTCATTCACCTCTACCACCAGCTGCTCCCTGGGCCACCTTTGGAATGGAGCAAGTGTGTTTCGATTGGCAAGAGAGGAGGTAGATATGAGGCCCCAAGTCAGTCAGGTCTCTGCCAGCAGAGCCACACAGGATGTTTACAAAGCTCACAGTTCCAAGAGTGTGATGACATGGTTTTTATCACATCACACTGAAAGATGAGGGGAGTGGGTGAGGGGAGGAGACAGTGTCCCTACCCCAAAGACCGATGGAGGTGAGCTCTTCATCAGCCTCTGCCTTGAGGCCAGACGGCAAATCCCTGGCAGTCTCAGATGCCCCGTCCTGATTGGTGCTGTCTGTCAAATGAATGCTGCTCCTCCCAGAGATTGGCAAGGGTCCAAAAACAGAGTTTTCCACTAATTTTTTAGTTGTAGAAACACTCTGGGGATTAGAAGGACTAGAGCTGGGGATGACATAACCGTTGCTGCTCTGTGGGTCCCCATTAGCAAGTGGGTCGCTGCAGGCCCGTGGCTTCTCTCCCCAGCTCACAGCCAGCGCCTGGTCAACGTGAAGTCCCGCCTGAAGCAGGCCCCTCGGTACCCGTTGCTCGACCGGGAGCTCATCGAGTACCAGGAGAGGCAGCTCTTCGAGTACTTTGTGGTGGTGTCTCTGCACAAGAAGCAGGCGGGGGCTGCCTACGTGCCGGAACTGACCCAGCAGTTCCCTCTGAAGGTACAGGAGGCCCTGTGGGCTGCCAGCGGCTGCAGCCTTCTAGCCTTCACCATGATGGGACTCATGGATTCAGGGAGGTGGGAAAGTCTGAGAAACACTTGGGTCTAGAACCTTGAAAATGGGCCCTACTTAGGTCTGTCAAGTCAAAAAAAATAAAACACAAAACTGCTCCTGGAGAATGACCAAGGTTCCAGGGAGGACAGATTCAGGGACTCAAATGCAGCAAAAATACTTTCCCACCTCCTGAGGCCACTGTGCTGACCATCCCACCATTCCATTCTCTCTCTTGCGCTCTCTCTCTCTCTCTCTCTCTCTCTCGCTCTCTCTCGCTCTCTCTCGCTCTCTCTCGCTCTCTTGCTCTCTCTCTCTTTCTCTCTTTAGGTATCAGAGATTGAACCCAGGAGCACTTGACCACTGGGACACAGCCCAGCCCTTTTATTTTTTATTTTGAGACAGGGTCTCACTAAGTTGCTTAGAGCCTTGCCCAAGTTGCTGAGGCTGGCTTTGATCCTCCTGCCTCAGCCTCCCAGGTTGCTGGGATTATAGGCATGTGTCACAGTCTGCCCCGGTCTCCTTATCCAGCCCGGTACATCTCTTTCCTACCTATCCTGCCTTCTCCCCTCAAACCACGCAGCTCTCCCCAAGTAGTGTGACATTTGTGTCTGTGCTGAAAATGTGCAGTTGCACCTAAGTGCATATACAGGAGAATCCCATTTTCTCATGATTCATGGTGATAAGGGTTTGAATATGCCATCTATTAAATCATGGCACCTAAAATGATAATGGAACTTTAAAAAGCCTACAATGACATGGCCAATAAAGTTTTTGTAACTTTTGTTAAAAAAGTAAATTATTCTTGACTTCAACATCAGTATTAAAGTGATCTACCATATTCTAATGCAGTTCAAACAGAATTTACAAAGATCATCTGACACTGAAGCTGTTTTCTAGGGCTGGGGATGTAGCTTAGTTGTGGATACTTGCCTAGCATTCTCAGGGCCCTGGGTTCAGGGAGGAGCACAAGGAAAACAAACAAAAAAGCTATTTTCTACTCAGTCCTAAGGGATTAGTCCAAGCTCATCATTGTTAGCTTGTGTTCTGTTTTCTAGTCTTTTCTCCATGGTATAATTTTCTTTTAGGATCAAAGATGAATGAAATGGGTTCCCTGTCCTCAAGGAGTTTACATTCTGACAGGAGGGCGTAAGATAAGCATACCAAAAGCAGAAAGAAAAAAGGCAGACAGGTAGAATGTGATGAGCTTCACGTGCACCCAGGGAGGGAGCTTGTATCCTGGTGAGCTTCACCACCCCAGCCTAATCCCAGCTCCTGCCGAGCCGGGTCCTAGCCTTCTGCCTGTCCTTCAAGGCCAGCCTTTCTTTCATCGGGCCTACTATGGGACAGCAATCAGTCAAGACTCCTCTTTGGGGCTGGGGAGATAGCTCGGTTGGTAGAGTGCTTGCCTCACATGCACAGGGCCCTGTAAGGACAAAAGGACCCCTTCTTGGAGTTGAGCATAGTGATGACAATGGAAGCAAACCACCGGCAGCACTGGCCCTCCAAACCCTCCAAACCGGCACCTGTTCCTGTTCCTGCAGCTGCCACACCTCTAAGGACTGAGTCCCTGAAAACCCCCCTGCTGTGCACGTGTTCAGATTTGGGGCATTTCTCAGGTGAACTCACACCTCGGTCAGGAACCACACACTGAGCACCTTGTCATCCTTGGAACCTAACACATCAGTGTTCCAGGAACAAAACATTAAGCCATGAATTAATTAGCACATCATCAGAACTGCTGAATGCTTGCCTTTCTAGCCTAGAGTCTGCAGACTCCCATGAAAACATTTTTTACTTTTAAACCTTTTTTAAATGAGAAGTTAAAACCACTATCAAAAAGGGGACTAAATGAGAAATATGCAAAGAAAAAAAAAATCTATAATCTCACTATGCCAAGCTCATCATTGTTAGCTTGTGTTCTGTTTTCTAGTCTTTTCTCCATGGTATAATTTTCTTTTGGGATCATATATTGTATGATTATTTAATTGTTTTTAGGGATTGAACCCAGGGGCACTCTACCACGAGCTCCACCTCAGCCTTTTTATTTTTATTTTGAGACGGGGTCTTACTAAATTTCCCAGGTTGGCCTTAAACTTGAAATCCTCCTGCCTCAGCCTTCTGAGTCACTGGGATTATAGGCATGTACCACTGCACTTAGCTGCAAGACAGTTTTAAAGTGGAGGCCAGTGGCAAGCAATTGGAACAAAATAAAAAAACTGATGAAAATTATTACAAGAGGAATTTGTTAGATGTTATAAATTTGTAACCTCAGAAATTTAGATATGTGGTATTGGAAATGAATGAAGGTAACTTTAACACAATATGTTTTCCTTCATCATTTATAAAGGAAGTTTAACAAGTGTAAACCTATTAAAAACAAAAAAAAATTTTTTCATTTCTCAGCATTTAAAATTACAGATTGAGGGTTGAGGGCATAACTCAGTGGTAGAGTGCAGGCTTAGCATACTCAAAGCCCTGGGTTTGATTCCCAGCACCAAAAAAGAAAGTACCAATTGATAAATTGATATGCAAGCTTGAATAATAATCAGATAAGAGCCAGGCATGGTGGCATATGCCTGTAATCCCAGTAGCTCAGGAGGCTGAGGCAAGAGGATTGCAAGTTCAAAGCCAGCCTCAGCAACAGTGAGGTGCTAAGCAACTTAGTGAGACCTGTCTCTAAATAAAATACAAAATAGGGCTGGAGATGTGGTCAAGTGCCCCTGAGTTCAATCCCCAGTAACCCCCCAAAAAAGACTAAAGTTAGAGGATTATAAATGATTCCTTATTTATCTGCTAAATTTCTATCTAGTATGCTTTTTAAAAACAGATTCATAGCTGTATAGAGTGGCACATGTCTGTATGTAGTTGTAGCCACTCTAAAAAATAAGGCAGGAGGATTCCAAGTTTGAGATCAGTCTGGGTAACTTAGCAACATCTTGTCTCAAAATAAAACTTTATAAAGGGCTGGGGATGTAGCTCACTGGTAGAGCATCCTAAGTTGAATCCCCAGTACTATAAAAATTAAAAAGATAAAAAATATATAAATAAAAACAGATTCCTCAGGCTGGGGGTATAGTTCAGTGGTAATTTACTTGCCTAGTCTGTACCCTGGGTCCAATCACTGGCACCACAGGGGGAGGAAATCAGTTTCTGTTCATACACAAAAAGAAGCAAACTCATGACTTTGTCTACAGGTGAGACTTTAATTCATCCTGTTCTTTAACAAGGTAATATTCACCCAGTCTGGAGTGTCAAATACTGTCCTGAGTGCTGGGATATCAGAGAGAGAGAGAGTTTTTTGTTTTTTGTTTTTTTAATAGGAAGAAAGGCAGGCCAGAGATTACAATCACTTTTCTTACTCTAACACTAGTGTGATCTGAGCAGATCATTTGCCATCTCAGGGTGTGTTTTCTGACCTCTGCAGTGAGAATGGTGGGCTGGGCAATGTCTGACTCCCCTTCTAGTTCCACACGCTCTGAAACTAGTTAAATTTTACAGTGCGATATAATTTTACGGTCTGTATTGACTACAAATGTTATGCCATGCTGTGGGGGGCCCAGAGACTGGAAACCGGGTTGAAGCCCTGCCTCCTGATCCAGGAGCCTGCCCTTTGGAGGGATTTCCCTTGGCAGCTTTTCCTTACATCCTGGAACACATTTCATAATGACTTTGGTTGGAACTGCCCCTGGGGAAAGGCCCCGCAGACTGAGCCACAAACCCTTCACAGATGCACAAAGGGAGGCGTGAGCCTTGTCTCCATCCAGTGCCAGGGTTTCCCCTTGAACCTTCTTGCACCTTTCTCCCTGCAGTTGGAAAGGTCTTTCAAGTTCATGAGAGAGGCTGAAGACCAGCTGAAGGCTATTCCCCAGTTCTGTTTCCCTGATGCCAAGGATTGGACTCCTGTCCAGCAGTTTACCAGGTATGTGCTGGCCTCTCTTCTTCTCACCCCCAGAGACTAAGGCAGGAATTAGAGATGGGGTCATGGATGGCAGACCCCCTAAGTCATTCGTACCATTGAGCAAATCTGATGGACTCTGGCTTAAGATTTACCCTTTGCTGTTTTTAACACTTCCCTAAGGTGAGATTCACCTTGCTCTGTGTGCAGATTTATAGGGCCTCACAATCTGGGAGCATATGTGTTTCCTATGGCTCGCGAAGGTAATTCTTAGTCTGGGCAGAGGGAAACATGCGTTGCCTGTCACCACCCTTTCCAGTGCTCCTGAGACATTTCTTCTACCTGTTGGTTGGATTGAGATCAGTTTATGTTTCTACTTGAGCCCACATTGTTAAGTGCTAGAATTTCCCTTATGTGCTGTTTCAGCAGTTGACCAAGCTCAATAGGCCACCTATCCTAAGTATCCTTGAAGGTGGCCCAGCGTCTTTAAGAATAGTACAAGCTTCAGGGTACTTTATACAAATGGTGCCCTGAGAGAGCCACACCAGGGCTAGTGCTCCTTCACTGTGTCACATCCCTATATCACTGAAGTCACCTCACCCTGAAGCTCACAGAGGACAGCGCCCATCCCTCCTTCCTCTCCTCAGCCATAACAGTAAACAGTGGTTGCATTTTGTGCAGTGGGATGGCTCAGATGATAGAATGACATAAGAATTCAGCATGAAAAACACTCATTTCCCCTCAGGACACATGCACTGTATATCTTTGCCTGCCTGGCATTTACTCCAAGGCTGTGACCGTAATCTCAGCAGAGAAAGACAGCAGGTTAGAAAGCAGCTCCTCTTGACAGCCCTCCAGCATATCCCCTGGTGCCCTCTGCTTTGTGATGCTTTTGTGCTTCCCCTCCACAGTGAGACCTTCTCATTCGTCTTAACTGGAGAAGACGGGAGCAGAAGGTTCGGGTACTGCCGGAGACTGCTGGTTAGTAGTTTGGATAGCCAGGTCTGAGATATGCATATGCTGCAGGAGAAGGAACAGGAGTGTGGTATGTTCCCCAGGGCAGTTACAAACATTTGGGGACTCATCTGAGTTTTGTTGGTAGGTGGAAGTAATGTCTGTTTCCATCAAAAGGAAAATACTTTATTTTTCCACCAAATCAAAGACCCTCCTCTTCTCCTTTAGCCCAATGTTATTTTAACTAGTGTGTTAACAGACGCTGAGTGCTCAGTGAGAACATTCAGAATGGTTGCTTAGGAGAGAAAATTCAAAAACTTCAAGAGTGGCCCCGTGGAATCACTCTTTACAAGTTAAAAACTTCTTTTTTAAGTCAGAAACTTACTCCAAGGAAATGATCACACCAAAACATTTTATAACTTGTCTTTTTGAGGCCCATTGTTTTGAAAATCATTAGAAGTGATGAATCTTTTTCCACTGAGAATGTATTTGAGTCTTAGAAATGGCTAAAAAACATTGAGTCGAGTCACGCATGGCACATACAGGTGTTTAATACGTATTTGTTGAATTAATTAATGGGTAAAAAGCATGGCTAACAATTGAAAAAGTTAAGTGGGATAATAATTTGTGTTGTTCAAATTACTTTTAAAGTATTGAGATTGAAATTTTCTTTGATTTGAAAATTAGCTTAACAATCTGTTTCCCAAAACATCTTCAGAAACGATATTTCATTTGAAATTATCATTATCATAACAGATAGTCTAAAAATAACTCCTTAGTTAGGAACTACAGTGATGTGGGTAAACAAGCTAATAAGCTTCTTTACAGTTCTGTAGGCCATATTGAGTACCTACTATGTGCACAACACCCTTGATTTGGGCCCTTCAGGAGAATGAAAAAATATATAACGTGTAGCTATGAGTGCTTCCTTGCTGATGTGGGGTGCTGATAACGGCTCATGATCTTCTGGCACAAGACAGGCTCAACTGCTCCTAGGACTTTCCTCCTGGAGCTTGCTAATGCTCATCTTGTCCTCCTGTTTCTCTACACAAAGCCTGGAGGCAAAGGGAAGCGTCTTCCCGAAGTGTACTGCATTGTGAGCCGCCTGGGATGCTTCAGTCTCTTTTCAAAGGTGAGAGCTTGACCCTCAGAGAAAGCAGTGGGAAGGAGAGGCAGGGCCCAGAGGACCGGGGCAGGCTTCCCCTGCTGCCCTTCACTGTCTTCTCTACCTGTTTGCCTTCCCGTTTCTTTAGTCCTGTCCTCACCTCATCGCCTGTCCTCTCATCACTGGCTCTGGAGGATGGGCCCAGAGAGTGGAAAAGGGGAGAGGGTAAGGTAAAAGTGAGTCACTGAGATGGATGTATGTGTGTAACTCTCTGTATCTGAGTGTTTGTGTGTGTGTGTGTGTGCGTGTGAGATTTATTATTTTTAAAGTGCTCTGTATTTTTCAAAATCTTAATAATTTGTTCTTCTTTTCTGGAAAATGAACCACTGTATCAAGACAGGGGAAATACCATATTGAATCAGCTCATGCACCCCAATATTCTGTATTGATGTAGAACAGCCATCCTATGTGACACTGCTATCAAAAGTTAGGTATAGGGACTGGGGATATAGCTCAGAGGTAGAAAGCTCACCACGCATGCTCTAGACCCTGCATTCAATCCCCATCACTATAAAAATTATTTTACTAGATATGATCCAACCTTTGTTTCCTTTATTAACCAGACATGAGTGTCTAATCCATAAATTTATTTTAAATCCTGCTTGTCTATAGATTTCAGTCCGAGCTTCTTTTGCAGTCCCTAAATCTGCTGTGGGTGGATATAAAGCAGCACTTCCTAGGAGCATTTCTGAACAAAAGTTTACTTCCCACCCACCCTTCTGAACTCAGCAGAAGTCTGAGTTATGGTGGGACCTCTTGCCATGGTAGAACTTGAACTTCCCTGAAAAGCTAAGAATGCATGCCATCAGTGCAACCTGAGACATGGTCTCTCTCTCTCTGCTCCACCTGGGGTGGCAGTTGCTTCCCACTCAGGTTGGTCGTTTATAGCTCTTGCACACTTGCATATTGCTGCCGAGGCCAGTCATTCACAAGCGGGGGTGGGGGTGTGAATGTGGAATTGGGCTGCAGGTTGTAGCCTTTGTGGTAAGAAGGCCTGTGTGAGCTGGAG
Source organism: Sciurus carolinensis (assembly GCF_902686445.1). NCBI lineage: Eukaryota > Metazoa > Chordata > Mammalia > Rodentia > Sciuridae > Sciurus > Sciurus carolinensis. Next base: position 14,984,226 of record NC_062220.1, read on the forward strand.
GTAAAAGAGCTTGCCTGAGAGAGCCCAGCTTTGACTGCTAACAATCATGCTGTGATCAGTATTCACATACACACATTTATGTGAACATGATTTTCATCTCTCTTGGGTAGATACCTTGAAGTGGCTATGTACTGGATCATATGGTGCTTCTTTTTTTTTTTTTTTTTTTTTTTTGTGGTACTGAGGATTGAACCCAGTGCCTCGTGTTTGCAAGGCAAGCACTCTACCAACTGAGCTAAATCCCCAACCCCATATGGTGCTTCTGTTTAACATTTTGAGAAACTGTCAGACTGTTTTCAAAACTGGCTTGACTATTTTACATTCCTACCAGCTACATGTGAAATTTCTCAATTTCCTTCTCAATACTTTTTATCTTTTGATTAGAGCCATTCTAATGAATGTGATGTGATAACTAACTGTGGTTTTGATTTACATTTCCCTAATGACTACTTCCAGCAAAGTTTCAATTCCACAAATAAACCATATATTCCCATAGGGGACTACAAACCTTTATGTCATCTGAGTTTTTTTACCACCCTCCCCAAAACCAGTTTTTACCCCATGAAGGGCACCACTGGGGGGCAGTATTACTCCCATTAAGAATGCACACAGCCAGGTGTGGTGGTGCATGCCTGTAATCCCAGTGATTTGGGAGGCTGAGGCAGGAGGATGGAGAGTTCAAACCCAGCATCAGCAATTTAGCAAGGCCCTGAGCAACTCAGCGAAAACTGTCTCTAATAAAATATATAAAAAGGGCTGGGGTTGTGGCTTAAGTGATTAAGTGCCCTTGGGTTCAATTCCTGGTACCAAAAAAAAAACTGCACACAGCACACTGGGCATCATGGCACATGCCTGTAATCCAAGCTGCTTAGGAGGCTGAGACAGGAGGATCGCAGGTTCAAGCCAGCCTCAGCAAAAAAGCGAGATGCTTAGCAACTCAGTGAGACCCTGTCTCTAAATAAAATACAAAATAGGACTGGGGATTTGGCTCAGTGGTTGAGTGCCCCTGAGTTCAATCCTTGGTACCCCTCACCCCAAAGAAAGGAAAAGAAAAAAAAGAATGCACACAGTAGCCTAGTAAGTCACCTGTCAAAGTCAAAGGGGCAAGGAACCTTACTTTACCCTCTAGTATTATGAACTACAAAGTCATACTGCAAAAGGAGTAAACGAAGAGGGAGAAGAACTGGGACCCACGATACACTGAGCCTGAGGAGGATGCAGGGCGTCCCCTAACCCTGAGTCGTGTGGCAGGCCCACTCCACTTAGGGTAGAGCTGACCTCCACACCCTGACTTCAGAATCACTGAGCTGCTTTCCTGATCCTTGCAGATCTTAGATGAGGTGGAGAAACGACGAGGCATCTCTCCTGCCCTGGTCCAGCCCCTCATGAGGAGTGTCATGGAGGCCCCTTTCCCAGCCCTGGGCAAAACCATCATTGTAAAGAACTTCTTGCCAGGTTCAGGGACTGAGGTAAGTTATCAGGTTCCTTTCCTCTCTGGGAAGGTAGCCCAATCAGCCAAGTCCAGTGGTCAGAAGGGCTGACTTTCAGCAAGCAGCCAAATTCAGTTGTCTGCCTCGTTCCTTGGATGGGCCCAGATCATTCCTCAGAAGTTCCACCCTCGGTCCAATCATCCAGCCCAGCCTTCCACCCCAGGGAGCAACCCCCAAAACAATGCTGTGTGGGGCACGTGCGTTTCTTTGCATGATGTTGGCCTTCCTGGTGAGGAACAGTCACTGAACCACTTTAGCTTCTCTTAAAAGCCCATGTCATTCATAAATCTTATTTGAACCTATTTACATTTTTCATCTGTATCTCCTCTATAACTTTTTTGTGTAAAACAGATTCTTTTCATGGAATACAAGCTCAGGGACTATTTTTTAATTCATCTCAGACTTTGAAACCCGTCTCTTCCTTGGCCAGGCTGGGATTTGATGAAGGAACTTGTTTTTATCCTTCCCATCTTCTTCATGTGGCCCCATGGACATCAGAAAACCAATCCCATTCAACCTCAACTCTACTTCCAAAGGCCCTGGCAAAAGCAGGTCACCTCTTGGAGACAGGAGGGATAGGGACAATTCTGACATTCTGAAACGACCCAGTTTCCCAGCACAGAGAGCTGTCGCTGGGACCTGAAACCATCCCATGCCAGTTGCAGGTGGTTCAGCCATGGGGTAGAGCAGGTCAGCGGTGAGGGAGCCCCAGTGTGATAGAGCACTGGGCAGGGGCAGTGCTGAGAGTGAAATCTAGCCTCTGCTCACCTCACCATGAAAGAGTCAGCTCTTTGAAAGGGAAAAACATGGGGCTGGAAATGTCACTCAGTGGCAGAATGCTTGCTTAGCATGCACAGGCCCTGGGTTCAAACCCCAATACTGCAAAAAAGAGAAAAACATGAGTAGCAACTTGAGACGGATTCAGAAACAGCAACTGTGGAATGGGAAGATGTACACCTGAGTGTAAAAGGTAAAAACACATCAGAACGTGTTTGGAATGGAGCTAGGAAGAATTCAGAAACACACCTGTAATTCAGCTGCTTGGGAAGCTGAGGGTGGAGGATAACAAATTGGAGGCTGCCCTTCTCAAAAAAGAAAGAAATGCCTTCTAGCTGGGTGCAGTGGTGCACACCTATAATCCCAGCAGCTCAGGAGGCTGAGGCAGGAGGATCTCAAGTTCAAAGGCAGCCTCAGCAACAGTAAGGTGCTAAGCAACTCAGTGAGACCCTGTCTCTAAATAAAATACAAAGTAAGGCTGGGATGAGGCTCAGTGGTTAAATGCCCCTGAGTTCAAACCCTGGTACCCCAAAAAAATACCTCCTAAAGGAGTACTTGAGTCTTGGTAGTGTCACTCAGGCCTGTGATTCTGTTCCATCAAGGTAATAATGCCCATGAGACAGAAGCATTTTCTGTGGGGACACTAAAGTCTAGGACAGTTTTCAACAGTGAGAACTCTCCATGGGGAGTCCAGGTATGCTCTAACAAGGGGGAGCCTCCTGACATTTTGGGTCAAGGGCCACTGATTCTTCCATCTACTTTCCTAGCTTCCATCCAAATTGTTCTCAGTTGAATGTGAGGCACATGCTTCCCTCCCAACTACCTCCTTCCCCTCTGCCAGTCCCTTTTGTTTTCCTTTTTGTCCTTTCCTTTTCCCCTACCGGTGGGTCACCCCTGCAGAGGACCTCAGAGCCGCAGGGACTGTGGATGCCTGGGCGAGGCCTGGCTGAGTAGGCTGCCCACCTTCACAGCTGCTCCTGTTCCCTGGCAGGTGATTGAGCTGTGCCGCCCGCTGGACTCCCGGCTGGAACACGTGGATTTTGAGTCTCTCTTCTCCTGCCTCAGTGTTCGCCACCTGGTCTGTGTTTTTGCCTCCCTGCTTCTGGAAAGGCGGGTCATCTTCATTGCAGACAAGCTCAGGTACCCACTTTGGCTCCTTCTGCTAGAACGTGTGAATGGTCTTGGACTCATAGGCGTGTAGAGCAAGCGAGGTTCGGGGGAGAGCTCGTGTGGGTCAGAGTGGGAGGCAGTGGCAGCGAGATGGAGGCCTGGAAGACACGGGCGACACAAGCCAAGCAGGCTCCCTGCCTGCTTGCCACGTGTTCTGCTGTGCACTGGGCACCCTGTTATGTGTGAGGAAAACAGTGCTAAAAGGCACAGACCTGTCTAAAGTTCTCAGTCCAGTGGGGGAACAGGAAAGTAACTGGACCACACGGCACCATGTTGGGAAGGCTCTTAGAGGCAGTTGGTCGTGAAGATGGACAGAGGGCCCTTGTTCCCTGGGGAGCTATCTAGACAAAGACAGTGAGGCTGGAGGCCCCACACATCCTGTTCAGGAACTGCAAGGAAGCGCACTATGGCTAGAGCAGAGGAGGTGGTCAGAGGCCAGCGCAGGGAAGGACTGCGGGGCAGAGGAAAGAGTGCAGACCCGCCCAAAAGGCCTCCCTCTCCTCAATGTACACACGCTCACTGCCGTCAGGATGCCACCCACCCACTAAGGTCACAATCGTGATTTATAAGAATTGTGTGAAAGAAGATCCAGAGGAAACCCAGATAGCGGTTTCGATGAATTCTGAACTTCCAACAAAAGGAGGTCTTGCATTTTCATCATTTCAAAACAGCAGCTCTTCACCTTCTCACCTTCTCACTTTGGACTGAGGGCAGGTGGCAGCTGCAGTTTCAGAAAGGACCAGGATGTGGGGGCCTCCAGTCGGCCAAGCAGAGGAGGCCACCTGAGAGGTGCGTCTAGAAAGAAGACATGGCGGAAAAAGGAAAACCAAAAACAGTGGCTTGAAGAGGAAATATGACTCTGAACTGCAGAAAACAAGAGGAAGAAGAAAGAAAGCAAAGACTGGAAAGGACACAGTGTATCAGCGTGGAATTCATCAGGGGGCATGGAGGAAATGGCATCCAGCCCGCCCCTCCACTGCAGCATCTGATCACCTTCATGTAGCTCCTCTTTGGACAGCAGCCATTTGGCTGTTCCCTGACGGCCCCGACCGTGTGTCTGAGTTCACTGTTCACTTTTAAATGTCACAGTTATTGTGCTCCCTGTGCACTTGTGTCAGCTCAGGAAGCAGTCCCTGTCAGTAGCCTGCAGCTGGTGCTGGGAGCTCTGCAGCCCTCCAAGCTCCCTGGGCACCGGGAAGTCACGAGTTCTCAAGGTTGGGACTAACCCTTCAGTGACCAGGATCGGATTTCATCAGCACTGTAGTAATTGTCTTGATCCTCTGGAAGGCCCACTCAGTCCCCCTCTCCCCAAACTCAGATTTGGGGGAGGGGAAAGTGATAGATTTCAGAAAGACCAAAGCAAGAAGAGCAAGGCCTGCTGAGTCCACCTGGTGCCCTCTGGGAATAGAACCGGGGACACAGCCCTCGGAGAGCGAGTTTTGGGATGAAGATGTTAGACTTGGGGAGGGCCCTGCCCGAGAACACGTCTGAGCTGATGAGCATTGCTAGTGTGGGCAGCCAGGGGTGCGCCACCCTCCCGGGAGCAGGACCAAGTGCAGTGAAAGGAAAGGCCGGAACAGAAAGGGGGGGCGCGTCAAAGACGGTGGGAGGTGATCCCAGAAGGCGTGTAGGGAAGGAGCGACCTTTGCCTTGCCCTTGGACAGATTTCTGGGTGCACAGGCTGGAGGCTGGGCCAGCTCTTCGCACAGAGCTGCTGTGAGGAAGGAAAAAGAAATGGAGCCAGCAGCCGGGCTGGAAAGAAGACCCCTCCTGAGTCTCTGCCCAGCCCACTGCCTGCCCTATCTGGGGCAGCTTATGGAGGAGCGCCACCAGGCTTGATAGGAGGGACTGTGGAGTGTGCCTCGTTGCCTGGCACGGTGCCCTTGGAGAGTTAGTCTTTTCCAGCAGCACGTGCCCCAACGAGGGGCAAGTAAGTTGTCAGCTGCGACTGCTGCCAGCTGTTCTGACCACAGTCTGCTGCGCATCAGAGGCTCCTTTTGCAGCAACTGCCAAATCCTGGGTGCTGTGGAATGGATTTTTGTGCAGGAGGAGGCGGCAACAGAAATGTGGGTAATTTCAGTGCTTCCTCAGGGGCAGAGCCAGGCCATGGTGCAATGTGTGCATGTGTGTGTAAAATGCTTTAATTGCATCTTTAAATTTTTTAAGAACTTTATTTATTTTATGTGCTGCTGAGAATCGAACCCAGTGCCTCATGCATCGCAGGCAAGCACTCTACCACTGAGCTGCACCCCCGGCCCCCTTAATAGCATTTTTGTACCTTTACAGCTCCAAGGCATGCACGCCTCTCTCTTACCACACTCAGAGGGAGGACCCCGAACACCTTAAACCTTGGGCCCTGGGTCCCTTCATTTGTGACACAGGGGTTTACTGAGCCCAGGCCCCTAGTGGCTCTTTCTGGGGCTCCAGTGTCTTGTTTTCCCTGCAGGCAGCTGTTCTTTCCCTATTACAAATAGTTCCATGTGTTCTCTTTCTCATCCAGTAAACTACCTTTCCATCCTACACTGGCCCCATGCAGATCTGAAGGGGTGGGAAAATACATTTTAAAAGGCCCAAAGAGTTCCAAGACAGGAAGAAAAGAAAACCGAGAGGGACAGCGGCTACAGCTGTGACAAACTGGAATGCTGCCTCTGGGCCCCGCCCATTCTCAGAGTCTGGCCTGCATTTTCCTGTGTTCCCCACAGCCCTGTCAGATGGCTGATCTAGTCAGAACCCTAAAACGCCCAGAGGTTCCATCACTTTGCACAAGGAAGCCAGTAGTGGAAGAGGTGTCTGACTCCAGAAAAAAACTGGAAGCTGGCCAGGCTGGTCTGTGGGCGGGTGACCTGCAGGTTCTGGGGCTCTGTCTGACCACCGGAACGTAGAAGGAAAAGCTTTGTAAAGCCATTAGGCCATTAGGCGCGCATGTGCTCAGCAGTCAGGTCAAAGCTGTCACTAGGAAGGCTGGCTTTCTTCCTCAGAGGGCTCCCTCCCTTGGTGGTTTTTGTCCTTCCAGCAGGGGCTGCAGTAAAGTAGCTGTGACTGAGTGGCCCCCACAGTCTCAGCTCTGAAAAGTTCTCAGACTCCATGGGCCAGACTGTTACAGGCCTCCATGAAATTTTCCAGAAGTCTCTGACTCTGAGGACTTGTAGAGAACTCTGTGTCCACCTCATTCTGTTCGCTATATAGAAGAGTAGCTGTAGGGAATTAAAGGGTTCTTTAGCCAGGCCTTAACAAACAAGGGTCAGGGCAACAGTGACTGGCTGCAGGTTTCCTGATCTGGCAAGTTCTGTGGAGAATATGGTAGGTACAGCTGCCGCCCTCAGCCGCAGTACTCTGCACTGCACGGGTGCTGATCCTTAGCCATGTTCAGCTAAAAGGGGAAGGAAGCCCCTTATTTTTCTCTTTCCCTCTGTGGCCCCAATCTTACTGAGGCCACAGAACAGAGCATGAGAACAGGACATCTCACAAACTCAGTGAGTGGCCCCTTGACATCCCAGAGTGGGCCTTAGCCTGCCCCAGCACTGTCCCCCACAAACACTAACATGTATTTCCTTGTCACTGCCCACTACAAGAGGAAATTGCAGGGAGCTGCGGCAAACATTGTATGAGTAGTAAAAGGGTTTTAAGTCGAGCCAAAGACCTATCAAATTTAGAATAACATTTTTGCTCCGTTTCATCTTTAGGGTGGACATTGAGTGTTTTTAAAGATTCTGTCAAGCCAAAGTTTGACAGATGAAAAAGAAAGAATGTTGTTGTGATGGCTTGTTCTGTTGCCATAACAACCCAGATAAATATTTCCCCAAACCCCTATCTTCATCTTCCTGATGATAAACATTTTGTTTTTTAGTTTACTAATTTTAGTTCCAGGAAGTTTTGGCTAAACCTATAGACCAGGCTGAATAATAAAATCAGAGCTGTACTTAAACAAGTTCTTATGAAGAGTTTCAGATGGCACAAAACTTTTAATGTTCAAGAGTTATTTCCTTTTTGTAGTGCAATAAACCATAAGCCAAGTGAAAAACCTACTGGTTAATGACAAATAGGATCAGGTGATCAGATCTTGGCAAATACTGGAGTTTAAGGCGTGGCTTCGACGTATGGATAACCACACAAGTAGGTGTGTATGCACGGTGCACTTTCGTTGGTTCGTGTATTGGTTCATTTTAAATTGGTTTCCATAAAATTAAAATGATCTTATAGAATCAGCTGCCCTCAGCATTGTTTGCCATCTCAGAAGGTTTGAGAGTCTCAGGTGAATTTGCTGCCACCTTGGTGCTCTGATGGCCAAGATACTACTTCACAGGTCTAGTTGGTTCTCAGAGTAGTTGACAGTCTTGGAGACAAATGCATTTAATTCAGCAAACTTCCATGAAGAAAGCAATTTTAATATAATAGTATGTTCTGATTAAATATTAAGTATTAACCACCTATTTTTGCATATGAACACCAAGAAGATGCCATTTGGAACAAGATCTAGAGGCTAGAATAGCCACAGATACTACAGTCTTCTAATCCAGAGCCATCACTCGCATCATGTCCTTCTCTTGGAGTCAGCTCCCGCCCAGCCACTCTGGCTTTGTGTCATATCTTCCCCTTTGGTACTTCATTGCAGTGCCTCAAAACCAGTCAGACACAGTTATCCACTGGTTAGAGTGAGATGTCACCATCGTTCTGTCCAGAGTCGACTAACAAACCCTACTACCTTCCAGTGACACCCTTAGTTCTTTTTGTGGTCTCAAACAAAACTCCCATTTCCAGTCCCTGGCTTGTTCTCTGTCTTACAGATTCAGAGTTTGTAGATGTTAAACTGGAAGGACGTTGGAGATTATCTTCTACAGGAGAAGAATCTGAGGCCTGGAGAAGTGAAGGGCTCTTCCTGGTGTAACACAGGAGATGACAGAACCAGCTTTCCTGAGGCCCAGCCCATGTCTTTTTCAATTCAGTGACTTGTTACTTCAGGGTTTCAGAGTACAGTCATGGAAGCACAGCAGCTCCTTGATGGTAACAGCCGCTTCCTGCAAGGCTCCACCGGGCCCAAGATGAAACCCCAGTTTACCTTTCACTCCTCTTCCTGGAAGTGATGCACACAGGAGCTGGGGTGCCAGAGGGCACTGGCTAGATCAGCCTTCAGTTCCCAGGAAGTTTGCCTAGTTCGGGAAAAGTTCCCGACTCTTTGATAGTGTCTTAGAGGAAACTCTGTGCTAGATTCTCACTGGTTCACAGATGAATTGAAAGCCTGCAGGGCCCAGGATCCCTAAGTAGAGCATGGAGGCTTAAGAGCAACCAGAACAGAAGTGTCTTCTCCAGGAGAACTTCACCATTTCACAAGTGCATCCTGATATTCTGGAATAATACACAGCCTCCAGTCCTCAGGAACTATCACCCAACAGCAAAACACTCAGGGGCCTGACCCTCCTCGCTGAGCCCACCACTGAGCCCTGTGGCCTAGCTACCCTCCCACTGGGCCTTCCCTCCCCCCTCCCCATACAATTGGTCACAGCTGTGGGAGCTGGTGTTTCTTTCCTCCACCCCCACTGTAATGGGAACCAGCTGCCAGGATGTGCTTCCTCACACTTCCTTCAAAACAGCCCCTCCTCCAAGCAGCTAATGCTTAGGGAGACTCTGCACCCAGCTTGCTTGTAGTCGTCCTCAGCCTCTCCAGAGCCTAAGACCCCTGGTCCCAGCAGTGCTCACCCCCGCAACCCTGGCCCCATGGAGGATGTCTCTAGCCTCAAGTCGGGGAGTAAAGCTTCGATAGAACTTGTAGCACTGATTGAGGAAAACATACGCTACCCTCTTCTCTGCCACTTACGTTGGGGGAACTGCTGCCACCACTCCCTGTATTATTTGCAGGATTTGACCTTTACTTTCTTGTGTTGCACAAGACAGTTTTTTTTTTTTTTAGAATAATGATGTGGGCTAGAGAGGAATGAGACACTCCTCTTAGCTGCCTGCCTGCTGTGCTGCTCTGTGCACCCAGGGCTCCCTCTGTGCTGCAGCTAACGAGGTGGCAATGACAACCAGGTGTGGAAACATTTGGCTCCAGCTGCAGAGGCAGCTCTCTCAGTGGCAGCCCCTAATCTACATGGCCAGCAGTGTACCTGTTGTCTTTATTTGTCCCCATCAGAACTGAATACAGTTAGCCCTCAGCTAACAGTCACTGAATGATGTCATCTGTCTGTAGCTGTCTTTACCCATCCTGTGTATCTAACGCCGGCATGCGTAGCACTTCTCCTAACCTCAGTCCAGCTGCCTCTCTTCCTCCTGGTTCACACTCACTGCTGTGGTGCACACTTGTAATCCTAGCTGCTCAGGAGCTGAGACAGGAGGATGGCAAATTCAGGGCTAACCTGGGCAACTTCACAAGAGGCTGTCTCAAAACAAAACATAAGGGCTGGGGATGTAGCTCAGTTGGTAGAGTGCTTGCCTCACAAGCACAAGGCCCTGGGTTCAAATCCCTAGCACCACCCAAAAAAAAAAAAAAAAAAAAAACCCACATAAAAAGGGCTGGGGTTGTCACTCAGGGGTAGAGTGTCCCTGGGTTCAATCCCAGAACTGATAGATAGATGGGGCTGCAGGGGTTAACTCAAGTTAACTCAGTGGTTGAGTGAGTGTCCCTGGGTTCCATCCCCAGTACTGGGGGGGGGCGGGAAGAATGTGATACATTGTTTTTAACTATAGTGATAATATTGTAAATGGATCTCTTGAGTTTATTTCTCCTATCCATGGGCTTGCCAGTGTTAAACCACATTATAACTTCGTCGTGATTCTGGATGAGGGGCAGTGCTGGGAACTGAACCCTGGGCACTTTACCACTGAGCTACATCCCTACCCGCTTTTAGAAAGTTTGAGACAGGGTCTCACTAAGTTGCTAAGTTTGGCTTCAAACTTGCAATCCTGCCTCGCCCTCCCAAGTCCCTGAGATTACAAGTGTATGCTACCATACCTGGCAGGATCCTTTATCTTTAAGAGGGACTCCCAGGACTGGGGATGTGGCTTGGTGATAGAGCACTTGGCTGACATGTTTGAGGCCCTGGGCTTCATCCCCAGCATTGCAACCAAAAAAGAGAGAGAGAGTCCCAATATTTCTCCATGTTTTGTTTTGTTTTGTTTTGTTTTGATTTCGGCACTTAAAGGGTTACCTCTAAGTTATTTAGCATATCATCCTTTGGTCAGGATTGTAGGCAAGGGGTAACTGTATATGAGTTTCACTTTTACAAGTGGAGCAATTTGTGATTGCTGTCTTGTAAATACCAAAGGATTAGTCTTCATTTTCCCTGATTGCACCCAGGCATTCATGCTCAACTGGGAAATGTTCGGAATATAACAAGAAAAGGCTACAGTGTTAGAATGTAAAGCATTTTTATAGAGAGACGGAGTATCCATTAGAAAATGGGCTTTACTTGTTGTCTTAGTCCATTTTCTGTTGTCATATAATAAAATACTTGAGGCTTGGTACTTTAAAAAATCCAGAGGTTTATCCAACCCAATTCTAGTGACTGAAAGGTCCACACAGCATGGTGCCAGCTCCCTGGCAAGGGCCCTCCATGGCCACCTCACAGTGTGATGGAAAATTGGAAAGGGAACTGGCCCAGTGCATAAGGGGTACGAGTGAGCAAGGAAGCAGCTGGCCTGGCTTTTTATACCAGCTCACTCTGGTGGGAGCGCCCGGGGGCCATTCCTGGGAGAGGCCATCACTCCAGGAGGGTGGGGCCACCATCACTGATGACCCTCCCCCAGGCTGCCAGCTCATGAACCCTGGGAGACAAACCATCTCCAGACAGTAGCAGTGGTTTGGGGTTTTGTTCGGGGAGGGGCAAGGAAGAAGGATGGAGGTGAAGGTTTTAATCAAAATCAGACGATGATGGAATGGCTTTCACGTGAAAGCACGTCTGTGGGTTTCTGGGGCAGGGAATCCGCTCAAAGCATCTCTGATGACCTGTGCTGGGGCTGGGTGGCGGGACATGCCTGAACCCCATGTGATGCTTCTAAGCAGCGAGCCTTGAGCCTCAGGAGGAGTCCAGGGGCTCTCCAGCTGTCATGGAGGCTGCCTGTCCCGCCCTCCATGAACCCGCTCTCCTTCCCATCTCTCCCTCTGCAGCACCTTATCCAAGTGCTGCCACGCCATGGTGGCGCTCACCTACCCCTTCAGCTGGCAGCACACCTACATCCCTGTGCTGCCACCTGCCATGATCGACATCGCCTGCTCGCCCACCCCCTTCCTCATCGGGCTGCTCTCCAGCTCCCTGCCGCTGCTCAGGGAGCTGCCGCTGGAAGAGGTGAGCCCTGCCGTCCCCAGCGGGGGCACAGAGAGCAGAGGGGCGGTCCTGGGAGGGCTGTCAAGCAAGTGGAGGCTTTTCAGAGCCAGGAGTGTGGGGGAGCAGGCAGGAAGCTGCCCTGCCACCGCTGCATCCATGGCAGGTCCTGCCCAGGGTCTGGGTCAGGCCACCCTGGGAGGCGTGGATGAAGTGACGGGTTGAGGTGTAGTTCAGTGGTGGAGCAATGGCCAAGCTTGTGCCCGGCCCTGGGTTCCACCCTCAGAACTGCAGAAGGTAACGTGAAATGTAAATAAGTGAGATGATGGGCAGAGCAGCCCTTGAGGACAACAGTGAACAACCTAGCCAGTTCTCAGCCCTGACTCCAGACGCGGCCATTTGTCCTGTCCTCTTCCCTCCCACCCGCCAGCATCAAGGGAGGGGCAGACACAAAGAACTAGCTGTGGCTGGAATGTGTGTTTTGTTTTGTGTGGCACAAGGAATTGAACCTGTGGCACTCTACCACGGCGCTACACCCCCAGCCCCTTATTTTTTATTTTGAGGCAGGGTCTCACTAAGTTTCTTAGGGCCTCACCAAATTGCCAAAGCTGGCCTCAAACTTGGGATCCTCCTGCCTTAGCCTCCAGAGTCCCTGAGATTATAGGCATTGTGCTACCACACCCAACTTCGAATGCATTTTTGAATTTATGACAAAACAGACTCAAAAATGACTATTTACCTATAAAAGGTACTTTGTCATATTAGTTAAAAAGACAAGTGCCAGATTGCTAATGGTCAAACTCTGGGTTCTTAGATTAGCATCCCAGTAGGAAAGTGCTGCTTGGCATTTCTGGAGTTATGTAATCCCAGCCCCTTTCTCTAAAGTGGCTGCCCCTGTGTCCTGGGGACTTCCAGCAGTCAGAGATGGAAACTTAGGGAACTGAAGAGTGCTGCTCAGTCGTTTTGGGAGGGAGGGCGGTACTCAGGGGCCTCGACCACTGAGCCACATCCCCAGCCATCTTCTGTATTTTATTTAGAGATAGGGTCTCACTGAGTTGCTGGTTCCTCGCTAAGTTGCTAAGGCTGACTTTGAACTAGGGATCCTCCTGCCTTAGCCTCCCGAGCCACTGGGATTGCAGGCATGCACCACCATGCCCGGCTGTGCTGCTCAGCCCTAAACCTAGTAGTGTCTGTCCCTCTGTTCTCCCCAGGGCTCAAGATGCTGGTCTTCTAATTGCCCAGGGTCCTACAGGTAAAGGGTTTGTGTGGGTGCCCTGTGATCCTCACATGGCTCACCCTCTGATCTGCACCAGGTCTCTGGCACCTGTCTGAGCCCACCTGTTTCTGACTGTGGTTAGGGAACCATCCAGGCCCCTTCCTCCCTCATAACCAGTGTCCTCTGCTGGGGTCAAGTGAAGTCCCCTTCTCAGAGGCAGAACGTGAGGGTCTCCTTCAACTTCACACACTAGGCCTCGCTCACCCCACCTGGCCCTGGCCGAGGCTCAGCCCACCCGAGCAGGGAGAGGGTGCTATGCCCTGGACAACTGGGCAGAAAGGGGAGAAGCCCCAGGTGGGGAGTGGCAAACTGAGTGGGATGGGAACAAGTGGGGGCCTCACCTCAGAAACCAAGACACTTTAAAAACAACCCGAGACGCTCTTCCTCAGCCCTCCAGAGCAGGCCAGGAGCCCATCGGGCAGCACAGGGCCCGGAGGGCTGCCTCCTTCCCAGTCCCCCATCTGTGACTGCAGAAACAACATCGGGAAACCCGAATGGCCCACCCTTCACCCCAGCTGCCTCTTAGCCAGGAAGGAGGAACCCTGAGTCCACCTGTATCCCAGAGGCCCTGGTGACAATACTTGTCCCTTTTCCCCTGTCCTGTAGGTCCTGGTGGTCGACCTCATCAACAGTCGGTTCCTCAGACAGGTGAGTAGGAGGGCCGGCTCCAGCCTGCCACTCCCTTTGTGCTTACCTCCTTGCAGCTCTGGAGGGGATCTATGGTGGGCCAGGGGTTGCTGGTGGCGTTGGACACCGACGGCCTCAGGCCAGGGCTCCTCTGGGGGTGAGAAGGAAGCAAGAGGCACAAAGGGGCTGATTTCTGTGTGTTCTGAGGCAAAAAGCTTTTCTAACACTTAGGATCAGAGTCAGACGCAGTGGCACACTCCGAGTATCCCAGTGACTTGGGAGGCTGAGACAGGAAGATGGCAGGTTCAAAGCCAGCTCAGCAACTCAACGAGACCCTGTGTCAAAATATAAAAAAACTGCAGAGATAGCTCAGTTGGTAGAGTGCGTGCCTCGCAAGCACAAGGCCGTGGGTTCAATCCCCAGCACCACAAAAAAAATAATAAAATAAAATAAAAAAGGGCTGGGCCTGTGGCTCAGTGGTCCAGTGCCCCTGGGTTCCATTCCCAGTACCCCCCCAAAAAAAAGGACAAAAAGTTGTAAACATTATTTTTATGGAAGGAATACATATATGCATCTTAAAAAAATTTAAATGAAAAAATATAAACATTAAAGTACAAATTAAAAATTTTTTTAAAGACTGAAAGGAAGGGCTGGGGGTGTAGCTTGGTGGTAGTCTGCTGTGCAAGGCCTTGGGTTCAGTCCCAAGCACTGCAAAAGAAAAAATGATTTCAGAAAAAACCTACCAACACATCAATGCTGGTCGTCTTAGGAAGGGAGACGGAGAGACAGCTTATGAGTGATTTAAATTATTTTAATGAACTTTCATGTATTTTCTTTCTTCTTTTTTGTTTTGTTCTGTACTAAGGATTGATGCCAGGGGTGCTTTACCACTGATTTATCACTGAGCTACTCCACCAGCCCTTCTTTTTTTATTTTGAGGCAGGGTCTCACTAAGTTCCCAGGCTGGCCTCTTATCTTGAGCCTCCTTCCTCTGCTTCCTTAGCACTGGGATTACGGTCGTGCAACACCATGCCCAGCTTCACGTATTTTCTATAATGATTTTAAATTACTTTCATTATCAGATAAAGCTATACAGATTTATTTTCTTTTTATCATTTACCCAAGAAGTCTAACTCCTATTAGATCTTGCAAAGAATAATAATGAAAGACTGGGAATGGGGCTGCGGTGGTAGCTCAGTGGTAGCGCTCTGCCTAGCATGCGTGAGGCCCTGGGTTTGAGCCTCATCACCACATAAAAATAAAATAAAGGTATTGTGTCCACCTACAACTACAAAATACTAAAAAAACAACAACAAAAAAAAACACCTCGGAATAGTAGGCATGCCTATAATCCCAGCAGTGTGGGAGGCTGAGGCAAGAGGATCACAAATTTGAAGCTGGCCTCAGCAACTCAGTAAGGCCCCATCTCAAAATTAAAAAAAAAAAAAATTAAAAGGGCTGGGGATGTAGGTCAGGGATAAGTGCCTAAGTTCAGTCCCCAGTGCCATTAAAAGTAAAAATTAAAAAATGACAGAAAGTCTTCCTAGGCATTATGATGGGTAGCTGTGAACCTGGAGGCACCACACTGCTGAGGAACTGAGTCATGGTAGCACTGCCTTTATCATAAGTTTATCCGCTCTCACTCCAAAGCCCCCAGGGTAAGCCCTCACTGAGGCGCTGCTGCTCTGAGCCAGATCACACTGGCCCTGTGCTCTGGACAGAACTGCCCCATGAACACAAGCTGCCCTGCAGGGTGTGAACAGTGGAAAACACCTCTTGAGTATCCACCAAGTGCCAAGCACTTGCACAAGAGAATTGTATGGCTTTAGTCTTCGCCATGATGTACATATGGATTGGTAGGCCAGTTTACAAGTGGAGGAGAAACTGAGGCTCACTCATCTTATACAAAGTAGAACTGGAATTCAGACCTCAGATCTGGTTCTAAATCTGTTCCTTCCACTAACCTGGGAAGTAAGCCAGTCTGCCCAGCGCCATGGCTGTGGTGTGGTGCCACCCAGGGGCACCCGCGCCAAGGCCCACCTGCTTCTGCTTTACAGATGGAGGACGAGGATTCCATCCTGCCCCGGAAGCTTCAGGTAGCCCTGGAACACATTCTGGAGCAGAGGAACGAGCTGGCCTGTGACCAGGATGGAGGGCCCCTGGACGGCACGCCGGGTAAAAGCAGCTCCCTCCGCCACCACGAGGGCCTCAGAGCAGCTGCACAACGACCCCATTCCCTCGGGGAAATTTTTTCCATCTCTCCTATTTGGGGCCTAAATATCTGTGCAAAGGGGGAAGGAAATGACTTAACTTTAGGGAACTTTCCTAGATGAGGACAGTTGCCACGGGTGCTAGCGATCGCTGGGACACTAACTGGCCTCGCTCGGGCACTGGCTTGGCCGCCTGCCTTCACTGCCTGTGGCCTTCCCCTCCCTGCAGGCTCCGAGGCCAGCCCGCTGAGCCAGGTGGTGTCCGAAGCATTTGTGCGCTTCTTCGTGGAGATCGTGGGCCACTACTCTTTGTTCCTGACGTCCGGGGAGCGCGAGGAGAGGACCCTGCAGCGAGAGGCCTTCCGCAAAGCTGTCTCCTCCAAGAGCCTCCGCCGCTTCCTGGAGGTCTTCATGGAGACCCAGATGTTCCGGGGCTTCATCCAGGAGCGGGAGCTGCGCCGGCAGGACGCCAAGGGTTAGGGCCTTTTCCACGTCGGGGCCAGGAGCTAGAGATTCCGGAAGAGCAGGGAGGAAGGTCACGGGTGGTGCAGGGGCCAACAGCATACTGGCCTCCTCTGGCCTCCTAAGGGATCTCTTTCACAGCGCATCTGAGCTGGAGCCATCACCCGACCTCCGCCCCTCCCTGGCTGCTCCTGCTCTCTCCTGGCCTCTGGCAGAGCCGCCCTCCAGCCTCTGGCAAGGCCCCTTCCATTTCATCTCTCCAGTCTGATGAAACCAGGGACACCCTCTCCTCCTCTTCTCCCGGCCTCCTCTTCTTCCACCCTTCTTTTTTCCCTCTCTCCACAGATGGGAAGGGGACAGTGGAGAGGGAGAGAATGGGCCTGGGCCCACAGACCTGGGCGACTTGCCCGGTCCCCATCTGCCTGGGTCCCACTCTACTTCCAGGGAGGGAGGAGTGGTTTTGAAACGGTCCCAGTCTCTTTTGTACCTTGTCTTAAGCCCTTTGGGGAATCTAAAATCTGAAGTGCTTGCAGAGCAGTGGCAGATGGGAGTTCAACCTGGGCAGGGAGGCTGTGCAGGGGCCAGGGGAGCTTCTGGGGATCTTCTGGCACAGGCGGGTGCACCCTGGTCTGTGAACCCAGAGACTGAGTAAAGCACCCAGACCCTGCATTCCCGCGGCCCTTCCCAGGAAAGGCAGGAGCAGGCAGGCGTCAGGTCGTTCTGGTAAGGGGTATCTGAAGGGAAAAGAAAGTAGGGATCACAGGACACACCTCAAGAAAGAGTCTTTCAGATAGAAGGCTGCTGAGTACATTTAAATATACCCATTTACATTGTGTTGATAGTTCACCATTTGCTGAGAGGTGAGAGACAAAGGCTTCATAGTATGTGGAAGGAAGCCCTGTCCCTGAAGAGTAGTCAGAAAGGACAGAGCACCTGGTATCAGAGCGGAGGGATCCAGGGAGGGCATGTCCAGCCTCCCTGAGCCCCTAGGCAGGCCTCGGTTCCCAGGGCACTGCTCCACTTGGCCAAGGTCCCCAAGGAGAAAGTGTGAGGAAACGGGAGAATTTAGGAGCTCCTCCTCCCTGGTTCTTTGAAACCGTGTGCGTGGCACAGGGTAGATGCTTGGAAGGTGTCTGTCGCGTCAGAACGGGATTTCATGTACGCGCTCAGTTTACAGCTTTCCAAAGACAGCTGCTGTGCAAGGCTGGGCCACTGCGAGAGGAAACAAGCCTGTGAACCTCAGGCTCAGGGCACGTTTACAGGAGCCGCTCAGCTCAGACGCAAGCTCTCTCTTCCCTGTGGAGGGGAGGGAATGGGCTCCTGTGAAGTGCGAAGCAGAGGAACTGAAATGGCTGGGTCTCTTGTCACCAGGTCTGTTTGAGGTCCGAGCCCAAGAGTACCTAGAGACCCTCCCCAGCGGAGAGCACAGCGGCGTCAACAGGTTCCTGAAAGGACTGGGTAAGCCTGGGTCTCATCGCCATCACCAGCTTCCTCCAGAAGTGACTCTTGTGGAGTCTTGGCCAGTCTGCTCCCTGAGCCAGGGCCTGTCCCTAAATAGCATAGAACTCTGCCGCCTCCATCTGGTGAGCAGAAGTGATTTTAACCTCCTACCCTACTCTGTCCCCACAGTGGAAACCAAGGAGACAGATCCTTCCCTTTCCTGGACCCCAGGCTGTCTTGTTCTTTCACTGCAGTCTCCTTCTACACCTTTTGGGGACAGAGCAGTGTGGGGGGCAGCAGAGTGGCCTCCAGGTGCCCCTGAAAAGTGAGGCAGAGGCAGGACTGCAGCTCGGCCCACTCGGAGGCCTTACTGGGAAAGGGAGAATGAAGAGGGAGGCTAGGAGGTCGGGAGGCCAGCCCAAGAGGGCCCGGCACCTCCAGCTGCTGGAGTGTCCCTCACGTGGCTCCTGGGATGTGTGCCCCTCGGCTTCCGTCACACAGCACCAGACACCACGAGCTCTGCAGCTCTGAGGGTCTTCCTTTCAGACCTCCCAGTCTGAGAAAGACCCTCCTATCAGAGCAGCGCATGTGCTGAGAAGCCAGAGGGGCAACTCCAGAAAGGGGAACCCCCAGCTTCTCCAGAGCCAGGGAGGCTCCAGGCGGCCTGGAATCACCATTATCCACACCGTACCTGGGGTGGTGTCCATCTCTTGTTTTGCCTCTTTTTTGCAGTACAGGGAATTCAACCTCAGGTTGCTTTTCACTTAGCTACATACCCACCCCTTCTTATTTTTTGAGACAGAATCTTGCTAAATTACTGAAGGGCTCACTAAATTGCCTGGACTGACCTTGAACTTGTGATTCTCCTGTCTCAGCCTCCCAGGTGACTGGGATCGGGGGTGCACCCCTTCGCCCAGCCCTGTACCTGGGGGAAGAGGGGCACTGTGTAACTCACCCTTTGTCCACCTGATGAATGTTCTCATTTTCTTTTTTTAGGCAATAAAATGAAGTTTCTCCACAAGAAGTAATCAACTCAGCCTCAAGGGAAACTTCCTCCCAGTGTGACCACCAGTTTTAAACATAGTTCCTGGTGGCCTTTCTGAAAGGTGGCCCTGGGTTGTCCCAGGAGCTGGGACAAAAACCAGAGCAGGTGCAGCCACTGACTCTCCCCAAGATGGGCTGCAGCTGTCCGAGGTGCCACTCCTTCAGGACCACCCTGGAAGGGAGTCACCCACACCCAAACATGTTTGGTGGTTGGTTTTGGAATTTGGGCTTTTTAATCTTGATATTAAAAAAAAAAAAAAAAGTGTTTGGGTTTTCTTTTTATTTTGCCATGGCTAAGAAAACTCCCCTACTTCATGTCCCGCTGGGGCAGCAGGTCAGCAGCTGGAGCCTGGAAGAGATGGGAAGGAGTGGCCACTGGGGACAGGCAGGGGCTGGGGGTGGGGGGGAGGCCTGGTGACACCTGCAGGCAGGTACACCCAGGTGCAGAATCTGCCCTTCCTTGGCTGGAGTGGAGCCCAGGCAGGAGCAGCTCTTCCCCACTGGTCAGTGATGCCACCTGGTGGCCGAGGCTGCAGCTTCTGTCTTCCCAAAGGGACTTGACTCTTTATTTATTTTTTTGTGGTGCTGGGGATTTGAACCCAGGGCCTTGTGAGGGACTTGACTCTTAACTGCCTTTTTTCTCTCAGAAGCCATAGAACCACCCACACCCAAGCAGCCCATGACTTTTAGTGATACACAGAAAAAGGAAATCTTGTGAGCTCTGTTCATAAAATGTCCTTGGGGTCCGAAAGTTTATGGTACAGGGCTGGGGTGTAGCTCAGTGACAGAGCTCTTGCCTCAAGTATGTGAAGCCCTGGGTTTTATACCCAGTTCCAAAAAAGAAGAAGAAAAAGACTCCGACTAAAGTTTATGATACTATGTGGATCCCACCTTGTGACAGGCCACTACTGTGACCCCATTCCTACATCAGCTGTGGGAAGAGTTCCCATCTCATTTCAGGGACCATCACAGCCTGCATGACAGTAGTGTGCAGGGTAAACAGGAGGGGCTGTTGTCAATGTGTTAACAAGAGCCAGGAGCAAGATGGTGGGGCTGCTTCATTAGACTTACACAGCCAAAGATTTTTGTGACCGGTGAACCAGAAGAGGCAGGGTCCAGGAGGAGGCCAGAGTCAGAGCTGTCCCCATGAGGACAGCAGGGAAGTAGCAAGAACCCCGTGTGCGGCACACGGAGGTTTTCAGAGTGGCCTGGGGCCACCACCCCTGCATACCCTACAGCTGGGTCCCCTCGGGATGCCAGGGAAATGAGGCAGCGTCGACGCTGCCCATTCTGCATGAGGGGCTCCTCCTTCAGCTGGAGCCAGGGGCCGCTGCCCCTCCAGACTTGAAACCAAGATGGTGCATCCTTTTGTTTTTCAAGGGAGAGGATCCGTGGTTACACCAGATTTCTCAAAAACTCCCCAGAATGGTAGGGACCGGGCTATACATAAAAATTAAGTTGTGTGGCTGAGGGCTGAGGAAGCTGGGATGAGATCTGAGTGTAGGAAGTTGTATCAAGCAAGCTCCTCAGATTTGTTAACTTTATTAATAGCAAAATTCTGTGTATTTTTATATTGCTCAGAAGTGATCTCTTTTAACATTTTGGAATATACTTTCTTTTCTAACTTATCTTCTATTATATTGTTTACCTCCAGTGAATAAATACACATCTTTATCAACATTCCCAATGATTTACTTTATTTTATGGCTATACTAAAGCAGTCTCACCGATCCTTTACCGTTTGTTTGTTTTCTTTTGTTTTGTATTGTTTTTCAGTGCTGAGGATCAGATCCAGGGCCTTGCATATGCTAGGCAAGTGCTCACCACTAAGCTACTTCCCCAACTCTTTTTTTTTTCTATTGCAGTACTGGGGATTGAAGGCAGGGGCACTCTACCACTGAGCTACAGAGCTACATCCTCAGCCCTTTTTATTTTTATCTTGAGACAAGGTCTCACTTAATTGCCCAGGCTTAGCCAGGAGCAGTGGCACAGGCCTGTAATATCCCAAGGACTCTGGAGGCTGAGGCAGAAGGATGGCAAGTTTGAGACCAGCATCAGCGACTTACTGAGACCTTGTATCAAAAAAAGTGGGGGTGGGGCTGGGGAGATAGCTCAGTCGGTAGAGTGCTTGTCTTGTAAGCACAAGGCCCTGAGATCGATCCCCAGCACCAAAAAAAAAAAAAAGTTGGGGGAGTGCTGGGGAGATAGTTTAGTTGGTAAAGTGTTTGCCTTACAAGCGCAGGGCCCTGGGTTCAATCCCCAGCATCGTGCAAAAAAAAAAAAAGGTCTGGGAATGTAGCTCAGTGATAAAACACCCCTGAGTTCAATCCCCAGTACAAAAAAAAAAAAAAAAAAAAAAAAAAAAACAAAAAAAAAACAAGCAAACAAACAACTAAGTTGCACAGGCTGGCCTCAAACTTTCTATCCTCCTGCCTCAGCCTCCCAAGTTGCTGGTGAGCGGGAGCGCCACCGTGTCCAGCTTTCAGATACTTTGTTGTTGTGGTTTTTAGATCTACGTGACAGTGGAGTGCATTTTGACGTGCATACATGGAAAAGACTTATCCTAATCAGGTTGTACATGATGTAGTTACATTGGTTGTGTATTCATACATGAACATAGGAAGATTATGTCTGGTTCCTTTTATTGTCTCCTGTTCCCATCCCCACCTCAGATACCTTGTTTTTAATGTCAGGTGCTGCCTAGGAGACCACATCAACAAACCCGAGGTTGCTTGGTGAGGATGAAGGTAGGACAGGGGGTTGGAGAGACCGAGGGAAGGAGGAAGGCCCACAAACCTCCCTGTGTAATGGAGGGTGCGTTCTCCTGCCCACCAGGTCTTTATCTGTTTCCGCTGGGCAGTGCTGGGCGATCCTGCCAAGTCCTTGAACTTCAGCATTCTCCACCCCATCCCTTAAGTTTTATGGGGGTGAAAGTCACATAACACAAAAATCATCCATTTTAAAGTGAGCAGCTGGGCTGGGGAGATAGCTCAGTTGGTAGCGTACTTGCCTCATAAGCACAAGGCCCTGGGTTCAATCCCCAGCACCGCAAGCTCAGTGGCATTTAGTGCATCCACAGTGGGCAACACAGCACAGCCTCTCTCCAGTTCCAAAACGTCTTCCTTACCCCAGATGGGGACTCACCCCGCTCAGCGCTCAGCCGCCTTGAGTGGACGGGAGGGGCCGACCTGCAGAGAAGGAAGCCTGGCCCAGCAAAGATTAGAGAGGCAAGAGGCAGGTGAGCCGACCATTAACTGCAGGCACTTGTCAAAGCCAATTAGCTACCCTCTGTGGCTTGGCCGGTGACCATACCTCAGCCTCACCCAGCCGCTGAGTGGGGTTTAGCTGCCAACTTCTTCTTTCTGGCTACAATTAACAAAGACCTGGTGCCAGCTTCCCCAGCAACGGACCAAAGAGCAGTCTTGACTTTGACCAGCCCCAGGCTCCCTGCCTGCCCACTATTACTCTCCTCTTCCCACACCCAGCCCAGCATAATCCTAAGAGAGCTGACAGTTAAGTCCTGCAACCAAATCTCACAGTGGGCTGAGCCTCCCCAGCAGAGCTAATTCCCTGGGCCCCACCCCCCTCGAGGGAGGAATGTGGACTGAGTTGTTTTTCTGGAGGAGAGTTCCAGATCCACTGTGACCCACCCTGCACTCCCTGGCCAGCCCATGGACAGGCAGGAAAAGGCATATGCAATGGGGCCTTGGGTGGTAGCAGGACCAGACAAGCCACCCAGCCAAGACTCCAGCAGAACAGTAGGGTAGAGGCCACTTCCCATTCAGTTCCTGAAGCTTCCCTTGGACCTCTGGGGTGAGGCTGCTCTTCCCCCTCCGTTCAGTCTAGGGGAAAGCTCTGGGTAGAAAGGAGGTGGCCCAGCAGCCCTGGTACCCAAGTTGAGGTCAGCCATGTCAGGGCAACCCTGTGAGAGCTGAGTACCCTTCCCTGCAGTATGCAGTGCATTGGCCCATGACCCGTGTTCTGGGCAGCCAGAGGCCCCTTGAGGCTGTTCAAGACCTGTGCTCTGGGGCTGAAGCCACAAGATGGCCCATATTTCAAGTTACCTCTGAGGGGAAAGGTGGAGGAAGGGTCTACCACACTAAGTAAGATCCTGGCTCTCCTGCTCTTACAAGCCACATCAAAATTAAAACTGAACTGGGCATGACGGAGCACGCCTGTAACCCCAGCCATTCAGGAGGCTGAGGCAGGAGGATTGCAAGTTTAAGGCTAGCCTCAGCAATTTAGTGAGGCTCTAAGCAACTTGGTGAGACCCTGTCTCAAAATAAAATATAAAAAGGGCATGTATGAGGCACTGGGTTTGATTCTCAGCACCACAAAGAAATAAATACATAAATAAAGGTTCATCAACAACTAAAAAAAAAAAGTTAAAAAAAAAGGACCCTAGCCCTGCAAGAACTAAAGCAGCTTAGTTTATTAATTTTCTTGCTATTCCAGGACTGGTCTAGGAAATCGTGAGGGAATTCTTTAACCCCTCTCCCTGAGGCTTGGGAATGACAAATGGAACCTTAGGGCAAGGCGCTGCCCACCCCGCCCCCTGCTCAACGGAATTTTGCTAAAACTTGGCCTCTGTCCCCTCCTTTCTCGGATGTCATGCTAGTCAGCCCACCCCCGTGCCCCACCCAGCCCAGAACTCCATCTTCCTTCCCACAAGGCCTCGCAGATAAGCTGCCGCAGAGAAACTGGCGGTGGCGATAGGTTCCTGGGGCCACCTACGGTGGTCCTCGTTCACCCGCCCACCCTTGTGCTGTAACCCCAGGGCAGGCTGGGACAGTGGCAATGGGGACGTATCCCTGAGGTGAAGTCCTTACCAAACACAGATTCTGAAGTTCATCTCACCAGACCCTGTCCGAGAGACAAGTGTTGAGACAGAAAGGCTTTATTCAGTGGTCAGAGAATGGGGAAGAGGGACCTTTGCTCACAAATGGGCTTTTCAGGGGTGGAGGGGTTAAGATATAAAACACACTCGCCAGTCAGGGAGGGAGGGAGGCTGACAAAGCCAGGAACGCTCATGTCTCTCCTCAGAATAGGTGGAGGTCGCAGGCACTACCTCTTTTCACGACTTTGGGCCTGGTGTTTCCAGGCATGGTGGCTGGTAGGCCTCTTTAGCCTTAAATGTGCGGCAAGTCCAGGTCAAGTTAACCCTGTACTGCAGCTCCGGACAAAACACGTCTCGGATGATCAACACGTCCACATGCAAAACTGCAGAATCTGATCCCAGTCAGTACCAAGGCAGAGATACCAAGCATTTTTGTCTCATTTCAGTCACCCAGGGCCAAGTCTGCAGGCCCTGGACTTGAAGAGTCACTGTTTTCAGCAAAACAACCTCCATATCCCTAAAGAGTAACCTAGGCAACCTTTACCATCATACGCCCCAGGTCAGAGATGTAATCTACAGCAGAGCTAGTGGGCTGAGGGACTTTTAAGTCCACTGAGAGGAAGTGGGACTGGGGACGGAGCTCAGTGGTCCAGCGCTTGCCTGACATGTTCACCGTCCCGGGTTCAATCCCCAACACCACCACCCACACACAATGGGGCAGGGGAGCAAGTGAAGCCAGAGTGTTTTTTGAGTTTTTTCCCCAGTAATAGGGTCTATCCTGAATGTTATGCCCTGCTTTACCATCCCCTCCCCAAGTAGGTCCCCCAAAACTAGAACATTCCTTTTCAGTTTATACGGCATATGGAAAATACTGATGATTCCTAATTAAGCCCCTGCTCCTGGCCTCTAGGCATTGCCCAGCATGAGCCCATACCAATTGAGGGGGACCTTGGGTTGGTTGGTTGGTTGGTTGGTTGGTGCTGGGGATGGAACCCAGGGCCTCATGCATACCAGGCAAGTGCTCTACCACTGAGTCGCACCCCAGATGAGAAAGCAATCCTTCTGGAGAGATGAGAACGTTCCCACAACACACATACTTGAACTCTGGGGCTGGGGATGTAGTTCAGTGCTAAAGCTCTTACCTGGCCTGCAGGAAGCCCTGGATTTGATCCCCAGCACTGCAAAAATAAATAAATGGGTGAACTTTATGCCATGCAAATTGTATCTTGGTTAAAAATAAAAGTCACAAATTGGCATGCTGGCACACACCTGTAGTCCCAGCTACTCAGGAGGCTGAGGCCCTCTTGAGCCCAGGAATTTGAAGCCAGCCTGGGCAACACAGCAACACTCCTTCACAGAACAAATAAATAAAAGATGAGAGCAGCTTTGGGGATAAACAGAGAAGTAAATAAAACTTGGTGTGTGAGATAAGCTAGGCTGGTAACTGCCCAGAGTTGCAGGATCAAACCCAGCGTGGGAGACCTGGGTGGTGCCCACACCCCGAAGTGTATTTTCACTGCGACTGCTGCCTGCGTCCCCCCAAAGGACCCCTGCACTCCCTCTCAGGGCTTTTTTGTGCTTTGTACTCAAATCCCAGCAGCATCTCCCTGGTTAATCCCCTTTGCTCAGACCCACAGAGCTGGCTGCTTCCATTACCTTTTTTTTTTTTTTTCTTCTTTGTCCTGAGGATTGAACCCAGGGGCACTGAGCCACATCCCCAGCCCTTTTTTGTATTTTATTTAGAGACAGGGCCTCCGTGAATTGCTTGGGACCTCACTAGGTTGCTGAGGCTGGCTTTGAACTTGCCATCCTCCTGTCTCAGCCTCCCAGGCTGCTGGGATTACAGCTTGCTTCCATTACATTTTGCTGCATCTCACCTTTGCTTCCAGCCTGGGGAACTAGAACCAGCTCAAACCTTGGGTCCTGGCCACGCCATCCTCTCAACCACAAGATCCCCGTGCCCCGCTTCCACAGGCGCCTCACCTCCCTGAGCTGGGGGTCACGACCAGGTTCCTGACAGCACAGATGCCCTCTGCAAAGGAGACCAGGAAGGCACTGCAGCCCTGGGCCTCTCAGAAGCGATGGACCAGCCAGAATGGTGGTGTCACTTTTTCCCCAAGTCAAACCCATAGCAGGCCCTGTGGGCTTGGGAAGAACCCCTCGGATGCTTTTGCATTGTTGTGGAAAGTGAAGGACAGGACTTGAGAGGCTCCCACTGCCCTTGAAGACCTGCAGGGTAGGGAGGACAGTGATACTGGAGGTGTGAGCCTGCACTGTCTGTGTGTGTGAACGTGTGTGTGAACGTGTGTGTGTGTGTGTGTGTGTGTGTGTGTGTGTGGTGCTGGGGATGAAGCCAGGGCACTCTACACTGAGCTACAGCCCCAGCCCTTTTCAATCATTTATTTTGAGACAGGGACTCCCTAAATTTCCCAGGCTGGCCTCAAACTTGTGGTCCTCCTGCCTCAGCCTCCAGAGTCACTGAGATTATAGGTGTGCACCACCATGACCAGCTCCTTTTCAAATATTAAAAGAACTTTGATTTGATCTGACCTTGTTTAAAATTATCCCTGATTTGAATGTCATCTGGACTTGGTGTGGTTCAATCTGTAGTACCATGCACGCGCGCGCACACACACACATGCAGCGTTAGCTGGGCATGATCAGGCACAAGTGTAATCTCAGTGACTAGAGAGGCTGAGGCAGGAAGATTGCAAATTGGAGGCCAACCATGGGAGTTTTGTGAGCACTTATCTCAACCAACCAACCAACAAACATTGGAAGAGTGAGAAGAGCAGGCATGGTGCATTCCTACAGTCCCAACTACTTAGGCGCCAAGGCAGGAGGATTTGCAAGTTCAAGGCCAGCCTCAGCAATTAGTGAGACCCTGTCTAAAAATCAAATTTTTAAAAATAAAGAAAAAGTTTAAAAGCCATAAAGGACTGGGGATGTGGCTCAGTAGTACAGCACTTGACTAGCATATGCAGGGCCTGGATTGTTCTCGGTACCACAAAGCACACGCACACACACACAAATATGTATCACCATTTCAAGCCTACCAGATCATCAAAAATTGGTCAATTTTTAATTGAGATATAATTCACCTCATACTATAAAATTCACTCTTGTAAGATATGCAATTTGGTGGCTTTTATTATAATCACGAAGTTGTACAGCTGTCAACATTATTTAATTCCAGACCATTTCACTACTCCCAAGATTTCATCTCTTTTTCACTGATGTGAATGAACCGCAGTGTGGCTGAAGGCGTGGAGGAAGAGGACGTGGGGACACTTGAGTTCCTTCTGGATGGGCACTCAGTTAAGTGGAGAATGGGGAGCCACAGGACATTATGGGGGTGAGATAGGTTAGCCATCCGGAAAAACTGACGTTCCCAAGGGAAGTTCAACAAACACAGGCCACGTGGCCCAGCAGTTCCACTCCTAAGAATATACCTATGTGCACACGTGTGTGCTCAGAATAAGACATTTTCCTACAGGCACAGTCATGGCAGCATTATCTGTATTAGCCTGAAACCAAAGGTAATGGAATATTAATCAACAGTAAAATGTATAAGTAAAAGAATCACAAGCAAGAGTGGTAAAGCCACAACGGAGCACCATATAACACCAGAGCGAACTAGCTACATATACCAAAGCAGAGCCATCTAAGAAACATAACATTAAGCCAAAGAAGCCAGAAACAGAAGGATAGATCTAAGTATGATTTCATTTAAATAAATTTTTTTTTACTTTATTTTATATTTATGTGGTGCCTCACACCTGCAAGGCAAGTGCTCTACAACTGAGTAAAACCACAGCCCCTTAAATAAAACTTGAGAACAGACATACCTGACAATGTAGTGTTCAGAAAACCATATGTAGGTAGAAAAAAAAATGGAGAAAACCAATGGAAAAATCAATAAATACAAAGTTTAAGATAGTGATTGTCTTGGAATTAGGGGAGGGTATTTTTGTGGGATTGAACTCAGGGGTGCTTTACCACTGGGCCCCGGCCCCAGCCCCTTTTCTTCTTTTTTTTAGAACTTTATAGTTCTACAAGGTAGTTGGGTTCATCCTGACAAACTCAGACATGAATGGAAATCAGTTTCAGTTCACGATGTGAATTTCCCTCCCCCAACCCCACTTCTGCCTCTACTCTACTAGACTTCCTTTCGCTGAGCTACTAATTTGTATTTGACTGATTCCTTATGTAATCTTAACCTTCCCTCCCCCTTTCCTTTATTTTACTCTAACTTCCACGTATGAGAGAAAACATTCCACCTTTGAGTTTGAGTTTCTGAGTTTAGCTAAGTTCACTCAGCATGATAGTCTCCATTTCCATCCATTTATCCATTTACTGGCAAATGCAATCATTTCATATATGTATATCACGATGTCTTAATCCACTCCTCTACTAACAGGCATCTGGGGTGGTTCCATAATTTAGCTATTGTGCATTGTGCTGTTATTAACACTGATGTGACTATGTTGCTGTAATTTCCTGATTTTAGATCTTTGGGGAAAATACCCAGGAGTGGGAGAGCTGGGTCACATGAGTTTCCATCCCTAGTTTTTTGAGGAATCTTCATACTGTTTTCCAGAGTGGTTGTACCAATCTGCAGTCCCACCAACCAGATATTACATATTCCTTTCTCTCCACAACCTCGCCAGCATGCATTGCTGTTTGTACTCTTGATCCTTGCCATTTTGACATTCTGAGATGGACTCTCAGTGTAGTTTTGATTTGCATTTCCCTGATAGCTACAGATGTTGAACATTTTTTTCATGTGATTATTGGTCTTCTGTGTTTCTTCTATTGAGAAGCCTCTGTCTACTTCTTTCGCCCATTTATTGACTGGATTATTATTATTTTTTGGTACAAAGTTTTTTGAATTCCTTATATATTCTAGATATTAATCCCCTATTGGAGGAGGAGCTGGCAAGATATTCTCCCATTTTGTAGGCCCTTAATCATTTCCTTAGCTGTGCAAAAGTTTTTTAGTTTATCAGCATTCCATTTATAGATTATTGGTTTTATTTCTTATGCTCTGGGGATCTTGTTAAGGAAGTTTGTGCCAGATCCTATATGATGGAGTGTTGACCCTCTATTTTCTTCCAGTAGTTGTGAGGTTTCTGGTCTGATTCCTGAGTCGTTGATCCATTTCAATGTGCACAGTGAAAGAATCTAATTTAAGGACTGGGGATGTAGCTCAGTGGGTACAGTGCTTGTCTCACAAGGACAAGGTCCTGGGTTCAATCCCCAGTATTGCAAAAAAAAAAAAAAAAAAAAAAAAACGAAGAATCTAATTTAACTTTTCTGCATATCCAATTCTTCCAGCACTATTTGTTAAAAAGGCTCTCCTTTTTCCAAGGTATGTTTTTGGTACTTTGTCAAATATCAAACAGCTGGTTATAGGTCTGTGGTTTTGTCTCTGTGCCTTTTATTCTATTCCATTGGTCTTCATGTCTATTTTGGTGCCATCCCTAGCCAGTTTTTTAATTTTTTTTTCTTTTAATTATAATTTTTTTAAAATTTTTATTTATTTATTTATTTATTTTGCGGTACTGGGGATCGAACTCAGGGCCTTGTACTTGTGAGGCAAGCACTCTACCAGCTGAGCTATCTCCCCAGGCCTTAAATTTATTTTTATTGTAAACAAATGGTATACATGTTGTTTCTGTTTGTACATGGAGTAACAGCATACCATTTGCATAATGATACATTTACATAGGGTAATGATGTTTGATTCATTCTGTTATTTTTTCCTTCCCCCCACCCTTCCCACCCCTCTTTTCCCTCTATACAGTCCCTCCTTCCTCCATTCTTGCCCCCCTCCCACCCCCCATTATGTGTCATCAACCGCTTATCAGCGAGATCATTCGTCCTTTGGTTTTTTGAGATTGGTTTATCTCACTTAGCATGATATTCTCCAATTTCATCCATTTGCCTGCAAATGCCATAATTTTATCATTCTTTATGGCTGAGTAATATTCCATTGTATATATATGCCACAGTTTCTTTATCCATTCATCAATTGAAGGACATCTAGGTTGGTTCCACAATCTGGCTGTTGTGAATTGAGCAGCTATGAACATTGATGTAACTGTATCTCTGTAGTATGCTGATTTTAAGTCCTTTGGGTATAGGCCGAGGAGTGGGATAGCTGGATCAAATGGTGGGTCCATTCCAAGTTTTCTAAGGAATCTCCACACTGCTTTCCAGAATGACTGCACTAATTTGCAGCCCCCCTAGCATGTATGAGTGTACCTTTTTCCTCACATCCTCACCAACACCTATTGTTGCTTGTATTCTTGATAATTGCCATTCTAATTGGGGTGAGATGGAATCTTAGTGTAGTTTTGATTTGCATTTCTCTTATTACTAAGGATGTCGAACATTTTTTCATGTTTGTTGATTGCTTGTAGATCTTCTTCTGTGAAGCATCTGTTCATATTCTTAGCCCATTTGTTGATTGGGTTATTTGTATTCTTCGTGTAGAGTTTTTTGAGTTCTTTATATATTCTAGAAATTAGTGCTCTATCTGAAGTATGAGTGGCAAAGATATTCTCCCACTCTGTAGGCTCTCTCTTCGCATTGCTGATAGTTTCCTTTGCTGAGAGAAAGCTTTTTAGTTTGAATCTATCCCAGTTATTGATTCTTGCTTTTATTTCCTGTGCTATGGGAGTCCTGTTAAGGAAGTCTGATCCTAAGCCAACGAGTTGAAGATTTGGACCTACTTTTTCTTCTATAAGATGCAGGGTCTCTGGTCTGATTTCAAGGTCCTTGATCCATTGTGAGTTTATTTTTGTGCAGGGTGAGAGATAGGGATTTAGTTTCATTCTCTTGCATATGGATTTCCAATTTCCCCAGCACCATTTGTTGAAGAGGTTATCTTTTCTCCATTGCATATTTTTGGCACCTTTGTCTAGTATGAGAAAATTGTATTTATTTGGTTTGTGTCTGTGTCCTCTATTCTGTACTATTGATCTACCTTTCTATTTTGGTGCCAATACCATGCTGTTTTTGTTACTATTGCTTTGTAGTATAGTTGAAGTTCTGGTATTGCGATACCCCCTGCTTCACTCTTCCTGCTAAGGATTGCTTTAGCTTTTCTGGGTTTCTTATTCTTCTAGATGAATTTCATGATTGCTTGCTCTATTTCTGTAAGGTACATCATTGGGATTTTAATTGGGATTGCATTGAATCTATATAGCACTTTTGGTAGTATGGTCATTTTGACAATATTAATTCTGCCTATCCAAGAACTTGGGAGATCTTTCCATCTTCTAAGGTCTTCCTCAATTTCTTTTTTCAATGTTTTGTAGTTTTCATTGTAGAAAACCTCTTTGGTTAGATTGATTCCCAAGTATTTTATTTTTTTTTAAGGCTATTGCAGATGGAGTTGTTTTCCTAATTTCCCTTTCAGATGTTTCATTGCTTGTGTATAAAAATGCTTTAGATTTATGCATATTGATTTTATAGCCTGCTATTTTGCTGAATTCATTGACGAGGTCTAGAAGTTTTCTGGAGGAGTTTTTTTGATCCTCTAAATATAGAATCATGTCATCAGCAAATAGTAACAGCTTAAGTTCCTCTTTTCCTATTCATATCCCTTTAATTTCTTTAGTCTGTCTAATTGCTCTGGCTAGAGTTTCAAGGACAATGTTGAATAGAAGTGGTGAAAGAGGACATCCCTGTCTCGTTCCCGTTTTTAAAGGGAATGGTTTCAGTTTTTCTCCATTAAGAATGATGTTGGCCATGGGCTTAGCAAAGATAGCCTTTACAATGTTCAGGTATGTTCCTACTATCCCTATTTTTTCTAGTGTTTTGAGCATGAAGGGGTGTTGTATTTTGTCAAACACTTTTTCTGCATCAATTGATATAACTATATGATTCTTATCCTTAAGTCTATTGACATGATGGATTACGTTTACTGATTTACAAATGTTAAACCATCCTTGCATTCCAGGGATGTACCCCACTTGTTCGTGGTGCACAATTTTCTTAATATGTTTTTGGATACGGTTTGCCAATATTTTGTTAAGGATCTTTGCATCTATATTCATCAAAGATATTGGTCTAAAATTTTCTTTCCTTGATGTGTCTTTGCCTGGTTTGGGTATGAGGTTGATATTAGCTTCATAGAATGAGTTCGGTAGGGTACCCTCCTTTTCTATTTCCTGGAATACTTTGAAAAGTATTGGAATGAGTTCTTCTTTGAAGGTCTTGTAGAACTCGGCTGAGAATCCATCTGGTCCTGGGCTTTTCTTGGATGGTAGGTTTTTTTTGGTTTTTTTTTTTCCTTCCCCCCCACCCCTCCCATCCCTCTTTTCCATCTATACAGTCCCTTCTTCACCCATTCTTGCCCCCCTCCCACCCCCCATTACCTGTCATCATCTGCTTATCAGTGAGATCATTCGTCTTTTGGATTTTTGAGTTTGGCTTATCTCACTTAACATGATATTCTCCAATTTCATTGGATGCTAGGTTTTTAATGGCTTCTTCTATTTCATTGCTTGATATTGAAATTGTGTTTAAATTGTGTATGTCCTCCTGGTTCAGTTTGGAAGGAGCATATGTCTCTAGAAATTTGTCAATGTCTTCGGTAGTTTCTATTTTGTTGGAATACAGATTTTCGAAGTAGCTTCTCATTATGTTATGTATCTCAGACGTGTCTGTCGTGATATTTCCTTTTTCATCACGAATTTTAGTAATTTGAGTTTTCTCTCTCCTTCTCTTTGTTAGTGTGGCTAAGGGTTTGTCTATGTTGTTTACTTTCTCAAAGAACCAACTTTTTGTTTTGTCAATTTTTTGAATTGTTTCTTTTGTTTCAAATTCATTGATTTCAGCTCTGATTTTAATTATTTCCTGTCTTCTACTACTTTTACTGTTATTCTGTTCTTCTTTTTCTAGGACTTTGAGTTGTAATGTTAGGTCATTTAGTTGTTGACTTTTCTTTCTTTTCTGGAATGTGCTCCATGCACTGAATTTTCCTCTTAGTACCGCTTTCACAGTGTTCCAGAGATTTTGATATGTTGTATCGTCATTCTCATTGACCTCTAAGAATTTTTTTATCTCCTCCTTGATGTTTTCTGTTATCCATGTTTCACTCAACAGCATATTATTTAGTCTCCAGGTGTTGGAGTAATTTCTGTTTTTTATTTTGTCATTGATTTCTACTCTCAGTCCATTATGATCTGATAGAACACAAGGCAAGTATCTCTATTTTTTTGTATTTCCTAAGGGCTGCTTTGTTGCATAACATATGGTCTATTTTTGAGAACATTCCATGTGCTGCTGAGAAGAAAGTGAATCCGCTCGTTGATGGATGGAATATTCTATATATGTCTATTAAGTCTAGATTATTGATTGTGTTATTGAGTTCTATGGTTTCTTTGGTTGGTTTTTGTTTGGAAGATCTATCTAGTGGTGACGACAGCGGTGCGTTAAAGTCACCCAGAATTATTGTGTTGTGGTCTATGTGATTCCTGAAATTGAGAAGGATTTTGTTTGATGTACAGGGATGCACCATTGTTTGGGGCATAAATATTTACTATAGTTATGTCTTCCTGATTTATGGTTCCCTTAAGCAATATGAAATGTCCTTCTTTATCCCTTCTGACTAACTTTGGCTTGAAGTCCACTTTATCTGATATAAGGATGGAAACCCCTGCTTTTTTACTGAGTCCATGTGCATGGTGGGTTTTTCCCATCCTTTCACCTTTAGTCTGTGGATGTCTTTTTCTATGAGATGAGTCTCTTGCAGGCAGCATATTGTTGGGTCTTTCTTTTTAATCCATTCTGCCAGTCTATGTCTTTTAATTGATGAGTTTAGGCCATTAACGTTCAGGGTTATTATTAACATATGATTCATATTCCCAGTCATTTGGGCTTATTTTGGTTTTTAAGTTGGCTTGGTTTCTCCTTTGAGTGGTTTTTCTCTAAGGTAGTTCCTCCCTTTGCTGACCTCCATTGTTGTTTTTCATTTCCTCCTCATAGAATATTTTGTTGAGAACATTCTGTAGTGCAGGCTTTCTATTTGTAAATTCTTTTAACTTTTGTTTATCATGGAAGGATTTTATTTCATCTTCAAATCTGAAGGTTAGTTTTGCTGGGTATAGGATTCTTGGTTGGCAACCATGTTCTTTCAGAGCTTGAAATATGTTGTTCTAGGCCCTTCTAGCTTTTAGAGTCTGGGTTGAGAAGTCTGCTGCTATCTGTATTGGTCTCCCCCTATATGTAATCTGATGCATTTCTCTCGCAGCCTTCAAAATCCTATCTTTATTTTGAATGTTATGCATTTTCTTTTTTTTTTTTTTTTTTCGGTGCTGGAGATTGAACCCAGGGCCTCATGCTTGCGAGGCAAGCACTCTACCTGCTGAGCTATCTCCCCAGCCCATGTTATGCATTTTCATTATAATGTGCCTTGGTGTGTGAATCTGTTGTGATTTTGTGCATTTGGTGTTTTGTAAGCCTCTTGTATTTGATTTTCCATTTCATTCTTCAGGTTTGGGAAATTTTCTGATATTATTTCACTGAATAGTTTGTTCATTCCTTTGGTTTGTATCTCTGTGACTTCCTCAATCCCAATAATTCTTAAATTTGGTCTTTTCATGATGTTCCATAGTTCTTGGAGATTCTGTTCATGATTTCTTACCATCTTCTCTGTTTAGGCAACTTTATTTTCAAGATTCAATATTTTGTCTTCATTGTCTGAGGTTCTGTCTTCCAAGTGGTCTAGTCTTTTGGTGATGATTTCCATTGAGTTTTTTATTTGGTTTATTGTTTCCTTCATTTCAAGGATTTCCACTTGTTTTTTTTTTTTTTTTTTTTTTTTTTTTGAGAATCTCTATCTCTTTGTTGAAATGATCTTTGCTTCTTGCAGTTGCTCTGTCAGCTTATTGGTATTATCATTCATTGCCTGCATTTGCTCTCTTATCCTTTGCTTCGAGAATCATCTTAATCATGTATAATCTGAAGTTCTTTTCTGACATTTCTTCTACCATACTGTCATTGAATTCTATTAATATAGAATCTAGATTTGTTTGAATCATTTTCTTCCCTTGTTTTTTCATGTTGTTCATGTATCTTCCCCTCTAGCAGTGCAGATCTGGGGTATTGCAGATTTCCCCCTATAGGCGTATAGTGGCCCTATTGGTTTCCAAAACCTTTTCTTTAAGGGGAGATCAATATTAGTAGTGCCCAATTCAGACACTATGCAATCCTAGACCAAATAGCCCCTATGAGGACAATAACAAAATTGTCATAATAAACAAAATGAGTTCAAATATTATCTTCAGTAAAACAAACAGATTTGCAATAAGGTCTGCAGTTTCTAATGGAGGACAAAGAGGATGCAGAGGGATGTAGAATGTGGCTGTTAATGGGATAAGAAAAGAATATACAGAAGTTCTAGATAATAGAAAGGGTGAGAGTATAATCAAAAGAAATTGGATGTTAGCATGCAAAAAAGGGAGAAAGAGACTCTGAGGGAACAGGTAAACAAAAGGAAAAGAGAGCAAGAAAAGTAAAGAAATAAAAACTTAAAATTTTTCAATAAGGAGAAAAAAGAAAATCTACAGTATAACAGTCATATAGTAATGAAACCTCCCAGTCTTCAGTAGCCTGATGCATGAGAGGTACCTGATGATGAGCTTCAAGTCTCCAGCAGGCGTCTCAGGATGGGATTTGTCCCACCTAAAGATCGGAGCTATGGCTTCCAGGATTATCCAAGATGGCAGCTGGCTTCCAAATGTGTTGGCAAATGGGGAGCTGCAGCTCAGGGTGTAGACGTGGTCGGCTGGAGGTCCTGGAGGCGGGGTGCGGTTGGTCAGGCAGGGGACCTGGAGTTCGGGTGTGTTTGGTGTGGTTGCAGGATCCTGGAGGCTGGGTGCAGTCGGTCTGGGGTCCCAGTGATAGAGCACAGTCATTTGGTCTGAGGGTCCTGGTGGCAGGGAGCAGTCAGTTGATGTGAAGGCCCCAGAGGCAGGGAGTGATCAGTCGGGCTGAGGGATCCTAGAGACGGGGCTCAGTCAGTCTGGCCAGGGGTCCTATGGGGCCTGGCTATTGTCTCAAAATGGTGGCAGCCAAGTGTAATCAAACCTGCAGGTACTGTCACAGTGAACTTCCAGGCAGCAGCAGGCAGCTGGAGCTCCACTGGAGGTCGGCGGTCAGTTCGCTGACTGTTGTCGGACGATTGGGAGGTGAACCTCCTGCGTTGGGTGATGGATAGGTGTAAGGCAGGCAATGGACAGGCAAGAGGCAGGCAAAAGGCCCCTAGCCGTTTTTTATTGAGGATTTTGCTAAATTGCTTAGAGCCTTGCTAAATTCCTGAGGCTGGCCTCCAACTTGTGATCCTCCTGCCTCAGTCTCTTGAGTGGCCGGGATTATAGGCATGTGCCACTGCACCTGGTTTAGGGGAAAATGTTATTTTCAGGGGTACACAGGCCAAGGCTTTGGGGATATAGTAATGTTCTCCTCTTGATGTTAATGCGAGGTAATTGATGAATGTTTTTTTCTGGAAGGAAAATCTTTCCCTCTCTGGTTTAGTAACTGAGGGCCTCCAAATTAGTTGAACAAAAGAGATTAACAGGAGAAAAGGTATAGGATTTTCATCATTATACATAAGAATTCTCAGAAAAGAAGTGAAATTCAAGAAAGCATCTTGACATAGGGTCTTGTATTTTATCCAAAGAAAGGAAGCTGGGACTTTAAGGCTTGATTAATTGTGAGGAAGTGATTAAGAATATGAGGAAAACTAGTGGAAACTTTGAGTTATTTTAGTAAGTTTTGTTTATGCAGACTCATCCTGCTGCCTGCTCTGTCTCTGGTGATAAGAGTTCCTCTCGTCTCTCTGGTAGGAAAGTCCAGGACACCTTCACAAGAAAAATTCATGTCCTGCTTTAGACTGGTTAAAGAGCCTGGCCTGGTGGCACAGGCCTGTAATCCCAGCAGCTCCAGAGGCTGAGACAGGAGAATGGCAAGTTCAAAGCCAGCCTCAGAAACTTAGCAAGACCCTAAGCAACTTAGCAAGAATCCATCTCAAAATAAAAACTAGAAAAGGCCTGGGGATGTGGCTCAGTGGTAAGTCACCCCTGGGTTCAATTCTCAGTACCAGAAAAAAAAGAGAGAGAGACAGTGTTGTAAGAACAGGGAGGAGAACATGAAGCCCCCTTAGTCCCCAGGAAGCCAACCTTAAAGTCAGGGTGCATCTCAGTTTAATGGCTTTGTGTGTGTGCTGGGGGAATATGTGGGGGTGGGTGCAATTTTGGGGATTCAACCCAGGGGCTCATGCATGCTAGGCAGGTGCTCTACCAAGGAGCCACCCCAACCCTTAATGGCAGTTGGCAGCCTCTGAGCCCCTTATTTGGAAGCTGACTGCACCGCGGTAAGTTGCTGAGTGTCTGTCTTCCTGACATGCAACCCCGCTGTCCTGCAGACCAGGCCCCTCGCCATGTGTGCCGTATCTGTTCCAAATACTCTTTAAAGCCATTTTGTATGTGTATGTACATATGTATATACACACGTATGCACACACGCACACACACACATAAATGTTCAATAGTACTGAAATACTCGTAACAACACCTACCACGTCGGCTGTGTTTAAACATCCAGGCGACAGTGTCCTGCATGCCTACTGTCACGCAATCTGCTTCAGAAGGCTTCATCTTGCAAAACAGAAATACTGTCCTCATGAAACTGCAGCTCCGGTCCCCTCCCCCAGTCCCTCCCAGCCACCCTTCTGTCTTCAGCACCTCTGGGTGATGACACTAGAATGGAATTCCCACAGTATTTTTTTTTTCCTTCTTTTTTTTTAGGGGGAGGGGCAGGCATGTGTTGGTATTGAATCCAGGAGTTCTTAACCACTGAGCCACATCCTCAGTCCATTTTATATTTTATTTAGAGAT
Source organism: Sciurus carolinensis (assembly GCF_902686445.1). Lineage (NCBI taxonomy): Eukaryota > Metazoa > Chordata > Mammalia > Rodentia > Sciuridae > Sciurus > Sciurus carolinensis. The sequence continues at coordinate 15,021,724 of NC_062220.1, forward strand.
AGGGTCTCGCTAAGCTGTTTAGGGTCTTGCTAAGTTGCTGAGGCTGAACTTGCCATCCTCCTGCCTCAGCCTCCCAAGCTGCGGGAGTTACAGGTGTGCGCCGCCGTGTCGGGCAGTATTTGTCTCCTGAAGACTGGGCTATTTCACTTAGCACAATGTCCTCCGGGTTTATCCATGTCGGAGCATGTTGCAGAATTCCCTTCCTTAGAAAACAATAACATTCCACTGTAAGGATAAGCCACGTTATATTGTACATATTGTTATAAATTTAAATATTCCTCCATGCCACTAGGAACATGGGTGCACAAATATCTCTCCGAGACCCTGTTTTTAATTCTTTTGAGTACATAATCCAGAAGAATGGCTACAGTTTTTGGTGAGCCTATTTTCAATGTTTTGAAGAACCATGATCTCATTTTCATACCAGTTGCATAGTTTTAAAACCCACCAACAGTGTATAGGAATCTGATTTCTTCACCTTCACCAACACTTTTTTTTTTTTTATTGAGAATAGTCATCCTTTTTGGAGCACAGGAGATCGGCGGTGATGGAGACTGGACCTGGGCTACTCTACCATTAAGCTACATCCCTAGCCCTTTAATATAATTAATTTAGTTATTTTTGGGACCTGGGATTGAACCCAGGATCCTTAACCACTGAGCTACATCCCCAACCCCTGATATCAAGTTTTTGCGTTTTTTTTTTTTTTTTGGGGGGGGGGGGCGGAGTATTGAACTCAGGGACACTCAACCCCTGAGCCACATCCCTAGTCCTATGTTGCATTGTATTTAGAGACAGGGTCTCACTGAGTTGCTTAGCGCCTCGCTATTGCTGAGGCTGGCTTTGAACTCGAGATCCTCCTGCCTCAGCCTCCCCATCTACTGGGATTATAGGCACGCACCACCGCGCCTGGCAGTGATATCAAGTTTTGTGTCCCTATTTATATAACCATTCTCTCACAATATAGGAAACTTTTACAGACATGTGTTTTCATGATTGCACAAGTGTCCACTTTACATCCAGTGTGTGCCCTAATCGATGTGTCCCCCACTGTTAGTGAGGTGTCTGTTGTATTTCTCGCTTGCTGTTATCCAGGTGGTGGTGCCTTTGTCAGTCTGTCTGCCTTCAGATGACCCAACCTCCTTGGCACAGCTTCCTGCTTGTCTCCTTCCCTACCCTTGTAGGGGACAAAAGGACTTCACAGGGAGCTGCTGTCCCTACCCCAGCTCCTCACACCAACGGTGCCCATAAACCAGTGCCTGTGCTACAGGATCCTTCTGCCAGGGAGGAAAGTAGGTTTCAGGTGACCCTTGTGACAGAGCACCCCTTGGAGGCAATCACCCTGGCAGATGTGTTCCAGTCAATCCAGGACACCTGGATCACCCCCTTTCTTCCTGGGATGCATTTTGGGGCATAATGAGCACCAGTCTCCTCTCCCCTCTGTGTTCCCAACAAATTCATATATTCAAGTCCTAACTTCCAGTTCCTCAGAATGTGATTGTTTTTGTGGAGGTAATTAAGTAAACATGAGGTCCTACACTTTGATCCCCCCACAGGAAAAAAACAGATAAAGAAAGAGCAAAACAGCAAGCCACATGCTGTGGTGCTTGCCTGTAATCCCAGTGATTTAGGAGTCTGAGGCAGGAGGATCACAAAATGGAGGCCAGCTCGACAAGTTAGCAAGACACTGTCTCAAAATAAAAAATAAAAAGGACTGGGGATATAGTTCATATAGTTCACACACTTGAATCCCACCACCCAACCCCTAAAACAGAAGTCATTGGAATTCCATTGACAAGGCAGATGAGTCTCTCCTGGTTTCATGGACGATGATGTTAACACCACATGATGTGTTCAAAGGTGGCCATAACCCACAGTGCTGAGGCCCAGAGGGAGCAGGTGCAGAGCAATCTGGACAGAGAGCCTGAGGAGCTGACTTACAAAGGCCTCTCACTGAATGGACCATTTTAGTACACACCACACTTGGAGTGTGTGTGTGTGTCTGTAACTGGGTTTTGAACCCAGGGGAACTCTACCGTGAGGTTACATCCCTAGCCTTTCTTATTTTGAGGTGCGGGGTCACTAAGTTGCCCAGGCTGGCCTCTTACTTGCTGTGTTAGTTAGCTTAGGGTTGCTGTGATCAAATACCCAACAAGAACAACTTTCGAGGAGGAAAAATTCTGTTGGGACTCCTTGTTTCAGTTCACACACAACAGACTCCAGGACTCTGGGCCCAGGTTGAGACAGCAGATCTGCGGAAGGGCCAGCAGAGGACAGCTGCTGAGCGCATGGTCCATCCAGGAAGCAGAGACGGGGGAGCAGGAAGAGGCCCCTGAGAAGAAGCACCCTTCCAGGACATACCTGCCGTGGGACCCACTTCCTCCGGCCATGCCTGAAACCCCAAGGCCTGGGGGAGGGGGTGTGTGCTGAGGCAGGGGAATCGCCAGTTCAAGGCCAGCCCCAGCAACTTATTGAGACACTCTCAAAATAAAAAAATAAAAAGGGCTAGGGGATGTAACTCAGTGGTAAAGTGCCACTGGGTTAAAACCCTAGTCCCCCCACCCGGACATAAAGGCCAAAAAAATATTCCATTTGTGATCCTCCTGCCTCATGCACCTTGGTACCCTGCTACGCCATACAAAAGCTTTTTTTTCCCCAGTACTGACTATTGAAACCAGAGTTCCTGCATGTTAGGCAAGTATTTCACCACTGAGTTATATCCCCAGTCTTTTTTAACTTTTTAAATTTTGAGACAGAGTCTTGCTAAGTTGCTTAGGGTCTCTATATTGCTGAGGCAGCCTTCAACTTTCCATCCTCCTGCCTCAGCCTCCAGAATCACTGTGATTACACGTCTATAATGCCACGCCCGGCTTATTTTAAAAAATTGTGGTAAAACATGTGAAATATAAACTTTATCATTTAGCCTTTTTTCTTTTCTTTCATCTTATTTGGGTGAAGATGCAGTGCTGGGATTGAACCCAGAGCCTCTATATGCTGGAAAAGTGCTCTGTCACTGAGTGACCCCAGAGGTCTTTTCTCTCACAATTTGAGTAACTCACACAGGGTGCAGTTCAGGAAAAGGCCCTGGGTTCTGTCCCCAGCACTGCACTTTTTTTTCCCTGAGGTTCATTATCTCAGATGTTTTGTCACCACAAGAGAAAATCAACTGACACAATGTCACAGAAAGGGCGGAGCTGAAACTCCAAACCTCGGTTCTTGTGTTCCAATGAAAGAAAATTTACAGTCAGACACCAAAAGCCATGCGAGAGAGTTTATTATGAGTGAGAGTGAGGCGAAGGTAAGGGGAAAGCAAAGTGAGGCTCCGGCAGAGACTCTCCAGAGAAGCGGTAGGGTCATCTCTGAGCAGAGAATGACAAAGGAGACCTGGCCGTCTCTAGGTTCATCACCCGTGATGTTTACCGGGAGAGCTGGGCACCCTCGGTACTCTTTGCCAACCACGTGCTCACCCCTTCTTCCCACAGCTGGTGGGGTTCTTGACCTTAGTTGGTCCTCTGCAGATCCGCCATGGTGGCCTCTACTCAGGGGCTTCAAGTACCAGTCCATCCCATGTTCACGTGGGCACTGGGGTCAATAGCCAGTCAGAAGTTAGCTTCGTCCACCTGCACCACAAAAGAACACACCTCTGATGTGGTAGGAGGCTCCGGAACCGAGATTTCTAGTCCTGTCTTGACCTTTATGGGTCCTGTCAAGAGTTAGTCTCATAGATCCTTCTTCCTTGAGGCACCTCCCATTCTCTCTTTTACTTTTTGTTTGTTTATCCTCAAGGTTTGTGGGCCAATGTTTTCCCATAGATTATCCACTATAAATTATGTGCTTTTAAAATTTTGAGACAGAGTCTTGCCAAGTTGCTTAGGACCTCACTAAATTACTGAGGCTGGTCTCTGTAGTATAAAGCCGCCTCCGTCTCCCAACCACTTGTCAATCTGCGCTCCGCCCGCCTCTTACGTTACAGGAATTTCCGGCTTACGCTGCCGCCATTTTCCTGCTTCCCACCTTAAGTCCTAACATGCTCAATAGCTATTGGTTCATCAGTCAGCTTGCAAGTATTCTCCTCCACTACTGGTTCCTTCCAGCCCGGGAGATTCCAATATCTGGGAGCAGCCACACACCATCTTCCCTTTTTCCTTTCTTTTCACACTGGAGCGGACGACACGTCCGCATAATAAAGTCTCCTGCGTGAGACCTCGTGTCCGCAGTGTATTTTTCTGGGAGCTATTGGCGAGCCGCAACTGAGACCAGCGAGCAGGCGGCAGTTCAGCGGGATCGTGCAGCGGTGGCTAGAATCGCCACGGGTCCCAAGCTGCCTTATAGTCTCCAACTTGCGATACTCCTGCCTCAGCCTCCCGAGTTGTTGGGATTACAGGTGAGTGCCACTGTACCTGGTCCTATGTGTGGATTTTAAAGATGCCCAGTTTTTCGTCTGATATGGATTGTGGGGACTGGGGCAGTTGCTAAGGGTCATAGCCTGCTTACTAGACTCGGCCAACAGGGCTGATATGTTTTCAGAGCAGCCTGTGAGTAGAAACCTCGCTTAGCACTGGACACATCCCAGCTAGAGGGTGGGTAGGGACGGCGAAGCAGGCGGCCCTGGACCCGCAGCTACCCTTCTCGCACAGCTGGAATGTAGTCGGGCCAAGCCAGTCCCCTGCCCGTAACCCTCCAGCTGATCCCCAGGCCTGCGGGACCAAGTCCATCACCAGCTGGCTGTAACCTTTTCCTTCTGGCTCAGGACTGCCCCTCCAAGTGATACCGCCATTTACCGGTGACGAGTTCTGCTCCTTATAATGTTGAAGTTTGAACCCTAGAGAAGCACGCCAAGGCAAACATATTAAGCAGGTTTTATTTAAAGGCAATAATACAGACTTATCCCGGCAGGAAGAAGGGGGCCATGGCTGATGTTCTAAAGTCCCAAGAAGTGAGTGCACCCTAAATTTTTTATAGGTTAAGGTCTCTTTTGTTCTCCAGTTCTCTCCCCCCTTATCTCTCCTTCCTGCCTACAGTGACTAGGCCTGGTTTTGCATTAAGTGAGAAGCCATGGGCAGGGGGCGGGCCAAGGTGATTCAGCCAGATAAGTGCCCAGGGGGCCTTAATTAGCAGCTCCTTGCTTGCAGTCCTTGATAAAGGCAGGTAAGTTTGGTAATCAATGGGCTCTGGAGATCCTTGACATTCCATTCTTCCTGGAACAATCTCCAACTTCCAGAGGTAGATGGCTTCATGGCTTCATTTCCTAGATTTGACTCGATCCCCTATTTCTACACTAACTACCTGTCCTTAATTCTGGCTTCACAAGGACTGGGGATGTGGCTCAGTGGTCAAGTGCCCCTGAATTTAATACCCAGTACCAAAAAAAAAGAAAAGAAAAAAGAAAAAGAAAAAGAAAGAGAAAGAAAAAAAGAAGAGAAAGAAGAAAAGTTAGGAAGTGCCACCACAGTGGTGCACACCTGCAATCCCAGCAACTTCACTTGGTGAGACGATCACAAGTTCAAGGCCAGACTCAGCGATTTAGCAAGATCCTATCTCAAAATAAAAGGACTGGGCATGTAGCTCAGGGTAGAGTGCTTGCCTAGCATGTGTGAAGCCCTGGATCCAATCTCCAGTGCAGCAAAATAAATAAAATTGGGCTGGTCATGGTGGCACATACTTGTAATTCCAGCAGCTCCAGGGGCTGAGGCAGGAGGATCACAAGTTCAAAGCCAGCCTCAGCCAACAGTGAGGCACTAAGCAATTCAGCGAGATCCTGTCTCTTAAACTGTTGTGGGAAACGATAAAATGGCACTCGGAAGGGTAGGAGAAACCAGACTATTTCATGTCTGCGGGTCCAGAGGAGATCAGCACTCCAAAATTCTGAGCACCTCTGATGGATTTTTCTTAACATGTATAGGCTGTCTAGCATCACACATTTTCTAGTCTAAGACAGTACATAACTGGACACAAGTTTTCAAAAAGTAACATATGATTGTGTATAAGGGTCTTGAGTGGGAACTGTTTACTAAAGTGGATCTGTGATAAGGAAAGCTGGCTTAGGAGGTCTTCTGTATCTCTAGCCTTGAGCCCGAACTTTCACCAACTTTCACAGGGGCTTTTACGCTTCAAAGGGTCGCGGTTAGGACCCAGGGAAAGTCCTTTACATTCTAAAAAGAAGGAGTAAATGGTGCTAATTAGTTTTCCTGAAACCCAACTGGCAGGAACAGAGGGAGAGAAACTCTCTTCTGTCCTCAGTTTACCGTATATCCAGGCCTGGGTCAGTTACCCACTACAAAATAAATAAAATACAAAAAAGGGCTGGGGATGTGGTTCAGTGGTCAAGTGTCCCTGAGTTCAATCCCTGGTACCTCCCCCCCCCCCAAAAAAAAAAAAAAAAACAACTGACAATGGAATACTATTCAACCATAAAAAGCATGAAATCTTGTGATTTTCAACAGCACAGATGAACCTGGAGAACATTATGTTAAACAAAATAAGCCAGACACAGGAGGATAAACACCAAGTTATCTCAGAAGTAGACTCTAAAGAAGTCAACCGCTGGGGATGTGGCTCAGCAGTAGCTTGCCCAGCACATGGAGTCCCCAGAACCACAGACAAACAAACAGAAACCAGGTGTGGTGATGCAAGGCTATAATCCCAGTGACTCCAGAGATTGAGGCAAGATTGTAAGAGTGGTCCACTTCATGCTTTGAATATAGCCCTGGTTCCTCTGCCAATGCAGCTGATTTCTTAAATGGACATGTTTCTTTCTCTTCCTCTGTCCCTCCCTAATCTCAAGGAAATAGGATCACCTCTTCCCCATTTTAGGGAGATTTTTCTGTCCTTGAGTACACACTCACCATAGGAAGGAAGAAATAGACTGGGGATGGAACCAGGAGATCTCAGAAATGACTGTCTCCCAAATTAACAAGTGAATTAAAACTCCAATAGAGAACACTGGAATGGAGCCTTTACGTCACCTCTTTAAAAGCCCCCTATTCCTGCTGAGGGACAGAATCACAGCCTGTGGGACAGGAATCCCTGTGTTTCCCCTTTGCAAGTAAAACAATGAACCTTTTTCCTTTTTCTCAAAACCATGTCCTCCTTATTGGATTGGATTGGGGTCAAAGGACTGAGCTTTTGGCAACAAGATGATCCCAAGTCCAAGGCAATGGTAACTTAGTGAGACCTTGGGCACAAAAGAAAAATTTGATCTCATAGAAGTTGAGAATAGAATGGTGAGCAAAGTGTGTTACCTCCCATTGTGAGATTTGCCCCTTACCAGCCCAGTTCCATACAGCAGGACGGTTTTCAAACGCCGGAAGTAGGGACCAAGTGGGAACTTGTCTTACCCAGAGACCTCTTCCCAGAAGCTTTTTGGGGCCAGAACAGGTCAAATGGCCATTCCTTCCTGCAAGGGAGGCCAGGAAAGCCAGTATTTAACTTCCACAGTGGAAATGGGCAAAGGAAAGAAGAGTAGGACTGGCTTAGGGTGGGCACATGACCGGAGGGACTAAAGGCAGAAATTTCTGGAAAGCAGCTTTGCATAGATATGGACTTGGAGGGGTAAATTTGTGGTCTGTGTTGATCTGCCACGGCTGCTGTAATACCACAGACTAGGTGACTTAGATGACATAAATTCTCTCTTTTTTTTTTTTGTACTGGGAATTGAACTCTTTAAAAGGAGCACTTTACCACTGAGCTTTATCCCCAGCCCTTTTTGTTTTTTATTTTGAGACGGTCCTGCTTCCTCAGGTGTTGAAGTATAACTCCAGAGAAGCACGCCGAGGCAAGTGTAGAGTAGAAAGTAAGCTTTATTAATGAAAAGTAAAAGCAGACTTCTCCCGGGTGGAAGAAGGGGGACCCAAAGGCAGAATCCCTCGGATTGAGCAAATCTTGTCCTTTTTATAGGTTTTATTCTCATGTTCTTTTCCTCTTATCTCTTTCCTTCCGGCCTATGTGATTAGGCCTGGTTTTGCATAAAGTGAGAAGCAATGGGCAGGGGGAGGACCAAGGTGATTCAGGCAGGTAAGGCCCAGGGGGCATTAATTAGCATCTCCTTGCCTGTAGTCCCTGACAAGGGCAGATAAATTTGGTTATCAATGGGCTCTGCAGTCCTTGACATTCCATTCTCCCAGGGCTGTCCCCAACTTCCAGAGGCAGATGGTTTTCATGGCCCCCATATCCTCCTTCTGACCCTCCCCTATTTCTACACTAACTGCCTGTCCCCAATTCTGGTTTCAATGGGATCTCACAAAGTTGCTTAGGGTCTTGCTAAATTGCTGAGACTGGCCTCAGAATTGTGATCCTCCTGTCTCAGCCTCCTGAGTTGTTGGGGTTATAGGTGTGCGCTGCCACACCCAGCCCGAAATTAATTTTCTGGTGATTCTTAGAGTTGTAAGTCCAAAATCAGTGCATTCCAGGACTGGTTTCTCCTGAGGTCTCTCTCCTTGGCTAGTGGATGACTGCCATTTCCCTGTGTCCTCACATGGTCTACCCTCTGTGTGTCTGTGTCCTAACCTCTTTTTATAAGGATACACCAGCCATGTTGGATTAGGGTCAATCCCAATGATATCATTTAAACTTTGTTACTACCTCCTACTGGGGATTGAACTCAGGGTTGCTCTATATCCCTACCCCACCTTTTTAAACATATTTTTCATTATGAATGAACACAATACCATCATTTTATTTATTTATATGTGGTGCTGAGGATCGAACCCAGTGCCTCATAAGCGTTAGGCAAGTGCTCTACTATTGATCTACAACCTCAGCCCCATCTCTACCCCTTTTCATTTTGAGACAGGGTCTTGCTTAATAGATATGGAAAAAAAAAAAAAAATCCCCAAGATAATGTAGCCTGGGAAAAGGGGGTGAAAAAGAAGTCCATGCATTGACAGCCTTCACGTCCCAAGGCAAATGTTTTCCTTCCTGCAGACAGGAAGGGGGTGTTTATCACCCCTAAAGTAACAGTCTCTAGGAGGTGTTCATCTCCTTTAAAGTAAATCCTCTCCAGACACTGCTCATAGGCCCCTGACCCAAAAAGTTCAAATTCCTGAGTGCCCAAGAAAACTCATATGCTCACTAGACCACCCCTCAAAATAACTTCCATAAACTCAGTCCCTTTCTTTGTTCAGTGTCTCATTTTCCACCAAGAAAGTGGGTCCACCGGGCACCATTTCATTCCTGCATCCTCTGTTCCTCTGTGGAACTTTGTTCCTGAATAAACAGCTGAGATGATCCGTGAGGTTTGCATCCTGCCCAGTCTTTTCGTGCTAACATTGCTACACTACAGATGTTGGCATCATATTCACGATCCTCTTGCCTCAGCCTCCCCTCTGGAGTCGCTGAGATTCCAGGCCTGCTCCACTGTGCACAGCGATTTGGAGTTTTGAAGCAAGAATTAAAGACAGGCAGTTAGTGTAGACAGGTGATCCAGGTCAGGTTGGAAGTTGATTCAAAGGGAATGGAATGTTAATACTCAGGACACATCCCCCTCACTCCTGGCCAAAGTCAGAGCCCTTTCACTTGCTATGACCTGTGGTCAAGGTGACCTGCTCTGAGGGGCTATTAATCCATGCCTCCTGGCTCACTTCCTTCCTGTCTGGACCCCTGGGCATCTCCATCCCCACCCTTGGCCCACCTTTTGGTCGGGAGTCACCCAGGCCCAGTCAGGTAGGCAGGGAGCAAAGAGGCCAGGAGAACAAAGAAAATCTAAAACGTATAAAAGGGGCAGGACCCGCCCACTTCTTGGGATACTAGGACACCAGCTGTGGCCCCCTTTTCCCTCCTGGGAGAAGTCTGTATTACTACTTTTGAAATAAAACTTGCTTTCTACGCTTGCCTCAGCAGCTTTTCCAATGTTCAAACTTCAACTTGTGAGGAAGCAGAACTCATCACATTGATAACCAGCGGTATCAGTTTTATAGAAAGGGGAAAGAGGGCAAGGGTGGAAGATCTGCATAGCTGGAGGGTTTGCCCAGCAGCAAAGCAGGGGACCTTGGTCAGGTGTGGTCTTTCCATCCTGGTCTCAGATTGGTCAGCAGGGGCTTTGCTGGTGATAAGAAAGCCGCTGGTGTGTGTGGGGCGGGGGGTAGCTTTGATTCGTCGCTAGGTGTTTATCAGAGCAGACCTGTTGTGGCTGGAATCACAAGCAAAGGAGACGGACACACGTGGACACGGAGATGCCGAGTCTTTAACCCTGCTCTCAGTCACCCACTGGACAGTCACATGCAAACGTGAAGAGTCTGAGTTCCTGGTACAGGTGTAAAAGCATTCTCTACCTCGAGGTTACTAAGGCCTTGATCTTTTGCTAAGCTCAGTGGCACGCCTGTATCCCAGCATCATGGAAAGGGAGCTCGAGGCAGGAAGATAGCCAGCTCCAGGCCAATTAGCAAGACTGTCTCAAGATAGAAAGTAAAAAATGGAAATGTAGCTCAGTGGTACAGCGATCCTGGGTTAATCACCAGAAAGACAGAATAAACAATTAATTCAACTTTTTGTTTTGTAACTGGGTAATATGACTGTTGTGTTCCCAGTTTAACATCTGCTCCTTTAAATTTGAAAAAATGTGCGGGCCATACTAGCCCATGCCTGTAATCCCAGTGACTTGGGGAGGTTGAGGCAGGAGGATCACTAATTTGAGGCCAGCCTTGTTGCTGAAAGCTGGGTCCTTGTCCCCATGCCAACTCAATAATGAGGACACGGTTTTGAGAAAAAGGAAAAGGAAAGTTTATTGCTTTGCTACCAAAGGGGAAACACAGGGGACTTTGTCCTAAAGGTTGTGATTCTGCAGGAAAACAGTGCTTTTAAAGAAGCTATACAAAGGCTACACTCCAGGTGTGAGTTGACAGGGGTCCCAGGGAGCCTGAAGGTGTGTTGACATTCACTTGTTAATTTGGGAGATACTCACTCCCTAGATCCTCAGGCAGATATTTCCTTCCTGTGGAGCACAGATAGCTCAGGGTAATCTTGTTCCCTGTCCCCAGGTTAGGGAAGGGGAGAGTGAGAACAGAAAAAGGAAAACTTGTCCCTTTGAAAAATAAGCCTCAGAGCTATATTCAAAGGGTGAAGTGGAGTGAGACATGACCAGGCATGACAGCACAGGCCTGTAACTCCAGCGACTCAGGAGGTTGAGGCAGGAGGATGGCAAGTTCGAAGGCCAGTCTCAACAATTTAGTGAGGTTCCAAGCAACTTAGTGGGACCCTGTCTCAAAACAAAGCATGAAAAGGGCTGGGGAGGTGACTCAGTGACAAAGCGCCCTGGCCCAATCCCCACTGATGAGGCCTGCCACAAACTGAGGCCACCTCAAAGGCTCCCCTTCACCCGTTTCTTGCAATAATACCAGAAAGTTTTCAGACAAGTTGCTCGGGAGAAACAGGCATGAGTTTATCAGAAGGGAAAGGGGGAAGGGGACATAAGGGAGAGAGTGGGTCCTCTCAGGAGAAGGGTGGCACACCCTGCACTTTTATTGAGGGTCTCAGGTAAATTTCCAGAATCCCCCCCACCCCAGGTCGTCTTGACTGACAGCATCGGACTAGGAACTTCAGGGAATGCCTCCAGGAGACGGTGTGGGGTGTGGTGCTCACAGACTTGGAGGATTTAGAGAAAGTGAGTCTTGGGCTGGGGATATAGCTCAGTGGGTAGAGTGCTTGCCTTGCAAGCAGTCAAGGCCCCGGGTTCAATCCCCAGCACCGCAAAAAAAAAAAAAAAAAAAAAAAAAAAGCGAGTCCTGCTTTCCCCTTAATTTCCTGCCCTGATACCACCATTTACCGGTGACCCCCCTCTAATGTTGAAGTTTGAACACTAGAGAAGCATGCCAAGGCAAGCATATTAAGCAGGTTTTATTTAAAAGTAGTAATAGTACAGACTTCTCCCGGGAGGGAGAAGGGGACCATGGCTGATGTTCTAGAATCCCCAGAAGTGAGCGCACCCTACATCTTTTACAAGCTGAGGTCTCTTGTTCTCCAGTTCTCTTTCCCCTCCCTCCCCAGTCTCTCCTTCCTGCCTACAGTGACTAGGCCTGGTTTTGCAGGTGAGATGTAAAAAGTGAGAAGTGATGGGCAGGAGGAGGGCCAAAGTGATTCAGGCAGGCAAGGGCCCAGGGGGCATTAATTAGCAGCTCCTTGTTGCAGTCCTTGACAAGGGCAGGTAAATTTGGTTATCTATGGGCTCTGCAGGTCCTTGACATTCCATTCTCCCAGGGGCAGTCTCCAACTTCCAGAGGCAGATGGCTTTCATGGCCTCCATTTCCTTGATCTGACCCTCCCCTATTTCTACACTAACGCCTGTCCCCAGTTCTGGCTTCAGCCCCCTTAATTAGTTAATTAACCTTTGAAAAGCCCTCAGCAAGATTTCTTCCTGAAGGTCGGGATGTTTTGGTTACCAGGCTGATGGGAGGTGCGATAGTTCATTGATAAGGGAGGGTCCAGGCCACCTGGTAGGGTGTGACAAGAACTTGAAACAATAGATTTGCTTAAAGGACTGGGGGAGGTTTGGGCCTGTCCTGCCCATCTTCCAGGGGAACATCTGTCAGATAAGGAAACTTCATCGCCCCTTTCCCGCCCTTCCCTTCTGGCTCACTCTCTACGTAACAGAGTGGCCGGTGGTTCAAGCTTTTAAAGCCTTTGCCTCCCACCCCCGCCACTGGGAACTGAACTGAGGGGTCCTGTTCTGTAAGGCGGGCCACTGTGTGCTTTGAACAGCCCTCAGCCCTCGCTGCTCACTGTGATAGAGCCATTTACCGGTGACGAGTTCTGCTCCTTCTAATGTTGAAGATTGAACACTAGAGAAGCAGCCAAGGCAAGCATATTAAGCAGGTTTTATTTAAAGGTAATAATACAGACTTCTCCCGGCAGGAAGAAGGGGACCCTGGCTGATGTTGTAAAGTCCCAAGAAGTGAGCGCACCCTCCATCTTTTGTAGGTTAAATTGTCTTGTTCTCCAGTTCTCTACCCCTTATCTCTCCTTCCTGCCTACGTGACTAGGCCTGGTTTTGCATTAAGTGAGAAGCCATGGGCAGGGGGAGGCCAAGGTGATTCAGCCAGGTAAGGGCCCAGGGGGCCTTAATTAGCAGCTCCTTGATTGCAGTCCTTGATAAAGGCAGGTAAATTTGGTAATCAAATGGGCTCTGGAGACCTTGACATTCTCCATTCTCATTGGCAGTCTCCAACTTCCAGAGGCAGATGGTTTCAGGGTTTCATTTCCTGGAATTGACCTGATCCCCTATTTCTACACTAACTACCTGTCCTTAATTTTGGCTTCAGCTGCTGGGCCACTGCTCCTCCCTAATCTCAGGGAAACCTTTCTTCCCCTCCTAGATGGATTTATCTGTCCCTGAGCACACACCCACCACAGGAACCAAGTGATCCAGACCTTGGGGATGGCACCAGGAGATCTCAGAAAGGACCATCTCCCAAATTAACAAGTGGATCACAACTCCAACGAGAATGCTGGAGTGCTGCCTTGAGTTACCTCTTTAAAAACCTGGTTGCCTGCGGACAGGAGTCCCTGTGTCTCTCCTTTGCTAGCAGACCAATAAAATTTCTTTTCCCTTTTTCTCAAAACTGGGAAGTTTATTTTCCCCTGTTGGTACTGGGATTGAACCCAGGGGTGCTTTAAAGCTGGCCTACATCCCTAACCCTTTTTATTTTTAGGCAGGGGATTGATTTGCTAAATTATCCTGACATTGAACTTATGGTCCTCCTGTCTCAGTCTGAATAGCTGGGGTTGTAAGCCTGTGCCACTGATTTTTCTTTTCTTTTCTTTTTTTTTTTTAAGTAATTAAAATTTGGGAAAGAATGATGTAACTTGCTTACATTAACCCATCTTGGCTAGACTTGGGGGGTGGGGAACAGGGGTTTTTTTTTTTTTTTTTTTTCTTTTCTCGGTGCTTGGGATCGAACCCAGGGCCTTGTGCTTGCAAGGCAAGCACTCTACCAACTGAGCTATCTCCCCAGCCCCCAGAGGGTTTTTAAAGAGGTGATTCGAGGCTACATTCCACGTGTTCTCCATTGGAGTTGTAATTCACTTGTTAATTTGGGGAGATAGTCATTTCTGAGCTCTGTAGGTGCCATCCGCACAGTCTGGATTACTTCCTTCCTGTAGTGGATGTGAACTCAAGGACAGATAACTCCACCTAGGACTGGGAAGAAAGGGTAATCCTGTTTCCTTTGAGATTAGGAATGGGGAGAGATTCGGGAGGAGCAGGGAGAGAGGAAGAGAAAGAAACATGTTCATTTAAAACTAAATTGCAGTGGCAGAGCATCAAAGGCTACATTCAAAGCACAAGGTGGACCGCTGTTGCAAACCCTGGAGCGTGGTTACCACTGAACTAGATCCCAACCCCCTTCTACTGGCTGTTATTTTTTGTTTTGAGACAGGGCCTCACTAAATTGCTGAGGCTGGGCTCAAACTTGTGATCCTTCTGCCTCAGTCTCCTGAGTCACTAGGATTTCAGGTACGCACCACCATGCTGGACTCAAAACAATTTTAAACAGGGTCTGGGATTGTACATCATTTTAAGAGTAATTGTCTAGCATTCTTGAGGCCCTGATCCTCAATACAGCAAAACACTGACAAGATTGCTTGCCTAAGGGGCTGGGGAGATAAAGATTACTAGGAAGCAGGTTGTAATCCCAGCTATTTGGGAGGGAGGCTGAGGCAGGAAGATCACAAACTGGAGGCCAACCTCAGCAATTTAATGAGACCCAGTTTCAAAATAAGACAAAATGAAAGGGTTTGGGCTGTAGCTCAATGGTGGAGTGCTTGCCTAGTATGTACAATGGCCCGGAGTTCAATTCTCAGTATGGAAACCTCAATCAGGATGCTAGAGGGACAAATTCAGTGGTGAGATAGGGAGAAAAGCTGGGCTAGGTGGATTGGGACCTTGGGTTCCATCAAGGTCAGAGTCCTGTGTAACGGAGCAGAGACCACAGATACAAGCACATGCTTAAAAACCCAACTGAGGGACCGGGGTTGTAGCTCAGTGGTAGAGTGCTTTCCTAGCATGTCTGAGGCACTGGTTTCAATTCTCAACACCTTGTGTAAATAAATAAAGGTTCATCAACAACTAAAAAAAGATTAAAAAAACAAAAAAAAACCAACAAACATCTGTGACCCTCTCCAAAGCAGGACAAACTGCAGCATGGTAACCTGCCTGGGCTGGGTGCATGAACCACCAGGTGCCCTGGTATGAATGGACTCAAAATCTCTAGCCTAAGGTCTTCAAGGCCACCTCACTGCCCTCTAACCATATCATATGAACCCACAGGCAACAGATGCCCATCAGCAGCTCTTCCTGGGGAACTTTGGTAGCTCTTCTTTCTTTTGTTCTTCCTCTCTCTGATACTGCCGTTTAGTGCTGAAGTTTGAACACTAGAGAAGCACGCCAAGGCAAGCATATTAAGCAGGTTTTATTTAAAGGTAATAATAATACAGACTTTTCCCGGGAGGAAGAAGGGGGCCATGGCTGATGTTGTAAAGTCCCAAGAAGTGAGCACACCCTACATCTTTTATAGGTTAAGGTCTCTTTTGTTCTCCAGTTCTCTCCCCCCTTATCTCTCCTTCCTGCCTACAGTGACTAGGCCTGGTTTTGCATTAAGTGAGAAGCCATGGGCAGGGGGAGGCCAAGGTGATTCAGCCAGGTAAGGGCCCAGGGGGCCTTAATTAGCAGCTCCTTGCTTGCAGTCCTTGATAAAGGCAGGTAAATTTGGTAATCAATGAGCTGCGGAGCTCCTTGACATTCCATTCTTCCAGGGGCAGTCTCCAACTTCCAGAGGCAGATGGCTTCATGACTTCATTTCCTCGATGTGACCCCATCCCCTATTTCTACACTAACTACCTGTCCTTAATTCTGTCTTCACCTCCTTCCCTCCCTTCCTTCTCCCTCTCTTTCTTTTCTATTACTTTAATAAATCCTGTTACCTTATTCGCGCCCTTGACTGTGGATTTCATTCTTTGAATTCACAAGACAAAGAACCCACCCAACCCCATACTCCATATCATATCGGGACAGAGGAATTCATTCATTAAAAAGGTAGTAGTTACTCAAAAGTAGGGAACTAGCCATTTTGCTGCTGTGGGGTGGCCTTGGGAGGAACACTGTTTCCCATTGACTTTGCCCCTGTCCTTGTTAGGAACACCATGATCCAATTATCAACAGGTTGATTTTTGCTTTTTCACAGTAGACAGACTAAACAGAAATAGAATTTAAGTTTTTATGAAAAACTGTGTGTAAGAGCAGGATGTACTATGCTGCATCTGAATGTATAGTGGGCATTAATGGGGACATAGAATTAAATATGCTTTTGGCCTGGGTTCAATCTCTAGTACTGAAAAAAAAAAAAAAGTGGAGGACTTGTACAGACTGGTGGTAGAGCCTGTGGAGCAAGGGGAAGGCCCAGCAAAGGCATAATTGTTGTTTTTAAAGGACACTTTTAAAAAGAAAGAAAGAAATAAGGAATCTGGGATATCCTGACACCTTTATTTTTTCATTATCTAGTAAGTACTAATGATAGTGTGAAGCACAATGTTCAGGGTTTTACATGAATTCTCATTTAGTTTTCACAACCACCTCTGGGTAGGTCCTCTTTTCTTCTCCTTCACTCCTTTTCCAGGAGGAGATTGCAGAAGGACCAAGAGGTCAGATAATTTGCCCAACACAGAACTAGGAAGGGGGGAGCAGCCTGGAGACAAGGGATACAAGCAAACTTCAGAGGCTTTGTTTAGCCACTGTAATATTCTCTTGGGTTAAAAGAGGTTGAAATGATGATCAGTGAAACTGCACATCATGTGCAACCACAAGAATGGGATCCTAATAAATTGTACTCCATGTATGTATGTCAAAATACACTCTACTGTCATGTATATCTAAAAAGGACATCAAAAGTTATTACTTGAAAGTATAATAATATTATAAAAATCTTTATAAATAGTAAACAACAACAAAGAGGTTGAAATACTTGGCCAAGAAATTAACTGCTTTTCCAGTTCTGGTCACAAGGAGATTGGATTAATTTTCCTTTGCGGGGGAGGGGAAACTTGACCAAGGTTGCAGGCTGACAGTAGGAGTAGGAGATAACATTTCGTATGTGTTTACTACCTACTGAACAATAAACCCGGAGGAATCGTCAAGCTAAATAAGAGACTCTCCGAAGATGAGCATGTGTTCTCAGGAATAGACTTACAATGGGAATACATGTGCCATTGTAAACTCTGTGTATTCAAGGAGGTTAACAGGAAATTTTAAAGACAAAATAAGGATTACACAAACTATTTCGAAATCATGTTTGGTTATACGTCCAATAATAAGGGAGGGGGCAGGGGATATAGCTCAGTCTGTAGAGTGCTTGCCTGGCAACACACACACACACACACACACACACACACACACACGTAACGATAATAAGGAAGGCAACAGTCCAAGGTTGAACAGGCAGTTGTTGGACAGACATCCTTGCAGAAATATCTTTTTAGGAGTAAGGTTGCAGCGACTCGTGCGAGGTTGTGGTTCTGGCAGTGTTTAGTGACAGTGCTCGTTATCAGGTATCTATGCCTGAGGTCCTCCTCCTTCATGTCCTCCTAGCTTTATTTCATTTGATTTGAGAGGGCTTGACATCTCTATTTCGATTCTGACACATCTCACAAGTCCCGCTGAAGCAGGGTCTGCTGTTAATGCTCATTTGAGAGAAGTGGACAGACGTAAGCGATATCGAGCCCCCGAGCTCACACTTGAGACAAGGGAAAGTGCGGATTCAAACCCGGTCTTCCGACCCTAGCTATCCAATCTCCCCGCTTCCGCTGCACCAGCCCCTGCTAAGAGGAAAGCCTGGGCCGGTGGACCTGGTCGCCCCGACTTGGAGCACCCCGCACACCTGGTTGGGGCCGACGAGCCCCGCCCCTTCCCTGCGGAGACCTGGGCTCCGCCAATCAGCGCGCCGGGGGCAGGCCGCGGGTGCGCGCGCCCCGGGCCCGCGGCCCTAGTGGCCAGAGCGCTCGGAGACGCGGCGCGGGGCTCACGCGGAGCGGGCGGGCGCCTGGGCCTCGCTCCCCTCCCCTCGCCGCCTTCTCCCCTCAGCCGGACCGGAACTATGTGATCCCGGAAGTTCCGGGGCCATTGCTGTGTGGGATAAACAGTAATGGCGGAGGCTGCGGCTCCCGGAACAACAGCCACAACATCAGGAGCAGGAGCGGCAGCGGCGGCGGTGGCAGCGGCCTCCCCCACCCCTATCCCCACAGTCGCTGCCCCGTCCCCGGGGGCGGGAGGAGGGGGCGGCGGCAGCGACAGCAGCGGCGGCGGCTGGACCAAACAGGTCACCTGCAGGTAGGACGTTGCGTGGCGGAGCGCCGGGCGAGGGGCGGGGGCCGTGGGCGGCGCGGGCGGCCGGCGGGGGCGGCGCGGGAGGGAGGGGCCCGGCCTTTCCGCGACCCTCGGCGGCCGCTCCGGGCCCGTGGCTGCGTCAACCCCCGCCGGCGCGGAGGCCGCGGCGCGGGCGGAGGTGGCTGGTGGCGCGCGACCTCCGCGGGGCCGCGAACTTGGCCGCCGCTCTCCGGGGCCACCTTCTCCGGCGCCCTGCGCACCGGGCGGAGGTAGGCCGACCCCTGCCTAGCGGTGCGGGGTGGCCGTCTGGGGGCGGGTGGGAGGACGCCCCCGGCCCGGCTCGGGCTCCGGAGGTTCGGGAAGGGGCGCGCGGTGGTCCCTCCCCGCCGGGCGCCAACCGCCTCTCCCGGCCCGGGAGACGCCGCCGAGGACTGTCGCCCGGGTCTCTGCGCCGTGTCATCCGTTTGTAACGTCTTTTCTCCTCTCCGCCCCGCACCCCGCCCGGCCGAGAGAAGCGGCTCTTGCACGTCTTTGTATGTTGGTCGAGGTTGGCGGTTCCAGCTTTGTCTTGGCACCAGTCATCGGGGCCGGGGTCCTCTCCTCCGCCCTTGCTTTGATGAGCTGCTTTGGTCCTCTGGTCCCGAGCGGTGCTGCTTTTTTGAAATTGACGCGTCCTACTTCTGAAGGGAGAGCTTGAGGAGAGGTTTGGTAAGCTGGCGGACCTTAGAAAAATGAGTGAGAGGATGGTCGAAGGCAGAGGCGGACGCGGGAGGTTATTTGTGTGTTATGTTCCGGCTTTTAAACAGTGGTGGGTAGCGACTGCAAGCGGTTTTTTTTTTTTGTTTTTTTTTTTTAATCCGTTGAAAGAAAACAACTCGAACGCGGATTTTCACCTGACCGAGGTAGTTTATGTGCAAATACATAATATTCCTGGCATTATAGAAGTCACTGTTGTAGTATTAAAGTAGAGACTTAAGCATTGCTAGTCTTTCTTGCGATACATCGATGGCCAGATTGAAGCTATCTTGGTCTTTATATGGTATGTGTAAGGTATGAATGGTAGTCTTATTTTCAATCAGTGGATGCAGAAAGCATAAAAATTTCAGGTAACTTGTCTCAATCTGTAGATCCTATTCAAGTGCGGTATCTGAAGGACTGAGAAATCTTTAAAAGTTCCTATTCCTGGAACCGATTATTTGAATCTTTTCTGAGCTACAGTTGATTTATTTTTATTTTAAAATTTCATTTATTTATTTTGTACCGGGAATTGAACACGGGTTATTAACCACTGAGGGACATCCCAACCCTTTAATTGTTACTTTGAGACAAGGTCTGCTTAATTGCTGAGTCTGGCTTTGAACCTGCAGTTCTCCTGCCTCGGCCTCCCAAGCTGCTGGGATCACTGGCTTGCGCCACAGCACTGCTGCACTACAGTTGGTTTTTATGTGCTAATGTCTTTCAAAATAGTGTAACCTTTGAATTCCTGGACTCTCCAACAATTTGTTTTGCAGAGCCAGTCTCCCTCTATACAGTGAACATAATGTAGCTTGTATGAGTTTTTAGAGCTCCATAAGATACATTGATTTTATTCATCTGCAGCCTAAATACAGTCTTGCCATGAATACCCATCACCAACCTGACATGTCTATTCTTGTCTCCTTATTCTACTTTGTATCTTGACCCTTACATTACATCTCTGCCCAGAATCATTGTTACTTTCTTTCAACACTTTGGTTTTTTCCCTCTGATACTTTTCCTGGTTTTCCCTGTCCTAGTTCTTCAACCAGTATCATAGGGATTCTAAATGGTGTGCCCAACTCATCATTCCTCTTTGGCTTTATTATGTGCTGTACTGGGAATTGGACCCAGGTGTGCTCTACCACTCACCTACATCCCCAACCCTGCTTTTCATTTTGAGACAGGTTCTCACCAGGTTACTGGTCTTGAACTGGTGATCCTCCTGCCTCAACCTCCTGAGTTGTTAGGATTACCAGTGTGTGCCACCCTTGCCTGCTTTTATTATCTTTGAGTTGATGAAATTGCCTTGGTGTTTTCCCCTGAGTGGGAATTCATTGCTCAGGAACCAGTAAATTTGTAACAGAAAGCTTAGTCTTTGTCCTTGATGCCGATCCAATGACGAAGACAAGGTCTTGACAAAATGGAAAATGTTTTATTGCTTTGCTACCAAAGGATAAGAGTAACACAGGGAACTGCTATCCCAGAGCCTGTGATTCTGTCCATCATGGGGAACAGGTTTTTTTTTTTTTTTGTTTTTTGTTTTTTTGTAAGAGGTGATTCAGAGAAAATGAGATTAGGAAGGAGAAGATCAGGGAAAAGAAGATCAGGGAGGAGGAGGTCAGGGAAAAAGAAAAGCATGTAAGTTTTAAAGCCACAAGGAATATAATCAAAGCATCAAGTGGACCTCTGTTGCAGAATTATGTATTTAAGAAATTTACATAGCTGTGTAAAACCTAATTTGAGAATACACAAGAGATGAAGCCTTTTTCTTTTTTTTTTTTTTTTTTTTGCAGTGCTAGGGATTGAACCCAGGGCCTTGTGCTTGCGGGGCAGGCACTCTACC
Organism: Sciurus carolinensis; assembly: GCF_902686445.1. Lineage (NCBI taxonomy): Eukaryota > Metazoa > Chordata > Mammalia > Rodentia > Sciuridae > Sciurus > Sciurus carolinensis. The sequence continues at coordinate 15,042,609 of NC_062220.1, forward strand.
AACTGAGCTATATCCCCAGCCCAAGAGATGCAGTCTTAATGTACTAGTTTGATTTATTTATTTATTTTTTGTTTTGGTATAAACATTATAACTTTGCTTGGGACAGCCATCTTTATCTCATTTATTTTTTTTGGTGGGGTTCTTTTGTCCTTTTTATCTTTATTTATTTACTTTTGGAACTGGGGGCTGAATCCAGGGCTTTGCAGATGGGAGGCTTTGTGAATGCCCTGGGCTACATCCCAGCCCTGGACAGCTATCTTTAAAAAAACAAACAAACAAAAAAGAAACTAAAGCCTGGCATGGTGGCAGACACCTGTAGTTCTAGCCACTTAAGAGACAGAATCCCTTGAACCATGGGAGTTCCAGGACAACCTTGCCAACATAGGACCCTGTCCCAAAACAAAGGAATGGAAAAAACCTACAGGTTAATTGATATACCTTGGGGTTTGATATTTGACATTGTTTTCTGTTGTTTCAGGTACCTGGGTGATGTCTTTTTTTTATTTTTAAAGTTTCTCGGTGCGTAGGCCTATAATCCCAGCTACTTGGGAGATTGAAGCAGAATGGGCGTTCTACAGCAGCCTTGGCAATTTAGCCAGACCTTGTCTCAATAAAAAGGACTGCAGATGTAGTTAAGTGGTAAAGTGCCCCTGGGTTCAATGCCCAGGACTGAGTGGTGGTGGGGAGGTTTCTCTTTTGGTTATAGTAATAACAACTATGAAATTTTTATTCCAGATTTTGAGCTCTCTGAGAAGACAACTCTTGTTTATCATTGTTTCTGCAGGGCATGTCTCAGTTCTTGGCATAGAGTATGTATTTACTACATGCTTGAATTGATGATAGTAAAGTCATACCTAAAATTGCCCACTTTAATATGAACTTGTAAGATCCCTCTGCTTTTCCTTTTGTAAAGGAACACATAAATTGATTTAAAATAAAGGACTTAATGGAACTTTTTTTTTTTTTTTTTTTTTTTTTTTTTTTTTTTTTAAATTTTGACCCAGAGTCCCACGAAGTTGCTGAGGCTGTCCTTAAACTTGTGATCCTCCTGCCACTGCCTCCCGAGGTGCTGGGATTACAACAGGCACTGGCAACTGTGCCCAGCTAGAACATGTATATCTTCTTGGACTCTAATTTAATAATTTCCACAAATTTATTTTAAAAAAATTTGCAGTACTGTTTTTTGAACCTAGGAGCCTCATGCTTACTAGGCTAGTGCTCTGCCATGGAGTATACTCCCAGTTCCATCCAGTCATTCAGTAAATAAGTATTGGGTGTCTGCAGTGGGGACACAACACTACATGTTAAGTGAATGCAGAAGTATATTGTACATCTTTTTTTCTGTAGTGCTGGGGATTGAACCCAGGGCCTTGTGCATGCGAGGCAAGCACTCTACCAACTGAGCTATATCCCCAACCCCAGAAGTAAATAGTACTATAAATATTTTTTGGTGTTTTGATAGCTAAACCTTCTTTGAAGACAATTCAAGGTAGTGAGTGGTGTGTTCTGGTGATTGCACATTAAATAGAGATCACTTCTGTCTGTATTTAAGAATTTGGGTAAGGATGTTTGGTTTTGCCTGATCAGAATCAGCTCTGTTTTCTTGTTACTTACTCTTTTCTTAAAGCTTTTTGAAATTCTCTTTGTTTTATTTCTGTTGCTTAAGAAAATCTTAAGAATACCTTTGTTGAGAAACTGTATTATGCTGCCACCATCAGGCTGTTCTTCATATCTTTTATTAGAGGAATGCTTCTAGTTGTCTTGTGTGGGGTTAAAACAGTTAATATTTAAAGAAAAATTGCACTTTGCAAATTATAATTTTGAATTTAGGCATTGTTATTAGGGAGCTTCTACAAGTGAGTGTTCTGGCAGTTGGAAATACATAAAAATTACAAGGAATTTGATTTGTCAAACTTTTTTGTTTAGTTTTTTTTAAGTATGGTTTTAATGTAGCTTTGAAATGAGGGAAATCTTTCTAGGAATTCTTTATTCAAGAGCAAGACATGCATAGTGAATTTTATTACTTTCAGACTATGGTAGTATATTGTGAGGCTGTCTTGCTGTGTTGCACAGGTTGACCTTGAACTTCTGGGCTCAAGTGATCCTGCCTGAGCCACTTGAGTACCTAGAAATATACTTACATTCCACCCCTTGGCAATATAGGTTTATCCCCTCCCACTCTCCCACCCCCACTTCTGGGGATTGAACCCAGGGCCTCACACGTGCTAAACAAGCTTTCTACCACTGAGTGAGCTATGTCTGCAACGCATAGTGTAAATTTTTTTTTTTGTATCAGGAATTGAACCCAAGGGCACATAACCGCTGAGTAACATCCCCAGCCCTATTTTAATTTTTTATTTTGATATAGGGCCTCACTAAATTGCTGAGTCTAGCTTTGAACTCTAGATCTTCCTGCCTCAGCCTCCCCAGCTGGTGGGATTAGAGGTGTGTACCCAGCACGTAGTGTGCTTTGATGGGTAATGGAGACAGGATACTCTTAGATGGTATTGAAAAAGTTGTCTTGCCCTGGGAAAGACAACATTTATCATGGCACCTAGGTGTCTTCTATATTATGTATTGTATGCATAACTTATATAATAAAAAGCAGACTAATATGTGTCTTTACTCAGAAATTTACAATGAAGTTTGAGAAATAGGGTACATACACTCATGAAAATTAAATATTACCAGGTGAGGAGGCAGAGAATTGTGAGACCAAGGCCTACCTTGGCAATTTAGCATCATCCAGTCTCAAAGAATAAAAAGAGGGACAGGTGTAGCTCTATGGTAAAATATCCCTAGGTTCAATCCCTAGTACTGCAAAACAAACAAATGTATTGATTTCGGGCTGGGGATATGGCTCAGTGGTAGAGGGCTTGCCTAGCATATACAAGGTCTTGGATTTAATCCCCAGAACGGCAAAAACAAAAAAAATGATGCAGTAGATGAAGCTATTAAATGCCCCCTCAGGTCACACATGGATTCACACACCTCTAATCCCAGCAATTTGGGAGGCTGAGGCAGACAGATCAGCCCTGGCAACTTGGTGAGACCCTGTCTCAAAATAAAAAGGCCTGGGGATGTAAACTGGTAGAGCATTGTCCTCAGGATTCAATCCCCAGTCCCCGCCCCCCAAAACCACCTTTTTAATATAACATAATTTCTAGAAATCCCCAGAGAGATTATGATGTCTGGAAGTAGTTACAGGGTGGTGTTTGGATCTCTTACACCCTTACAGGCTACTGTAGTTTTTTGTCTCTGCTTTGCTGACTATGATGCTTAGGTTTCCAGAGGTACAGCAATCCAGTAGAGGGATTCTATCTAGTAGGTTGTATTTGTCTTTATTTCTGGACATTGGAGTCAGATTAGAATGTTCACAGTGGAAGTAACTTTAGAAATCATATTGCTCTCTGGGCTGGTGCACTCCTGTAATCCCAGTCTGAGGCAGGAGAATCTCAAGTTCAAAAGTTCAAAAGCTCAGGAATTTAGTGAGAACCTGTCTCAAAATTAAAAAAATAAATAAATAAAAGGCTGGGGGTGTGGCACAGTGGTTAAGTGCCCCTGGGTTCAATCCCTGGTACAAGAAGAAATCATGTGACTCACTGGGCACAGTGACACACACCCGTTATCCCAGCTACTTGGGAGGCTGAGGCAGGAAGATCACACATTGAGGTAACTTTAGTAAGATCCTGTCTCAAAAAAGTGCGTGTGTGTGTGTGTGTGTGTGTGAGAGAGAGAGAGAGAGAGAGAGAGAGAGACACACACACACACACACACACACACACACACACACAGGGGTGGGGTGGGCAGTGGTTTTGGGAGGGTGGTGTTCAGTGGGAGAGCAACCCTGGGATCACTGCCTAGTACTGCCAAAACAAACAAACAAACAAACAAAAAACCATTCAAATTCAAATGACCCAACTAATCACAGAAAGCACACTCAGTCTGGGCAGTAATAGACATCAAGGTGAAATTTGGACGATGGCTTTTTGGTGGTAGCATTTAAAAACAAATTACTTTCTTTCATTGGTTTTGTGTTAGGGAGTAGCTAACTCTTTGCAGGGTTGCTGGTTATGAGTTACCATATGCCACACTCTCTCAGTCTTGTACAGAGATGGGTTGGCAGGAAGGGGTTCTGCTGTGAGGACTATTTTATTCTTTTGAGATTACCAACAGTATTAGTATCACTGAGACCAAAGGCAAGTAAGACAGATAAAACCCAGAGATATCTACCAAACTGCCGCATAAATTAAATGCCTGGTATTTGGTAGTAACTAATGAGGGTTTTATACGCCAGTGTTTGTCTTGATTCTGCAGTATGAGGTGATGAAGTGCCTGCTTGAGTTCCTTCAGTGATGCTATTTGTGCAACCCCGTGTTCCATTTCATTTCTGGGGAGTTTCTCTCAGTCCTTATGTTGAACTAGATATTGTAGCTTCCTACACTGCTGTAGTTCCTTAAAGTTCTATATGGCACAATATCTAGGTCTCCTGCCCTGTTGGGTTGCCTTACTCTTTTCTAAGTAATTTGTTCATATGTACCTTGAAGCAGCTGGTTGAGGAAACAAAGTTAAGGTCACCAGCTGTCAGGGATGATTATTGGAAAGATGTATTTTGACATAATCAACAGCATCATAAACCCAAGTGCAACAATCAATTCATGAATGAAAGCATGGCAAAATAGAATTTACGAACAAAACAGAATGCACCTGTAATCCCAGCTACTCAGGAGGCTGAGACAGCATGATCACAGGCCTGAGCAATTCAGTGAGAACCTGTCTCAAAATGAAAAGGACTGGGGATGTGGCTCAGTGGTAGAGTGCTTGCCTAGCAAGACCCTGGACTGTGATCCTCCGCCCCCAGCCTAAAATCTACTGTGCCTGAGATATGGGAGCTAGCTTATCTTCCCAGCTTGAGATCTCTAGGTAGATCTTTTATCAAGCCTTTAAACTGTTATCTGTATCTCTGACTTTAAACACACCCCAAAAACATACCAGAGGCACACAACCCTTTGTCTTATGTGTGGATGTGGGAGTAAACTGTTGCACAGAGAGGCAAGCTGCAAACAGCCATTTTCCCCAGGCACTGCTTCAAATGAATTTGTTACTTTAAAGCCTGTCTTGTAGCGCTGATACAATGCACTTGGTTGTTATTTCTTAAAAAGTCTTTGTCCTTTTATGTAGTCAGAAATAAACTATTAGTACAGGATTGGTACATTTTCCCCAAAACCTGGCTCTAATTTTATTTTACTTATTTTTGGTACCAGGGATTGAACCCAGGAGCACGTAACACTGAGCACATCCCAGCCTTTTTTATTATTTTGAGACAGAGTCTTGCTAAGTTGCTTAGCATCTCAGCCTCCCAGATGTATCTAAGTTTATTAGAGATACTTTTCATAAACAAAATAAATGGGGTTATGTAGGCTCAGACAGCTGGAGAGCTTGTGGAAAGCAGCTTTGCAGTTGAGCAGAAGTTCAAACCTGAGTTAGGTAAAGTTAAATCAAATAGCAGTTGAAAATAGGCTAACTATACCTCTAATTTGACTTGATTCTTACATTATGTTGTGGACTGCAACCCTAGAACATTAAGGGTCTTGATAATTACAACTGGTTCCTTCAACATGTTTTATTTTTTCTTTTCATGTTATCTGGGACTGTCACAGAAGGTTTGTTAGAAAAGAACCTTTCATTTTCAAACTTGGAGTAGTCAGCTGCCTGTTGTACTGGGAATCCATCCCAGAGCCTTGCTGGTGCTGAGCACCATGCTCTTATGGGTGTCTACTGAGCTGCATCCCCAGCCCTGGGCAGCCTTTTGGAAGACATCTTGGGTAAATGGGAATGTAATTTCTATAAATACTTAGTTCACTGGGTGCATTGTGCCTTAACATCTTCACACTTCTTTTGTTTATTGTGGTTTCTGGTAACTGTATGACCTCTGTCATCTACAAGTTTTCTTACTGTATACCAGCTGTGTGTAGAGGCATGTTATGGCCCCTGCCAAAACTCAAAATCTTTATAACCCTGCTCAGGAGGAAGAGATCAGGAAAGGACTAAAGAATTAAAAAATGAACCCTGATAGAAGTCAATCATAGGAAGTTGGAAGAGATCTGTAATCAAGGTTGCTACAAAAAATAAGAGTGTTACCATTTCCCTAGCCCACCCAGTACTTTAAAGAAGCAGATTGCTGGGTCCCACACCCAGTACTGATTTAGTAGGCCCTAGGTAGGGTCTCAGTTTGCATTTCTAGCAGATGCCCAGGTAATGCTCCTACTGTTGGTCTAGATTCACGTGTATTCGATGCTTGGTTTTTGGAAGGTGTTAGTCATGTTCTCCTGTAATTCTTTAAGACAGTTGGCAGGCTAGTTTCCCTTTTCAGTCTCTTTGGTTTCTTATTCTTCGATTTGTTTTAAGATAGAGCTACTATTATGGCTAAAGTTAGTGGAAAATAAGAGGCCACCTCCCTAGGACTGTAAAATGAGGACAGTGTTCAGACTTGACCTGCAGTGATAAGATGAATGTTTAAAATCTAAGTTGTTGCCTAGCTCTACGGGCAGCCTACTGGAGTACCTAAATGGTTCATTCTGGCACGTGATGTAGGCACACTCATTTCCTTCTATTGTGTATTTACTAGGAGAATGTATTAGTCTTGAATTTTTGAGGACTGGGCTGTAGCCTTTTTTAACCTATTTGTGGTCCTTTTGTCTCACAGGTATTTTATGCATGGGGTTTGTAAGGAAGGAGATAACTGTCGCTACTCGCATGACCTCTCTGACAGTCCATATGGTGTAGTGTGCAAGTATTTTCAACGAGGGTACTGTATTTATGGAGACCGCTGCAGGTAAGAATTTGTTTATAAATTAATATATTTTTTTTTTGGTACTAAGGGTTGAACCCAGGGACGCTTTACCACTGAGCTGCATCCCCAGCCCTTTTTTTTTCTTTGAGATAAGGTCTCAAAGAAAGTTGTTTGGGTCCTTGCTGCGTTGCGGAGGCTGGCCTCAAATTTGGCAGTCTTCTGCTTCAGCCTCCTGAGTTCCTGTCCTGAGCCAGGGTTCCCAGCTATAAGTTCATTTTCATTCTGAGGTGGGTTGGGAGAAAACAGTGAAAGGAGATACATATTTTTATACCTTTATTTTATTTATTTTTATGTGATGCTGAGGATCAAACCCAGTGCCTTACTTGTGCTAGGCAAGCATTCTACCACTGAGCTACAGGCCTAGCCCCAGTAAATACATAACTTTAAAAGCTTTGTACAAAACAGATATAAACAGTGCTTAAGCGCTGGGTTGTATCCTAGCATGCAAGGGACCTTGGGTATAATTCCCAGCACTGGAAATAAATAAAACTCCTTAGAAATGTTAGTATACTGACAGAAATCCTAGGAGGAATGTATTACCCCACCCCCACCCCCATGATGACTTTGTAATACAGTCCTAAAGTTATGCCATCTGAGGGGATGATGTATGCTGTTTGTATATGACATTTGCTTTTCAAACGAAAGAATGATGGACTGGGGTTGTAGCTCAGTGGTAGAGCGCTTTCTGGCTTGTGTGAGGCACTGGGTTCAATTCTCAGCACCACATATAAATAAACAAATTTAAAGGTACATCAACAACTAAAAATAAAAAAAAAATTAAAAAAAAGGAAAAAAAACAAAGAATGAGGCACTTATTTGACTAAATTGGATTCAGTCATTCTTTACTAATATGAATTATGGAGAATGGGTTTTGGGACATTTGGAATGGTGCTTTAGGCTCCCCACACCCACCCCCATGCTGGGCACAAAACCTGGGGCCTCACACTTCGTGTGCGCTATCATCCAGCTAAACCCCTAGCTACTGTTAGGTTACTAGTTAAGAGGGCTTGTCATTTTGTCTTAGACTTCCTGAATCCTCTAAGCTCAGGAGCAGTTACATCCTAGGGAAATACATCAGGAATGTCCCTAGTATCTTTCTTAGAATGTTAGAAAACCAAGAGGGGTTAGTTCATTGAGTTCCTTACACTGAAATTTTAACAGTGGTGGATTCTGATTAGAAACTAGGGCTGGGGATATGGCTCAGTTGGTAGAATGTCTGCCTTGCAAGTACAAGGCCCTGGGTTCAATCCCCAGCACCGCGGGAAAAAAAAAAAAAAAAAGAAACTAGGCACAGTTTTCTTTTTTCTTTTAATCTTCACTGTTAAGAAAATAGGTGTTTAGTTATCCAATGATGTTAAGCAAATTACCCCAGAATGTAGCAGAGTGAAACAGCAGGCATTTATTATTTTAGTTTTCTGGGAGGTCTGGAATCTGTGAGTGGCTTAGCTGGGTAGTTCTAGCTTAGATTGGGAGGAGATGGCAGTGAAGATTTTGGCCATGCTGGCAGTCACCTGAAGGCCTGAAGGGAGCTGGAGAACTGCTTGTAAAGTGGATCACTCTCATGACTGGCGGCCGGTGGACCCTTTAATAGGACTGTGACAGCTTAGCAGCTAGCTTCTCCGGAGGCAGTGGCGCCAGTGGGGGCAGGAAAAGCCACAATGCCTTTTATGACCTAGTCACATGTTGTCACTTCTGCTAAATTCTGAACTATATCCAACCTATATTCAAGGGGAGAGGAATCTAGCCCCACCTTTTGGAAGGGATGCCTGTCATCAAAAAGATTGGACTTGTTTTAGACGATTACACTTGGTAAGACTTAGTGGCAGTGTCATAGCCAATTTTATTGTCATATTAGCAGAAAAAGAAAGTGTCATCTATTGGGTTTATGTGCTTAGAGTTCAAAAGTAACAGTTTCTATAGTTGTTCTATTCTAGGGTAATTATGGAGGAGCTAGATTTCTTGGACTGGGTTCCAGGCAGTTGAGAATTGTTGCCAAGAATGATTAGGGGATGGGAATTGAATATTGGTGAGAGTGGAGAATCTGAAGTACCCATCAAACTGGGCATGGTGGCACATGCCTGTAATCCCAGCAGCTTGAGATGCTGAGGCAGGAGGATCACAAGTTCGAAGTCAGCTTCAGCAACTTGGCAGGGCTCTAAGGAACTTAGTGAAACCTTATCTCCAAAAAAGGACTGAGGAAGTGGTTCAGGAGTTAAGTGCCCCTGGGTTAAATTCCTGGTAACACCCCCAACTCCCATTGCCCACCCTGCCCAAAAATGTGGGAACCCAGCAGAGAACTGTGGAGAAAAAACTGACTAGGAAAAGGTACAGAAAAAGTATTATTCACCCGATTGGAACATACAGATGCAATGAATGGGAAATTGAAGATAAAATTGTAGAAATCTGTGCTAAGGCCTAGGTCTTTGTGTTTTGATTTGATTTTTTTGTGTTTTTGATTTGATTTGATTTTTCAGGCAGTTTTGCAGTTCCAAATGACATTCTGATTTCTCTTAAGGACTAAGTGTAGAAGCCCATCTCTGTATTTAGAGGGCTTTTTTGTAGGAAAGGGGACTGAGGATTGAAAACAAGGAGTGAGTAGGTGCCCAGTTTTGATGATATTTCAGCAGATGTGTATTTCCCAATGAAGGAAATTCAGGGGTTTTTGCTGTGTGTGTATGTGTGTGTTGTTAATAGTAAAGAAGTAGCTCCCTGATGGGCATGATGGCACACACCTGTAATCCCAGGTAACTCTGGAGACACAGGCAGGAGGTTTTCAAGTTTAAGGGCATGCTCAGCAATTTAGTGAGACCCTGTCTCAGATATAAAAAGGACTGGGGATGAGACTTAGTGGTAAAGCACCCTGGATTCAATCCCCAGTATTAAAAAAAAGAAGAAGAAAGAAAGGAAAACTGAGATGAACATACTGAAACAGTATATTTTGTGATCAATCAAACATTAAGAACCATTCCATTGGGCTGGGGAGATAGCTTAGTCAGTTGGGTGCTTGCCTTGCAAGCAGGCCCTGGGTTTAATCCCCAGCACTGCAAAAAAAAACCAAAAAACAAAACAAAGAAAACATTCCATGTACTAAGTCAATATAAATAAAATACGGTCCCTGCCACCAAACATTTTGAAAATTATGAACTTTTAAAATGAAGAGTTCCTCTGTCGGGTATCATACTGTGTACCTGGAATCCCAGCCACTTGGGAGACTGAGGCAAGAGTGACCAATTTAGTGAGACCCTGAATCAAAATAAAAAATGAAAGGACTGAGGATGTAGCTCAGTGGTAGAGTACTTGCCTAGCATGTTCAAAAGCAGGGCCCTGGGTTCAATCCCCAGTACTGCAATTTTTTCTTTTTCTTCTTTCTTTCTTTTTTAATAAAAAGAGTTCTGAGAGTGACAGCACAAGCCAGTAATCCCAGTGGCTCTGGGAGGCTGAGGCAGAGTTCAAAGCCAGTCTCAAAAAAAGTGAGGTGCTAATCAACTCAGCCCCTGTCTCTAAATAAAATACAAAATAGGGCTGGGGGTGTGGCTAAGGGTCAAGTGCCCTTGAGATTAGTCCCCAGTACACACTACTCACCCTCCCCAGCCCCACACAACAAAAGTCCTAGAAAGGAAATGTATATCAAATAAAAACAAATAAATTTATTCTGAGAATGTGTTGATGGATAAATGTAGATTTCAAAAAATTGTCCTGGGGATCAAATGCAGAGCCTCAGGCATACTAGGCAAGGGCTTGACCCCTGAACTCCACCCCCAACCCTTCTTCCCTGATCTTTGACAATGAAGTGAAATGAAAGAGCATATTCTTGATAGTTCCTTCCCCTCAGCTCATGCAGTTTCACCCTAGTAGAACCACCTAGTACTTTGGGTTTTTGAAGCTGATAGCAGGATTCTCAGATCACTTGTATTTTGTAAAGTTTATCTAATGCCTAAGAGTTGGAATATTAATGTTTGAAGTAATGTAATACAGTGATTAAATATAGACCAACTCAGGAAATGTTTGCCATAAGCCAAAGGACAATATAAATTCTTTTACTTTTTTAAAAATATTTTTTAGATGTTGATAGACCTTTATTTTATTCATTTATTTATATGTGGTGCTGAGAAGCAAACCCAGTGCCCCACAAATGCTAGGCAAGTGCTCTAGCCACAACCTCAGCCCTCCTTCTTTTTTAGCTATAAACATAGATACCCCTGATGCAGATGACTCATGGTTAGTACTGCTTCATTGCAAGGGCTGTTAGATAAGGTACATATTTGAGAAATTATAGTTAAGATTTACTACATAAAAAACTAATTTTGTCTGAATGAAACTAGTAGCTTAAAAGTCTGAAAGAATTGTCAGCATTTTCTCAGGCAATAAGTTGCTTCATTAAAGAAATAATGTTTTGTTTTCTGTATTAGAAGGTTTAGTGATTTACAGATTGAAAAGGGAAGAGAGATTGTATAGGGCAAAAATTTGGAAAATAATTTGTGAATGACTATGGGAAAATAAGAGTACAAGAAAGAATACGTATGTGTTTTGTAAACACGATCTCTACTTTTTAATATTGCCAGCATTTTGGATTCTGTGGTGGTAAATATTCCACATCTACTTGTTGAATTTCGGTGTCAATTTTGGTTTGATTAATCATTTACTTGGTTTGGGATGTAGTCTCTAGCAGAGTTACCATGAGAACTGTACATTGCCAGCTATCTGAAACTTCCTGATTAGAGTGAAATTTGAAGAGTAACAAGTGGTTTATAGCAGGGGTGGATAACCTATAGACCAAACTTGATTAAAGACTATTTTTTTTTTTTGTTTTTGTTTTGTTTTGTTTTGTTTTGTTTTTTTTGTATTGGAGAGTTAATCTAGGGGTGCTCCACCACTGAGCTAGGTCCCCAGGCATTTTTAAGGTTGTGACAGGGTCTTGTCAAGGCTGACTTAAACTTTTGATTCTCCTGCCTTAGCTTCCTGACCCCTGGAGATAACTGGGGTGTACCTGCTAAAAGGCTGGTTTTTGTTGTTGCTATTTTGCAGCTTGTTATGTCAGGAGACAGAATATTGTAGACAGTTTTCCACATCAGCACAGCCTCACTCTTTAATGACTACAGTCATTCCTGTGTTTGTTGCCTAGATGTCAAAAGACCGTTTAATAAATAAAACCTAATTGAAACATGATCATAATGTTTGTTTAAAAAATGCCTATCACTGGTTTTGCACTACTGAGTTGAATAGCTGTGACATTGCTGTTCAGGCTGCAAAGCCTAAAAATTTTATATACTTGGCATTTTAATGTTTGCTAACCTCTGGTCTCTGGCCTTCATCAGTAGTATTGGCCTCATATGGGGGTTATTAGACATGCAGAATTATGGATTCCATTCCATATTCACAAGTTAGATACCTTGTTTTCAATAATTTCCCAGGTAGTTCATATACACAGTGAAATTTGAAAAGAATCCAAGGACAGTATCAAGGAATATATATAATTGGACATTAACTGCTTACTTTTTTCTTATTTATTTATTGTAGTGCTGCGGATTGAACCCAGGACTCTCACGCATGTTTGGCAAGCACTCTACCACTGACCTACATCCCCAGCCCTAACTGCTTACTTTTTCCTTTTTTTTTTTTTATCCCCCCAGATATGAACATAGCAAGCCATTAAAACAGGAAGAAACGACTACTACAGATCTAATTGCAAAACCATCCCTTGCTGCTTCCTCAAGTCTCTCATCTGTGGTTGGACCGCTTGTCGAAATGAATACAGGAGAAGCTGAGTCAAGAAATTCAAACTATCCAACAGTAGGAGCAGGTTCAGAGGACTGGGTGAATGCCATTGAGTTTGTTCCTGGCCAACCCTACTGTGGCCGTAGTAAGTATTCTGAAGAATAAATAAGAGATAGGTCATCAATTAACTGAGTTTTCACAATCTTCCTGCTTCCAGTCTTCATATTTAGCCTAATTTTCTCACATTAAATTGGATTACCTAGGACTTACAGATGGAGTGAAACAAACTTTTTGAATCCCAAGAAGTAATAAATTCAGAATGTTTGAGAGAGATACCTTTCTTCTATAACCAGTAATTTTTAATTATAAAAATAATTTATTTTTAAATAGTTTGACTAAAAAATCATTTATAACCATTACTTTCTAAGATTAAATTTCAATTACACAAGAAATAAAGAAGCTTTTTTTTTTTTAAACAAGCCTTATCTTGGAAATGTCATTATTAGAGAAAAATAACTTCAAAAGTGAAGAGATTAAGCTGCACATGGTGATGCATGTCTGTAATTGGGATGCTGAGGCAGGAGAATCAAAATTTTGAGGCCAGTCTTGGCAACTTAGTGAAATTCTATCTCAATAAAAAGGGCCAGAGATAGTGGGGTGTGGTGGTGAATGCCTGTAAACTCAGCTATTTGGGAAGCTGAGGCAGGAGAATTGCAAGTTTGAAGCCCATCTGGACAACACGTAAACCCTATCCCAATAAAAAGGGGTAGGAATATAGCTCAGTGGTAGCACATTTACCTAGCACATAGGAGGTCCTGAGTTCAATTACTAGTAGTTAGGGGAAAAAAAAAATTGAAGGAATTAGTTCAGTAGACTGACTGTTTTGGAGTTTAAGTTCTTTATTTTTTCGTTTCAGTAAGGTTCTCAGTTACCTTAGAGTTCTTTTATATAAATATATATATGTGCCTTATCTTTTTGGACTTTTACTACCCTCTTACACATTTTCAGCTGCCCCTTCCTGCACTGAAGCACCCCTGCAGGGCTCAGTGACCAAGGAAGAATCAGAGAAAGAGCAAACTGCAGTGGAAACTAAGAAGCAGCTTTGCCCCTATGCTGCAGTGGGAGAGTGTCGCTACGGGGAGAACTGTGTGTATCTCCATGGAGACTCGTGTGACATGTGTGGGCTGCAGGTCCTCCACCCGATGGATGCAGCCCAGAGGTCACAGCACATCAAAGTAAGTCTTCAGGGAGACGCCTGTGTTTTCAGGTGTAAGAAGCTGTATTTGCCCTTTCACGCGTCAGTTCATTTTAGAAAAGCATTTGATGAATTGAATGGTTTTCAGTAAGTAGTGATGTTTCTCTGGGCTTTTTAAATGCTTTATGAAGAAATCATGCTTCTAGAGGCTTGGGATGTAATTCAGTGGTAGAAGCACTTGCCTAGCATGTGCAAAGCTCTAGGTTCAATCCCTAGCACCAAACCAAAAAATGAAACAAAATGTTGTGCTTCCAGAACCTTATTTATTTTTATGTGGTGCTGAGGACTGAACCCACTGCCTCACATGTTCTAGGCAAGCACTCTATCACTGAGCCCCAATCCCAGCCGTGATTTACTGTTTTAAAATTCACATTTCAAATTGGGTGTGATCATATCCATCTGTAATCCTAGTGACTTAAGGAGGCTGAGGCAGAAGGATTACAGATTTGAGGCTAACCTCAGTAACTTAAGCCCTGTTTTAAAATAAAAAAAGGGGCTGTGGCGTGGCTTGGTGGTAGAGTGACCCAGGGTCCATCTCTAGTACCAAAAAAAAAAAAAAAAAAATTCCTTATAAATCTTTCTATATATTGAGGATAGTAGTACCTACCTCTGAAGACCATAAAAACAAAGGGAATTAGGAAATAGACAAGGGAAAAGATACTAACATTAAGTGGTTATGTGGGATTACAGATGGCTTTTTTGCACCTTGTATTTTCTGTAATCATGTTTCTTACGAATTAAAAAAGGAGAGCCAGGGTTGTGGCTCCGTGGTAGAGCACTTGCCTAGCACTGGGTTTGATTTTCAGCACACGTATAAATAAATGAATAAAATAGAGGTCTATCAACATCTAAAAAAAGTATGTGATATCCACATGAAAAATTTGTAGACAAATTTCTATAGCAGCATTATTCCTAACAGTCCCCAAATGGAAACAACCTACGTGTCTGTCATCTGATGAATCGATAAGTAAAATATCCCACCCAATGTCATATTTCTCAACAATTAAAAAGAAACAAAATGCTAAGACTATAACATGAATAAAATCAAAAACATACTAAGTGAACAAAGCCAGTCATCAAAGACCACACAATTGGCAAGTCCACAGAATAGTGGTCGCCAGGATTTGGGGATTTGAGGGAAAAGAAGTTACGGTTATGGGGTTTCTTTTTAGGTGTAATGAAAACATTCTAATATTAATTGTAATTTTTTTATACAACCGAATATCAAAATGATTTAATTGTACAGTTTTACATGGTGTGCAAATTATCTCAGTGAAGCTTTTTTTTTTAAAGGCATACTAGAGGTTAGGAATAGGGGTCAGTATTAGAACACTTGACTACTATCTGTGAGGCCCCGCTTAAGTCCCAGACACTGCTGCTGATAAATAGCATATGAAGATCATGTACCTAGCACATAATTGTCACCTAATAAATGTTGATTTCCTTCACCTTTATTTTCTGACAGTTTTAAGTTAGAATCTTAATACTATTTACAATCTCCACCTAGAAACCAGAAAATCAATTAAGCATGAAAAACCATCTATAATGTAGATAACAACAAAGTTAGATAGAGAAAATTAGGTAATTTTTCAATTCCTGGAGTTGAGTTCTCACAATTTGATTTTCTAGTATTTGAAGTCTGATGATGTCATTGCACTTGTGTTTACTTGTGAACAAAATTTACTTTCAAGTCTAATTAGGAAAATGTTTCTTTTGATGATTTGATTCTCTGAACATTCATGAACTGTGGAGTTGAAGTCTTTCAGGATGATGCTTCTCTCTTCCTTCTTCCAGTCTTGCATTGAGGCCCACGAGAAGGACATGGAGCTGTCTTTTGCTGTGCAGCGCAGTAAGGACATGGTGTGTGGGATCTGCATGGAGGTGGTCTATGAGAAAGCCAACCCCAGCGAGCGCCGCTTCGGGATCCTCTCCAACTGCAACCACACCTACTGTCTCAAGTGTATTCGCAAGTGGAGGAGTGCTAAGCAATTTGAGAGCAAGATCATAAAGTGAGACTCCTCCCCAATCTTCGTTTGTGCTTTCTATTTCGGGGAAGAATTTAGTATCTTGTGCCAACTTTCAACCAGATGGACCGCATTTAAATGCATGCATTTTATCTTGAAACTGGGGTATTCTAATTGGGATTTCTTCTTTGTATTTCAGCTAGCTGCTAGGTTAGTTGGTCTACTTTTATTTGAATGAGGAAACCCTATGTATCAGTTAATAGACTGTGCTTTTTCCAAGGAGATTGTGTTTAATGGATTAGCCAGTTTAGGCTCCGTGAACAAACTTATCTAGCTCTGAATGTATGTTTCCTGACGTTTTACATTTTCCACTTTCCTATTCCATCCATTAAGCTAGCCAATAATCTACCATCCTTTAAAGATTGTTCTCATAACTGAACAAAAACTACATAATCTAAACAGAGCAAAGTTACAAGAAATAAATTTATTTAAACGAAAGAAAAAGGAGTCTGTGTGAAATGTCTTCTTTTGTTTTGTTTTTGAATCTAAGTTATTTTTTAAAAATGAACTGGCTAGCCATTGAGATGAATTTATGAAGGACTTTGTCTTGCCTCCAAAGAAAGCATCAGTTGTGTGACAATGTGTGGAACCCTTTCAGGAAATGCCCACGTGCCTCTCAGTTAAGCCTTTTTTTAAGTCTGGAGGTGACACACCAGGGTGTGTCCTTAAGAGTGGGTCTGTGAAGGGGAATTTGCATTGCAGCCTGTTCATTGTTTCCCAGGTCCTGCCCAGAATGCCGGATCACATCTAACTTTGTCATTCCAAGTGAGTACTGGGTGGAGGAGAAAGAAGAGAAGCAGAAACTCATTCAGAAATACAAGGAGGCAATGAGGTATGAGCACTGCAGCCTTTTCTCAAGCTGAGAGCCCAGCTGCTTGGGTTCACTTTGGAAAGATCAGTGCTGCATTACACACTCCTACCTCCTTCCTACCCTTTCTTTTACTTACCAGTATGGTTTATTTTGTCACCCCTGATACCACTTACCCACTTTGTATCTTGCTGTATAACGCAGTCCTTGGGGTGCATGCCAAGGGACTGTGTTATAATGACTTCTGTACTGTTGATACAATGGGTTCTACCTTATCCTGAGTCCATGTCCGATATTAATTTTTGTGTGTTGGCTTTCTAGAAGATTTCTCTCTCTGTTGGAACTGTGGTACTAGAGCTGGTAAACAGCATAGATTTCGAACCATGACTCTGCAGTTAGTATTCCATGCATTAACACGCGTTTCTAAAAACACACTTTGGGGAGGGCTGTGAACAGATACCTTGGTTCTACCCTTATCTGTTTAAAGAAACCCTGGATGATAGTCAGATCTAGGCCTCAAGTCCACTGTGAATAAGGGTTGCGATATTTTCCTTTCCAGCAACAAGGCGTGCAGGTATTTTGATGAAGGACGTGGGAGCTGTCCATTTGGAGGGAACTGTTTTTACAAGCATGCGTACCCTGATGGCCGTAGAGAGGAGCCACAGAGACAGAAAGTGGGAACATCAAGCAGATACCGGGTAACTCTCGCTGTTTTTCTAAAGGAGGGGAAATTCCACGCACAGTTGAGTCCTGCGCATTGGGGAAGGGGAAGGCCAAGATTAGCACTCAGGGCTGGGAGTGAGACTGGAGAAGAGGATCAGAGGAGGAGGCAGACCTTGGAAAACTGGGAGGGATAGGAAAGGAAAAGAAGGAAAGAGTGTAAAGCTGTAGCCTAAACTATTTGCAGCAAGTAACCAGAGGGAAGGCATTGGTAAGATGGAACTGTAAGTAAGAAGTCTGGTTCGTCATGCCCTCTGTGTGCTGGATGGTTTGCCTTTTAAACAACAGAATAGAAGACACTACTCAGCAGTGCCACCCCTATCATGGCCTTGTTTTTTACAGGCCCAACGAAGGAACCACTTCTGGGAGCTCATTGAGGAAAGAGAGAACAGCAACCCCTTTGACAACGATGAAGAGGAGGTTGTCACCTTTGAGCTGGGCGAGATGTTGCTTATGCTTTTGGCTGCAGGTGGGGACGACGAGCTGACAGACTCTGAGGACGAGTGGGACTTGTTTCACGATGAGCTGGAAGATTTTTATGACTTGGACCTATAGCAGCTTTGCGTGGCACGGGAACTGGTCTGCGAGCCTCAGACAGTAGCTGTCCCCTGTGCCGCGTGGCAGTGCGTGTTGCTCTCCTAGGCAGGCCTCTCCACTCCAGGTGCTGTCGTGATCACTTACCCAGGGCCTGCTGCTCCCCTCCCCCTTCCCCAAGGAGTGTCTGTTTTCTCTGTTTCAAAAAGTTACAAAAATAAATCTTAAAGTTAGTTTTTTTGTAACATGAATTTAACTGTCAGACAGTTAGTGTAGGTTTGTTGCGTCATCTGTTTTCAGCCAGGTTATGTCTATGGACTTTTGCACTCATTTCTAGGACCCCAGGTTCAGAAGCAAAAGCACCAGTTGTGCTTTGGGGTCCAAGAGTAGGGGTGATGGGGGAAGGGACCTAAGCTGGCTGGCAGGTAGCCTTCTGCAGATGTAGGAGGTGGGTCCTTGAGGTTTCTGGTAAAGTGTGCACATCCGTGTTTTGTATCAGTTCCCTCCCCTATAATCCCCTCCACGTGCGCTTGTCCTGTGGTTTTGGTCTCTTGTTTGATTGCACACAAGGAGTACTACTGGGTATCGAGAACCAGGTGTGAATGTATTGAGTTTAGCATGCTAAGAACATTTGAAAAAACACATGAAAGATACAGTGGCATACCATCAGTGCAGGATTGGCAGTTGACTCCCAATGGCTTGGTGTGTGAGCATGAGCTCGTGAGAAGCTTCCTATTCCTGCATAGGTGCAGTATTCTTAGCCTTAGTGGACAAATTTGGTTTAGTGGTTCCAGCCTCATGTGGCAGATAGATCTTAAAGGGCAAAGCAGTGTGTTGGTGGTAGTTACTAATAGCAGTGCTAGCTCTGTCTATGCTAGAGAAATGGGGTCAGCCATAGTGGATAAGTCCCATGTATCAACACAGACTGGGTCTTGGATGCACAATTTTATTTAATGTTCCGTGGTGTAGCCTTTCCAGTCCAGGCACTTTTGGAAAAACTTTTGTCCTCGTTTGAGGGGTTCTGTTGTCAGGTTTTTGTGTTTGTTTTTGTGGGTATTGCCTCTTTCCGCCCCTGAGCTTTGCAGGTAGACAGAAGTCATTCGAATCTATGTTCTAAGGTGTTTATTGTGGTGGAGTGATTGGTTTGCAGTAATAAGTCACACTATTCCACTAAAGGGGAGGGCGTGGTAATCCACCAGACAAGCTGAAGTTAAGTTGTTAGAAGAATTCCTTGATGGGAAAGTTTACCTTTGCATTTTGTTGCTTTGTTTCCTGAAAATAACTTGGGAGATGCTCCTAATTTGTCCATCTACTGCTTTGGTTCCTTGGATCCCACCCATTGTTTCACATTAAGAAAAAACAAGTAATTGTTGCAGAGGTCTCTGTATTTTGCAGCTGCCCTTTTGTAAGAAGCACTTTTCCCAAATAAAACAATTTAAAAAAAGTTGGCTGTTTTGTGTAATGAGCTATTTTGAAACATGTAGGTACCAGAAAATAATGTGTTCCTTTCATTGACTCTTTAATCAGTTCCTCATCCACACTTACGTGGTTATAGATTCACTGAGAAAGTGACAGCTTCTTAAGTCATCTAGTCTGCTGAGAAATGTTTGGTAGAGACATAGGGGAAGCTTACCGGCTGGCACCGTCCAGTTTCTGTGGTAGAATCTGCAGGCCGACTGACTCTAGGCTGCCTTGGTCAGCAAAAGGCGCTATGACTACCTGGTATCATGTGCTTGTAGCGGAACCTGCTTCATGTTCCCAAGTAAGTCATGCAAGTCACTACATAGTTGGTATTTTGAGAGTATTTTTCTTCATAATTACTTTGTGAATTTATTTATTTATTTTTTCCTTTTTCAGGACTGAGGATCAAACTCAGGGCCTTGAGCATGCTAGGCAAGTGTTCTGCCCCTGAGTTAAATCCCCCAACCAGTGTGAAGTATTTTTTAATGAATCAGAGCCAGGTGTGGTGCACACCTGTAATCCCAAGCAACCTGGAAGATTGAAGTAGGAGGATGGCAAGTTCAAGGCCAGTCTCAGCAATTTAGCAAATCCCTGTGTCAAAAAGGGCTGAGGATAGAGCTCAATAGTAGTGTGCCTCTGGGTTAAATCTCCAGTACCAAAATAAATTAAAATGATAGCTATCTGGAAAATCACAAGATGTAGTTATCTTATTTGAGAGCTTTTGCAATGAAAAAGTAGGAGAGAAATACTTGTTAGTTGCAAACAAGCAAAGATTCTGTTTTTGTTTTGCTTCTTTAATACAAAGGAGACAACTTCTATGTATTTAACTTGAATTTTTCATGGAATGGAGTGAGACAGCACTGTGGGTTTTTTGCTTTGTATTGTAGGTGGACACAATACTTTTATTTTATTTTTATGTGGTGTTGAGGATCTAACCCAGGGCCCTCACGCATGCTAGGCAGGCATTCTACCACTGAGCCACAACCCCAGCCCTCTACACAACTTTTGATAGAATTGTTTAACAAGGTGGAAATTTTTCACTGTGCAGTAAGTTTAAAAAGGACTAAAAGGTGATGGTACGTGCCTGTAATCCCAGTGACTGGAGAGGCTGGAGAGGCTGAGGTAGAAGAATCTCAAGTTCAAGGCCAGCCTCAGCAATTTAGTGAGACCCTGTTTCAAAAATACAAAGAACTGGGGATGTAATTCAGTGGTAAAGTACCCCTGCATTCAATCCCCAGCACCAAAAAGCAAAAGTATTCTATTACACAAAAATGTGTGTGTACGGAGGGGGCGGTGGGGGGGTGGTGGGAACTATTAATGATATGTACTAACATTTCTGGATATATTTTCTATTATGGCATAACAAATAGTTAAAAATGCCAGACATCATGGCACAGGCCTGTAATCTCAGTGACTTGGGAGGTTGAGGCAGAAGGATTGCAAGTTTGAGGCCCACTGGGGCAAATTAATGGGAGTTAAAGGGCTGGGGTAATGGCTCAGTGGTGGAGTGCCCCTGGGATCAATCTCCACCACCAAAACAATAACAACAAAAAAGAATACAAGTTGGATGTGTATGTGGTACTCGGAATGGAACCTGGCATGCTTGGCAGGTCTCTATGACTTGATGACCGAGCTACAACCCAGGCCCTGATTTTTTTTTTTTTTTTTTTTTTTTGCACCAGGGATAGATAGAATCCAGAGGCATTTCCCCCACTGAGCTATATTCCCAGCCTTTTTTTGAGATAGGTTATTCACTAAGGTTATTTAGGGCTTCACTAAGTTGCTGAGGCTCTGCTTGAATTTTTGATCCTCCTGTTTCGGGCTCCAGAATTGGGGATTACAGGCATATGTCACCGCATCCAGCTAATACCTAAACTTTTTAAGAAATAAGCTGTGTCCATGAGTTCGTTGCCAACATGAATACTGTTTGTGGTGGCAGGAAAGATGTTGAAAATGTAGTTCTATACAAATGGAAGAGTATTTACCAGTTCATTTAGTTTTATTTAATCCTTGTAGCAATTCTGTCAGATAAGTGCTAATTATTTTACAATGGAAGAGACTGAACTTAGATTAAATAATTTGTGGTTTCACAGTTGGTTAAACTGGGGTACTGCCTTCACACTTGGGTCCTTCTTATTAAAGGACAGAATCAAGTAGGTTGGGTTCATCCTTGTCATCTATGAAAAAGCATGTTGCAAGAGGTCATTAATGACATTCTTGCTAGATTCCAGGAATAGATCGATGGTTTTTGTTTTTTATTTTTATTTTTTTTTCTTTGATCTTTCTCAGCTGCCAGTAGAATTGATCACTATTTTCCTCAATCTTAATGTTATTTACACTGCTTTTTCCTCAATTATGACGATGAAGCACAAGTTCTCTCCCCCTACACCAGTCTGGCATGGACCAGTAATTTTGACAATAATCATAAGAATGGAGTGAATCTAGGTGCAGTGGCACAAGCCTGTAGTCCTATGACTTATGATGCTGAGTCAGGAGGATCCCAAGTTCAAGGCAGCCTCTGCAACTAAAGGCTGTCTCAAAAAATAAAAATGGCCTGGGGGGAGGTACAGGTCAGATGTAGTGTGTGTGCTTAGTACGAGTGAGGCCCTGGGTTTCATCCCCAGCACTTCAAAAAGTTAAGAAAAATGGAATGGAAACTATCCTTTAAAATATAATTACATTTGCAGGAGGACAGGCAGTGCTGCTGGTGGGACTCAGGGCCTCATGCATGCATGCATGCTAGGCAGGTTTTGTACCACTGAGCTCCACCCCAGCCTCATTTAAAAAATAGTGCCTATTTCAGCTCTCTGCTTCCTGAGCACCATGTTTTGAGCTGCTTCCCTCCACCACCCTCTCCCTCCATGATGTTCAGCCTCACCTCCAGCTCCTGGGAATGGAGCCAGCTTATGGACTAAGACTTCTGAAAACCTACCTTGAGGTGAATGGATTTTCTGTGCATTTCCTCCTACCATGATGCTGACAAGGAGCCACCAACCATGGCACTTCCTCTGTTAATCAGTTTATGCCAGATATTTTCTTCATAGCAACAGAAAGCCAACTAAAACAATGACTTTGGGAGAATTAGATCTTTACTGGTCTTTTTAGATAATAGCTGGTACAGGGGGAGTTGAGTACAAAAACTGGAAGCATTTGATGTATAGAAAGTAGATCAGCTTTAAGTTGTTTATAAATTATATGACTGAGGGTGCTAAATATTTGTTTTAAAGACATGGAGAGTTAAAAGGAAGTCAAAAATGAAGGGAGTTATATGTTTAAAACAGTTTTTCTTAATTGCCAGAGTTTACCAGGATTGGCTAATGCTTCCACAAATAGCGATCTACTTGTTCTCAGGTCTCAAATTCCAAGCTTTTATCACCATTTATTGCTGGGTATTGGATACATATTTTATTTTTAAAAATCTGTAACATTGCCTAAAATCAAACTATGATTTATAACATTACATTTATGGGATTAAAAAAACTGTTCCTCATTTCAAATACCAAACTACTAAATGAAATTTTAAATTTGGCAGTTGAAGAACTTTAGAAATTATATATAGAATAATTGGGCAAGTGAAACAATAGTTAATCAGATAAAAACATTTTAGTTTTATTTCTCAATAATTGTCTCCTAGTCTAGTCACAATCTTTAGATTGTGAGGATTTTGTCCTTCATTTTCAACTTAGAATACCACTTTTGAATGAATGACTATTGAAACCTTTATACAACATGGTACTTCTTTAAACACTCTTATCATTAAACACCTGTTGGAAATTTTTAATTGAACTATTTAAACTTAAATTTCACTTATTTATAGTACAACAAACATGTTTATTTGCTCCAATAAGTAATTAATTAAAAAAAAATAGTACCTATTTCAAAAACTAGTTAAAAGGGTCTCCTGGGCTTATGGCTCAGTGGCAGTGCTTGCCTAGCATGTCAGGCACTAGGTTTGATTCTCAGCACCATAAATAAATAAATAAATAAATAAATAAATAAATAAATAAATAAATAAATAAATCATTGAAAACTTAAAAAAATTTAAAAGACTAATTAAAAAGATTCATTGTGTTAGTATGCTGCAGTGCTGGGCACATACTAATTGCTGTATGTTTGCTCATATTTTTTTGTGGTGAGGCATTTGAAATTTATCCTCTTGCCTATTTGGAGATATGCATTGTTATTAACTGTAGTCACCCTGCTGTGCTGGGTGCAGTGGCACATACCTGTAATCCCAGTGACTAAGGAGGCTGAGTCAGGATTATTGCAAGGTCGAGGACAGCCTAAGCAACTTAGACCCTAAGCAACTTAATGGGACCCTGTCTAAAAAGTTGAAGTGGGGGGGTGCTGGGGATGTAGTTCAGTGTTAAAGCGCCACCCCCCATCCAAAAAATGAAAGATTCGATTCCTCCTGTCCAACTGCAACTTTGTGCCCTTTATTTTATTATTGTTTTTGGTACTGGGGACAACCCAGGGGTGCTTTCCTGTGCTACATCCATAGCCCTTTTTAAAATTTTTTGAGACAGGGTCTGACTGAGTTGCAGAGGGCTCGAACTTGTGATCCTCCTGCTCCAACCTCCTGAGTAGCCGAGATTACAGGCATGTGCCCTTGAACCTGGCAGGGTTTTGGGCTCTTAACCATCACCACATTCCTTCCCTGCCCGCCATGCCCCAGCTTAGCGGTAGTCACCAATCTACTGGGTTCTGCTTTCACAGATAAATGAGGTTGTGTGGTATTTGTCTTCCTGTGCCTGGCTTATTCCATTTAGTGTACATCTACCAAGTTCATCCATGCAGTTGCAAATGACAGTATCTCATGGACCTTCCTTCTGAAATACCCCGCCTCAGAACTTGATGCCTCCCACCATGATTCTTCCCTTGGCAGTGGGAGGGTCAGGGACCAGCCTCAGGGCCTCCTGAAGGCTGGACCCAGGCAGGAGTGCTTCCTCCTCCATGGGAAAACTGTGCTGTCTCTAACAGAAGTTAAACAGCAAGTTTTTTTAACATGTGCAATTTCAGGTAACATGAGTTTTTCAAGAATTCCTTTATGTTATATATGTGCCAAGGTATGGAACAGAAAAGGTTTTATTCTCAGGGGACTAGTAGAACATGGGGAGAAATGTACCCCTTTGTCCCCGCGTGGTGTAACCTTAACTATCAAACGAGGTGTCTAGGGACCGAGGTTCAGTTCTGGCCCCCTTCTCTGATGTCTGATGGATAAACGTGGTTAAGATGATTTCATATTAACTAAGGCTTGCTTTATACTCTCAAAGAATTTTTTTGCTCCTCCAGAGAGTTCATTGTCTGGGGTGTAGCTGGGTTGCAGAGCACATGCTTAGCATATATGAGGACTTGCGTTCAATCCCCAGCACTGCCAGATTTAAAAACAAAACAAAAAGCAGTAAAGCCGAGCTGGGGTTGTGGCTCAGTGGTAGAGTACTTGCCTCGCATGTGTGAGGCACCAGATTTGATTCTCAGCACCACATATAAATAAGTAAAATAAAGGTCCATCAACAACAACAACAAAAATTAAAAAGAAAAAAAGCAGTGAAGTAACCACATTTAATCCACAGCAAACTGAATCCAAAGAGGTGTGTCTCTTGATCAAGAACAGCTGTGGCCCAAGTCTTCTGCTTGGCATAATCACCATTTACACTAGTGATTATCAGGCCAGGTCTGTCCTGATGGGTGGTACAGAGTTGCCAAGAGCTGTCTGTGCTTCTAGACTGAACGTGGGCGGGGCAGGGCTTGTGCACACAGTCAGATGTATGCACTGGAGCTCAGGAGGCTTCTGTCAGCGAGAGACTCAGGAAGTCAGTCTTCTTATTCAAAGTTGTCCTGAGTAGAAAGCATTTGACAGGAAACCCCAGTGGATGGAGCTGAGGTAACTCACAGAACTTTAATGCAAATTCCTACTTTTTTTTTTTCAAAACTTGGGGGGGTTGACAGCTGTTCTCAAAGCTTCCCCTTCATGAAGGAGGGAATGAGAAGGGTGCTGACAGGAGGGGGCAGCAACTCCAGCAAAAATAAGGTGTCCTCCCGAACTACTACGGGATGAACATAGCGGCTCAGGTGCTTATGAGGGATGTGGAGGATACCTATGGATATGAAAGTAAGTGTCCCCGGAATGTCTCAGGCTGGGAAGACAGCTCTCCTAGTGGGTACTTTCAGGGGTTCCTTTACCCCACCCCACCATGCCTTTAACTTCCAAGGAGTGGAAGTCCTGACTGAAGACACAATTTAGGGTTTTATCTTGGGGTTTGTCTTCAATTATGCAAATGTGCAAATGTCTCAGGGAGGGCTGGGACCTCAGACTTTCACTGGCCTACAATTTCAGAATCCTTATGTGGTGGAGACAAGAATGCTTGGGACCCTTGGGCCCTTGCTCCTATGAGACACCCGGGTCCCAGCTGCTTTCCATGGCAGCTGGCAACCAAAAGCACCTTTGGCAGGTCATTCATTTTGGACACAATGAACAGACCGGCTGAATTCCTTAGGAACAGAGCTACTCAACAAGGAGTGAAGCTTCCACGATGTGAAGTTTCTACAAGGCACTTGAAGTAAGAAAATGAAAAGTGCTTGGTGATTCGGAAGGCAGAGCTGGGAGGGGACACTGCCTTCCACCTTGGGGGATTTAGCATGTGTGTGCTTCTTGAAGGTCAGAATTTTTAAAATTAACTCTTCAAGGACTCCTTAGGGACCAGGAAATGTCTAAGGGAGCTAGTGGACAACTCAGGTCTGCCATGGGAGGGTGGGAGGAAGGAAGGTGGCCTTAAAGACTGACTTCCTGGCTGAGAGCCAGCTGAGTGGTGTTTGGGGGTGCGTGCTGCTCCACCATCATCTGGGGCACAGCCCTTTAAACACCAGCCTGAGATTCTCAGGGCAGAGCAGGGAACAGGAGGGATGGCCAACAACTGCTTGGGAAAAGGACCTGGGGATGCCCCAGGTTAAGAGCAGTGTCCTGAAGTGGGGCACATCTCTTCAGCACTGGAGTCAGAAAGCCGCGGTGCCCTCATCCCTTCTGACCTTGAGAGGCAGCTCCATAACTGACATCAGCAGAGAGGTGCCTCTATCAGGTGAATGGCCATTGCACACTGGGGGCTCAGACACCTGAGGCCGAGGGGCCCTGGCCTGCTGCCTGCCCTTGGGTCCCCGGGTGCCTCGACTCTTCTGGTCACCCTTATGTGTTTAGTTCTGAAAGCAAGGGTCATTCCCCCACAGGCTCCGAGGCTCCAGCTGCCCTCTGGCCAATCTTAGAGAAGAGGTAGCACAACACTAGTTTTATAATCCTCTGTGAGCCAATTTAATTTCAATTCAGAACTGATTTCTGATCCAGCAGATAACTGGATGTTTTAGAAATTGTGAGCATTGTTCATATCCTTATGGTCCTATAGGGTGACAGATCAGCCCAACCTGGACACAGTGGGATCCGATTCTGTTGCCCTCAGGTGGTTCCTGGCAGTTCACAAGGTGCTGCTTTTGGTATTGAGGTAACGGACGGGCTCCCCTGTGCAGACTTGAGTTGTGAATGTTGGGGACAAAACGATAACAGCATTTTTTTTTTTTTTTTTTTCCCCATGGCAGGCTTTCTCCCATCTCCCTGCCTGAGCTGCTTCAAACTTACAGAATGTTCCAAACATTCTCTCCACTTTTCCTTCACTGCCTTCTTCAGGTTGAGAAGCAACATCCAGGGGAAAGCAGTTGAAGTGGCGGAATGGAGAGTGGGCCAGAAAAGAGGGGAAAGGCAAACCTTGACCCCGCCCTGTCTAAAGTCCTGGTTTTACTAAGAATCCAGGAAGAGGTGCTTTCGCTTTCCTTGGAGTCTGGTGTGAGTTGAGGCAAAAGTGCCGTCTGTTCAGGCTGGAGGGATCGGGCCAGTGGCAAGGCTGCTCTTGGCCCCAGGAGACACTGGATATCTGACTGCCTCTGCTTTCCAAGCTGGCTTCACCCACACATTCAGCAGGTGCAGTGGCTCTTCTCACTTGGACCTTGGGCTACGAGAACTGGACTGGAATCTGTGGGCAGACTGTGCAGGGCGCTCTCCCCATACAGGTGCAGGCTGTTGCGGGCGATCAGCTCCTTGGCCATCAGCACGAAGACTTCGTCTATGTTCTTGGACTCCTTGGCAGATGTCTCCAAAACTGCCAGGAGGCCGTACTTCTCGGCCAGCGTGCAGGCATCCTCAAATAGGACGTGCCGTTTTTCCCACATGTCGCATTTGTTTCCTGAACGTGAAAGATGAGCAGACATTCCATTGAATGGTCTTATTGCGCCCTCCCCCACAATGAAGTTTTTTTTTTTTTGGTGGCTGGCACTGGCATGGAACCCAGGGCCTTACACACGCTAGGCAAGTGTTCTACCATTAAGCTATGGCCACAGTCCTCAAAGTGAGCTTTAGAAAGAACATCATAGTTCAGCAATAGCACACGTACACCCATTCGCAAATTGTTAATTGAGGGCAAATGTACGGAAAGTGAAACCACAGATGGATGGAAGTGGAGCCACTCTCCAGCAACTCTGGAGGCTAAGGTGGGGGGGGGTCACAAGTTCAAAGCCAGCCTCAGCAACTTAGGTCCTAAGCAACTTAGTAAGACTGTCTCAAAATAAAAAAATAAGGGCTGGGGATGTGACTCAGTGGTCAAGCACCCCCAGGATTCAATCCCCAGTACCAAAAAGGTGGGGGCAGGGAGGCAGGAGGAGTGTGTATTACTGGCTGGAATGGGCGGAACCCTGTCTTTAGGGGAACTGTCACTCCTCCCTGACAAGGAACAGAATGGACCAGAGTGCCCTCAATTTCCCTCTTCATGTCTTGTTCCTCTTTTCACTCATTTCCCCCCAAACTATAAAATATTGAATGCTGTGAGATGGGCCCCATCTAGTTGGGGAGATGGTGATCAGGATTTGTTGGGTTGGAGGTACATACTGAAGGACTTTTTACTTTTTTTTTTAAAGCTATAATTTATATATACTAGCATGCACAAACTCTTAGCATACAGTTCAGAGTTTTGGCCAACTGCATCTGCCTTTGTAACCACCAGCTCCTGCAGGATGTGGAACAGTTATAGTTACCCTAGGGATTTCCATGAGAGACTTTGGGAGCGAGACCTAGGCTGGCCCATAGAAGGAAAAATACCCTGTCTCTTCTCCTCGATGCCTATGCTCTGTGAGGCAGGAATGTGAAAGCAAAATTATTTTCCCACAGGGTGCATTCCACCAGACATCAAAATTTATCACAGTGTAGAGCGCTTGCCTAGCATGTGTGAGGCACTGGCTTCGATCTTTAGCACCACATAAAAATAAAGGTATTGTGTCCATCTACAACTAAAAAATTTTTTAAAAATTATCACAACTGGGAGCAATGGCACACGCCAGTAATCCTAGCAACTGGGGAGGCCAACACAGGAGGATCACAAGCTCCAGGCCAACCTGGGTGACTTAGTGAAACCCTATCTCCAAATAAAGAGGGCTGAGGGATATAGCTCAGTAGTAGAGTGCCCCTGGGGTCCACCCCAGTACCACAAAGAAAGAAAGAAGATGTATTACAAAACGGGGCTGGAGGGCTGGAGGTTTGGCTTAGTGGCAGAGCACTGGCCTAAAACGTGTGAAGCCCTGAGTTCAATTGCCAGCACCCCATAAGCATTAAGAGAGAGGGCTGGGGCTGTAGCTCAGTGGCAGAGCATTTGCCCACCGCATTTGAGGCACTGGGTTTGATCTTTTTTTTTTTTTTTTTTTTTTTTGGGCAGTTCTGGGGATCGAACCCAGGGCCTTGTGCTTGCAAGGCAAGCACTCTACCCTCTGAGCTATCTCCCCAGCCCTGGGTTTGATCTTTAGTATGGCATAAAAATTAAAGCATTCTGTCCATACACAACTATAGAAAATTTTAATAAAAGAATTAAAGAGAAATTGGCTTTTTTCACTCAGTGTAAATCCTTTAACATCCATCCATGTTGCTGCATGCATTGGTAGTTCATTTGCTCATTTTTAATGTATTAGTAATAGTTTTTATTGCTGAGTAGTATTTCATGGTTTGGATGAACACGTTTCATCATCATGACTGATTCTAGTTTATTTACTTATGTATTTATTAAAATTGCTTCTGGTTTTTGTTTTTTTTTTTGGGGGGGACAGGTATTGGGGATTAAACTCAGGGCACTCAACCACTGAACCACATCCCAAGCCCTTTATTTTGTAATTTATTTAGAGACAGGGTCTCACTGAGTTGCTTAAGTGCCTTGCTAAGTTGCTGAGGCTGGCTCTGAACTCATGATCCTCCTGCCTCAGCCTCCTGAGCCACAAGGATTACAGGTGTACACCACCGTGCCTAGCCTCCATGGACTTTTGAGGGGCACTTAGGATCCAACTGTAGCCTAGTGTGTTGGTGCAAAGGATTATTACACAAATCATGCAAAAGAATAAATGACACCTGCATGCAACAAAGTGGATGAAACTCATGAACAATATTGAGGGGAAGAAGCTTAGACAAAAAAGACATTACGATTCTGTTTATTTGAAGTTCAAAGGCAATAGCAAAATGAAACTGCAGTATTTAATGACGTGTGTAGGTAGTAAAATGATAAAGAAAAGCAATGGTTGCCATAAAAGTTGTGTTGTGCTCACCTTCTGAGAAGAAAAGGGGAATAAATGGGAGGGCCACGAGAGGAGCTAGGGGAGGGACTGGCAATGTTCTCTTTCTACCAGGAAATAACACCTGCCTTTTATGGAGTCCTTCGCACTAAACTGAGTGATTTGTATATGTTACCTCATTTAATCTTTAAAATGCAACAAAACCTTCAGAGCAGGTTCTAGAATGAGAGTTTTATAGATAAGGAGTAGAAATTCAGAACAAGAAGCCCAAGTTCAGATAGAGAGGACACAGAGGGAAACTAAAACTCCTATCTGGTCCCAAAGTCCAGGCACGAAGACATAGACATGGCCTCAATTGGAGCTCTCGAGAGCCCTAACTGACTGGACTTTGTCAGCTGTTGGAGAATAGTCATACAGGGACAGAGCCCACCAGCAGCTCTGAGAACCAGATACTTGGGCTCAAACCCTGCTGCACTTGTAAGTAATTGGGCCAGGTTACTTGCCTGGACACTTGTCTTCCAGGACCCCCCACTGCCTCATCCGGGCCATGAGGATGGTAGTCTGAACTGTTAGGGGTGTGGTGAGGATTAAAGGGGATGACCCAGGAGAGAACTTGGGCCAGAGCCTTCTAAGTGTTTTATGAGTGCCACGTGTACTAGTACCTTCCTAGCACTGTCCTGTCCTGCAGCCCTGAGAGGCACTGCTAGTCAGGAAGCAGCTGCTGTGCAGCTTGCTGGGAGCCCTGGTGAGCTGCCCACTTGGTGCTCTGCCAAAGTGTGTGTTGAAGAAGAAACATGGACTCTTTTCAGGTGAATTTTAATCTTTGTAACTCTGAACTGTGTCACTGGAAGTGTCTTTATCAGAAGTCACAGTTTCTGGTCCTGAAGGGGAACTTTGAGAAGAGAGGTGGCCTCTCACTCCTTTCCAGAACTGACAAGTACCATCTATGTGGGAGTCCCCTCCCTGTCCCATAGACGTGGGAGTGGACACCTTCTCTCTTAAAAAAGGAGGGAACTAGATGTGGGGGCATTCCCTTGGGCAGCAGGTGGAATCAGGACTCTGGGTCTGAGGTGGCAGCCAAGCAGACCTGACTCCGGCAGTGACTTGTGGTTATTCAGCGAGGAGAAGCAGAATGAGTTAAGCAGCAGCTTTATCCTCGAGTCTGTGCATGAGACGGGCCAAAGCGGGAGGCAGGACAGAGCTGGGGGTATAGCTCAGAGGTAGGGCATTTGCCTAGCCTGCTGGAGAACCCTGGTTCCATCCCCAGGACCCCACATCAAAACAAAACAAGAAAAACAAACCCCAGGAAAGATAAGGAAGAAAGGGTTCTAAAATACAAATCCTTTCTGGAATCATGAAAGTAATAAATCTGTACCAACACCATGCCAATGACCTCTTCCAGGCACACAGCATCCACAGATGGGCTTTGCATCATGTGACCTCTTCCCCTGGAGTCCAGTGACTTGGTGTGGGCTGGGCTCTCTATTCCAGGCCAGCTCATCTTCCTCTGGCCAGCAGCCTGGACCATGCTTTGCCATGAAGAGGCAACAGGATTCCCTTGCTGAGGATGTGAGATGGAAGATCCTGAGAGGAGGGGGTTTTGGCAGAGCAGGCATGGGAGGATGCTTTGAGGGAAGCAATGAGGGGCTGTTCAGGTGTGAGAGAGTGTTGGGTCCAAGTTATCCCATGCATAAGGAGCAGCTCTGAGTTAGAGGAAACAGCGGCGTGGTAGAGGGCAAGGGGAGGAGGGGCCCAGAGCCTGAGATGAGGATCCCCAGGGTCTTGCTTTTTAGTGACCTAATTTTACTATGCTCCTCGTCCTCACCAGGGCTTGACTGCTTGGCTTTTCCCATGCATTTCTACCTTTTACATAAGACTGTTGTTATTATTATTGTTGTTGTTATTATTATTATTGGTGCTGGGATCCCTACTATTATTAATTAATTTTTAAAAATTTGGTACTGGGAATTGAACCCAATGGCACTGAACCACTGAGCTAAATTCCCAGACCTATTTTTTTTTTTATTTTGAGACAGGGTCTTGCTAAGGAACATGCTGAGGCTGACTTTGAACTTGCAATCCTCCTGCTCAGGCTTCAGAGCCACTGGGCACAGTGTGCACCACTGCACCCGGCAAGGCTCCTATTATTTGAGGAACATAGATTAAGTTAGTTCCTTCACACAAATGAACATTCTAAAAACAAATCCTACTCTTTATTTAGCGCTTACTATGTGCTATAGCATTGTACTTTATGTACATTATCTCTTTCTCTCTCTCTCTTTTTCCTCACTGGGGATTGAACCCAGGACCTTGTGTATGCTTGTCAAGTGCTTTACCACTGAACTACACCCCCAGCCCTTTCTTAAATTTTATTTTGAGCTAGGCTGGGTGGCGCATACCTGTAATCCCAGCGGTTTGGGAGGTTGAGGCAGGAGGATTTCCAGTTCAAAACCATCCGCAGGGCTGGGGATATACATCAGTCGGTAGAGTGCTTGCCTCGCAAGCAAAAGGCCCTGGGTTCAATCCCCAGCACGGCCAAAAAAAAAAAAAAAAAAAAACAAAACAAAACAAAACAAAACAAAAAAAAAAACCGTCCTCAGCAAAAGTAATGCACTAAGCAACTCAATTTATTATTAGACCCTGTCTCTACTGGGAATATGACTCAGTGGTAGAGTGCATCTGAGTTCAATCCCAAGGACCAATAATAATACTAATGATTTTATTTTGAGACGGGATCTGACTAAGTAACCCAGGCTGGCTTCCAACTTGCAATACTCCTGCTGCAGCCTCTTGGGAAGCTGGGATTACAGGTGTCTATCACTCATTGAATTGAATCCAGGGGTACTTTACCACTAATTCATATTCCCCAGCTCTTATTTTTTGAGACAGGGTATCACTAAGTTGCTGAGGCTGGCTTTGAACATGTGATCCCCTGTTGGGTCTCCTAAATCTTTGGGATTAGGTGTTACGTCCAGCTAGTTTAGGGTCTTAAATGGCGTAAATTCAGTGAAGTCATTCAATAGCCAGGCACAGGCATCTGAGTGACTAGCTGGGGATTTGGGGCCACCGGGAACTGCAGACTCCAGTAGTACCTCCTAGGCAGTGGATACGGCACCTGTGCGTGTGGTATGCCGGGGTCTCCCCCGCGACTCCGGATCCACCCAGGGAGCGCTCTGGGGACGGGTGGGAAGTCTGCCCCCACGCCAGCCAGTGCTGGGGAACCCAAGGCCCTGCGCAGGGCAGGCGAGCGCTCCAGCGCGGTAATCTGCACTTTTAACAAGCCCGCAGCATCCCACTCACGCTCAATCTATTGGGAATTCCTGGGCAAGGTGTTTTTTAGGTCCTGTCCTTCGCTGTCACTTTTAAGATCTCACGTCCCACTGTCATGGAAAGCTGCGACAAGCTGGGCTCCAGCAGAGGGGACCAGTAAAGAAAAAAGTCAGCCTCTTGGAGGACGCCCTACCGATCAGCATGACGACCAAGTTGGCCGCTCCGTACTTCTCTATCTCGCGAATCCAGTGAGGGACCGACTCGAAGGTGGACTGCCGCGTGAGGTCGTAGGCGATGATGGCCGCGTGCGCGCTGCGGTAGTAGCTCTGGGTGATGGTGCGGAAGCGCTCCTGGCCCGCGGTGTCCCACACCTGCATCTGCAGAGGACGGGGCAGGTGGTCAGGCGTCCCCGCCACGAACGGCCTCCTCCCCACTAACTGGAAGGCAGGGTCCCGGCTCTCAGGCTCGGCCGCAGGGCTGGCGGGGCGCCCGTTCGGTTAGTTGTCCCCAGGGTGACCGGGACGTGTTTCAGGTCTGGGAACCGCCACCCGCAGGACGCTTCCGGAGAAGCAGTCTTTGTTCTTTTGCCTTCTCCCCTCAATCATCCTTGGTCCAGATTGTGAGGTGATATTTTGAGCCTGCCCATTGATGGGGGACGGCACTGGTGGAACTTTTAAAAAATATATTTAAATTTATTATTATTATTATTATTAGTAGTAGTAGTAGTAGTAGTAGTAGTATTTGGTATTGGGGGTTGAATCCAGAGGTTTTTTACACCTGAGTCACATCCCCAGCCCTTTTCATTTTTAAATTTGACACAGGGCCTCACTAAGTCGCTGAGGCTTGCCTTGAACCTGTGGTCATCCTGCATCGGTCTCCTGAAACCCTGGCATTACAGGCAAGCCCCACCATGCCCAGCTGTTTCCTTGGTATCATCCAATAACCAGACCATATTAACTATTTCCTGATGATTTCCAAAATCTCTCTCTCCCCCCCTGACCACGGGTTGAACCCAGGGTCCCACACATGCTAGGCAAGTGCTCCACACAGAGGTATATCTCCAACCTTTTTTTTTTTTTTTTTTTTTTTTTTTTTTTTGAGATGGGGCTCCATAAATTGCTCAGGCTGGCTTCAAAGTTGTGGTGCTCCTGCTTTAGCCTCTCAAGTAACTGGAATTAGTTCAATTTTTTCTTTTATGTTTTCCTATACTGGGGATTGAATCCAGGTATGCTCTACCACTGAGATACATCCTCAGCTCATTGTGTTATTTTTTACTTTGAGACAAGGTCTTGCTAAATTGTGCAAGCTAAACTTGAACTTGTGACCCTTCTGTCTTAGTCTCTGGAGTTACTAGGATTACAGGTGTGCCCCACAACATCCAGCCCAAATGTCTTTTTACAATTGTTTTAATTTCATCAAGATCCCACATAAAGACTTGTAATCCCAGAAGCTTGGGAGGCTGAGGCAAGAGAATCTCCAGTTCAAAGCTAGCCTCAGCAAAAAGTGAGGCCTTAGGCAACTCAGGGAGACCCCATCTCTAAATAAAATATTAAAAAGGGCTGGTGATGTGACTTGGTGATTAAGGGTCCTGGGTTTAATCCCTGGTACCTCCCCCCCCAAAAAAAATCCCAATTAACTGTCAGCAACTTAGACCCTGTCTCAAAATAAAAAATAAAAAGGGCATGTAGCTCAATGGTAAAGTGCCTTGGGTTCAATCTCCTATACGGAAAAAAAAATCACAAATAAGATCAATTGATGGGCTGGGATTATAACTCAGTGGTGGAGAGCTTGCCTAGCATGTGGGAGGCACTGGGGTCGATCCTCAGCATCATATTTAAGTAAGTAAATAAATAAAATAAAAGTATTGTTCCCATCTACAATTAAAAATATTTATTAAAAAATGATCCATGCCATGCATGGTAGCTACAGCCCAGCCCTTTTTAAATTTTATTTTGAGCCAGGCGCAGTGGCACACGTCTGTAATCCCAGTGGCTCAGGAGGTTGAGGCAGGAGGATCATGAGTTCAAAGCCAGCCTCAGCAAAAGCAAGGTGCTAAGCAACTCAGTGAGACCCTGTCTCTGATAAAATACAAAAAAGGGCTGGATATGTGGCTCAGTGGTCAAGTGCCCCTGAGTTCAACCTGACTACGTCCCCACAAAAAATGATTCATTGATTACATTTTCACGAACAGGTTTTTTTTGGGGGTGGGTGGTGAGGGACAGTACTGGTGATGGAACCCTGGGATTCTTTACACCTGAGCTGTATACATCACCAGCCCTTTTTATTATTTATTTTGAGATAGGGTCTTGCTAAATTGCCCAGGCTTGCCTCTAATTTATGATCCTCCCACCTCAGACTCCTGAGTCACTAGGATTATAGGTGTGTATACCACACCTGGCAAAACATAGTATCTTGCTGTGATTTTAATTTATACTTTGAGCTTTGAGAGTGAGGATGGGCATCTATATTTTAATTTATGAGCTAGTACTTACAAAGCTTGTGAAATAGTAGTTTTGTCCAATCTGTGAATTGGTCACTTTTTGTATTTGGTTGTTGGTCTTAGTTCCTACATATTTATCAGTGCTCTTTTCACATTAATAAAATCAGCAATTTGTCAGTCCAACATTGCAAATATTTCTTTACAGTTTGTCATGCATCTTTTGACTTTGTTTATGGTATTTTTTGAGTATGTAGACATTTTTTTCCTTCCCTTTCCTTCCCTTTATTTACTTTATGGCTTCTGCATTCAGGTCTTAATTAAAAGGTTGATTTCCCCCATTCCAGGGGGGTATGCATGGGCTTCAGTGTGGGGAACTCTGGCTAAAGGAGGCAGAGCCAACCCCATGCCCCTCTGACCTTTACTTTCTTGCCATCAATCTCAAGGGAGCGCACAGTGAAGTCCACTCCGATGGTATTCTGCTGTGTCTCCGTGTAGACACCAGATTTGAAATGCTGAACCACACACGTCTTCCCCACATTGGAATCCCCAATGAGGATAACCTTGAACAAATAGTCAAAGTTCTCATCTGCTGCCCTGGCTGAGTTGTAGAACTGCATGACTCTCGCCACCTAGAACAGACCTAAGAAAAGAAGGGATTCAGTTTCTCTCTAGTGAGCACCCAGCAGGCACCAGGCACTGGAGACCCAGCAGAAGACAAGACAGCAGCCCATCATGGCTTTTCCAGCACTAACACTCTTGTGGGAGAGGGACGTTAATGAAGGCAGACTTCCCCACAGGTCCATTCTACACCAGGTGTTGACAGGGACTTAGGGGTGCTTGCAGAATGACAAGGTACTGCTGCCGTTCTCTGGTGGAGGGAGGATATCTGTTCTCCAGATCACAGCACTGAGGAAAGCCTAGTCCAGGAGGCAAGGTGCCCCACCTGCCAGTAGAGAGCAGGATGGCAGAGGAAATGTCCCCAGGAGTGACTTCCCTGCTATTAATCAGATGGAGGGCACGTGTATGTCAATTTCACTTGGGGGAGAAGGCCTCCAACCACCAGAGGACCGACTGCCCAGGCAACCTGAGGCTAGGACTGACAAGTCAGTTTAGGGAAGAATGAGGTAGCCTGTTTATTTATTTATTCATTTACTTTGGTACTGGAGATTGAACCCAGGGGTACTTTACCGCAGAACTACATTCCCAGCCCTTTTTATTTCTTATTTTGAGACAGGGTCTCTCTAAATTGCTGAGGCTGGCCTTGAACTTGGGATCCTCCTGTCTCAACCTCCTGAGTCACTGGGATTACAGGCGTGCACCACCATGCCCAGATAACTTAAAGGTTTTTAATGGTATGGTTCCCAAACTAACTGATTATCAGACTTATCTGGGGAGATAATTAAAACATATTCCTAGAACCCATCCCAGACCCATTATCTACATTTTAAAACTAAAGAAATCGAAAACGGCACCACACACACATTCCCCAGATGAGACTAATGACAAGCCAGGTTTGGGAAACACTAATTAACACAAGCAACCACCTGAAGCTTCACTGTTAAAGATAACCAATACCTCCTGAAATGACCATTGTGCAGGGTATCTCTAACTTGTGCGGGGTTGAAACCCATCTCCCTGGGGTTTCAACCTGTCAACCCCAGGGCTACCCTTGCTGTGCCAAAACATGTCAAATTCCTATTCCACTTGACAGCTCATCAAATATTTGAAACAGAAAGCTATTCCCTCAAGGTAAACAGCCTTTAACTGTCCTTCATATGATATTGATTAGGTCTCCTCATCAGATATCTCCTGAAAGTAAATAAAAACCTTATGCCGTTTGATGGTTACATGCTAAAAAATGTTCCTGCATTATGACATGCTTCTTCATTTTCCCCTGATTTATTCTTTTCTCTAACATCATAGAAAAGGTCAAGTGTAGCTGGGCATGGTGACTCATGTCTGTAATCCCAGTGGATTGGGGAGGCTGAGGCAGGAGGATCACAAGTTCCAAGTCAGCCTCAGAAACTTAGGGAGACCCTGTCTCAAAATAAAATGGGCTAAGGATGTGTCTCAGTGGTTGAGTATCTGTGTTCAATCCCCAGTAAAAACAAAACAAAACCAAAAACAAAAAAACAAAAAACAAGTCTATATCATCATAGAAATTAAAATGCACAAAAATATCGTCTGTGTGTAAAAACCCAGGGTTTTAAAGGAATGAAAAAGATCCCATTAGGAGATCACATATGGCTAAGTGATTCAGCAGACAAAAGACACACTCAAACCACTTTTTAATTTCCCTCTAACTTTTCAACTTATAAAGTCATTCCACTTCCGGTCTCATCACTTGAACTTGAGTTGAAACCTTATTTCCAGGTTCCCTCCTTCCCTTTCCCCCTGCAAGTTCCCAGCATTTCCACCAAAGCCCCATGAGACTTAGCCTGTGTGCTGGCAAGGAGAAACAGTCACCCGCGACATCCCACATCCTGCAGCCTTTACCTTCCTGGTTCACCTGCTGCTTACCTGCCTCCCTCTCTCACCTGTGCCAGCAAGGAGGTAATGTTTTCTTCTTCTCCTGGTTTCCTTTGTAGCCCTTGGTGCCCCTTCTTCCTCCTGCCTCGCTGCGTGGTGGGAACTGTAGTTCTGGCCCCAGGTATTAGGTTTTGTGACCGAGAAAGTGAAAGAAAAGCAAACACAGTCCCTCCCACCTGCCGGGAGTGGAGCCACCTGGAGTCACCACGGGGCACAGAGCTGCAGGTGAGGCACTGCCAGCACAGGGAGCCAGCTCCCCTCCAGCATTCACGCTGCCCCTGCCCCTTCTACTCGCTTTCTCTCATCTGGCATTTTCCCTGAGGTCCCCTGTTTGCCTGCACTGGGGGTCATTAACTGAGAGGACATGAACTTAAAGAAGGGTACCCAGGTTTTTTTTTTTTTTTTTTGCAGTGCTGGGGATTGAACCCAGGGTCTTGTGCATTGAAGGCAAGCACCCTACCAACTGAACTATCTCCCCAGCCCTGAAAAACTCTTTTTGAGGAGCCCAAGAGTTAAGGAAGTGAGCTGAGAAGGTGAAAGAGCTACAAGGACCTCAAAAGTGTATGGGAAGAAAGAACAAAATTTCCATGTCATCCCCAAATTCTACCACACAGTGAAGGTTAATTTCTAGCCTGTCAGTTCTCCATGCTGGCAGTAGAAGCGTAGAACTAAGATGAATTTCCCCTCCGGTTTCCCCCCAACAGAGTCTAGAACACTAACTGCTTCTCAGAGTCTATCAGAAGATGTTTGCCAGACAGGCCAGTAATTCCAGTGATTTGGGAGGTTGAGGTGGGAGGATCTCAAGTTTGAAGCCCATCTCAGCAACTTAATGAGACCCTTGGCAATTTAGCAAGACCCTGTCTCAAAATAAAGAATAAAGAAGGACTGAAGATGTAGCTCAGTGGTAAAGCACCTCAAGTTCAATCCCCCAACACAACAAAAAAAACACACAAACAAAAAGGCAACCAACCCCCCCCTAGATTTTCAACATGAGGCAGGTATAGGACTGTAGGTGCAGGGTAACATGTATAGTTGCTGAACAGCACCATGCGTACCAGGAGCAAAATACAATCAGAAACGCCCTGATTGATAAAATAATGAAGTTGATATAGTGTTTTCTAGGAAAGAGTCCCAAATCAAATTTAGTAGG
The DNA here is from genome assembly GCF_902686445.1 of Sciurus carolinensis. Lineage (NCBI taxonomy): Eukaryota > Metazoa > Chordata > Mammalia > Rodentia > Sciuridae > Sciurus > Sciurus carolinensis. The sequence goes on from NC_062220.1 coordinate 15,081,952, forward strand.
TTGCAGACAGCATTTTCACAAGAAGAGATCAGGGAAAAACTTCAGAATGTACATAATGTAGTAATGGTAAGTATTGTTTTGGAAAATGTTTGGGTCTGTTTGTATACATGCAGTTGTACTGGGAATAGTGTAAAACATCTGTCTTCTCTCTCTCTCTCTCTCTCTTTCTTTCACTGGGGATTTAACCCAGGGGTGCTCTATCACTGAGCTACATCTCCAGCCCCTGTTTTCCTTTGAACATACTGATGGGATTTGTTATGTATTCATACATGCACACAATACAACATAAGGTGGCCAGTGTCACTTCCCAGCATTTCGCCACTCCCTCCCCATCTTCCAGCCCTTTTTAAAATTTTTCATTTTGAGATAAGGTCTCACTAAAGTTACTGAGGTTGACCTTGAACTTGCAATCCTCCTGCCTCAGCCTCCTGAGCTGCTGGGTTTACAGGCATGTACCCCTGTGCTTGTATTTATTACTGTGGGTTGGGGGTTCAAAAAGTCTGAGAAGCCAATGGTGGCAGGTAAAGCAAGAAAACAAGACACTGCCACCCCCACCAAAACGAAACAAAAACAAATAAAGAAACACACAAAACCCAAGAGGCTGCCGCATGCTGCTCTATGAGCTGCTGCTTTGAGAGCCGCCATGACATGTCCTTGACTTGGAAATCGAATGTAGGTCAGGATCTACCACAAATGTAGGGGCTGGGGCAGGAAATAAACTTGTTTGATGTCAGTGTCAAAGAGATTAGGTGCAAAATGTTTTCTTTCCTCTGATAATGGTAACTGTTAAAAAGTGTCAGCTGACAGACCCAGCACTCAGAGAGTACCCAGAGGTAGGAATCAAATGTTGAAATGTTCAGCTGGTTATGAAAATTAAATCCAGAGATTCCGTCTCTTCTTGCCCAACCCCCTCCCCCAGTGACTGTAAATTGAAAGGGCATGGTGTGGGCTGTGGGGGAATTAGGTATTCTTGTCCTGGGTGGTGATAAGAGGTTGTGTGCTTGTTATATACATGCATAAACATATACATATGTACGGGTACACACGTGCACGTAAGTATACACACGTGCATACATGCACATATATGTACACATATACCACAGATGTCACTATATATATTTTTACCATTTTCATTTTTTTTTGTACTGGGGCTCAAACGTTAGGTAAGTGCTCTACCATTGAGCTACACCCTCAACCATGGGATATATGTATATTTTAAGAACCGTATTTCCCCAACAGTTGAAAGCCCAGGAGGACAGCGCATTATGTACAGTCTTGCTCAGAGCCAAATGTTCTAAGGTCTTTAATTTTGCTTAAGGCTGACGGAATGGTACATTGATTTATTAGGGCCGATGGGGTGTGGTGCAGAACTGTGTGTGCTACCCCCAGACGAATGACCCTGCCGATGTGAACAACTGCATTTAATTAATTTAAGCAAAACTTTAATGCTTAGGCAGGTCAGCACGGTCAGCAAGCAGCACGTTGTTTTCTATAAAAATAAAGAATGGAATAATTGTTCTTTGAAACATAACATCTCTCCATCAATTCTCCCCCAATTACATCTTAGTTCTACCTCAGGGCTTTTGCTGGCCAGTAACCAGGTCGTGCCCGAAGCCCGGGGTTCTCCGGGCGTCGCCGCCGCAGGAAGCGCCCCTGCCTCCCGGGCCGAGCGGGGGCGGGCCCTCCGCAGGCCGCAGGTGAGGCCGCGCGGCGGGACTACAATTCCCAGCATGCGCCGCGCTCGCGCCCGGAAGCCCTGGCCGCAGCTCGGAGGGTGAGGTGGCGGCGGGGGCGGCGGGCAGCGGCGCCGAGCGGAGCCAGCGCGCGGAGCGGCGGGCCGCAGCGGGGTCTCCTGCGGGTCGCGAATGCGTGAGCCCTGGCGCGTGCAGCCCGAGCCCTGCCGGGGAGGAAGACGGCCCGTGGGGCTCCCCTGGACGCGAGGGCGGTGCGGAGCCGGGGGTGCAGACAGCTGGTGGGTGTGGCGCCGCGGGCGGGGCGGGCCGCTCGCCCCCCGGCGTCCCCGAGCGGGCTGCGGGTGCCGCGGCGGGTGGGGACCTCAGGGGGGCCTGGGGAAGGGCCTCGGGGAGACCCGCGGCCCCGTCGGAGCCGCGCGCGGCGGGGGCTTTTGTGCCCTGGTGGACCCGCCGCGGCCTTGGAGCCCGCGAGGTTTGCACTTCACAGGAACAGGGCTCGTCCTTTCGACCAGGCGAAGACTCCGCGGGTGGCCGGGGAGCGGTTCGGGGAGGATGCGCGGAGGTCAGAGGCAAGGGTCCGCGGGAGTGGCTGGGTTTTGTTTTTGGTAACGATCTGATCTCAGTCTAGGAATTTGGTCGGCGACTCCTCATTCTTTTCCTACACTTATTTGCAGAGTGTGGTCTGTTTATTCTTATTTTTAACGGGGGATAATGAAATGTGTATGCTTACATTCTGGCATTTCTTAAGATCGTAGGCGACCTGGTGATAAAATACTGAACCGTTTATAGGAAGAATAGTTCCCGGGTGGGCAAAATCACTTTTTCACCCCCCCTGGTGAATTGAACTGAGGGCCTCATGCATGCTAAGCAAGGGCATCCAAAGCAAGTGCTCTCTCTACCTTTGAGCTACACCCTCAGGCTCCCCTACTTCTATTTTTTTTTCCGTTTGAGACAGCGGCTTACAAAGTTTCCCAGGCTGATCTCGACCTTGCCAGCCTGGCAAAGACAACTTAGTTGTCTTTGGAGCATGTTCAAAAATAGGAAGAATGTGGTTTTGAGAACCCTGAAATAAGATGAGGTAATTTTACAGATGAATTCTAGGTATTTAACATCTGTGCTATTGAGACAATTTAAGAAGAGAGAAAAATACAGAAAGATTTGAGCTTTGAATAAAAAGGATTTATGTGGTATCGGTAAAATGAATTCCAATCAGATGTGAAATAAAACTACTTGTATAAGTGTTGGGTATTAAGGTGTTAAATTAAAACATATACAATACTGTAAAAATGGTCAACTCAACTATCCACTTAACACTTTCATATCTACCTCTTAAACTTTGAGTATGCATAATCTTTTTCCTTTGCAGATATAAAAACTGAAGTCTAGGAAGTGAGGAAATTGCCTCTCCAATGTCCTTCTCCTTTTTTGTGTGAAAGAATCACTCTTACCAACAAGGTGGGTTTTTTTCCCTGTTCTGCATGTGAACCTGTGCATCTGTGGTGTGATAATTGTAATAACTATGTTTTACTCAGCTTGGCATAGTTTCTAAACCTTTGCACATGCAAAATATCACATAGAATCTAGAGTCAGATCTGGTTTGAATATGCACTACTTTTCTTGAGAGATTATTATCTAGGTTGTGCTTGGTGGGATATGCCTGTAATTCTAGCTACTTGGGAGGCTGAGGCAAGAGGATCACAAGTTCAAGGCCAACTTTGGCAACTTATTGAGACCTTGTGTCAAAATAAAAATAAAAGAACTGGTGATGTAGCTCAGTATAGGGTGTCCCTGGGTTCAATCCCCAGTACAGTGAAGAAGAAGAAGAAGAAAAGAAGAAGAAGAAGAAATAATCATCATCACTTTCTAGTATCTTCCTTACCTATAAAATGTTGGGAGAACTGAGTGATAATCTGTGCAAAGTACTTACCATGGTGCTTGATATGTTATACAAAATTTAGATCTGTGCACAACCATTCATTCAGAACATTTTTATTGGACTGGGGGTGTAAATAAGTGGTGGAGCACTTACCTAGCATGCACAAAAGCCTGGTTCACTCCCCAGCACTGCAGAAACAACAGAAAACCTTTACTGCTCATTCTGAGTATTCTGCTTGGTTCTGGGTTAGAGCTGTGGATTTATGACAGAAAAAGCCATTGCAGCTTATTGATAAAAAATAAACATGTAAGCAATCAGACGAGATGATTATATTGGTAGAAATAATGTAGAGGAAAGAAACAGATGGTCGAAGTAGAAGCTGAGAAGGACGGTTTTTTGATAGGGTGGTCAGGCATGCCACTTGAGGTGACATTTGAGAATGAACCAAGGAAAGGAAAGAGCCAGCCATCATAAAGAAAAGCATTTTTGGCAGCGGAACAGCAAACAAAGGCCCAGAGCATGAGAGGGCTTGGCAGGTTCAGGGCTTTGGTGTGGGGACACTGTGGGGTGGGTGGTTAGGTCGGAAAGGCAGGTGGGCAACGAATGTGGCCTGGCCAAGGACTGGGAAACACTCAGCTGCCCAGTGGGGGTCTGGTGGAATATATAAAGATTTATTCATGTCATGGGAGGCTGCATGTGTGCAGAGGAAGGTGACATCTCTGTAGGTGCCAATAGGGACAGAACTCCAACTTCTGATATGTAAAGGAAAAAAGATGTAGAATCATGTGTGCTGTGTGCTTTCAGGGGTGGGTGTGTGAGGAGGAGGGGCTCTGCTGGGCTGTGGGCAGGGTATGGATTCTGCATGGGTACAAAAGGAATAGGTCCGGCAGGGCGGACGGAAACAGGAGGGAGATTTCACCCTACTGTTTTGTGCCTTTTGAATTTTCTACTTTATTCATATATTCCAAATTGCAAATTAGTAACATAATTAAAACAAACTGCAGTCTCTCCAGTTCAGCCATCTGCTTAGCCAGTCCCCTCTGTCATTTGGAGCCTTCTCCCACCAGCCCATCCTGAGCTCTCTGCTCCCTACTCCTTAGCCATCCTACTTTTCTGCTGAGGACTGTTAGGCCTTGAGGGCCACACAGAGTCTGTTTTGATCTGTGTCTTGGGAAGACGTCAAAGGGTTGTAAGCAGAATGTGCTTTATGTTTTAACATGTTCTTGAGGCTCTTGTGGAAAGTGAGTTGTGGGTGGGGTAGATGGGAAACTGGTGAAACCTTATTGGAGGCTGTTGTGGTTGGTTGGCAGGTGGGTGATGCTGGCAGTTTATCCTAGGGTAGTGGCAGTGACGGGGCAGAATTGTTTGGGATATATTTTGGAGGTGAAAAGGAGTTGGTTTAGTAGTAGACTGGATAAGGAAACTGTGACAAAAAAAGGGTAAGTTCTAATTCCCTTGTTTGACTAGGAGGAGGGGTGGTGGGACCATTTACTGAGGTGGAGGCACCTGGGGAGGGATGGATTTGGAGGGAGAAATGAAGAATCCTGTTTTAGCTCTTTGGAGGGACATAAGATGGTCAGTTGGAATCCTCAAGGGTCTGCGATGGCACCATAAACCTGGGGATCATTGGTACTGGATGAAGGAGGATAGAAAGATGTTGGAAGTTTCAAAAGAGAAGTGTGAAATCGGATCTCGGAGGTTGAGGAAACGCTGGGGAAATGTAGTGGGCTTGCCGGCCAGTGTTGCAGCCAATTGAGGTTTGTGGGTTTGAATCTGAGAAGGAAACTTGCTTGTGATTTTTCTCTGACAAACTCAATTGCATGGGTGCAAAGAAGGAGGCAGACCAGGCTGGGAGAAGCCGAGGCCATCAGGAGACGGCAAACTTCTGAGTTGCTGAGATGAGGCCAAGGCGGGTGTGTGAGATGTGGAAAGAATGCTGAGGTCACGAATCGGGAGCCTGGTTGGAGTAAAGTAACTGTTGGAGCGTGGGGTATTGGGCAAGCAATCTGGAAGCCATGACGTTTGAAATGCAGTTGGGGAGCTGATGACAGGACTGGGCTTTGCCCACAGAGTGTGTTTAATTGGGAGGGATCCACTGCCTGCTGGGATGAACACTCTGGAAGCAGAGGAACCCGAGCGGTCCACATGGGAAAGGCAGTGCTCGGCAGTCAGTGGATGGTGCTGTGAGATCTCTGCTCAGGAAAACCTGTGAGTGTCTTTACTGCCTAGTAAAGACTGGGACATGAGTTTCCATGGGGCTAGGGTCTTTTTGTTTTCTGTATTGGGGATGGAACCCAGGGCTTCACATGATACACAGCACTTTTATCACTCAGCTACACTCCCAGCCCTTTTTATTTTATTTTGAGATAGGATCTCACTAAGTATTACTAAATTGCCCAGGCTGGGCACTTACTTGTGATCCTCCTGCTTCAGCCTCCTGGGTAGCTGGGATTATAGGTGTGTGCCACCACACCAGGCTTAGAAAGTAGAATTTTAGGAATAATAATTTACGGACTTGTACCCCAAAGTAGTATCGTATAGGGGGATATTGCCCTTTACCTGGATGTGTTTTAGTGTGAAGTCATTCTTTTGTGTGTATGTATGTGTGTGTGATAGAGTGTGTGTATGTTGCTGAGAATTGAATCCAAGACTTCACACATGCTTGGCAGATGTTCTACCACTGAGCTAATTTCCAAACCTGAAGTCATGTTTTATCTGGCATTGATTGCACAATATTAATATTGTGTTCCATTCTGGAAAGTACCATTTTCTTAGAAATATGTTTTTTAGTTGTGGGTAGAACACAATACCTTTCTTTTATATATTTATTTTTATGTGGTGCTGAGGATTAAATCCATTGCCTCACACATGCTAGGTAAGTGCTCTACCACTGAGCTATAAATACAACTCCACCCTGAGGAAAGTACCATTTTTAATAATTGGTCTTCTAGGACAAAAAATAAAACAAAACAACCTCACCCACAAACAAACAAACCAAACAAAGGGAAAAAAAACAATTTATTACAAAATAGCAAGTTAGTGATTGTGAAATCGCTTTAAAATGTAGAACATGGCTCAGTGGTTCTGGATCTTACCAATGGCAAGGATCTTTTGATTCCAGGGGCTGTTTGCCACTGAGCAACATCCCCAGCCTTTTTTAAATTTTTAAATTTTGAGATAGGGTCTTGCTGAGTTGCTTAGATCTTGATAAGTTGCTGAGCCTGACCTTGAACTTGCAATTCTCTTGCCTTAGCCTCCCTGAGTCGCTGGGATTATAGGCGTGTGCCATTGTACCCAGCGAGGATCTTATTTATTTATTTATTTATAATTTATTTATTTTTGTGGTACAGAGGTGTCGAACCCAGAGCTTCTCACATGGCAGGCAAGTGTTCTGCCCCTGGGCTATATCCCTGGCCCTTTTTGGTTTTTAAGGACAGAATGACCTCAGCTGGGGTCCTGAGGTCCTGACCTGTGGTCCTGACCTTTTTATGTCTCTGCCTCAACCTCTTGAGTGACTGGGATTATAGGCGTGTGCCACTGTGATGGGCAAGGACCTTATTTTTTGCTTTTTTTTTTTTTTTGCGGTACTGAGGATCGAACTCAGGGCCTTGTGCTTAGAAGGCAAGCACTCTACCAGCTGAGCTATCTACCCAGGCCAGGACCTTATTTTTAACAAGAATTTTTTTCTTTTAAATTAATTCTTAATTAATTTGAATGGGGAAATGGGGAGGAAACGTCAAATATGATATAAAATTTCATTTAGATGTAAGGAATAAATTCAAGAGATTTATTGTACAACAGGGTAACTGTAGTTAATAACAATGTATTTTTTGCACCCCGCCTCCACCCCTGGCTTGGCTTGGGGCATGCCAGGCAAGTACTGTGCCACTGAACTATGCCTCTAGCCCTGTACTGTATTTTGAAAATTGCTGAGTAGATGTAAGTTTCTCATCACACACACAAAAAAATATGTGAGGAGAACCTCATGTTTATCAGGTTGACTGAGCCATTCTACAATGTACAGATATTTTGAAGCATGGTATATATGATAAGTAGATTCTTAGGAATTAAAAATACTATAAACTAAAAATTTTGTGAAAATAATAATTATTATCAACTATTATATGATAGTTATGCATTTAGTGTTCATTGAGAAACTACTCAATGATAAACTACTATGATTTCATAAACACTGAAATTTGGTTTTCTTAATTATAATAGCATTTACTATACTTCCGAAACGTTTGACATTTCTTCAGTCTGTTTAGAACATTAGAGAACGTGGTCTTCAGAAAGCAGGATGTGCTGGTGGATTCAGTCTTGGCCAAAACTCCTGTGCTTCTCACAACCAGTTGGAAGTCATTTCTGATACGTGGGATATATGTGCAAGTTATTATTTTTAATTATAATTACATGGGCCCATATGTTATAATAGCATTTATTTTAAATGGCATCTGTCAACAGCAAGTGATTGTTTAAAACTATTTTCCCAGTATATTTATTAGGCCTTTTCTCTTTTGCCTCTGTGGTCTAGGAAAAGATAGTTTATTTAGAAACTAAATTCACAAGCTGGATGTGGTGGCGCATACCTGTAATCCCAGTGATTGAGGAGGCTAAGGCAGGAGGATCGAAAGTTTGAGACCAGCGTAGGCAACTTAGTGAGACTTTGTCTCAATATAAAAAATCAAAAGGTTTGGGGATGTAACTCAGTAGTCAAGTGTCTCTGGGGTCAATCCCCAGTGCCCCCCCCAAAAAAAAATCCAGTTGGTCTCATATCTCATTAGTTATTTAAAGCTATTAACGTAACTGTACACCCACCTCCCCGAATTATACAGCTGTTGCCAGAGCAGTGTAATCTCAGTGCATTGGAGCACACCTTTTTGGAATTACTATTTTACTTGATAAATAATGGACTTGTATTGTGTATCCTGCACCTTTTTCTGAAGTATTCAGTGCAGTGTTTTGAGGTGAAATGTATTCAGTCCAGAGAGCTATAATTTCTAGAGAATGGTTAAAACTTTGGGTTGATCCACTTGAATTTCATGTTTATTTTTGGGATGGAGGTAAGTTTAGTAGCAATGCTAACAGCTCTTGTTTTCATAGCTTTCTAGAATTACAGAGTTTATTTTCATTTTGTAAGTAGAATTTTATAGTCTTATTCATAACTATGTTAACATTTTTCAGGAGTCATTTAAAAATGAAGTTCTCCTGATTTGGGATTAATCCTGTGTAGATCAGTGGCTAAAATAATTATCGTTTTCTCCTCCTGTGCCTCTGGGGGTTGAACTTGGAGCCTCCCGTGTGCTAGGAAAACCCTCCACAGAGCTCTATTCCCAGCCCATAAAACAATTATCCTACTACTCCTCATGCATTGTCTGTTTTAGCTTAACCCCCCAAAGGAGATGGGCCATTTTACAGATGACAGTCTTGTGACTCACAGAGGTGACCTCTCCGGTGGTTCACAGAGTCGGTGAAATAGCTCCTATGTGTATATAATTTAACCACCTTGGTTTTGTTCTTGTTGGGGCTCAGAAAGTGATGCCCCAAAGTGAAGGCCTAGGGCTGGAGCTGTGGCTCAGTGGTAGCGCGCTCACCTAGCACGCAGGAAGGTTCGATCCTTAGCACCCCATGAAAATAAAATAAAGGTATTGTGTCCACCTACAACTAAAAATAGATATATTTAAAAAACAAAATCAGGGGCTGGGGAGATAGTTCAGTTGGTAGAGTGCTTGCCTTGCAAGCACAAGGCCTGTGTTTGATCCCCAGCACCGCAAAACAAACAAACAAACAAAATGAAAGCGAAGTGAAGGCCTCAGAAACAAGCCTAAGGAAAGCAGTCTTTCTCTGACTTTCTCTTGTCTTTTTGTCTCCTGCTCCCCAAGGCAAGCCATAGAAACTAGTTTTTCTTCCTCAGGGCAAGTCACAGAGACTAGAACCCCTTTCCCTTAAGCAAGTTACAAAATCTAAATGTGTTGCTTTAACTTCCCTTTGTCTTTCTGATTAAGAATTGAAGCTAAAGAAATTCTCTGACTTGCATTGAGTGTAGGTCATAAGCCCCTCATTCCAAAAAGGGTCCTGCCCCATACCTGGCAGGAATGCTACAACTAAAGGACCAAGAGAAATCTGAACATGGAGACCTGTCTGGGTGTCCCCCTGTATCTGTTACTTTTAGATCATACCCTTTTGGTCCAATCATATTTCTGCATAGTGGAACATAAGCATAAAAATATTGGGTCTTTTGTCTGAGGCTTCCATGTCACATAAGACTATGATCAAATAAATTTGTTACACTTTTTCTCTTGTTAACCTATCTTTTGTTATACCAGTATTGGCCATGACCCTTTATAAGTTGGAAAGAGATTGTCCCCCTTTTTTAATCTAAAAGTTGCAAGAATGGCCTTTCTGCTGAGTCTCAGTCTGTAAGACTTGAGTACATCTGTTAACTGTGGCTGGTGAAAATAAGTCATCTGACAGTTTCAGTGAACCTACACCTGAAAGCAAAGCCCTGTGATTCCCTGTGGGAGCTCTTGGTCTTGTCTCCAAGCTTGAGTAAGCTAGTGTATCATACACTTCATTTGTTTATGTGTTCCCTAATATGCAGACAAATTATAGAACTTTCCTACAGCTGTGGGCATGCCCCCCATTATAAAGATAATATGCATTTATTATAGAATTTTTAGGAAAGTATTATTGAAGAAAATTAAAATTACTCTTAATTTGATTACCTGGACAGAGCTGACATATTCCGTTAGTTGTGTTATGTGAACATGGATTTGGGTTGATTATCATTCCCTGTTTTTGCATATTTAGGTTGTTTCTGCAGACTGATCACTGGAGATATTGTTTAGCTGCTTATTTTATGCATAATTCTTGTATATCAGAGGTGGAGGCAACTCTTAGGGCAGTGAAATGAAGAGTACAGTTAAATAAAACCTAGTGGAAAGTGGAAAGAGATGCCTTTCCTCTTTCCCTGTTCCTTAATGGATGATACAAAGTTCATTTTTTAAATATAAAGAAGCTCCTATAATGTTTAATGAAAACTGCCTTTGTTTATAGATCTAAAGGCATTTCATATTTCTTTAGGGATCAGTTCCTAGACATTGGAATTTTGTGCACGTGAGAGTTTAGGAGGCAGCATACCCTGAGCTACACTGAATACTTTTTTTTTTTTTTTGCAGTGATGGGGATTAAACCCAGGGTCTCTTTATACTATGAACATCCTCTGCCACTGAGCCACACCCCCATCTTGAGCACAATCTTTAAATATGCAACATTTTCTTATCTAAGATTACTAGTGAAATTGGAACTTGTGTTTCTTAAGTTTCATAGTTTGGTGCTGGGATTGTGGCTCAGTGGTAGAGTGCTTGACTAGCCTGTGTGAGGCACTGGGTTCGATTCTCAGCACCACGTACAAATAAATAAATAAAAGTTCATCAACAACTAATAAAAATATTTAAAAAAAGTTTCATAGTTCATTTCTTATAAGCGGTTTATTCATTTCTTTTGTTCATTTTTCTATAAGATAGTGATTTTCAGATGGGTTTGGTGGCACATACTTGTAATTCCAGCAGTTTGGGACACTGAAGCAGGAGGATCACAAGGCTGTCCTCAGCAACATAGTGAGACCCTCAGCAATTTAGCAAAACCCTGTCTCAATATAAATGAAAAGGGCTGGGAATGTAACTCAGTGGTAGAGCACCTCTGGGTTCAACTTCCAGTATCCCACCCCCACTAAAAAGTGATTTGCTTCTCAGTGCGTATGAGAATTCTTTCTCATACATAATCTTTGGTCAGGGGTTTTTTTAGGACTAACTAATAACTATAAAACATTTGTGAATCAGATTCTCTGGTATCAGCTAGCCCAGGAGTGTTTTCCCCCTAAGGCTTAATTATATGTTTGTTAGTCATAGTCTAATTAGTTCAGGTTTTGTATAATCTTTTAGATGATTTGGATTACATTTTTTCTTCTCTTTGGGATAAGGTTAATAATGTGTTTTATCTTTCTCTAGAGAGAAGAAATGATGTAAATCATTCACTATCCAAACTTCAAGGTCAGAGGCCAGAAGAAGTCGGGAACACCATGGCCTGGCCAAGTGTTTTCCAGAGAGGAACTGTGCTCTCCCGGTTCAGCCATCACCATGTGGTTGTATTCCTGCTCACCTTCTTCAGGTAGAGACTTGCCAGAACTCTTCTTTGCTTCATTTGTTCTGTCTTTTGAGGAGCTATCACATGGCAAATGTCTAATTCACTGATTGTATAGATAGACCTCTAATGAAATAGACTATTTTTATTTTTGTACTTAAAAAATGTGTAATTTAACCTTCATAATTCAACTTGAAAATTTTAATTAATTAATTTTTGACAGTGCTGAGGACTGAATCCAGGGCCTTGTGCATACTGAGCCTGTACTCTGCTACTGAACCACATCTGTAGTCCTGCTATGCTTTTGGATAGCTCTAGTACGGTGGTCTTGGGAACCATTTTGCCCTCCAGGAGACTTTTGACACTGTTGGGAAACATTTTCAGTTGTCTCCATGGAGCAAGGGGTGGTGTTTGCATTTAGTGGTGGAGGCTAAGAGTGCTGCCAAAACACCCACCGTGCACAGGATAGCGCCCCACAGCCAAGAAGTTTATTTTTTTTTTTTGAGTTTTAAAATGAGTTTATTAAAGAATGTTCTTAAGAAGGCAACAACTTGTGATTTGTCATTAAAAAAAAGTAATGTTTCTTCATGCTGTATAATAAAGGTAATGTAAGAGAAATAGTGATAAGCTTCTTTTTGCTGGAATTCTCTGATTACTACAGTACAGTGTAGTCATTTATGCAATGCTAGAATAAATTAAAAGTCTCTTTTTTGCTTCTCTTTAAAAAGTGATGAATAATAACAGAAGATGGCCTGAAAAGTCATTTCTTTTTCTATTCATTCTATAGTATTGGAGCCAGTATTTTTACCATCACAGGCTACAATTTTCACTTTATCCACTTGAATAAGTTCTGTCACCTTTCTGAATTCAACATCATTCAATACAAAAGTCCACACATTATTGCAGAATCTGTATGTATTTAGAGAGCCCCTGAAATTGACTCTATTCCTGACCCTGTGAGCCAATGCTGAATTTATAGCCTTATCAAACTGAAGTAGCACTTGAAGGGCAAGTTGGGGGGTGATCTGTTGAGACTGTATGAACTCATCTAGGCTCTCCTGAAGACTGTTTCCCAAGGTGGTATTTCTGTATAACTGATATGCCATGACTTAGGAGGAAGAAACTGCTTTTTCTTTAGGTTTTTCTTGATGTCTGAATTTCTGCTGCACCTCAGGTGTAAGATCCCAGACCTCACAGCACTTGCAGTCTGCGGCCAAGGCGCTTCCCGCTAGGGAATGCACAGAAGCGGTGCCGCCAGGACCTGGCTGCAGGTGCCCACCTCCCAACCAAGAATTTTTTGCCACAAAATGTTAATAGTGTGGAAGTTGAGAAACCTGATCTAACACTAAGTGCTCTGTTTGTTGAAATCGGGGCTGAGAACAAAGTATATGCATATTCATGGGTTGTGCTGTGCCTCCTTGAGAAGCAAAGATGGCGTGAGGCATTACAGGCGCTCTGGTACCCCTGTGAGACTCGCGTTAGCTGCCCCCAGGAAGTCAGCACAACCAAATCCATGGTGGCAATTCTCTAAGTGGTTCTCTCTACAACATAATGTAAACCACGCACTAATAAAAATATTTAAAAACCCACAAAAACATATATAAGGCCATTTGGTGTTAGGGGCATGTTATATAACTCTCTTACTGAACTGTCATGCTATTTCTTCTGCATGGATTTGTTGTTAATCTTTATTGAAGGTACCACAGATGGTCATTTATTTTCTTTCTTCCTGCCTGTTCTTTCTTTCTGTACTGGGGTTTAAATCCATGTCCTCACATATGCTAGACAAGCACTCTATCACTGAACTACATCTCCAGCCCTTTTTTAAAAGGTAGAAACTTAGAAATAGTTTTCCAGTTTTGTGAAAGTAAATAGATTATTTTGGATGCTTGGACTGGGGGCTATTTGTGAGGGGTATGAGGCATCAATCTGAGGAAAAGACGTGGATCCAAGGAAAAAAACTGAATTGCTAATGCAGTGAGTGGCCTTTGTGTACCAAAGATTTAAAAAAAAATGTTTTTGACAATGCTAAGGATCAAGCCCAGGATTTCAAGCATGCTGCTAGGCAAGTACTCTACCACTGAGCCACGTCCCTGCCCCAGAAGATGTAAAATTCTTTACAGAATTCCACCCGTGACTTCAAGTGGGTTGGGATCAGCCACATATCTGTAGTTTGCAGTGTTTATTGTGAGTGAACAGGGACTCTAATGAAGTTGACTAGTTTTTTTGGTGTGTGTGTGTGTATTACTGGTTACTGAGGATTGAACCCACGGCCTTATGCATGCCAGGCAAGCTCTGTACCAACTGAGCTATATCCCCAGCCCTGGACTAGTTATTTTTATCTTTTATTTGTAGGGACTGTCTCAATTCATAGTTCCTACAAAATAGTACTTTTTTTTCTTTTAAGAGGAGTTCTTATATTGATTTTATTGACTTGTTTTCTTTCTCTGTTTTGTAGTTATTCATTGCTCCATGCTTCAAGAAAAACTTTTAGTAATGTCAAAGTCAGTATCTCCAAGCAGTGGACCCCAAATGCTTTCAACACAACAGTTGAACTGCCAGTAGAGGTAAGTGGAGCGAGTGCTGGGAGGGACTTAAGGAAGGGACCGCCTACTTCTAAAGTCTCCTTAAGTTCTTTTTTGCATGGTTTACCTGAAATGCTTACCCTGTCCCAGGGGTCAAATCCAAACTGTTCTGTGTTCAAAGCTTGCTCTGACTCAGTCTGTGTTACCAAGCCAACCCTTATCACACAGTTCTGGCAAGGCTTGTTTTTTCATTGAGATTCACAAGTACTGTGTGTGTTTCTACCTTTGAGATTTTGCTCTCTATCTTTTATATCCTCTTTCACCTTTTTCCACCTATTTAGATTTTGCCTTTCTCTTAGCAAGATAAAAATGCCAGTTTTTTCAATCAAATGCCACTTTTTCCCCCAGCTTCTCACTTTTCCCTTCTCTGAAATCTTGCACACTATTACATAGTTTAGTGTTTTAAGCACTTCCCAATTCTTTGATATGTTTGTATCTTGAATTTTTTTTTTTTTAAATTGTGCTGGGGATTGAACCCAGGTCCTGTGCATGCAAGGCAAACACTCTACCAGCTGAGCTATATCCCCAGCCCGCTGTTTGTGCCTTGAAGTCAGGGAGTATGTATCCCAGTTCTTGATATTTGTTCTGGACCAGGCAAATCCTCTGATGCCTGTTTGAGGCAGGCCTTCTGTCCTTTACAGTGCCTTTTCTCAGTACACAGATCCACCCAATGTTTACCACATTTCTTGACTTTTACTTCTGTGGAATTATAGATGTCCTATTAATGTTGTTAGCATGTTTTTTATTTAGGAATTATTTCCCACACTGGGACCCATTCAAAGTTGACAGAGGTTTGAAGGTGACAGAAATATCTCCCAAAGTGTAAATAAGTTATTAAAAGAGTTGCTTACACAGCAATGTCTAATGTAAACACTGTCCTAGGCACTGAGGCTATAAAAAACATAAAAGCCTAGAAGATTGAAAAAATCGAGAGATCCTGTTCTCATGGAGTTTTTATCCTAGTGGAGGTACCTCCACACAGTTTTTCTGGATTTAAGTTATCAGTAACTTTTTAAGGAAGAGTTGAGACTAGAGGGTTAGATTACAACTTGAATCTCAGTGACTTCACTGACTTGTCAGATGTGTTTGTTTAGAATCACAAATCTCAGAGGTGGAAGTGGCCTTAAGAGAGGTCATGTTCCCTCCGCTCCCCACAGGTATTTTTGGATTACCACCCAGTTTCTGCTTTCTGAGGTGGATAGTTAATTTTTATTCAACTTTTTGAAGAAAACTCTCACCTAAATCCCGAAGTTTCTCTTTTTTAGGCAAAATGTCTTTGGCTCCTTCAGCCACAGTTAAATGACACTGAGCACTCAGTTTGGCATTCAGGTGCAATCTGACAGATACACTGAAAAATGGGATTTGATGTGGACATTAAACTTCTGGTTATACTGCCTAACGCTGCCTTTGGTTTCTAGTTAATCAGGTTGGTTTCCCAAGACCATCCCCAGGTTCAGTGACTCCGAGGGAGACTCCCAGGATTCAGCATGTAGTGGCTGTCATCTGTTATAGTGAAAGGACACAGAATAGGCAAATGGAAGAGGCCCATGGCGTGAGGTCTGCAGGGAGCCCGGCACAGGCTTCCAGGGTCCTCTCCCAGGGCGTGCTTTATTTCTCTAGGCTGAGCTGTGACAACACATGGGAGGTGCTGTCTGCTTGGGAAGCTCATTACAGGCTTGTGCCCAGGGTTTTTATTGGGCCTGGTCACATAGGCACACTGTCTGACACGTACTAAAATTCCAGGTTCCCAAAAGGAGAGCAGGGCTTCCCATAAATCACATTGTTGGGTATAAACAGTGAGCCACTCTATTAGGGGTTGGTGGGAACCCATCAGAGACCTGAGTTCCCAGGTGCCAGGCGGGGGCCAGCCTTGTGAGCCTGCCTGTGTAGGGAGAGTGGCCCAGGACTGCCGCGTTTACTCTTTTCTGCAGTAACCAGTTCACGTTACTAACTCTTCTGAAACATACAGTAACTTTTCCGTTACTTTTTTTAGAAAAATAGCTTTTATGTTTTAAAAGTTAATATGTTCTTTACAGGAAAAATAAAAACACAAGCAAAGAACAAAGTCATCCCGTCATAAGCAGCTTAGTTGGATATGTCCCTCTAGGTCATGCGTATACATACCTACACAACAACCCATTTTGTGACTGAGATCATAGTGTGTATCATGCTTTTCCACACATCATGAATATTCACCAATTCAAAATCCCAAAGCTATGAGTATTTAAAAAAAATTTTTTTTATTGTCAGTGGACCTTTATTTTATTTATTTACATGTGAGCCTCACCCATGCTAAGTAAGCACTCTACCACTGAGCTACAATCCCAGCCTCTATATGAGTATTTTTGATAACCAAGAATATACTCAAGCTGTTAAAAAAATTCTAATCCTTTCTTAGGGACTTTTTTTGAGGGGGGAACTAGGTATTGAACTCAGGGACCCTCAACCACTGATCCACATCGCCAGCCCTATTTTTTATTTTATTTAGAGACAGGGTTTCACTGAGTTGCTTTATGCCTCGCCATTGCTGAGGTTGGCTTTGAACTCACGATCCTCCTGCCTCAGCCTTCCAAGCTGCTGGGATTATAGGTGTGTGCCACCACTCCTGACAGTTGGGGACTTATTTATTTACTCTGTTTTTTTCTTTTTTGGTGCTGGGGATTGAACCCAAGGTTGCTTAACCACTGAACCACATCTCCCAGTCCTATTTATTTACTATTTATTGCTGTTAAAATAGGTATCACTATCCTGATTTTCAGAATTGCAGGGTATTTAGTGTGGCTTTGTTGGCTGTAGAAAAGTCAAGTTCTGACCAAGCCTGTTTGCCTTCCTCATGGGGAGCTGTGCACATTTCCCATTCCTTTCTTTATGCTTTATGTCCAGGTTTTCCCTCCTGAGGCTTGCTGCTGGGAGTGTGCAGGTTAGGGTAGTCTGTGCTTTGGGGTCTGTAACTGCCCACACTGGTTTACTTTGAAGACCTTCTTTGTTATCTGAAGTGGAAAGACACTTAGAACCAAGTATGTACAATTTGTATGAACTCTAACAAATATTTTGCTTATATATTTTGTTAAGCATTTCCTAAGTGCTTTAAATAACATTCTCAGGAAGTATTTAACTAGTTTTCATTTTTTTTATGTGTAGCTATATTAGGTGCTTTACAAAAAGAATTAAGCAGTTTTCTGTACCTTGAAAATTGACTATGGATTCAACTGACATGGGTGAATCTTGAAAGTAGTAAGTGAATGTAACATATGCTTTGTGTTCATAGGTAATAAAGAGGCAATGGTTTAATCTAATATTTGAGAACTTGGCTGAAAATAACCCAAAATTTGTGTATTTCTTCCATGAGAATAGTGCAGGAGAATGTAAACTTAACCTCCAGGAGAAATAAAGCAGGATTTAAAGGTTTTTTTTATTTTATTTTTTTAAATTTTAAATACCTTTATTTAAAGTTTCTGGAAAACGAGTTATTTGTAAACTGGCAAACAGGCTCATTTAAAAAACAAAAAAAATCCATTGTTAGACAAGTAAATTGATTACTAGGAATGAAGTTGTTCTAGTAATAGAGTGGGCTCCATGCATCTTTGCAGATCATCACATGCCCTTCCCCATTGCCATCTAACATTTATAAATTTTAGTCATCTAGTACCATCGTGTCCTTTAAAACCCCCTTTTATATACCTCATCATGGTACATACATCAGAAACACCTAACATGCTGACATATGCTCCCTTTGTGGGAAACTAGGTTTAATGTAGTTAAATACTGTTAAAGAGTG
Source organism: Sciurus carolinensis (assembly GCF_902686445.1). NCBI lineage: Eukaryota > Metazoa > Chordata > Mammalia > Rodentia > Sciuridae > Sciurus > Sciurus carolinensis. The sequence continues at coordinate 15,100,027 of NC_062220.1, forward strand.
TATATATATATATATATTTTTTTTTGGTGCTGGGGATCGAACCCAGGGCCCTGTGCTTACAAGGCAAGCACTCTACCGGCTGAGCTATCTCCCCAGCCCGAGAGTGTATATTTTTAACAGCTCTTTTGTGGCCCTTTCCCCCACAAACTGGCACGATCTCTTTAGATGTTTTTACTGTTATACAGGAACACCACATTTCAAGGGATCTCACTAGTTACACAGTCACAAGTTACAAATGTGAAGTTCTTTGTTCAGAGTTACTCAGGTGACAAGTCCCCACCTAACCCATTTTTTCATCTGTAAAATGGGAGAATAGTACCTACCTCAGTTGAGAAAATTAAGTGAAAGGGGTACATGAAGCACATGCCACATTGTCCTGTCACAGTCCTACTGCTTTTAACTCCTGTGGCAGGGCACAGATACAGTTATTACATGTAAAAATATTTTACTTCCTTACAGGCATTTTCCTAACTGTAGAGTAATCGGTGTTGCCAGTTAATTCGTTGAAATACCAGCATTAGAGCATCCCAGCTTCAATGGCTTGACTTGTTTTTGACCTGCGCTTAAAACCGAGGTCGCTGCATCTTTGAGACCTCAGGGACAACGTCCCGGGGCCCAAGGTCAGCGGTAAAGGCCCTGCCCCGCGATCCGCGATCCGCTACAAAGTAGCGGCGGATCAACCGGCGGAAGCAAAGCGCAAACTTGTTACGGTGTCGGGTCCTCCCCCGGAACCTCCACGTGGCTGCGCGCGGCGCCTGTGTCTCGCGGGGCCCCGGGACGGACACGGCCGCCCGCCCCGCGGGCCGCCGAGAGCTGCTCTACCTCTGCATTCTGGCCGGGTTTTAAAGGTTTTGAACATGCTGTCTCAACCTGGTCCACAGCCACTCTTACTGGGCAGTCACACGTACACCTACGCCACTCACTTTGCAAAGAACAGCCCCAGGGACGTGAGTCAGACCTTGACCAAACCTCCATTTGCTGCTCTCAGGAAGCTCTTTCATTTCAGCAGCCACCCCAGCCCCACGCAGAGCCCTTTCTATACAGACGTTTCTCACTGGGGAAGCCCACACAGGGACCTTTACGTGCACAGGAAGTTATTCAGTGTCTAGCAAGTGTGGTTACTTAGTTTAGTGCCTCCAGCACAACACAAGAAAACCCTCCAGTAGCACAAGGTGATACATTCACATTGAAATGATACATTTCCATAGCTCCGGAAGATTCATGTTTAGCAGGTGACTTTTAGTGTGTAACATGAATTGTGTAACTGACTTTTGTAAACATTGGATGATTCACTGTGTATACTTTCTAACCTATTAGTACAGTTGTCCTGATTTGGGCTATGTTATTTATTTTTTTATTTTTATATTTTTGGTACTGGGAATTGAACCCAGGGTTGCTTAACCACTGAGCAACATTGCCTGATGTTTGTTTTTTATTTTAAGGCAGTGTCTCGCTAAGTTGCTTAGGGCCTCACCAAATTGCTAAGACTGGTCTTGAACTTTCAATCCTCCTGCCTCAGCCTCCCAAGCCCCTGGATTACAGGTGTGCTCCATGGTGCCTGACTGCTATGCTGTATTATTATTACTATTATTTAAAAAAATATTTTTTAGTTGTAGATGGAGAAATACCTTTATTTTATTTTTATGTGGTGCTGAGGATGGAACCCAGTGCCTCACATGTGCTAGGCCAGCACTCTATTACTGAGCCACAAGCGCACAAGCCTAAGCTGTATTATTGAAGTAAACTTTCTTCTTTAGGGTTTTTTCTATTCTCCTATTTTCTTAACCTTTTTTTGTTAGTTCAACTTTGTTGTTTTAGTTATTGGTTTGGTTTGGTTTTTCACTAGTTAAGCAGATAGTATGTAGAGCCAGGCACGGTGACACACACCTGCAATCCCAGTGGCTCGTGAGGCTGAATCAGGAGGATCATGAGTTCAAAACCAGCCTCAGCAATGGCGAGGCATTAAGCAACCCAGTGAGACCCTGTCTCTAAATAAAATACAAAAAGTAGGACTGGGGAGGTGTCTCAGTGGTCAAGTGCCTTGAGTTCAATCCCCAATACCAAAACAAAAAAGACCTGCAGAATCCTGGCAGTGAAGCAGAAAAAAGCTGTTTAAAATCTGTCAGTTCCTGGGTTGGGCCTATAGCCCAGTGGGAGAGCACTTGCCTAGCATGTGTGAGGCGCTGGGTTCGATCCTTAGCATCACATAAAAATAAATAAATAAAGCCATTCTGTCCTACAAGTACAAAAAATTTTTTTTAAAAAAAATCTGTCAGTTCCTGTGAAAGCCACACTTGCAGGGAGTTTGGGTCACTTCTTGGAGGAATAATGAAAAAAATCCTAAAACTTTGAGCAGATGGGTAAGGTCCTTGTCTGCAGCTCACATTGTTGTGTGTACCCAACAGGGCCTGATAGGAGTCCTCATGAGCCTAGAAGGAATGCAGGGATTCAGGATTGTGGTTAGAAGGGAAACGTGACAAATTAGATCTCCTCGAAGACACATGGCCCCAGACTGGCCTGCCGGAAGACCCGCTCCATCTCGGCCCTGCAGGCCTGACTGCTCTCATTTCTGATGGCACAGCCTGTGAGCTGGTATGGAAGTAATAAGACTGGTGCCCAAGCCATTGGAAACACGTCCCAGTGCTTCAGAGCCACGTTTTCTATATTGACTTACAGTTTGGGGATTCTCCTTTTTTTTTTTTTGTTGCCAGGGATGGAACCCACGGCTTTGTGCTTATAAGGCAAGCACTCTACCATTGAGGATTTTACTTTTTTTTTTTTTTTTAGTATTTTACTTTTTTTTTTTTTTTTTCAAAAAAAAATTGAATCTAGGGCCTTATTCATGCTAGGCAAGTACTTTACCAGCTGAGCTACATTCCCAGCCCTTAGAGATATGGTTTTTTAGAGGTTTTTAAAAAGTATTATGGATTATGATTTTTCTCTTGAATATTCTGAAATCAAAATTTCTAACTACTGCCACAATCCGGAACATTAGCATCACCCCCAGAACTCTCCTCTATCTCTTTTTAGTCAGCTTCCTGCTATCTCAGCCCAGACAACCTCTTTATCTAGGATTTTTTGTTTGTTTGTTTGCCACGCCGGGGATTGAACCCAGGATCTTGCGCATGCTGGGTAATACTCTACCACTGAGACATACTCCCAGCCTGGGAAATCATTTTAAAGAGCTCTATTAGATATGTCTCCTCTTGGATGGAGGTAGACATAATTTCTAATATATTGGATAGTTGATTTTTTTTTTTTTTTTGTATTGGGGACTGAATCCAGGGGAGCGCTTACCTACTGAGCCACATCTCCAGCCACTTTTTGTAATTTGTTTAGAGACAGGGTCTCAGTGAGTTACTCAGGCCTCTATAAGTTGCTGAGGCTGGCTTTGAACTCGTGATCTTCCTGCCTCATCCTCCCGAGCTACTGGGAATATAGGCATGAGCCACCACGACTCGCTGGATAGTTCATTTTGACAATTAAAAAGGTAATAAAACCAGATGTGGTGGCACAAGCCTGTAATCCCAGTGACTCGGGAGGATGAGGCAGGAAGATCACGAGTTCAAAGCCAGCCTCAGCAAAAAGTGAGGCACTAAGCAACTCAGTGAGACCCTATCTCTAAATAAAATACAAAATAGGAGGGGGGATGTGGCTTCGTGGTTGCATGCCTCTGAGTTCAATCCCTGGTAACCCCCCCCAAAAAAAAAACAACAACAAAAATAAACCAATCAGAATTTACTTCTTTAAATTTTTTTTCCCCCCCAGTTCTGGTGTTTGAACCCAGGGATGTTCTACTGAGCTACATCCCTAGCCTTTTTGTTTTGTATTTTTTTTTTTCCAACTTCTTTTTTTTTAATTTTTTTTATTTATTATTTTACTGTAAACAAATGGGATACATGTTGTTTCTCTGTACATGGCGTAAAGACATACCATTTGTGTAATCATAAATTTACATAGGGTAATGCTGTTTGATTCATTTTGTTATTTTTTCCCTTCCCCCCCACCCCTCCCACCCCTCTTTTCCCTCTATACAGTCCTTCCTTCCTCCATTCTTGCCCCCCTCTTTTTGTTTTGTATTTTGAGACAGGGTCTTGTTAAATTGCCCAAGCTGACCTCAAACTTGAGGTCCTCAATATCCTGAGTAGATGGAGTTGTAGCAGAGTACCCTGGCACCCAGCTAATTGTCTGTTTTTATACTTAGTGTTCAGCTTTCTTACTTAATTGTTTAGTTGTTAGCATTTGAGTATATAAAATATTTTAAAAGTCCTTCCTAATTGCATTTTGAAGTAAGAGCTGGTCTTTAGCGATCCTGGTCCTTTGTAAGTGTGCAGTTTTTCACATGTAAACTCAGATCTTAGACATATCATTTACCTTTTTTACATATATTTTCTTACCCACAGGTAACTGCTGATTTCAGCGGGGATGGGCATCAGTGCAGGTTACTTAAAGGGTGCTGAGAGCTATGAGGTGCTACAGATCCTGACGGGATTACTTGTTCTTGTGTTCCTATAGATCTGGAGCAGCAACCATTTGTTTCCCAATACAGAGGAGGCCACTCTTTTCCTTGGAACATTGGATACAATTTTCCTCTTCTCCTATGCTGTGGTAAGTTTTGGAGTATAGAATTCTTAAGTTTTTGTTTGTTTGTTTTTTTGTGGTGCTGGAGATCCAACCCAGGGCCTTATGCATGTTAGACCTCTATGACTGTCTCCCACTGAGCCACACCTCAAGTCTTTTTTTTTTTTTTGTACCGGGGCTTGAACGCACTTAACCACTGAGCCACAAGTGTAACTCTTTTTATTTTACAGTTTCTAAGTTGCTTAGAACCTTGCTAAGTTACTGAGGCTGATCTTGAATTTGTAATCCTCCTGCTTCAGCCTCCTGAGTTGCTGGTATTACAGGTGTCCACTACTGTGCCTGGCCATACTCCAAGTCTTAATGATCAATTTTCTCTTTTGGTAATAAGGATTGTATGTAAGGGTTCCCTAACACTGAACTACATCCCCAGACTTTTTAATATTTAGTTTGAGACAGGGTCTCACTAAGTTGCAAATTGAGCCTGGCCTCAATTTGTAATCCTCCTGTTTTAGTGTCTGGATTTGTTGGGATTATAGGATGCCACCACACCCAGCTGATTGGTTTTCCTTTGAGCTGTATTTCCCTCTGTAACTTCCATGCATCTTGCTTTCTGGAGCAACACAGAGTGAATTGATTCCTTATCTGAAAGAGAATTAAAGATTTTCTTCATCCTCTTTGTCACATATAGTACAGATTGCTGAAGAGCCCACTATAGATCCTTGGATCTGCTTTAATGGTTGTGTACCATTAAAAAAAAAAACCATTAAGTTTAAAAAACAAGTTTTTAAAATTTTTTTAGTTGTTGATGGACTTTTATTTTTATTTATTTATATGCAGTACTAAGAATCGAACCCAGTGCCTCACACATGCCAGGTGAGTGCTCTACACTGAGCCTCAACCCCAGCCCACGTGTCATCTTTTGAGGAAGTGAAGTCCTGGTGATATTGAGGGAAAAACATTTATTATGATGTTCATCATCTAAATTTTCTCTCATTTACATAGTGAACTTATTAGAAATATTTGGTCCTATCAGCTTAGATCATGATGGGGTCAGTTAATTTATTTGTATGTATTTATGGAGGAAACCTAATGTGTGTATCCCTGGTCTTCTGTCTCTTGCCTTGCAAAATTTTAATCCTGCCACACAGTGGGAGGAGATTGTACCTCTTTTCAACTAATTGTCACATCTGCCTCCCTGTCCTCCCTCCCCTCTCTGCCTTGTGATGCCGTGAAGCCCAAGGGTGAATTAAACAGGCAGCCAGTGTGCTCTGCAGGCTTCTGTCCTCCTTAGAAGGATGTGACTGAAACTGCAGGACATGAGAGGAGTGCAAATGCTAAGGGAATCCCTTGGGAAAGCTCCTGACTGATGTTTAAGAATTAATCTCCTCTAGAAGATGAAATGTGTTGGGGCGCTTGTTTTATCAGAATTCTTGCTCGTTTGTGTCAGGTTATCAAGTAAAGCAAAGTCATCCTGAACAATGAGATCTTGGTGTGTGAGATTTGCAGTGTAGTGTTGTTTCCTACAACATGGCGATGCCCAAAGCCAGCTAGCCTAGGCCCGTGAATCAGGTCTGATTTCAGTCTCCTAGGGTTTTGTGTGCCTCTTTTAGCCTGTGTTACTGCTGAGAGCTCTAAAATGAAATGCTTTGTTTTTAGGGTCTTTTCATCAGTGGCATCGTTGGGGATCGGCTGAATTTACGTTGGGTTCTCTCTTTTGGCATGTGCTCTTCTGCATTAGTGGTAAGCTGGAAAGATTTTATAATTATAGTAATAATCATTTTATTTTGACCAGACACTTTAGAATCCAAGCGATGTCTTCCTCCTCTAGGTAGAGTAGAACAGTGAGTTTGTTCTTCAGTGTCCTGATCCCTCGCATGCCTTATTTCTAAAGTAAGATTCTGACAAGGCCCGTTCTCGGCTCTGATTAGCAGTGTCAGTCAACAGCTTTTGCTTGTCTGACAGTCCCAGCCTCCTGTCCCATATCGTTTGTGGCTGTGCTTCACCTTTTGCTGAACTATACCAAGCTACTTTCCGAGCCCTTGACCTGTTCTGTTCTTTTCTACCTGGGTGCTTTGTCCCTCTGTTCTTCCCTCCTTGAATGGCACTCTGCAGCTCTCTGTGGTCTACCCCAGCATCTCCTTCAGGTCCTTGGCCATGTGACACCTCTGTCAGAATGCCTGACTTGATGGACTCCACTCCTGAAAGTAATCATTCATTCTCTCCTCTGAGCTCCTGTGCCTGTGTTTCTTTGCAGACACTGTGATCTTCTGCTGCTTAGCCTGGTTATATTTGTTTTAGTCTTGCTTTCCCCGAGAGTGGGTGGCCCAGGCCGTCGGACCGCAGGTCTGTTGGGCCAGGATGGCCTGGGTTTCCATCCTTTCAGCAGTTTCCTAACTCATGCTCTCTCTTCATTTGAAAAGAGGCTTCAGTTTCTTCATTTGAAAAGGGGATGTGCATGCTCCCTGCTCCTGAGTGACACTGAGGCGGATGTGAGCCTGTGGCCTTTGGAACAGTGCCTGGCACACGAGGTGCTGTGTAAGGCGACATCGGAATCAGATTTATCTTATTTATTTATTTTTTGTGGTGCTGGGGATCGAACCCAGGTCCTGTGCTTGCAAGGCAAGCACTCTACTGACTGAGCTATCTCCCCAGCCCCAGATTTATCTTCATTGCTTACTATCATCTATTAAGGAGCACTTGTGTTGATGGAAGCCATGGAGTTTAGTTAGACCCTACTTTATTGTTTTTCATTGTATCTATTCAAAGCTGCTCACCCACACATGTTTACATACTATTTTTAAACGTGTCCATATACTTCTAAAAATACTTTAAAAAATTTAGTTGTGTACTAAGCTCACCATTTTAGTATATAGTTCTCATCCACAAATAGGGTTGTGTAAACTACCCCTGCTCTTCCCAGCTCTTGGCAACCACAGACTGGTTTTCAGTTCTTATAGTTTTGCTTATTCCAGAATGTCTCATAGCTGGAATTTGACAGTATTCTGCACACTGTTTTGTAACCCATGCCACATATTCTCAAAATAGCCTTTGACTGAAAGTAAAATATCCCCTTGAGCCAAATGCCTGGAAAAAAACAGCCACTCAGTGAACCTACTAAATGATTCAGCAGATGACAAGTTAGACAGGTTTTGCGCATACAGGTGAACTCAGTAGCTGCAGTCCCCGCAGCTAGACTTGTCCGGGACTCTGCCCAGCCCAGCGCCTGGCACAGTCGAGTGAACTACACACAGACTTGTTCAGTCCTGCAGCCCTTGGAGGTGGCCTTACCCTCCACCACACAGGTCTAAGGCAGCAGTGGAGGTAGATATAAAATGAGGTGAGAAATGAGGCCTTACCCTCTTAGAGTTGAAGATGCCAGTTGGAGGGATGATAACTTATGATTTATGTCATGTGAGGTCTGCCTTTCTAGTGATCAGTGGTTACCTTCTTGGTGCCAGCTCTGGGTCACCTGTCACCCACCCTCCTTTCAGGTGCAAACTGTTTGAATGTGTTCTTGGCGTAGTCTGGTGGCAGTTGGGTGTACTCAGAGTGTCCATGTGGACGTCACATGTTCCTTTTTCTTTCTTTCTCTCGAAGGTGTTTGTCTTTGGCACTGTCACAGAATGGCTGCGCTTCTACAACAGATGGCTCTACTGTTGCCTGTGGATTGTGAATGGCTTGCTGCAGTCTACTGGCTGGCCCTGTGTGGTGGCTGTGATGGGCAACTGGTTTGGGAAGGCTGGGTATGACACTTCCTTTCTCTCCATTGCTTATTGAAATGATTTTAATGCTGGATCATTCATTCTCATCAGTCTGTTAACCTGATGCTGTAGACACTGTTCCTCAGCTTTCTGTCACTGTGACCAAATACCTGAGAAAATTAATTAGAGGAAGGTAGATGTATTGGTTTCAGATGTTTCAGTCCATGGTCACTTGCTTCTGTTGTTCCTAGGACTGGGGTGGGCAGAATATCACGTGGTAGAGCAGATCTGCTCACCTCATGATGACTGGGAAGCAGAGAGAGAGGGAGGAAGGGAGGGGGGACTTGGGACAAGATAAACCCTTCAGGAACGTGTCCCCAGTGACCGACTTCCTCAACCAGGCCCTGCCTCCTGAAGTTTCCATCACCTTCCAGTAGCCACTGACTGGGGACCAAGCTTTGCACACATGAGCCTGTAACAGACTGTCCACATCTTCCTTCCATCTCAGTTCATGTTGAAGTGTATAGGAAGTGGTGTGGACCTCAAAGATGGTCTCAGCCAGCAAGACACATTGCTAACACTGCTGGCCATTATCAGTTTTGAGTGTGAGCTAAGGCAGTATATCTCAATTTTGCTTATTTTCCCCCTTGTACTGAGGATTGAACCCTAGGGCACCAATGAGGCACATCCCTAGCCCTTTTTTATTTTGAGACGGGGTCTTCCTAAGTTATTGAAACTAACCTCAAAATTAAGATCCTGTAACCTCAGTCTCCTGAGTCATTAGGATTACAGATGTGTGCCACAGTGCCTGGCTGTTTTATTTGTTTTTTAAACTCATCTTCCCTTTAGAAAACCTTGTCTTGCATGACATCCCATCTCTTCTTTTGAGTTTTGCCTTCCCTGTTCTTTTTTGAGATGCAATGATCTAGTTTAACTCTCTTACATAAAGAGAAGGAAACTGAGGCCAAAAGTTATCCATGTGACTTGCAAGTCACACAGCAGGGACTGTAACAAAATTCAAATGGAGGGACTAGAGTTGTAGCTCATTGGTAGAGCACTTGCCTCACATGTGTGAGACACTGGGTTTGAGTCTCAGCACCACATATAAATAAATGAACAAAATAAAAAAAAGTACATCAACAACTAAAAGGAAATATATTTTAAAAAATTTCAAATGGAGAATGCCAAACTGTGGGACTTAGACTGGACACTTTTCCCTTAAACCCTCACATAGTTGTGAGATTATATTTGACTTTGTGTGTGTGATGCGGGCCACAGGATGAAGAGAGGTACCTCCTAATGCATCCTTCAGGCCACCCAGAAAGAAGAGACATGTCAGAGTCCTAGGATGGAAAATAAGTTGGGATAAGCAAAGACCTGATTTATTATGTGTCATTGCACTTCTGGAACATTACTGGCTTAGATTTTTATCATGTGTTATCAGAGGCTTATTTACTCATGTGTGGCTCTGTTTTTTCTTGTGTGTTTGCTAGTTTACGTGGAGACCACTGTATGCGACAGATATTATTCACCCACTGGTGGTTAGTGCATGCTCTGGCTGTCTCCTCTCAGTTTCCCAGCTTCCCCCATTTTATAATGGGAGTTAACTTGGTCATTAATGATCTATAATGTTTTTAAAGTCCATCTATAAAATGTCTTGTGGTTAGAATAAATACCACTTAAGAATGCTTTGCTTGTATTTCAGGGTGCTGGTGCTTTCTGTTCTGACTCTGGCGTCACTGGTTTTACACAATCACATCGTAAAAGGCATCCGCCTAGGGAATTCCAGTTTTCTTTTGGAGTAGATGAGAATGCCTGCTCACTTTTTTGCGGGGAGAGGGGTAGTGCTGGGGATTGAACCCTGGGCACTCTATCACTGAGTTACATCCCCAGGCCTTTATATAGTTTTTGAGAGAGTCTCGCTAAGTCATTCAGACTGGCCTTGACTTGTGATCCTCCTGCCTCAGCCTCTCCAGTCACTGGGCTGATTTTTTTCTAGTAAAATTTTAAGGTAATTTTTTTTCCCATTTGTGATTTTTTTAAAATCATAAAAAGTTTTTTTATTATTAATCAGAAAATATAAAGAACAAAAAGAAATAAAAGTTAAACCAACTGACATCCTGTCACTCAAAAGATACTAGTTTTAACTGGTACCATTTTGAGAGAATTCTAAGCTTTTATAAATTGGTTGACAGAGTATTTGATATCAGTGACTGAGCAATGTGACCACTTCATTATTTCTGTGAATCAGTCACAAAGAAAAAAGGTGAAGAAAGCCATTGCAGTTTGACTTTGAAAGGAAGCCCGTTTGTTTTTAACAGGTCACGCTAGGAGTGGAATCAGTAGTGCATTGCTTTAGATTCTGATTCCTGTGAACCGTGACAGTAACCCGCAAAGTCCACAAAGACTGTGAAGCTTAAAACAGTTACTGTAAGCCAGACTCTCTAACATCATGTTTTTGGTCAGCCAGTGTTATTTGGATCCTGACTTTCTGACTTTCCCTCCCTGATTCTCTTGATGGACTTTAATATTTTTATAGTATTGGGGTATTTTAGAACTGGAGATGAATTGAGAGATTGTTCAGGTCAAATCATTTGTTTTCCAGATGAAAAATATTGGGGGCCCAGAGAAATTAAGTGATCTGCTGAGGGCGGATATTGGCCCTAATAATAGCTATTACTTTGAGTCATGTCACTGCTCTGGGTCATTAGGGAATGTGGTTTTTAAAACCAAATTTAGACTAGATAATAATAGTGCTCCCGTCTAGCCCTTTCCCCAGGGTTGTGTATTGCTGCACCCAGTCCTACGGGGAGAACAGCTTCTAACAAACGGGACCATGAAAGTTGCTTCCGTGTGATCCCAGCTGGGAGTGGCAGAGCTCAAACTTTCAGACTTTATTTCTCACTCTACGGCGTCTGTCATTTCATTCATTTCTAAAATTTCCTCTGCCTTGGTGAGGTTAGAAAAATCAAATAGAATAAATAACAAATTTGAATGTTGAAAACAGTAGCTTTTTTTAAAAAATATTTTTTAGTTGTCAATGGACATTCGTTTATTTATTTATTTATTTATATGTGGTGCTGAGAAATGAACCCAGGGCCTCACACATGTGAGGCAATCCCTCTACCACTGAGCCTCAACCCCAGTCCCATGAACTTCTTAAATTCTTTTTCTTTCATCTGCCCTGCTGCTATTGTCTACCTCCAGAGCTAGTCCTTTCTCTCCAGGACTGTCCTAGTCGACAGTTTCTCCTCCACTAGACTCTTCCTCTTTTTTTTTTTTTGGGTGCTGGGGATTGAACCCAGGGCCTTGTGCTTACAAGGCAAGCACTCTACCGACTGAGCTATCTCCCCAGCCCCTAGACTCTTCCTCTTGTTCGTCTCTTTTCAACTTGTTGTTTTTTCCCGAGGTGCCAGGGATTCGAACCTGGGCCCGTGCACACACTGAGCGAGTTAGCTATTCACCCACTTCTTGTACGTCTCTTATTTTTTCTCTGTTAGTGCCATTGAGGTACACAACAAGCTTCACATGTGTAAAATGTACATTTTGATGAGCTTTGGCCTGGGTGCACCTGTAAAACCATCATCCAAACAAGAAATGTACCTTGGTGATTCCTCCTTCCTACCTCTCACGTTCTCATCCTTTTGCTGCCATCTCTATGCAGTTGTTGATCTGCTTTCTATCCCTTTAATTTGAATTTCCAAAATTTTATATAAATTGAATCATTCAGTGTATACTCTCTTTGATCTGCTTTTACTCAGCATAATTAGAGATTCCTATTGTATGTATCCATAGTTCATTTTTTTTCCTAGCTGGGTCTGTTATACCACAGTATGTTTATTTCAGCTGTTGATGAATATTTGGGTTGTTTTCAGACTTTGGTATTATAGGTAGAGCTACTGTGAACATTTGTGTACAAGTCTTTGAGTGGACATATGCCTTCGTTTCTCATGAGTAAATACCTAGAAGTAGAATGGCCAGTTTGTGGGGCGGATGGGTTTTATCCTTTCAAGAAACATGAAATCTCTTCCAAAGTGGTGCCATTTTACATTCCCACTAGCAGAGTGAAAGAGTTCCTGTTGCTTTACATCCTTGCCAGCACTTGGTATGTTTGTTCTCTTGAGTTTAGCCATTCTTAGAGGTGTGCAGTGATATCTTGTGATTTTAATTTGCACTTCCCTTATGTCTTATGATGTTGAGCATCTTTTAATATCTACTTTTATCACCTATTTTTCTGTGAAGTAACTACTAAGGTCTTTTGCCCTATTTTCATAAACTTTATTTTGAGATGATTATAGATTCATATTTAAAATTCTAGTGCATCATCTGTTTTCTTTTCATTGAATTTCGAAAGTTTTTCATGTTCTGTGTGGAAGTCTTTTGTCAGGTAAGTGATACATAGATATGCTCCCACTTTGCAGTTTTTCTTTTTTAATTCTCTTAAGTGTCTTTGGATGAGTCCCAGATTGAACTTTAATATCATAAAATCTTAGAAGAGACCTGATGTTTTGTCATTTGGTGTATTTAAAAAAATCTTAAATACAGTGCTCAGTCTGTAAAGTGAATCTTGGCTGTTATGGTGATTTTTCCTGAACCACGTATTGAGTCCCTTGCAATCCTGTTGTCTTCTCTCTTCCTCTGCTCTCCTTCCCAGGCGAGGAGTTGTCTTTGGTCTCTGGAGTGCCTGCGCTTCTGTGGGCAATATTTTGGGAGCGTGTCTCGCTTCATCTGTTCTGCAGTATGGTTATGAGGTGGGTATTTTTTTTTAGATTTGTGTGAGTGTGTGTGTGTGTGTGTGTGTGTGTGTTTAAACATTTTTTTTTTTGTAGTAGTAGTAGTCATACTGTGCATATTCGAGACTACCGAGAGCTGTGCTTGGGTAGGGCAAGGCTTTTATTAAAATTGGAAAAGCTTCCAGTGAATTAAAACATAAAAATTGCTGGACATGATGGCTCATGCCTGTAATCCCAGTGGCTTGGGAGGCTGAGACAGTAGGATCTCAAGTTCAAGGCCAGTGTCAGTAACTTAGCGAGGCCCTAAGCAACTTAGCAAAATAAAAAGGGCTGGGGGTGCAGCTTAGTGGTAAAGTACCCTGGGTTAAATCTCCAGTATCCTGCCCTCCCCCGGCAAATATACCATATTTATGGCAAATATACCATAAAAAGAGTCGAATGACTAGAACTAAGTGAGAAAAAGTATTAGTAACCTATGTTATGATAAAGGGCTAATATCTTTTTTTTTTTTTTTTTTGTGGTGCTGGGGATTGAACCCAGGTCCTTGTGTTTGCGAGGCCAGCAAGCACTCTACCAACTGAGCTATCTCCCCAGTCCCAGGGCTAATATCTTTGATACATAAAAATAGATCTTTGTAACCTATGTTATAATAATCTCTTATACAAGGAACATGTGCAAATTTTAAGGAAAAGACCAATGATACAGAAGGATAAAGAATTTGAATAGATAGTTCATGGAATAGTAGTAGAAAGCTGAAAAATAGTATGAAAAAAATAGTCAGCTTCACCCATAGCTAATTCATTCATTTAATAAATATTTAAGTTCCTTGCTTTGCTCCAAGACGCTGGACAATGCAGCATTGGCCAAAAGGGACAAAAATCTCCATCCCTGTAGAACTGAAGTGTTAGTCAGTGGAGAAATGTGAATTACAACTATACCAATAAGAGAGAGAGAGAAAGAAAAGCTACCCTGAATGCTTATTGCATAGCCCAGGAGACTGATAAGTTGTGTTCCTGAGGCCATGAGCGGCATTGTGGCTGGGGAGTGCAGAATTCCCTGAGGCGGCAGAGATGGCGGTGCCTGCCAAAGTCGCAGCCGTGCAGTTCACCACCAGGAATTAGTTGCCCAGGTGAATATGCTTGGATGTGTAAAAAAGGAGGTATCACAAGGCTATTTGGCATTGTTTGTAGTAGCCAAAGATGAGAAAAATGTCAGCTATAGGGAAATAACAAAATTCTGATAAACCTGTCCAAAGAAGGACTTGCAGCTACGAAGTAGATTAGGAAACTCTGCTGTTAGAGATCAGGCACTGGAAAGGTCTCAGAGACAGCAAGGCACAACGTGGTATGCAGTAAAAGATGCCATTTGTTAAAAAAAAAAAAAGGAGGAATTAAAGAGTATATATGTATTAGCTTGTGGGTCTCTGAAACAGTCTCTGGACCGTAAACATTAAATGACAGCAGTGTTGGGGCAGTTGAAAGAATGAGTGGATTGCAAGGTGTAGGAGGGAGGGATTTTTTACTATTACTTTTTTCTTGCTTGAATCACATGATTGTATTACCCACTCAAAACCCCAAATAACTAAAATTAAGTAGCTTTTTTAAACAGTAGAGTTTTTTTTTTTTGGTTATTGTTTTTTGGCAATACTGGGGATTGAACTTGGGGGCACTCTACTACTGAGCTACATCCCCAGTGTTTTTTATTTTTATTTTGAGAAAGGATCTCACTAATTGCTGAGGCTGGCCTTACTTGTGATCCTCCTGCCTCAACCTCTCAAGTTAGTGGGGTTACAGTTGTGCACCACTGTGCCCAGCAAGTGGATAATTTTTTAAAGCAACTCACCAGCGATTCTGGTCTAGTTAGAAGCCCTTCCTCTAAAGGGTCACCTTTGTTCTAGTCTTCTTAGCTTTGCTCCTGGATTGTACTGTTTGGTTCAAATGGAAATTTCGCTTTATCCCTTGTGCTGTTCTCAGGCTTGACTTCTGGAAATATTGCTTTTATTTTGTAACTCACTTGTTCAGACTATTTGTCTTTATCAGGCTCCAGTCTCTTAAATAAGTCAGCTGTGCAACCTGGCTGTTGACTCTTTACATGTTCTTTCTTAATTTTTTTGTGGTCCTGGGGGTGGAACCCAGACTTCTCTCTCTCACGCTTGGCAAGCACTTTACTACTGAGTGACACACCCCGCATGGCAGTTGACCTTGATCTTGGTGTCACTTTTCCAAGTCATTTTACCCCCTGCTCTCCCCTCACAGAAGCCCTTGCCCTTGGTCCTGCAGTGCTTTCCACCTTGTTCCCACCCTGCACCTTTGCTTTCCTTGGCCTGGAAAGATGGACCATTCATTGCTTTGACTTTCCACTCTTTCCTGAGTGACTGTCCAGCTGCTTCAGTCTCGTTTTAACTGCTTTCTCCACTTGAATTCCTGTCTGTCTTCCTTTATTCCTTTCCTTGTACTAGGAATTGAACCCCAGCTGTACCAGTGAGCTACATCCCTAGTCCTTTGTTTTATTTTACTTTATTTTGAGACAGGGTTTTGCTAAGTTGCCCAGGCTGGCCTCGAACGTAAGTTCTTCCTGTGACAGTCTCCCAGGTAGCTGGGATCCTAGGCATGTGCCACTGCCCCATCCCTGTTTCTTGCCTGGGGCCTCTCATTTAGTTACTGTTGCCACTGTAGTACTGTTTTGGGTGTCCTTTAATCCCCACAACTGTATGTAATGTCTTTGAGAGCAGATACTGTATTTTTTCTGGAGACTGGGTGGTGCAAAAATTTGGGGCGCTAGTCCTACTTTTACAATCCTAACAGGGCAACTAAGTGTCTCAAGGGCCCCCATTGATTCTGTGTGAACTTCGCAGAGTCCTTGGGAAAATGAAGGAAGTCACAGGTGGAGCCCGTGGCAGAGGGCCTGTGCAGTGTGCCCAGCGCCGAGGTCCTCCCTGGCCTCCCCGTCCTTCTGTGCCGCCCTCGCTGCCCCCAACTCACTGTTAAGGACTTTACCAGCGGTCACTGCCCCGTAAGAACCTGCTCTTCCCTCTCCTCCAGGACGCCTTCCTGGTGACAGCGTCTGTGCAGTTTGCTGGTGGGATCGTGATCTTCTTTGGACTCCTGGTGTCACCAGAAGAAATTGGTGAGGAGATGGGTTTTTTTTTTTTTTTTAAATTTATTCTTATTGTAAACAAATGGGATACATCTTGTTGATGCTGTGTTTTTAATTAAAAAAGTCTTATTGTTAGGGGCAAAGAGAAATCTGAGGCCAGAAATGGAATCTCTTTTTTTCCTAGGAAAACTGTGAATTTCTTCCAGCAAAATCAAGGAGTACTCTTGGCATTTGTGTCTTGTTGGCATTGTCCCATTCCTGGCATAACTGCGTGTGTTCAAGTGGAGTGAGGCACATCTTTTATAGATAAGACTTAGCATTTGAAAAACTTTTTTTTTGGTAGTGCTGGGGATGGAACCCAGAGTTTTACTCATGCCCTGGCAAGTGCTCTGCCCCTGAGCTACACACCTGGCCTCCAAATGATTTTTATAGTTGAGATACTGACTAGGAATTGGCATGGTTGTATTTATTTACATTTTGTGTGTGTGTGTGTGGTTTTGGAGATTGAATATAGAGTTTTTCACAAGCTAGGCAAGTACTCAACTACTGAGCTACGTCCTTAGCCCATTATATTTATTTTATTTTATTGGGTACCAGGGATTGAATTCAGGAGCATTGAACCACTGAGCCACATCCCCATTCCTTTTTTGTATTTATTTAGAGGCAGGGTCTCACTATGTTGCTTGCTTTTGCTGAGCCTAGCTTTGAACTCAAGATCCTCCTGTCTCAGCCTTCCAAGCTGCTGGAATTACAGGCATGTACGACTGTCCCTGGCTAGTCCTTGTTAGTTTATTTTTTTGAGACAGTGTCTTATGAAATTGCTCAGGCTGACCTCGATTGTGATCCTCCTACCTCAGCCTCCAGAGTAGCTGGGATTTCATGCATTGCCTGTACCCCTGGCCTCAAGTTTCTTCTTCTGCAAAATGACAATAAAAATAACATCAGCTAGATGCAGTGGTGCACTCATAACCCCAGGAACTCAGGAGGCTGAAGTAGGAGGATCACAAGTTGGAGGTTCACTAAGTTCAGCAACTTGGTGAGGCCCTCTCTCAAAATAAAAAATAAGAAAGGCTGAAGATGTAGCTCAGTGATAGTGCTCCCCAGAGTTTGATCCCTCGCACCAATTAATAAGTAAAATATCAATTCCGTAAGTGGTGGTATACGCAAGCCCTTCGCACCATGCCAGGCACACAATAGGTCCTCTGTAAATGGTAGTTTTTATTGTTGTTTTAGGTCTCCCAGGTATTGAGGCAGAAGAAAACTTTGAAGAAGATTCTCACAGACCGTTAATTAATGGTACTGAAAACGAAGATGAATATGAGCCTAATTACTCTATCCAAGAGGACAGTACTGTTACCCAAGTGAAGGCAATAAGCTTCTACCAGGCTTGCTGTCTTCCCGGTGTCATACCGGTAAGAATTGTTCAGATCCCCTTGTGACAGCCAGCAAAGCCTTAGGGCCCTGAGGGTTACTCTGCTTGGGGTAAAGCTATTTGAATAGTTAGCGTCTCTGATTCTTGGTTTAGGAATGCGCGTTCAGACGTGGTGTTGCATAGTGTCCCTCAGGTTATCCTATAACTGGAGCAGAACTGGCGAACCCTTTCCACGAAGACCAGAGAGTAAACCTTTTCAGCTTTTTTTTTTTTTTTTTTTTGCAGTGCTGAGGATTGAACCCAGGGCCTTGTGCTTGCAAGGCCCTTTTCAGCTTTGAGGGAACCATAAATCTTCACTAACCCTCCGAGTAAAGAAGCCGTAGGCAGGATGGGACAGAAGGGCATGGCCAAACTTGAGCCAGGAGCCCTGTTTGAGGCAAAATTGAGATTTTTAAATGTATATTTTTTGGCCTGTCGAAGTGTATAGAATAATATACTGACCAAGAATGGTTTTGAGTGGCTCATTGCCTACGTTGTTTGCCTGAGTTCTGATCTTTCCAGGGGAAAATGCCCTTTTTAGAAGGTCTAGAGCAGAACGTGCCTTGCGTCTCTTGGGGACGCGTCCTGCGCTGCCACAGCCTCTGCAGTCAGGAGAGCTTTCTAACGCTCGGACGACTCCCTCTCGCTGCGGCGTTCCTGTCTTGACGTTTCAGCTGCTGTGGGGGCTGGAGTGGAAACGGAAGCAGAGGCGATGTTTCCAGCCTACCCACTAGCTTTCTGTGAGACCTGGGGTCTCCTCATCCTTGTGTCTCAGGCCCCTCTCCAGAGGGGAGCTGTTACACCACTCTTCCCTGGGGTCTGGACCTTGGGTTATTGTGATGTGAGACGCACCTGTTTTTTGTCATTTTGTTTTTTAATGGTGCTTCATGAGTGCCACCTCCCAGGTAGATTCAGTTCCGTAGGCCATCTTGTTTCACACTGAGCAATTCTCTTCTGCCTGTGACCCCAAGATAGGAAAACCCTTAGAACAGATAGTCAACTAGGAGTTAAAATGTAATTCCTTGAAATTTTTAAACTGAAAAATGATTTTTAGTATAAAGGAAATGCAGGTTCCTTTAGGCCTGTTCTTATGGCAAGCTATAATCTTTCAACTAGTTACTAAAATATTCCACTGGTAATAGTTTAGTTTTTGAGGCAGAATTTAAATTTGTTGTGACTGAACGTGGAACTCTGGTGCCATTTCTTTGTACTTACAAGCCATTGTTCTCTGTCATGGGTGGGGATGTGAAGGAGCTCTAGTTAGCTTCGTGCCTTTGTCTGTAGCAGGCTGTCTGGACAGAATGCTCTGGAGACTGGGACATGGCTCTCTAGGGGGTGGCTGCTGTCCTGCCAGGGAAGCGCCTTTAAAAGAGCGAAACCCAGGGGATAACTGGCTGCTCCAGGGCCAGGAGTGGACTGGCCAGACACCCTTTGAAGTCAGCCCCTCCCCTCCCCCCGTCCTTTGATGCTGACTGTCAGGATTTCCTGGTAATAATGTGTTGAATGTAGGAGTCTCAGCGCCCCCACCATCTTAAGGCAGCTGCAACTGCTTTCCCTCAAGAGAGGGTGACAAGGACTAGGAGGAGCGTGTTCTTCCTTTTGACTCACCAGAGATGCTCTTCTCTGCCACTGGGTGTGGAAATCAGGGCTTTCGGAAGCTCTCATGTGAAAGTAGTTCTAATGTGGATGTTTTTCTTAGATCTCTGGCTGAGTCACATGCTCTCTGTGGTTCATAATATTAACTTTGCTGGAAGTAGAACAACCAGGAAAGTTCGGCTGCTTGTAGTAAGAACTGTGATGTTTGCTAATTTTATTTGCCTGTGGCTAATGCTGGTCAGTGGCAAGAATACCACTCACCTTTGCCTGAATAAGAAAATAGGGGTCTGTGCCCTGCCTTCTGGGTTCCAAATACTGGTTTGCTTCCACCAGAGAACCGATTGGAGAAACCAGGTATAGTTAAGAAGTAGCTGCATACCATGTTTTTGGTTTTGTTTTTTATTCCAAAGGCCTTTCTGCAAGCTTCTTGAGAGTAAGGAGAAGAGGGAAACTGGGTAAAGTTGGGCAGATGGGAATTTGAAAAGTTGTTTAATTTTTAGTCAGTCACCATTCCTCCCATGCTCTTATATTTTGTTGTGCTTTTTAATTGCATTAAAAGTTGTGCTCATGCTGTGGCATGCTGTTTGTCCCTTACTGATAGTCACGTGTTTTTCCGGTAGTATTCGCTGGCCTATGCCTGTCTGAAGCTAGTGAATTACTCCTTCTTCTTCTGGTTGCCCTTTTACCTGAGTAACAACTTCAGATGGAAGGAGGCTGAAGCTGACCAGCTGTCCATTTGGTACGATGTTGGAGGAATCATAGGTATGTTTAAAGTTTATTACTATAGCCATTTTTCCTAAACTGTCCTAATAGTGAACAAACTTAAAAATTACCATAGGAAGGAAGACCCAACCCAAGGCAGGGCTATGATTTATGAGGCTCAGTTCTTTGTTGATTGGTCAGTTCTTTTGTCTTGGGAAGTGCTTGGGGATCTCTTTAAACACAACCTTTTCGGGTACTTTCAGCGCTGTCCTGGCTCTGAAGCTAATTGTGAGAGATTCAGATTAGAAGTGAAGGTGTTCATTTTCACTGCCTCTCACCATCCCCACCACCCCCAGCCAAGGAAGCAAACATAATACAGCAGTGTGTAGATTGTCAGGTCCTAGAGGTAGGGACAACAGCAGAAATTAATTTTTGTGTTTTGCAGTTTTACAGACTTTAATAGTGACTTGGTGCTGTAGCCAGAAACTTGAACAAGGCAGTAAACTTTTAAGTAAGAACAGAATGCATTTCAATAGGCATGATATATATGCCTGTGGCAAAACCTTAATATTGTTGGATGTGGTAGGGCGTAACCCATAATCCCAGCAGCTTGGGAGGCTGAGGTGGGAGGATGACCAAGTTCAAAGCCAACTTCAGCAATGTAGCAAGGCCCTAAGCAACTCAGAAAGATCCTGTCTCTAAACAAAATTTTAAAAAAGGGCGGGGGATGTGTCTTAGTGGTTAAGCACCCCTGGATTCAATCCCTGGTACCAAAAACAGAAAATAAACCTTAATAACCTCTAATCATTCAAGTTATCTCTAAATATTTTAATGTTTACATGTAGAATTGTGGTCAGTCTAAGCTTCCCTGAGCACACGAAAGCAGAGTATCCTTAGGTGATAAACTGGTACTGTGGTTAAACTTGGCTGCCCTTATTCTTAGATCCAGAGCCAAAGGTGAAGTTTGCTACCTTTACACCTGATCATACTTGTTTTTTTTTTTTTTTTTTTTTTTTTTTGGGTGCTGGGGATCGAACCTAGGACCTTGTGCTTACAAGGCAAGCACTCTACCGACTGAGCTATCTCCCCAGCCCCCCATACTTGTTTTTGAAAAAATTCTGGTATGTGGTACTGGGGATTGAATCCAGAGGCTCTCCTACCACTGAGCTATATACTACCAGCTATTTTTAAATTTTATTTTGAGACAGGGTTTCACTTAGTTGCCCAGGGTGGCCTTGAACTCGTGATCCTCCTGCCTCAGCCTCCCCAGTCATTGGGATTACAGGCCCACACCACCACAGCTGGTTAGACCTACCCATAGTTTTGTGTCTTCTGAAATTAAAATTGCCTAGATACCTGCCATCTGGTGGGGATGTACCAGGTGTTCCATGTTCCCTAAAACTCAAACTGATGCTTTATCCAAATGTGACAGTTTTACTCAAAGGAATCCCATCCTTGTTTAAACCTCCTGACCTGTTTGTTATTACTAAATCATACTTGCTGCATTTAATTTTAGTGAATATTTGTTTGGCACTGTTAATAGCCTGTGAGGCATGTTCCTTCATTGATCGTCTTTTAAAAGCAGGGAAAATGGTAAGAAATCATGAAGGGTTTTTTTTTTTTTTTGCAGTGCTGGGGATCGAGCCCAGGGCCTTGTGCTTGTGAGGCGAGCACTCTACCACCTGAGCTATATCCCCAGCCCCTGGTGAATGGTTTTGATGATTTGTCTTATTTTGGTGTTTGATTTGTGGTGTCCTGTCCTCACTGACTGGCATGCTGATTTAAGTCAGTTCATCTTCTTAAAAGGAAATGGTGAAGTGGACTTGTCGGGGGAGCCGGTCACCATTTTGGCTGGACCTGACAGGAGGACTATTGAGCTCACGGTGAGCACATCTCAGGCAGCTGAGCTCACAGCTGAAATGGTTGTAACTGCAGTGTGCTCTTTGTGTTTGAAGGTGGAACTTTGCAAGGCTTCATCTCTGACATCCTGCAGAAGAGAGCACCAGTGTTGGCTCTTAGCCTGCTCCTTGCAATTGGCTCCCTCGTGGGGTACAGTCGTGAGTATTCCTTCAGTTGTTCCCTCATCTCTGGGGAACAGGCATTTGCCTAGAGTCAGTGACCAGCCCTGGAAAGAGCCTGTGATCAACTGGGGCATGATATGTCACCTATGTATCCACCCATGAGTGCCTGGGATCACCATCGTCACGTGGTTTTATTGGTGTCAGAGGAAACTGGCATCTCGCCTGCCTGGTGGATTTGTTTAAAAACTTGCCTGGGAGTGTGCATGCTTTGTTTGAGGGGTGGCTCCAGAGGGACAGCATTAGAGCCAATAAAACAATAAAAGGGGCGAGGCTTCAAAAGCAAGAGATGCTAATTAGTAGGCTTGGTGTGTGTCCTCAGATGCTGCTGAGGCAGGGAGAGCTTTTCTCCAGCTTTTAAAAGTCTCATTAACTTGGGCACCAGTAGAGGCAGACATTACAAATAAAAGTTGGAAGAGGCCTTGAAAGGATGGTCTCTCTTTGTTGGCTCTGGGAGGGATTTGTGAGGTCACAAGATGCAGACCTTTGTGTTCTCTTTGTGGAGGCACATGTAACTGCCTTTGCAGTCACTGTGGCGTGTCTGTGTCTACTCACAGGTTCTCCAAATGACAAGTCCATCAATGCTCTTCTGATGACGGTTACAGGTATGGCAGATGGTGCATTCACTGTGCTGTTACTCTGTAGGTTCAGAGGAACACGGGAAGCTGTCTCCCCCTTAACTTGATTGCTACTAAAAGTTAGTCACCGAGAGCTCCAGTGATAGAAAGAAAGATGATTCCTTTTCTAGATTCTCGTCTTTTTCTTAACTGGCTCTCTCAGTCTTTTTATGACAGAAGTAGTCCCTGCTGAGGCATATTCTAAAAGTTTTGACTATTGCCCCAGCTTTGGGTGTGACTTCAGAAAGTGGCTAGGAAGATGCCACACTGGAAACCAGTTCAGTGACCTGTACTGTTGAAATAACCTTTTTCTTTCTTTTTCTTTATGTTTGATTAAATTTGGGCGGTCAACTGATCAAGTGAGGCAACTCTGCTGTAACAGAATTTGACAAGCTGGTGTCATTAATTATTAATGCAGACCTCACGTGATTTGCTATGTGTTTCCTTTCTGTGTGTTTTCTATCAGTACACCACAGTGTCACATAATTTAAGAAGATCCCAGAGGAGCGGATGTTAACTAATTTGAAAGGATTCTGTCTGGGAGTTTCCTTTTTCTTTCCATTCCTCCTTAACATACTAATTACGGTGTCAGAATGATACTTTGCCCTATCCAATGGCTTGCTGCTGGTGTTATGAATCATGTTTTAATAAGAACCCGTTCTGTTTTTGACTTCAGGGTTTTTTATTGGTGGACCTTCTAATATGATTAGCTCGGCTATTTCAGCGGACCTGGGTCGCCAGGAGTTGATCCAAGGGAGCAGTGAGGCTTTGGCTACTGTCACAGGAATTGTCGATGGGACCGGGAGCATTGGAGCTGCTGTGGGCCAGGTGAGAACAGGAGGGTTGGGATGAATGCTGCGTCCTCCGTGCAGACTGGGGCAGTCCACACCTGCTGTCTGGGCCACAGTAGGTGGCACTCTTGTGCTGTGGAATACTTGCTGTACTGAAAGCCTTAGGTTCTCATCTCCTCTGTGACCCAGCTGTTGTGACCTAATGTGGAAAGTCCTCTACTTTTTGTTTTTAGTTACTTCTTTCCATTTTTACCTGCATATTCTTCCTGTCTCCAAATTAGCTAAGGCTTCATAAAATTGATCCTTTGACCCTAGCCCACAACCCACTTCTTCCCAGGCTGAACTTGGCGCTCCAGGTGGGAGTGGTGTGAGACACATACATCTGTTATCCCCATCTGCATACAAACCCCATTTTTTCCTCTCTCTGGTGTCCCTCTACCAGAAGCATATGTGTCCCTTGTACCTCTGTTCTTCACATGAATCCCCATCACATGAGATCATGGACTCTGCAGCTGCCTCTGAGGCACATTGTTTCCTATGTGCACAAAAATCTGTGAATATTTCAGAGCATAGTCTGTAAGTGTCTTGTATCAGAATCATCTGGGACTCAGAACGTAGGGCTTACTGCAGACTCTCTGTGGTAGAGCCTAGGGGCTGTGTTTCCCTAGGCCTTCCTGGTGATTCTTGTACAGTCTGACATTAGAAAGCCTCCAAGCTAAGACTATCCTACTATATGTAGGCAGACCTAATCAGATTGCCCCTTTTTGCTTAAATTCAGGCTTTCTGGGCTGGGGAGATAGCTCAGTCGGTAGAGTGCTTGCCTTATAAGCACAAGGCCCTGGGTTCGATCCCCAGCACTGCAAAAAAAAAAAAAAAAAAAAAAAAAAAAAAAAAAATTCAGGCTTTCTTTTAGGAAGAGACATGTCATGAGACATGCCACTCTGGGTCATGGAGTGGATATACCACTCTGGGTCATGGAGTGGTAATTTTACAAAAATATGGATTTGGTACTTGTCTCCATGGGTGAAATAGTTGAATCTGTGGAAGTGGATGAGACATTTACTAGGTAAGGAGAATGTAGGTAGAACCTCAGAGAATGCCCAGTGTCAGAAACAGGAAGCCAGGAGTCACATGTGGTCAAGGGAGTAGCATTTGAGAAGGTGTTAGTCAATAAGGCCATGGATGTGGAGAGGTCAGGAGAAGCACTGAAGGACAAAAGCTTCTCAGTGTGGACATTTAGAAGGTCACCAATAGCTTTGAAGTTTGCTGCTTTGCCTGCTTGTCGGGGGCAGTGCATTTCTGATCACTGGTGGTAAGTGAGAGAGTGGGTGTGGAAGTGAATCATCTTACTGCTTGCCACCTTCCAGCCAGGAAGTGTAGACTTACAGGGGTGGCATTGTGGCTCATGTTCTACTGCAGCCTGCATACCTAGCTGTGCCTGGCACACAGTAGACATTCTGGTGTTTGCTCAATAATCATATATGGAATGATTGATGCAGCTGACATGCTTAGCATATTTGATTATAAGACTGGAAGGGGAAAAACCTTAGCAAGGTTTGGAGAATTATGTGATCATACTTTGGAGTAGAGATTTTTAAAATGTTATTGGTTACCAGTTCAGACATCTTCATTTTTAGGGTAAAGGATAACTGTATTGGGTTTTCTTTTCCCATATATTATATTTTAAGTATACTTCTTCACTGATGTTTTCTTCATTAATTAAATATGTGAATTTATAATTAGCATTTCGGGGAGTTTACTTTTATTTAGAATATCTCCCCTGCCAGTGTTGAGATCCCTAACTGGACTGGGTCAGTATTAGACTGACTTTCATGGTCATGGAAGCATATCAGGAGTGAATCAGAGTTAGTTGAGCTTGTTCTGCCTCCATGTTGATTTCCAAAGGATGGCCATTGCCTGAAATCACAAACTCCAGGACTTCATATTTAAACTCTCTCAGCCTTTTGCTCATCCACTCCCCTGACTGCCCTGAGTAACAGGCTGCTGCATCTTCTCCTACCTTCTCAAGAAAATAATTCATTGTTTACTCTTTCTGGTTGCCATAGCAGTGGACACACATCTCCAGTGGTGCACTTGACACTGCGTACCACCTTTACTGGTTTGTCCATCTGTCTTTTGTACCAGGCTCTGCACTCCTGGGACAAAGGACTGTGTTTCATCCATCTTTGTGTTTCTAGTGCTTAGGGCCTTTTGGACACATAACTGAGGCTCTGGAAGATTAAGTTATAGGATATACTCAAGGGAAATGAGAACAGATCTCCACATTAAAACTTGTGCATGAATGTTCATGGCTTCGTTGTTCATAGAAGCTAAAAAGTAGAAACAACTCAAATGTCTTAACAACTGATGAATAAATAAACAGCAATTAGAAAGGAATGAAAGACTGATATATACCACCACATAGATGAACCTCAAAAATGTTATGCTGAGTTGGGCATGGTGGTGCATGCTTGTAGTCCTAGAGACTCAGGAGATTGAGTCAGGAGGACTGCAAGTTTGAGGCTAGCCTCAGCAATCTAGGGAGGCCCTGAGTGACTTAGTGAGAATATGTCTTAAAATACAAAATAAAAAAAGACTAGGGATGTGACTCAGTGGTTAAGTGCTCCTGGGTTCAGCCCTAGTACCAAAAGAACATATGTGTGTGTGTGTATAAATAATACTGATAGGTCCAGGCATGTAGCTCAGTAGAGCAATTGCCTAGCATGCATGAGGCCCTGGATTCAGTGTACCATACTGAAAAAAAATGTTTGTGTGTGTGTCTGTCTATATTTGTTTTATTTGCATGAGCTGTCCAGAATAGACAACTCTATTGGGAAAAAATTGAATTGATGATTGTGTAGGTATGGGTGGGACCAGGGAGTGACTACGGATGGGTGAAAGTTTCTTTTAGGGCTAATGATAATGTCATTAAGTTATATTTAGGCAAGATTATACAACTCTGTAGATATACTAGAAACTGTTGAGTTGTACATTTTTAAAAGGTGAACTTTATGTTACATAAATTACTTATTGACTATGCTATTTTCAAAAAGATAAAGTTTCTAGGCATGGTGTCCCCATGCCTGTAATCCTAGTGACTCTGAGAGGGTGAGGCAGGTTTGAGGCCACCCTCAGCAACTTAGTAAGTCTGGTCTCAAAATAAAAAATGAAAAGGATGGGGAATGTAGCTCAGTGGTCAAGTGCCCTGGGTTCCATCCCAGTATCACCACCCACACAAGTTGCAGTCAGAGCATTCAGAGAGCCACTGTGCTTCCTTCCTCTACTTTTTTGCTTTACATGTTAGTGATCTAGGCTAATTGTTCCACTCTAATTTTCTCACCTATAAAATTTAAGCAGTATGTGATAAAAGAACATAGGCTACCCTCTCACATCTGTGGTCAGTCGATTTTTGACAAGGGCACCAAGACCATTCGGGGTGAGGTGGGGAAGGATGGTCTCTTCAACAAATGGTATTGGGAAAACTGGATATCCACTTGCAACTACAAATGTAGTTAACAAAATGGGTGAAAGAACTTTAAGAGCTAAAATTATAAAACTCTTAGAAGAAAACACAGGGATAAATCTTCATGATAAGTATATATAGAATATTCTCAACATTCTTGTTCATCATGAAAATGCAAATCAAATATACAGGGAGATATTTGCCCATGACATGATTCTATATTTAGAAGACCAAAAAACTACCAGAAAACTTCTAGAACTCATAAACGAATTCAGAAAAGTAGCAAGATATAAAATTAATACCCCTTTAAAGAAAAGAAATTTGGGAATCAATCTAACAAAAGAGATGAAAAACCTCTACAATGAAGACTACAGAACACTAAAGAAAGAAATTGAAGAAGACCTTAGAAGATGGAAAGACCTCCCCCCATGTTCTTGGATAGGCAGAATTAATCTTGTCAAAATGGCCTTACTACCCAAAGTGCTATACAGATTTAATGCAATTCCTATTAAAATTCCAATGACTTTCTTCATAGAAATAGAAAAAGCAGTTATGAAATTCATTTGGAAAAGTAAGAGGCCCAGAATAGTCAAAGCAATCTTCAGTGAGAAAAACGAAGTAGGAGGCATTACAGTACCATACCTTAGATTATACTACAGAGCTGTCGTAACAAAAACAGCATGGTATTGGCACCAAAACAGACATTTGGACCAATGATACAGAACAGAAGACACAGTGACAAATCCACATAAGTACAGTTATCTCATACTAGAAAAGGCACCATAAACTTACATTGGAGAAAAGATAGCCTCTTCAACAAATGGTGGCTGGGAACTCATTTCATAATAGCTAAACTGTGGAAACAACCTAGATGCTTTCAACAGTTGAATGGATAAAGAAACTGGTATATATATACGATAGAATATTACTCAGCTTTAAAGAAGAATGAAATTCTGGCATTTGCTGGTAAATGGATGGAGTTAGAAAATATCATGCTAAGTGAAATAAGCCAAACCCTCAAAACTAAAGGCTGAATGTTTTCTCTCATACGCAAAGCTAATTCACAATAAGGGGATGGTTAGGGAAGAATAGTTATTTTATATTAAGTAGAGGGGAGTGAAGGGAGGGGAAGGGGTATGGGGGAAGGAATGATAGTAGAGTGAAACACATTATTACCTCAGGTGCATGTATGACTGCATGACCAATGTGATCCCTGCAATATATATAATCAGAAAAATGAGAGATTACACTCTATTTATGTATGATCTATCAAAATGTATAAATGCATTCTACTGTCATGTTCACCTAACTCGAACAAATGAAATAAAAACAAATAGTGCCAGGGAAACTGGAAATCCATGTGTAATAAAATGAAATTAGACCCCTATCTCTCACCTTGCACAGAACTCAAAGTAGATAGGGATCTAGGTATTAGACCAGAGACCCAGTGCCTACTAGAAGAAAAAGTAGGACCGATTTTCCATCATGTCGGCTTGGAACCTGATTTCCCCAACAAGACTTCTAAAGCATAAGAAGTAAAATCAAGAATCAATAAATGGGAGGTATCAAACTAAAAAGCTTCATCACAGTAAAGGAAACAATAAAGAACATGAAGAAAGATACTACAGAATAGGAGAATATCTTTGCCACCTGCAGTTCAGACGCAGCATTAATATCCAGAATATATAAAGAACTCAAAAATCTTAACACAAAAAAAAACACCAAAAAAACAAATAACCCAATCAATAAATGGGTAAAGGAACTGAATAGACATTTCACAGAAGAAATACAGTCAATCAAAAAATATATTAAAAACATTCAACATCTCTATAAATTAAAGAAATGCAAATTAAAACCACACTGAGATTCCATCTCATTCTAGTCAGAATGGCAGTTTTCAAGAATACAAGTAACAAATGTTGGTGAGGATGTGGGAAAAAAGGTACCCTCGTACATTGCTGGTGGGACTGTGAATTGGTGCAACTACTCTGGAAAGTAGTATGGAGATTCCTCAGCAAAACTTGGAATGGAACTATCATTTGACCCAGTTTTCCCACTCCTGGGAATATACCCAAAGAATTTAAAATCAGCATACTTCAGTGATGTGTCCATATCAGTGTTTATAGCAGCACAATTCGAAATAGCTAAGCTATGGAACCAACATAGGTGACCTTCAACAGATGAATGGATAAAGAAAATGTGTTACATATACACAATGGAGTGTTACTCATCATACAGAAGAATAACTCATGGCGTTTGCTGGTGAATGGATGGAACTGGAGACTATCATGCTAAATGAAATAAGCCAATCCCCAAAAACCAAAGGCTGAATGTCCTCTCTGATTTGCAGATGCTAACACACAACAAGGGGGCAGGGAATAGAAGTTCATTAAATTAAACAAAGGAGAATGAAGAGAAGGCAGAGGAGATGGCAATAGGAAAGACAGTGGAATGAATTGGACATAACTTTCCTATGTTCATATATGAACACGACCAGTGAAACTCCACATCATGTACAACCATAAGAACGGGATCCTAAATAGAATAAGTTATACTCTATGTTTGTATAATATGTCAAAATACACTCTACTATCAAGTTTATCTAAAAAGAACAAATAAAAAAATATACAAGGAGAAAGCTGGGTGTAGGGTGACATACCTATAATCCTAGCAACTTGAGAGACTGAGTCAGGAGGACTGCAAGTTGCAGACCAGCCTTAGCAACTTAATGAGGCCTAAGCAGCTTAGTAAGACCCTGTCTCAAAATGAAAAGCACCTCTAGATTCAAGCCACAGTACCAAAGCAACAACAACAGAACCCAGGGACGCAATTTCCTATGTTGTGGGAGGCTATAATCAGAAAACCATGAAATAACAAGTGTCGTTTGAGAGGAGAAATCAGAGCCCTGCATTGCTAGTGGGAATGTTAAAATAAGATAAACTTGGAATTATCATAAGATCAAGTAATTCTGCTCCTCAATATTTTTGCCAAAGAATTGAAAACAGGGACTTAGGTATTAGTATGCCAGTATTCATGTTTGTTGTATCATCATTCACGATAACTAAAGGGTGGAAACAGCCAAGGTGTCTAACAGATGAGTGGATAAACAAAATGTGGTGTGTCCATACAGTAGAAAGCTCTTCCCCATGAAAGGAATAAAGTTCTGATACATGCTTACAGCCTTGAAAATGTTATGCTAGATGAACTAAGCCATACACAAAAGGACAAAAATTGCATGATTCCATTTACATGAAGTATCTAGAGTAGGCAGATTCCTCGAGACAGAGGGGCGATGAGGAATTACTTCTTATTAGGTACAGAATTTCTACTGGGTGATAACACTTTGAAATAACGGTTATGGCTATACAACATTGTGAATGTAACTGATGCCACTGTATTGCACACTTAGAAATGGTTAAACAACTTTTATGTGAGATATATTTTACTATAATCAAAGAAAAAAGTGGATTAAATACTGTTAGAGTCTTTTCAGTAATTGAAAGTGAAATAAAGGAACATGCAGTAGTGTCGAGGAAGAACAGCAATCCTGTGAACGAGTGGCCTAGCTGAAAAGACAAAGCATTTTGAAAGCATTGATTCCTTTCAGTGGAAAACAGAATGATTAAACGAGAGTGGTTTGAGGATGTTCGTCTTCCTCTCTGAATGGCGGAGTGAATAAAAATAAACCTGATTGTGACATCTTTTGTTGTGCGATTTTTGTGTTTGGACCCTGAAAGCTTACAAAATGAACCATTAATATAGCTTTAAATGGGAATAGGTCCACAGAGGAGCTTCAGAAATGGGCATACAAATCCTAACTCCCTTCTTATTTTCTAAGGTAGTCAGGTTATTCTACTTCTTAGCTACTTACATTTTGTTAATTTATAAAAAATTATATTTTAATTTATTTTTCTCCCTTTTAGTATTTGGTGTCTTTGATCCAGGATAACCTCGGATGGATGTGGGTTTTCTACTTTTTCATTCTCATGGTAAGTGTATGCTTTTTTTTTTTTTAAATATCATTTTTCTTAGTAATTTTGTTTAAAGCATTTACTTAAGTCAGTTTTTGACAAGCAGCAAAATTGCTGATTGCTTTTAAAGACCCTTTTGTGAAAAGTAATGTTTTATTAGTCAAAAAGACACATTTCTTTCTCAAGGAGGAAAAGGGCCCTCAGCTTGTTCGTGACCTGAGTCTAATGAGTGTTGCCATTTATAATTCCAGGAAAAACAACAAGAAACTTACTTAAGATCTGCCAGCCATTAATCAGTGTACTCTTCTGGGTTGCTCTCTATTTGCTGAATATAATTTGAGATTTCCAAAAGAAATTACAATGTGCGCCAAACAACAAAGAGTTAAAAAAGCAGCATTGATCTGATTAACACTGTCCTGTGTGCAGGTTCTGAGATGATGCTGTGGAGGAAATAGTTGTTATGCCTCAGACGCTCTTGGCTGGGTTTTCGTACTTTCTGGGAAATAGCCAATATGGAATAAAGCCTTGTGCTTCCAAAGCGATGCCTTCTGTTGAACAGGCATATGATATACTCTGTCACATTATTGATGAAACAGTGCTCGAGACTTGAGAGTCAGGTGATGACCTTGTCCTCCAGGGATGCATTTAGTATCCTGTCTTTAGATCTGGGCCATTCTGATTGGAGGCATCCTTAGCCACCCTAGGACCAGTGCTCTATTCTTGACTGGTCCAACAAGCCCTGGGATAGTCTACCCGCAGGAAGCCTCTGGAATACCCTTCTAATTGCCTCCTGGTTTCTGGAGACGGTGCCATATGACTGGTTCCTTTCTTGACTTCCCTGCTAAGTAGGGGGAAGTAGCTTCTGAAGAACCTGCTTAGTGTGATCATGCTAGAAACTGCTATAGAAAAACAACTTGGATTCATGAAGCCTGTTTTTCGTTGGGGCTTTAGCAAGAGTGTTTTGCTCTACCTAATGGAAATCCTGTACTTAAGTTCTTTTTCGATAGCTAATGTGTCATTAAGTATGTTGTGATAGTAACTATAATTTTCAAAAGTCATTTTCTATCTCACTGAAGATTAAAATTATCTTTCTAAATAGTCAAAGTGAATGTAATTGTCCAAACCCATCATTTATGTTCAAAATGCGATACTCTAACTGAAGTAAGTTGTCACTGCATATTTAATGCTTTCTTCTCTTCGCAGACTAGTTGTACAATTCTGTTTATCTCACCATTAATAGTGAGGGAGATATCCTCTCTTGTGCAAAGGAGACAAGCTCACATATTGAGTGAGTGACTGGTGCCCACAAGAAAAAAGAACAATGGGAGACACATGAGATGATTAGATCTTTTAATTCACCCCATTTGTGAGTTGTCTAAGCACCAACATAACCTCGGCTCACCAGGCCTCTTTCAGCACTGCCAGCCACCCTGGACATTGGCCAGGAGTGAAGACTGCATTATTTTTCTACACTACAGGAATTATTATTGACGATTTTTATTGTTTCATGAATGTACTGGCTGGCAGGTGGATCTGCCAGCAACCTTGTTTGGCCTTTTGGGGTTTATGCCTTTAACCCTAGGTCATATTGGCCTTGGACCCTCGTACTGCAGCCTCAAGAGTTGAATGAACAGGAGACAGCCACATGTGATTGGTATGGATGTTGAATAAAAAGAATCATTGCATTTTGCTTTGGTAATGAATTTGCAGAGACTTGCCCACCTCTGAAGCATCAAACCTGAAGAAAGCTCCTGCTGGGTTCAGCTGCAAGCCTGTCTTGGACAAAGAACACCTTTACCTGCTGAGCTGGAAAAGGTTGCACTATGTGCTTGTTGGCTTGGGCACTGACTCAGTGTCATTTGCTAAAGAAGCGGACTGTCTTCCAATTATTGTTAATTTGTTCTCCTCCATCTTCACTCACAATTAGCTTTGACAACTGGAGGCCTTTGTGATTTCGAGGACCATAAGGCACATTAGTTATCCTGAACATTCCATTGTGTAGCTCTCAATCCCAGATTTGCTGGCTGGGAACTTCAGGGTCCTCTGGGAAGCGAATCTGCTCAGCCCTATTTTTGGAGGATTGATCTCTGTCACTACCAGGTTCTTGGAGTTACCTCAGCAGAAGACAGAATTAGAGGAAAGTTCCATAAGTGTTCCAGAAGTGTGAAGTGTGTGATGTTGACTCATGTTAATGGGTTTCTAGGTCTAAGGGGTGTCTTCTTTAGAAGAATGTAGTGTATGTATTCAAGGCTGTGAATTCTATATTAATCAGTATTTTAAGGTCACTATATATATTTTAAATTATGTAAACAAACTAAGGAAAATGTGCAATTTTGAGGGATACCTAATTTGCATTGGGTTAGCAAATATTTTTCAATCTCTTGCTTTATACTTCAAAATGTGTGATGAACTAGTTAATGTTATTTAATCATGCAGATTTTTGATCATATTGCTTGTTTACTGACATAAAAGGAAAATACAAAACACAGGAGGGAGAAATAAACCAACTTTTATAGTAAATGTCCATCCATTTAGTTATTTAAGTCTTTCTCTGTCTCTCCCTCTTCCGTTCTCTCTCTCCTTTTCTTGTAGAACTCAGGGCCTTGTGCATGGTAAACGGGCACTGTACCTCTGAGCTACACCCCCAGCCCAGCTCTGTGCTTCAGATTATGATTGATACCTTAAGTTTCCTGGTGCTGAGTGGCACTGGTGTACAGGTGCTGATCCCCTAGCCTTGCCAGGTCATGGCTGCCCCCCACTTGCTGGTGGGCCTTGTTCCCCTCAGGCTCTGTGCAGGGTTGCCCTCTCGCTCTCTGGAAGACGTCTCAGTTTGGATGAGTTGCCTAGTTGTAATTTAGGGACTGTCCAGATGAAGCTGTTACTGTTATTGACCCTTTTACTAACATTCAGCTCTGAGAGTTTCCTTCCTCCCAGCTTCTCAGCAGCAGGGTTGTATTCTTGTGTCTGGATACCAGCCAGGGTTTCCTTACCCACTTTAACTTTAGGTGGGTGAGGGTGGCCCCCTGAGCTGTAACTGAAACGAAATTATAAATTAAATGCTGAGCTCTGCAAGAAATGATGTATTACTGTATGGATGTATTTCCTTGTTCTAGTTCTGCCAATCTGTGTAAGAATTAACTTTAAATGCCTCAGTGGTGGTGCTGGATATGTAGCTCAGTTGGTAGAATGCTTACTTACTAAGCACAAGGCCCTGGGTTCAATCCCCAGCACCACAAAAAAAGAAATGCCTTAGAGTTAACTTCATTCTCTTATTAATTTTTTTCCTTTCAAGGAAAGGCCGTAGTGAAAGCTCATTTGAAAATGCCTTCTCTCTCAGTTAAAAATCAATAATTGGAAAAAATGTAAAGAACAGTAGGAAACTTTACACAGTAAGATAAAGGACTATTGGATGTGGAAAAAAAATTACCGTTCAAGTTTCTTGTGTTCTGGAAGTAAAAATGATAATTTAGAAAAAAATTTTTTTTTTTCCCCAGTGCTGGGGATTGAACTTGGGACACTGTACCACTGAGCTATACCTACTCCCTAGTCCTTTAAGAAAAAAAATTTTTTAGTTGTCAGTGAACCTTTATTTTATTTATTAATATGTGATGCTGAGACTTAAACCCAGTGCCTCACACATGCTGGGTTAAGTGTTCTACCACTGAGCTACAGCCCAGCCCCACTTTTTAAATTTTTATTTTGAGATAGGGTCTTGCCAAGTTGCCAAGGCCAACCTCAAATTTGTGATTTTCTTGTCCCAGCCTCCTGAAAATCTGAGATTACCAGTGGCACTGTACCTGGGAAAAATTCTTTAATAATTTTAAGTTGAGCTCAGTGTCCCATGCCTGTAATTCTAGCATCATGGGGGCTGAGACAGGAGGATTGCAAATTCAAGGCCAACCTCACCACCTTAGTAAGACCTCATCACAAAATAAAGTAGGCACTGTGGTGCACGTCTGTCGTCCCAGTGGCTCAGGAGGCTGAGGCAGGAGGATCACACATTCAAAGCCAGCCTTAGCAACTTAGTGAGGCCATAAGCAACTTAGACCCTGTTTCAAAAAAATAAAAAGGGGTGGGGATGTGGTTCAGTGTGGTTAAGCACCCCTGGGTTCAATCCCTGATACCCCCCAAAAATAAAAAGGAGTGAGGATATGGCTCTGTGGGTGAGTGCTTGTCCAACATGTGCAAGGCCTTGGGTTCAAAGCCCAACACCACACACACACACACACACACACACACATGCGTGCACACCACGCATACACGCACACACAAATTAAAATACTAATTTAAAAAAAAAAAAAGGTGAGAAGGGAAATGGTCTCAGCTCATCTATGCTTGTCTTTTGTCTGCATAGACTACTTTGCCAGTTGCCTGTATTAGTAGTTTTCAAGGTCATAAATCCTTTTAAGAATCTGAAAGTCACTTACTTTCTCCCCAGATCAAAACACACAAATGAAAAGACAGAAAAGTTGATTAAAGGGCGTTCATGAACCAAACTCGAAGTCCTTAGACCACAAAGATAGAAACCTTTGTCAGTGAATCAGAGTGATGTAAGCCTTTGTCCAGGTGGAGGTTGTCCACCTGTTTCTTCACCTGCTCTCCTGGTGCCTCCCTCTGGACTACAGAGTCAACCTGGGTAGCTCACGACTCACCGCAGTGGCCCTGTTTTCATACCTTCTTGTCCTGACTTGCTCTTTCCCTTTTTTCACTCTCAGCATTCTGAATCTTCACTTTCCTCGAAGGCTTGGCCAAACCATCTAGTCCAAGAGGCCTTTCCTAACCAGCCCTGGAGCCCTCCTGCCCCTCCTTCCTTTGTACTTGTTTGGTGCTTCTTTGATGTCTAATGCCCCAAGGTTGAGCCCCTTGTGTGGTTGGTACTGGATGTCATTGCTCATGTTGGAAAGAGTGGAAGGAGCCTGGAGCAGAGACTGGGCAGGGCAGGCTGTGGGGCCTGGACCCTGTGGATTGCTTTTCCACTTGCTTCCCACAAGACTGCGTCCTCCTGCAATAGCTGTCCAGGCCATTCCAGCAGCTTTGCAGTGTGGTCCCCTGTCCTCATGAGATTGGGATTTAGGATAAGGAGAGAGGAATGTGGAGGAATCTTGAGGGAAACACCCTCAATCCTTTGAGATGCAGAATCAAGCCATTGAGATGCAGAAAACACAGTTGTAAACCTTGGCCCAAGCCCTCCTAAGATGAAGGAGATTCCCAAGTTCAGGAAAACCGGAAGCAAAACTGCGCAGCTCCACCTTGGATCCACCTCCAGTCCCGCCCTGGAGACAGCCCTTCTGTGCGTCCTGGAGCCCCAGACCAAGTCAGCGCGGCTTCTCCCTTGAGGCAGCCCGCGTTCTCCCTTCAGTGTGTATCTGCCTTCCTAATAAACTCTGTCTGTGCCTTTGGCTCGTGCTGAAATTCTTCTCCATCACATATACCAAGAACCCTGCTGGTCCTGGGTCGAGATCCCCGTCTCCTCTGGGAACTCCTGGGGCCCTTCTCCAGAGACAGCCCTTCTCCCGTGACACAGTCTCCTAGCCGCCCTGCTGCTCTCCTAGAGAGCCCGCCGCTGTGGGGAGCAGGGAGCTCAGGGATCCAGTGCAGACTCCGTGCTATGCAAACTGCTCCCTGTTCTGGCTGCACTCTTGTCCTCTTCCTTCCGCAGCCTTTCGCCTTTTCTTCCTGCCCCCCAGTTCCCCTTGACACCGACCTCCTGTTCATCCTGCTAGTGTTGCTCTTCCCTCCTGGAACCTTCTGGAGTCTGTATCTTGGACCACACAGTCTGCCACAGGCCGTGTGGCTTTACTTCCTGATTGTTTTCTCTGGTTGTTCCTGGTTGTTACTTCCTCAGTTAAACAGCTTCACCAGAGTCAGCACCAGGCCCTGGGACACGGCGACCATTTAACCAGGACAGGCTGACTTGCTTTCCCACCTTGCCTCTTTTGTTCCTTTAGATGGAATCTTAGTTATCCTCCTTTTTCTTTTCCTTAACTCCCCCAAGCATTTCTGGTGACATAAAGTTTGTTCCGGCATGCATCTGGAATAAATCAGAGTAAGTGTGAAATACTGATATTTATATATGCATGACCATAGATAACACAGATCCCTTAATGTATGGTTGTATATGTACATGTTACATAATATCTATAGCTATGTGTTGTCGCATTTTAAAATTTTATTTTATTTGATACTGGGGATTGAACCAAGGGGCACTTAACCACTGAGCTACATCCCCAGCCCTTTTATATTTAGAGACAGGGTCTCACTAAATTGTTTTAAGTCCTCCCTAAGTTGCTGAGGCTGGCTTTGAACTTGTGATCCTCCAGTCTCAGCCTCCCAAGCCACTGGGATTTACAGGCATGTGCCATCATGCCGGGCTTTAGAAGGCAAGGACATATATATGTACATATTTATATATATATATATATATATTTATATATGCATTAATGTGGGTATGAAACATAACGGTTACCTATAGTTACATGTTATATATAATTACAAGATTTTTTTCTCTGGGCTGGCGATCAAAATGTGCATTGTTTGAGAAATGTGTATGTTTAAAAAGGACTCTTCTGCCTGGCCCCCTGGTGGGTGGTCTTTGCCTCAGGAACGAGGGTGCCTGTGTGTGTGTGTGACTCTTTAAGCCGCGCTGTCCTGCCCACTGTTTGGCCCCCACCACAGTCCTCAAGGTCGCCAGGTGATTCTGTGGTTTGCAGGTGAGCGCTGAGATTCAGAGAGGGCGAGCCCAGCCTGGGATCATGGTCTAGTGCGTGATAGCAGCAGAACTGAATCAACGCGGGTTTTCTGACTGCTGTTTTCCACTGCCCCCGAGGCCTCTTCTCTTGGGCCTGCCTCCAAGGTAGAATGCAGCGGCTCTCTTCCTTCTCCAGGGCCCAGTCCTGAGGACGAGCAGAACTGCCAGGCCTCGTAAAGCCCTGTGTGTGCACACTTCCTGCAGCCCCGGCACTGCCCTCTGGAGTGGTCTTACTCCAGCCTGTCTCTGCAATGGCTTTCCTTTTTTTTGGACTGGTGATTGAACCCAGGGGTGCTTTACTACTGAGCTACATCCCCAGTCCTTTTTAAACAAATTTTTATTTTGAAACAGGGTCTTGCTAAGTTGCGTAGGGCCTCACTGAGTTGCTGAAGCTGGCCTCAAACTTGGATCCTCCTGCCTCAGCCTCCTGAGTCGCTGAGATTACAGGCATGTGCCACCACACCCAGCAATTCTGCCGTGGCTTCCTGCTCTAAATTCACCTCTTTACAAAGCGTCTCTTCGTTCCTTCCCTGTCCTCCTGTTCGAGTCTGAGGATTCCGTCACCCAGTAAACTCTAGCATTATGATCTGCCCCTCTTCCGTGTCCCCCAACAGTCAAGGTGCAGTTCTTTCCTGCGTGTCTTACCCAGGTCTGGCTTTCGCCCTCCGATGAGCTCCCTGCTCAGTCACCTTCTTTCTGATGAATGTTTCGTGAATGCTTCTGACGGGCCCTTGGCTTGACTGCTTGCCACTGCCCTCTGCCGAAGAACTTTTTCTTTCTTTTTGCCCTTTCAGAAATTAGACAAAAAACAGAAAAACCATTTGAAACTCTTTTTAGTCTCCTTTATCCCTGTGGGACAAGGAAGTTGTCCTCTCAGAATGCCAGCATCAGAAGTGCAGATAAAGGGCCACCCTGTTTGGCAGGAATTGTGGGTTTAATGGGACAATTGTGTTTAGGTGAAACCTTTCATCCAGGACTTCAAAGGCCTTTTACCTTGTTAATAGTTACTATCACTGAGGCTTGGAGGGTGACATCATGATGCCATAGTCCTAGATTTTGTGTATGTGTGTGTGTTTATTTATTGACTTGCATTTTGGTTTTTCCCTATGCTCACTAGGGAAGGTTTCAAGACCCTAAGAGCATAGTGGTGTCTTCTTTCTTTTTTTTTTTTTAACTTTTTTTTTGGTGGTGCTGGGGATTGAACCCAGGGCCTTTTTCATACTAGGCAAGCACTCTACCAACTGACATTTTTATTTTTTAATTCTGTTCGTTTGCTTTTGTTTGGTACTGGAGATTTAAGTCAGGGGCCCTTTACCAAGGAGCCTCATCCCCAGCCCCTTTTAATTTTTTTTTGAGACAGGGTCTCCCTAAGTTGCTTAGAGCCTCGCTAAATTACCGAGACTGGCTTTGAACTCGTGAACCTCCTGCCTCAGCCTTCTGAGCCACTGGGATTACCAGCATATACCACCTCCTCCAGTTTATCATGGTTGATTTCCATTCGAAATCAGTACCTAAAATCCAATATGTGATTTGCCTGTGTCCCACAAAATGAAGATATTCATGGCCATATAAAATAAAGAGCAGCTGCTCTGGAGCCAGGAGGCTGGGCCTGGGAGGGAAGGAGTGTCCCAGTCCAGGGTCCCTCCCCAGCAGCGCCTCTGGGGTGGAAGAGGTCTTCCTGTCCTTGGTACACCAGTGGGGTTCACCCAAGAGGTGACTGTGAGCAAACTCTGGGGGAGGACGTCAGTGCTGCGGAGTCCCCAGGTTTGCCATTTAGCAGAACTCTTAAGAAACAAGCCTGTGCATAATGGAAGGAAAGATCCCTAATTAAGTCAAAACGGGAGCAAGCCCAGACTCTGCAGTCAACTAAAGGCGACTGAAAGAACCTCTGGATAAAGGGGTGGAGAACAAGCTGGCAGGCGTGGCCGTGGGAGTGGCCAGCGCTGTCTCCTGCTGCCGCCTGGCTTTGGCTCGGCCTGTGTAGACTCACCTGCTCCCTCGACCCGCGCCTGCCCCTCCCGGGCCTGCCCTCCAGGCTGTGGCAGGATGGCAGTGATTCTGACTTGTAAGGAGACCTGTAGACCATCCTTCGTGTTCCTCCCTCTTCCCCTTTCCCTGTGGAAGGCCACTCCTGCCTCCTGAGCCGGCTGGGGGGCAGGGCAGCCCCAAGGCCCCGCAGGCGGCGCTGTTCAACGCCAGCCGCAGTCATGGTCACAGGCTCCTGCCCTTAATTCATCGTCACTCTAGGTGTGTTTGTTTTGAAGCCTCCCGGCTGCTCTGCACCCGCGGTCCCCCTTCTCTAAGTTCTCAGTTCCTCCCCCATCCCTCTGCTGAGCCACCTCCCCCCTGCTGCTCTCTGAGGAATCCATGCTTAACTTCACTCTGGCTCCACTGCCTGGCCTTAGCTGCTCTCCACCTTTCTTAAGTGGCCAGGCCTCTCAGTTGAGGCTGTCCCTCAAGGACATCCCCTCGACCTCTGCTGCTGCCACCCCGGCTGCGGGGAGTGCTGAGCAGTTCCTCAGAGGGGAATGATTCCTTTCATACTCCGGAATCCAGCTGTGAATTAGAGAGTTTAGAGCTAACAGGGAGCTAGCTTCCTGTACCTGGTCACCAGGTGGTCACTGACCCGCACTGGGAGCAGCACAGCCTGCTGTCCCTTGGGAGCCCATTTCAGCGTTGGACAGGTCATTGTCCTTTGAGTGAAAACCTCCATGTTTTCTTCCATTATTCCTAATTCTTCTCTCGGAAGCAACACAGATTTATATTTTCTCTTGATGTTTTTGAAGACAACTTCCATTCTTCCTTTGAGAGGCTTTTTAGGCCTCTAATCTTGAAGTTTTATTGAAACTGTTCTCCAGCTCTTGCTTTCTGATCAACCTGGCAGTCCCAGTTCTTTCTTTCTTTCTTTTTGGTTCAGGGTTGTGGGGGTCAAACCAAATGCCTGGCTCGTGGTAAGCACACGCTCTTCCACTGAGCGACACTCTGCCCTTCTAATCGCTTTAAAAAAACTCCCTCAGAGTCTAGTAAATGGGAGGTAGAACTTTAATAAATGTCCATCTCCATAAACATTAAATATTCAACAAATGTGTAATTTTCTCTGTTCTAGGACTTCCTTGAGAAAGTTCCACTTTTCATATGTTTCTAAAACCTGCAAATGGCTCCCAAATTTTTT
This sequence comes from Sciurus carolinensis, assembly GCF_902686445.1. Lineage (NCBI taxonomy): Eukaryota > Metazoa > Chordata > Mammalia > Rodentia > Sciuridae > Sciurus > Sciurus carolinensis. The sequence continues at coordinate 15,140,687 of NC_062220.1, forward strand.
ATCAGTAGCCCCAACTCGATGTTCATTTTGCAGTCTCAGATGGCCTGTCGGGCTGGGTGCAGCTCAGTGGTAGAGTGCTGTCCTAGTATGCCTGAGACCCTGGGTTCCTTCCCCAGCACCAAAAGGAAGAAGAAAGTCGCCTGT